>NC_142069.1:85409820-86132320 GCF_059756535.1 Pantherophis guttatus
TCCCGGGGTCCCCTTTTGCGACCTTCCAACAAGCAAAGTCAACGGATGAAGCCGGATTCACTAAACAACCGCGTTACTAACTTAACAACTGCAGGGATTCATTTAACAACGGTGACGCGAAAGGTCGTATAACGGGGCAACACTGGCTTAAGGTCTCACTTAGCAAATGGAAATTTTGGGCTCAACTCAGGTGTGAAATGCTTCTGGTTCGGACTGGATCGCCCAATCCGGTAGCGATGGAGGCGGGTGGTTCGGAGAACCGGTAGCAAAAATCCCTGCCTCCCCCCATTGCCCAGCTGACCCGCGCAATCATCAGAGGCTTTTTTTTTAATTATTAAAAGCATTTTTTCTACAACCTCTTTGGCCAAAAAAATGCTTTTAAAAGTAAAGAAAAATGGCTCTGATGATCCCGCGGCTCAGCTGGGATCATCAGAGGCTTTTAAAAGCATTTTTTCTACAACCTCTTTGGCCGAATAGGTTATAGAAAAAAGGTTTTTAACAGGAAAAGAAGCTTCTGCCGATCAGGCAAGTCAGCTGGGATCTTCAGAGGCTTAAAAAAAAAAAAAGAAGCTTCTGCTGATCAGGCAAGTCAGCTGGGATCGTCAGAGGCTTAAAAAAAAAGAATTTTCTGCTGATCAGGCAAGTCAGCTGGGATCGTCAGAGGCTTAAAAAAAAAAAAGAATCTTCTGCTGATCAGGCAAGTCAGCTGGGATCGTCAGAGGCTTAAAAAAAAAAAGAATCTTCTGCCAATCAGGCAAGTCAGCTGGGATCGTCAGAGGCTTTAAAAGCATTTTTTTTACAACCTCTTCAGTCGAAGAGGTTGTAGAAAAAATGGTTTTAAAAGTAAAAAAAAAAAAAAAAGTTGGCCACGCCCACTCAGTCATATTACCCCCCACACACACCAAGCCACGCCCACAGAACCGGTAATAAAATTTTACATTTCACCACTGGCTCAACTGTGATTGTAAGTCAAGGTCTACCTGTGCTGGACCGTACCACTACAGGTGAAGGTATACAATATTTGAGTAGCACCATCCTCACCTTTGCCTGATTTTTTAAAAAAAACTGTGGAAGAATAAAACTAGCATCTTAAATAGAAATGGTAGTCTTAATTCTGTATAGTGCACAGGTTTTTTTTTTTAAAGATTGAGAAGACCACAACCTTCCTGTAACACCCCCTCCCCCCCAAAAGTCTGTAATTCTAGAGCCCAACGAAGATCCGTTTCATGAGTTTACTTGTACAATTTAGCTATGAAATTTGACCGTGGACTGAATAACCAGGAAGAAGGAAATTCCTTTTACCTTTCTTTTCAATGCGCTGGTAAATAATTCACTGTTGGCAAAATAGAGCGGTGCATTTGCCTGGAATATTTTAATCCCAGGGCATTCTTTTACCTAAATGGTGGCAGAATTAAAACAAATAATAAGCGTTCCTTGGTAAGTTTGTATTGCATTGAATTCATCAGAACCTGCAAAAATAGCTATTTCTTTCCCTTCCCCAAAAGTAGGCAATTACAAAAAAAAAATTTTTAATTTTTTTTAATTTGATTTATATGCCGCCCTTCTCCGGAGACTCAGGGTGGCTTACAATGCGCTAATCAATAGCCTTCATCCTTTTGTATATTTATACAAAGTCAGTTTATTGCCCCCACAATCTGGGTCCTCATTTTACCTACCTTTGAAAGGATGGAAGGCTGAGTCAACCTTGAGCCTGGTGAGATTCGAACCTGCAGTAATTGCAGGCAGCTGGTCTTAATAACAGGGTACTTTAGACCACTGTACTACAAAGGCTTTACCGGATGTTAGTCCAAAATCAAAAATTAGTGTTTCTACGGGATTATTTTTCTTCAGCCAAAAGTTGCATGGGAGTATTTCTGTGTCTGGCAGACAGGAAAGTGGGGAAAATGGAATTCCCCCTTGTTTTTAAGGATTAAAAATAGGATTGCATTTGTACAATCCTAAAACGCTGTGATTTTTGCTCTATCCAGTAAAACGTATTTTCCTTTCCACTCTTCCCCTAATTCTGGCAATGCTTCTTCCTAAATTAATTGGCAGTTATAAATGTTGTGCCTTCAGTTTGTTTACCCTCCAAATTTGCTGCAAAATTCTTCCTTTTTTTTTGGCAGAGCGCTGAACTATGTTCTAATCATTGGAATGACTTTCCCAACGGAAGCAGAGCTGTTTAAGTCTTTCTTCGTCCTAATAGAAGACCCATACTTTCCACATCTGTAGTAAACAGAAGTAGCAAGCTGGGGCCCAACAGCTGGGTTTGTGAGACGGAAACAGTTAGAACTACATCTATGTTCCTCAGCCTTCAAATCTCTGTTTTGTGATGGAGTCCAAAGTATGGATCAGTCTTACTGATCTGGAAACCTTCTAAGATGGATTCCAAAATATGGATCAGTCTTACTGATCTGGAAACCTTCTAAGATGGATTCCAAAATGTGCATCAGTCTTACTGATCTGGAAACCTTCTAAGATGGATTCCAAAATATGGATCAGTCTTACTGATCTGGAAACCTTCTAAGACGGATTCCAAAATGTGGATCAGTCTTACTGATCTGGAAACCTTCTAAGACGGATTCCAAAATATGGATCAGTCTTACTGATCTGGAAACCTGAGACAAAATCCTAAGTATGATTAACCTTACCGATCTGGAAAGATTCTGGTTGCTCTTCTTCCTAGCTTTAGTTCAACTCAATCGATCGATTGAGGATTCCTGCAAGTACCTTATCTTTCATGAACCTACTGGTAAGACAAGACCACACGGAAGATTACCCCATGGGATCCCTATTGTTCCACCCCGTTTTTAAAGGAACACATTAATTTTCTGTGTCTTCAAGAGTTCCAAATCTCTTACCTCTTCATACAGTTCCACATCGCAATAAATATCTGAGTTATGAATCTGGCCAAGGATTCTATATTGGGGACTGCAGAGAAAAAAATTACAGAAATACAATTATTTGCGTTGTAACCGTTTCTCTTGGAGAAGTCAGAAGATCACGCGTACTTCCGCATGGCGGAATTCTTAAGAAATATTTTTTAAAAAAACCAAACCAACCAACCAAACCTGTCACTTTACTGATTGTGTCCAAAGTTTATGTCCACTACCGAAAACAGGTTCTACGGCTTTGAACCTGACTCGCTGATCAAGAAACAAAGCAAGCAGCCTCCTGCTTAACAAAATTAAGTGGTTATATAACGAAGCCTTTACCAGAAAAAAAAAAGTAAAGAAAAGGGACGCAGTGGCTCAGTGGCTAAGACGCTGAGCTTGTTGATCGAAAGGTCGGCAGTTCAGCGGTTCAAATCCCTAGTGCCGCGTAACGGGAGTGAGCTCCCGTGACTTATCCCAGCTTCTGCCAACCTACCAGTTCGAAAGCACGTAAAAAATGCAAGTCGAAAAATAGGGACCACCTTTGGTGGGAAGGTAAGAACGTTCCGTGCGCCTTTGGCGTTTAGTCATGCCGGCCACATGATCACGGAGACGTCTTCGGACAGCGCTGGCTCTTCGGCTTTGAAACGGAGATGAGCACCGCCCCCTAGAGTCGGGAACGACTAGCACATATGTGCGAGGGGGAACCTTTATCTTTACCTTTACCAGACAGGGACTAAGTGAAAAATCTACCTTGCAAGACATCCATCCTCTAATCTATTTTGGAGCCAAAAATCTGTTTCTCTCACCCATGCCAACGGCATCTCATTATCCTCCCTGACTTTGATGGTTTTAAAAGTTTATAAATTGATGGGGTCAGCCGAAAGCCAATTTCGGCCCAGAGCATCAATGTCATTCGTGAAATGGGAGGAAAGAATACAGGAAGTCCTCAACTTACAACGGTTTGTTTAGTGACCATTTGAAGTTACGATGGCACCGAACAAAGTGACTTATGACCCTTTTTCACAGTTATGACCTTGCAACGTCCCTGGGTGGGGGGGGGGGTGTCACATGATTTACATTTGGATGCTTTACAACCGACTCACATTTATGACGGTTGCAGTGTCCCGGGGTGTGTGTGTGTGTGTGTGTTTCACATGATCCCCTTTTGTGATCCTCTGACAAGCAAAGCCAACAGATTCAGTTAACGACGGTGTTACTATCTTAACAACTGGAGTGATTCATTTAACTGACGTGGCAAGAGAAGTCACAAAATAGGACCAAACTCGCTTAAGAAATGTGTTGCTTAGCAACCTAAGTTCTGGGCTCAATTGTGATCGTAGGTTGAGGACTACCGGTGTTAGGAATTGAGTTACTCGTGATCAAGGTGGGGCCTGAATTAAATTAAATAAACGACATTAATAAATAAGGGGGGGAAAGCATAAAGAAATGTAAAATTGCCTTTGTTTTATGAGTTTAAAAATGAACTGTACCTCTGGGTCCTGTAGACAATGGTTATCACCGCAAAAGTGATCGACGTGAGTAAGCCGTAGTCCAGGCCCAGAAAAACCGAGGCGAGAAACGCTACAATCCAAATTGCCTGAAAAACATCAAAGAAAACAATCATCCAATCAGCAACACAGGTAGTCCTTAACTTACAACGACAATCGAACCCAAACTTTCAGTTGCTAAGGGAGCCATTTGTTAAGTGAGTTCTGCCCCTTTCTTGTCAACATTGTTAAGCGAATCACTGCCATTCTTAAATTAGTCACACGGTTGTTGAGTGCATATGGATTCCCTTTGTCGGAAGGCCGCAAGAGGGGATCACGTGACACCCCCCCGGGGGACACTGTGACCGTCATAAATATGAATCAGTTGCCAAGCGCCTGAATTTTGATCAAGTGACCACAGGGATGCCACCACCGTTGTAAGTGTGAAAAAATGGTCCCAAGTAATTTTTTTCCAGTGCCATTTATAACTTCGAACGGTCACTAAGTGAACTGTTGTAAGTCAAGGACTACCGGCAGAGGTGACAAGCTGAAGAAAGGAAGCTGAGGGGCAGAGCCGCCAAGAGGATTATTAAGTGCTGGAACAAGACAAATATGGGCCCCCTCACCTACACAAGGACACGCGAAGGGAAGCGGAAATCCAGCGAGGGGGAGGCGGGGCTTCTGCTCTCCTGAATGGCTCCGCCCAGTAGTGGGATTTAAGTAATTTAACAACCGGTTCTCCCGAACTGGCTGAATCCTACCACTGGCTCCGCCCCTCCTTGCAGCCCTACCCCTTATTGCAGCCTCAGCTCCTCCCCCTCCCCCGGGAGGGGAACTGAAGGTCCGCGAAGGCTGGCAGCATTTAACGCCAAATTGAAAAAGCATTTGTCACCCCTTTTTGTTAATCTCATCGCGTTTCCGTTTTTCCTTGAGTTTTTGAGCTCCAGATTTTTGAGATGACATTTCATAACCATTAAACCAAACTGAAATGAAATATAAAATATATTCATACACGAAATGAAACTAAACTTGCAAACTTAAATATATAAGTAATTTGGTTTTGCAAAAAAAAATTTTTTTAAAAAGTTTCCCCTTCATGCACCCCCTCTCTCCTCAGGCCTGCTGAGGGGCACAAAATCACTCACCAGTTCAATTTTGCTGGTTCTCCAAAAATGGACAATATCCCCAAATTGTTTGAACATGCCTTTCAGATTGACCATGACAATGGCTGCCAGCACAGTCTAGGAAAATAATTCGAGAATAGTTATAATTTCTATTCTGAATTCGTTGAAAACTCATTCCAAGCATCAAGCCGTATGGACGTATTTATTTAAAAAAAACCAAACACATAATTTCGGATAAGCAATGCATGCCTTTTTAAAAGAACATTGTAAACCTAATAAAGGTAAGCATTCATGTAAACAGAAATAACTTTTGATCTTCCGGGCGTACATTTCTCAGAAACTAATGAGATGGTTTCATGACAATTAACCAGCAATACTTTTTTGGCTGTCTTTAGCTGGCAGCTTTCCTAGTTTTCACCTCCCCCCCCCCAAGTTAGCCTGAAACTGTGTGTTCCTGCCGTTGTGGCTCCGTTGCCTGAGCCTGGGCTATCGACAGATGCAGACTCTGAGAGTGAGGGAGAGGAATTGGCAAGGCCTCCCTCTCCAGGACCCTCCTCTCTGGCAATGCCTCCGGAGGACACCGAAGGCCAAAAGATAGAGCCAAGCACGTCCCCGCAGCCACAGGTGGACAGCGACGAAGAAGATAAGTGCTGGCTGGACCCTCGGCAGAGGCGCAGGGAGAAGCGTGCACAGCAGAGAGGAAGGCGTGCCAGAGATTAGCTGAGTCATTGGACCACACCCTACAGGGTATAAATGTGGGTGTGGTGGCCGGTTCAGTTTGTGACGAGCAAAAACTGGAAATAATCCATGATCTCTGCGTTACTGGACTTTGCCTGCTTTATCGGACTGCATTTGGATTAATCCTTGTATTGTTGAAACTCTGCCTGTTTTATTGGAATGCTTGCAGTCTAATCTTTGTTTTGTGTGAGTAAAGTCTGAATTGGTAGCTAGCCACTAGGTTGCTGCCAGCTTTATCTTCAAAGAGTTTTGTCGTGTGGCTTATTAACTCTGGGCCGTCTGTGGGGCTGCATGTGTGGTACGGGGACAGAACACCTGCTTGCTAACAAACTAAAAAAAAAAAATTTGTCGATTACAAATGCTTTCAAGGACCGGATGAGACCAGCACCATAAAATATATTCATTGTAATTACGGATACAGGGGAATTCCACTTGAACAAGTTCTTGAAGTCTCTCCTTAAGTCAAATTTGTATGTGAGCTGTGACAGTATTGTGATATAAATAGCACTGTGCATTTGGACTTGAATCACTGTGTATTTAACTCGAATTTTGCTACAATGGGTTCTGTTCTTAAGCATGGGTCGTCCTTAAACTGAGGCATTCTCAACCTGGGGACTTCCTGTATTCAGAAAATAACTTCAGAAAAAGCTAGTGGTGTCTATGGACAACCACCAGAGAAAAGAATACAAGATAAAATATCCAACAATTACCTATAAGGTGGGTGACCAAACGCTGAGAACACAAAGCAGTAAGAAAGCAACAGAGAAAGTAACAACAATAGCACTTAAGACTTATATACCGCTTCACAATGCTTTACCGCCCTCTCTAAGCAGTTTTACAGAGTCAGCTTCTTGCCCCACAACAATCTGGGTCCTCATTTTACCGACCTCAGAAGGATGGGAAGGCTGAATCAACCTGAAGCCGGTCAGGATCGAACTCCTGGCAGTGGGCACAGTCAGCCTGCAATACTGCATTCTAGCCACTGTGCCACCAGGAAGGAGAATGAGAAAGGGAAGAAGAGAGGGAGGGAGGGAGGGAGGGAGGGAGGGAAAGAAGGAAGGAAGGAAGGAAGGAAGGAAGGAAGGAAGGAAGGAAGGAAGGAAGGAAGGAATAGCAATAGCACTTAAACTTATATACCACTTCACAATGCTTTACCACCCTCTCTAAGCAGTTTTACAGAGTCAGCTTCTTGCCCCCAACAATCTGGATCCTTATTTTACCGACCTCAGAAGGATAGAAGGCTAAATCAACCTGAAGCCGGTCAGGATCGAACTCCTGGCAGTGGGCAGAGTCAGCCTCCAATACCATATTCTAACCACTGTGCCATCAGGAAGGAGAATGAGGGAGGGAGGGAGGGAGGAAGCAAGGAAGAGCAATAGCAGTTAAGACTTGAACGGGTCAGAATTGAACTGTTGGCAGTCAGCAGAATTAGCTTGCATTCTAACCACTGAGCCACCATGGTTCTTTATGGATAGATAGATATTATGATCTGTAGAACAGGCCTTTTTATTCTACCGATTTAGACAGCTGGAGAATGCTTACCTGTGGCAAAGGTGAGAAGAGATAACCAATGGCAATAATCACCAAGAAAACCATGATTGAGGACAGGGTTCCTGCAATCTGAACATAAACCAGATAAACATTTTAGTAAGAAAACAAACTAGGATGGTTCAGCTTGACGGACGAATTTCTACTGATAAATCTGATAATACTCAGTATTAATCCCACATATGAGTAGTCCTCAAATTACGACCACAATTGAGCCCAACATTTCGGTTGCTATTCAAGACGGTTGTTGATTTTTGCCTCATTTTACGACCACTCTGGCCACAGCCATTAAGTAAATCACCGCAGTTGTCAAGTGAGCGACACAATTGTTAGTGAATCCTGGCCTTCCCCATCGATTTGGCTTCTCTGAAGATCGCAAAAGGGGATCACATGACCCTGGGACACTGCAACCGTCATAAATATGAATCCATTACCGAGCATGTTAAGTCTGATCATGTGACCATGGGGATGCCACAACGGCCATCGGAGAGTCTGGGAGGGCAAAAAATGGGCCTACTGGAGGTTCCGAAAGTCTTGAAACGGCCTGTTTCTGGCCTCCAGAGGGCCTCTGGATCCTGGTGGAAGTTACTTTTGTCCTCCTGGAGGCTCGAGGAAAGCCTCCGGAGCCTGACGGGCCTCACGTAAGTCCGGAAACGGGCCTATTTCGGGCCTCTGGAGGGGCTCCGGACCCTGGGGTAGCAGTTTTCGCTCTCCCGGAGGCTCAAGGAAAGTCTCTGGAGCCTGGGGAGGGTGAAAAACACTGTGTGTGTGTCCCGTCCCCTGCCGTGTTGCAGGCGGCCAACTAGGCAACACCCACCATGGCCACGCCCACCCAGCAACCAGGCAGAGAACCTGGTACTAAAGGATCTGAAGCCCACCCCTGCAGTCAGCTGAGAATAAACATGAACCTCAGGAGGACTTATTTGGAAGCCCTTCCTAAAAGATTTCAGCAGACGTTACCTGTATCATAGCCACCTTCTGAAGGTGAGGAAGGTCCGACTTGGAGTTAAAGGACATTTCAGCTTAAGAGTCCATTGGAGGAGGAAATATTTGAAGTCAAACCCTTAAGTCTATTATCTGCCCTTTCCCCAAGGGAAAACAAGACAGTCTGGTGAGATTCCTGTAAACTGGCAATCGGCAATAAAGAAACTGATTAGACCGATTAATGGAAGTGTTTTGGCTGCTTGTACCTGGCGTTACTCAACCTAATGAGGATAAGAGGATACTGTTCTGTCCCCCCACCTCACATAGGCAGACACACGAGCAAAAGACGTCTACCAGTAATTTATTTTTACAAGCTGACCTGAATCCTTTAGCAGATAAATGTTCTGGCAGCTACTTTCCGAATGCCTGCCAAGTTTCTTATCACCTCTAGAAACAGGAGTCAGCGTATCTGTAGTCCATTGCTGGGGCAACCAAGAGTTCACAAGGCACAAAAGAGTAGTCGGAAGTCATTCACAAAGTCTAAGCCTTAATTCCGAAAGATATCCCATCCAAAGCTCATGATATGCAGTTTTTGTCCGTCACAGAGCCTGCAGAGCGACCCCACCCACTTTTATCCCCTGTGGGGCATGGCTTAGTGATTCAGCAATCTCTGGCCCTTCCACACCTCTTCCTTTGCTGCGCACGCCTCTCCCTCCGACCCTGCCTGGGATCAATCCAAGATTGATCTTCATCACTCCCTATTAGTGGGCGCTCCGACATGCTTTCCTCCTGGCCTTCAGCTGGAACCTGAGGCGATGCCAGAAAGGAGGGTCCTGGAAAGGGAGGCCTTGTCAGTTCCTCCCCATCACTTTCAGAGTCCGTGAGGACAGGCTCGGGAGCTGGAGTCACAACAGATACCTTTTAATGGGCCAACTCCATGCTCTGCCTTACTCTCCTTAACCATAGGGAAAGATGTCAGATAAAAGTAGGAATTTTTCACACCTGTGTCTTCCCACCAGTGCCTTCCTGAACAAGGCTCCGAGACATCGAGCAGGTGATAGCAAACGTCTGGAAAAAGGATCCGGTGGAATTGCAGATGCCTAACGCGATGAGTTCCTGGGATAACATAAAGAGGAGGAGAAAAGAACACACAACAAATACTGTAAAGGAAAGTCACATAGCGCTATGGATGAAGCTTAATTTACAAATGAAGGGAAGGGAAGGGAAAGGAAGGGAAAAGAAGGGAAGGGAAGAGAAGACCAGGGGTATCAAACTCAAGGTCCGCAGCCACATCCAGCCTGCAGGGTGCTTATATGTAGCTCGCGGGGCCACCCTGGAAATAGCAAAGGACTGGCCTGCGCTGCCTCTACCAGCCAAAATGGAACTCCGGAGGACCGCGGGCAGCCATCCCGAGCTCCGTTTTCATTGGCAGAGGTTTGCAGGAGGCCGTTGCAGCCGGAAACAGAGTTTTAGCTGTCAGAGTGCTCAGGCCACCACAGGTGCCCCCGACACGAGTGACGTTGAACTGGCCACGCCCACCCTGGGAACACCCACATCAGGCCTCCGAGGTCAAGCACAGCTCTGATGCGGCCCTCAATGAAATCAAGTCTGACATCCTGGGAATAGAGAATAGAATAAGAATAGAATAAGAATAAGAATAAGAATAGAATAGAATAGAATAGAATAGAGAATAGAAAATAATAGAATATAGAATAGAATAGAATAGAATAGAATAGAATAGAATAGAATAGAATAGAATAGAATAGAATAGAAAATGTGGAATGGAATAGAAAATATGGAATGGAATGGAATAGAATAGAAAATAGAAAAGAATAGAATATAGAAAAGAATAGAAAAGAAAATAGAAAATAATAGAATATAGAATAGAATAGAAAATATGGAATGGAATGGAATGGAATGGAATGGAATAGAATAGAATAGAATAGAATAGAATAGAATAGAATAGAATAGAATAGAATAGAAAATATGGAATGGAATAGAAAATATGGAATGGAATGAAATGGAATGGAATAGAAAATATGGAACGGAATGGAATGCGATAGAATAGAATAGAATGCAATAGAATGGAATGGAATGGAATAGAATAGAAAATATGGAATGGAGTGGAGTGGAGTGGAATGGAATGGAATGGAATGGAATAGAATAGAAAATATGGAATGGAGTGGAGTGGAGTGGAGTGGAGTGGAGTGGAGTGGAATGGAATGGAATGGAATAGAATAGAATAGAATAGAATAGAATAGAATAGAATAGAATAGAATAGAATAGAACAGAACAGAACAGAACAGAACAGAACAGAACAGAACAGGAGTAGAACAGGGAATGGAATGGAATGGAATGGAATGGAATGGAATGGAATGGAATAGAATAGAATAGAATAGAATAGAATAGAACAGAACAGAACAGAACAGAACAGAACAGAACAGAACAGAACAGAACAGGAGTAGAACAGGGAATGGAATGGAATGGAATGGAAGCCCATTTTATTGACCGCAGAGTTTTATCCAGGTCATGAGGATCAAAGGCTAGGTTACAATTGTGTCACCTGATTTCCATTCACCGTGTAGCCATGCTTCAGAGCGAAGATTTTGGCCATGGAGATGGTCATGGAAAACCCAACAAGAGCGATAGCGATGGCATCGACAAACACAGCCGGGATGAGGCTGACATCAGGAATTTGAGGAGGGATTAACCTGTAAGAAGCAATCAGAAAAAAAAAAAAGTTATAGTAAATTTGGAGGCTCTAAGAATACAGGTAGCCCTTGACTTACCATCGATTTAGTGACCGTTCAGAATCACGAAGGAAGTGAGAAATGTGACTTATGACTGGTTTTCACCTCTATGACCATTGCAGCATCCCCGTAGTCACCTGATCAAAATTCGAATGCTTGGCAACTGGCATGTACTTATGACGGTTGGAAGTCCTGGCGTCATGTGATCCCGTTTTGCAACCTTCTGACAAGCCAAGTCAACGGGGAAGCCAGATTCATTTAACAACCGTGTTCGTAACTTAACCACTGCAGTGATTCGCTTAGCAACGGTGGCAAGGAAGGTCGTAAAATGGAGCAAAACTCACTTAACAACGGTCTTGCTTAGCAATTGGAAATTTGGGACTCCATTGTGGTTGTAAGTCGAGGAGTACCTATAATACACCTCCCTCCCCTCGACCATATATTTTAGGCTTACCCGCTAGGAATGTTCCCGACAATATCGACGTCGTAAGTCTTGGACAGATTCATTCCAGCTGAAACTCCAGTGCCGATGACCACCTTAAAACACACACAAAACAAAATGTTTAAGGGAAGAATTTCAGAAGAATAATTAACTTGCTTAGAATAACTTTTATTGTCACATTAAATGTACACTAATAGGCATACATTAAAATGAAATTTCGTTGCATACAGTTCTCAAAACTCCAACATACACAACATAAACATGATAAAAAAAAATTATGCATATACCCACATATATCCTGTGACGCAGAGAAAGAACAGCAGTCTAGTTCGGATGTATACATGGGTTTTTTGTTTGTTTGTTTCAAGTTTTTTTATTTTATTTTATATATATGCATCAATGCATGAACAGTGGGTGTCGTACATTCTAATACAAATAAAACTACTAATTAATCATAGTTATTACATTCAACCAACTTATATATTTCTAATAATAATACACATTTATATTAAGTTGCAATCTGTCATTTTTCAATTATACCACATTTTCTCGTTATTGCTTTTATTTTATTATATAAAAATATATACACTAATATTCCCCCTTTCTCTTATTTCTATCTCTTATTCTAGCTTTTAATCATGTCACCCTTTATTAAAAAGCATATTCTTTCTATCCTACCTAACTTCTAGTCATCTCACCTACCTAAAAAAGAAGAGAGAAAAAGAAAAGCAAATCAGAACAACAAAAAAAGAGAAATCATCTATCAATCGTCTCTTGCCCGCTTCAATACTTTAATTGCTATGCTTTTTTTTTTTTTGACTTGTCCCCCATATTCCTCTCTTGGATCTTTATCTCTGTCTGCATCTACTTCTTGGCTGTCAAATTTTGGTATTTCTCCCACCTCTTCCACTGCCTAGTTTCCACAATTTCTAGCCAATGTATGTATACATGTTTATGGTGAAAAAATAATAATCTTGCAAGTTTACTGGACGGATGGCATAAGGACCAAAGCTGTTGCTGAATGAAGTAGTTCTGCTATAGATACTTCGAAACCCCCACCCAGAGGGGAGCAACAGAAACAGACCGTGAAGTGGGTGTGTGGGATCTCTAACAAGGCCTTGAGCTCTAAGCACATAGCACTTATAAGCAGCATCCCGAATAACAGGAAGCAAGCTTACTATAATCTATCTATCTATCTATCTATCTATCTATCTATCTATCTATCTATCTATCTATCTATCTATCTACCTACCTACCTACCTACCTACCTACCTACCTACCTACCTACCTACATGGCTGTGTGTGTGTGTTCCAGCATAACTCTGGAACGCCTCGAGCAATTTCAACCAAACTTGGTACACAGATGACTTACTCTCTGGAAAAAAATACTGTGGGGGTAAGACACCCCTAGTACCCCTCGGTGTGTGTGTGTGTGTGTGTGTGTGTGTGTGTGTGTGTGTTGCAGCATAACTCTGGAACGCCTGGGCCGCCGAAATTAAAAAAGAATGAATTATATCTATAGTGTCAAATCACAGTACTTTTGATAGGGATAGTGTGCATTTTGGATTCAAGTTCTGTTAAGATACAGCCTATTGTGCCTTAAAATGGCTTCTACTGTACAGCATGGTGGAGTTGCCATGGTAACCGCTTCACAGTACTCCACAAGGGGGCTACCTCTGGTAAGGGGGATTGGTTCTTAAAAAAAAACAAACACCCTAGGCCCTCAGCTTCAAGCAAAGAGGGCAAGTTGTTGGGGGAGGTGCCTGCTAATGCAAATAATCACCTCAAAGCTGTTCCCCCGTAGAATTTTTCCCAGGCTGTTGGCCAGGGCAACTAGGTCTCAAATTCTCACCACAGTGGTTGAGGCAGACGCATACAATACAGGATTGGGATAAATAAATACCTGGGCAACACCAGGTTATCAGCTAGTTCTATAATAAAAAAAGAGAGAGAAGGAACCCTGTTTTTATCTTTATCTTCTAACCAAGACGAGAAGCAAACTAGAACTAAGGAGAACCTTCCTAACAGTGAGAGCCCAGAAGTTGTGGTTGCTCCATCACTGGAGGCTTTTCAAAAGAAACTGGACAACCATTTATCCAAACTAGTATAGGGTCTCCTGGCTGGAACAGGTGGTCGACTAGATAGAAGCCCTCCGAAGTCCCTACCAACTCTTGTTATTCTATGTTCTGCGTTCTGGGTGAATGGTTCCGCTATGAGTTGAAGACTTACCACAATGATCTCCAGGGGAATTGGAACCACCAACTTCTTCTTAAAACGGTCGTTGATTTCTTTGCCGCTCAGAAGCAGGACGATGCAGATGAGCCCAACCACTAAAGTGGCCGTGTTGGTTTTGGTGATGTTGGAAACCACCGCAATCAAACTCTGGAAGGCAAGAAAGATAAACAATTCGGGATTCTTGTGAGGGCTATCGGATGCTTTGGATGGGGTCCACGGAAGAAACTTATCCGTGGTCTGAGAAAACAATCGCATTATTCTGGGATTGCAACAGGAGCCATCTTCCAAAAGTTCTGATGTTCTGACAACTCCCATATTCCCTGAGGACTGATTGTGTGGTCCAAAGCCAGGAGGAAGCAAAGGGCCAAACAACTAAAGTCTACCATCTTTTCAAGTCCCATTGGCTAGGAGTAGCCTAGTAAGTGAAGCATCCTATTATAGATAGAGCCAGTTTGGTCTGGTGGTTTGAGGCGCCAGTCTTGAAAGGAAAGCAGGAGGTTGGGAGTTCAAGTCCTGCCTTAGCCATGAAAACCAACTGGGCCAGTCATTCTCTCTCAGCCCAACCCTCCTCAGAGAGTGGGGAAAATTGGAGGAAGAAGGTGTCATGGACAAGTTCACCTCGAGTTATATGGAAAAATAATAACAGAATAATAGAGTTAGTAGGGACTTTGGAGGTCTTCTAGTTTAACCCCCTGCTCAACCCGGTGATCCTATATACCATTTCAGACAAATGGTTATCCAATCTCTTCTTAAAAACTTCCAGTGTTGGAGCCTTCACAACTTCTGGAGGCAAGTTGTTCCACTGTTGTTCTGTCAGAAAGTTTCTCCTTAGTTCTAAGT
The DNA here is from genome assembly GCF_059756535.1 of Pantherophis guttatus. Taxonomy (NCBI): domain Eukaryota; kingdom Metazoa; phylum Chordata; class Lepidosauria; order Squamata; family Colubridae; genus Pantherophis; species Pantherophis guttatus. The sequence goes on from NC_142069.1 coordinate 85,424,785, forward strand.
TGTTTCTCTCCTTGATTAGTTTCCACCCGTTGTTTCTTGTCCTGCCCTCAGGTGCTTTGGAGAATAGGTTGACCCCCTCTTCTTTGTGGCAACCCCTGAGATATTGGAAGTCTGTCTAGCCATTTATCACATCATCCCTAGTCCTTCTTTTCATTTAATTAGAGATACTCAATTCTTGCAACTGATAGGATGGATGGATGGATGGATGGATAGATACAGTATATTACACAGTTGCCAGCAGTTTAGACATTAATGGATGTGTATTGTCTTATTTTGAGGGGACAGCACATTTACACTGTTATACAAGCTGTATACTCACTACTTTACATTGTAGCCAAGTGTCATTTCTTCAGTGTTGTCACATGAAAAGATATACTTAAATATTTACAAAATGTATCACTTCTGTGATACATGATACACTTCAGATAGAGACAGATAGATGATAGATAGATGATAGATGATAGAGACAGATAGATATAGATGGTAGATAGACAGAGACAGATCGATAGATAGATAAATGATAGAGACAGATAGATAATGATAGATAGATAGAGACAGATATAGATAGATAGATAGATGATAGAGACAGATGATAGATAGATGACAGATAGAGACAGATAGATAGATGATAGATAGATGATAGAGACAGACAGATAGATAGATGATAGATAGATAGTTTGATAGATAAATAGATAGATAGATAGATGATAGAGGCAACAGACAGACAGACACACAGACAGACAGGATATATAAAATGAGGTGAGATGAGATGAGGTGAGATGAGATGAGGTGAGAAGAGAAAGATAAAAATTAAGATAAGATGATAAGATAGGCAGAGACAAAGAAAAACAGTGATAGATAAATAGGCAGGCAGGCAGGCAGGCAGGCAGGCATACATACATACATATATTCAGACAGATAGATAGGAGAGATAGATAGACAGGATAGATAAGATGAGATGAGGTGAGGTGAGGAAGATAAAAATTAAGATAAGATGATAAGATAGGCAGAGACAGACAGACACAGTGATAGATAAAGGGCCAGGCAGACAGACAGCTATATATATATATATTTAAAATTCTTTTAAAATTTTAAGTTCCAGAGCTCGCAGGATGTCTGCTTCTTTCTTTACTAATATACCTGGAACTCGTATTTTTAGAATAGATAGATAGATAGATAGATAGATAGATAGATAGATAGATAGATAGATAGATAGATGATAGAGGCAGACAGACACACAGACAGACAGGATAGATAAAATGAGGTGAGATGAGATGAGGTGAGGTGAGAAGAGAAAGATAAAAATTAAGATAAGATGATAAGATAGGCAGAGACAAAGAGAAACAGTGATAGATAAATGGGCAGGCAGGCAGGCATACATACATGCATACATACATACATACATACATACATTCAGACAGATAGATAGGAGAGATAGATAGACAGGATAGATAAGATGAGATGAGGTGAGGTGAGGAAGATAAAAATTAAGATAAGATGATAAGATAGGCAGAGACAGACAGACACAGTGATAGATAAAGGGCCAGGCAGACAGACAGCTATATATATATATATTTAAAATTCTTTTAAAATTTTAAGTTCCAGAGCTCGCAGGATGTCTGCTTCTTTCTTTACTAATATACCTGGAACTCGTATTTTTAGGATAGATAGATAGATAGATAGATAGATAGATAGATAGATAGATAGATAGATAGATAGAGATAGATAATCAGACAGACATGGATAGATGTACAGACAGAGGGATATACTTACATAAAGAACAGAGAGGGGGCCACTGAATCGTTTGATATTGATCCCAAGCAGGTACTTCAGCTGAGAAGTGAAGACGTGCACAGCTGCTGCAGTGGTGAATCCGCGTACCAGGGGCTCCGTGAGGTAAATGGCTACAAATCCAAAACGAAGCAGTCCTAAACACAACTGATAGGAAAAGAACCCACGTTCTAGCAACAGCCACTGTCATCACTTTTGATTTTTAAACAAGTTCCTAGGAGTGTGCTTTCCCCACCACCACCACCACAATTTTCCCCCACCCCACAAAAATAAGCAGTCACAGAGTACAAGACGTTCTGTGAAAATATTTGATTAATGAAAATCACAGCCAAGAGTGACCACTGCTGCATAATATATATATATTTGTTCTTCCCTGTGAGTTTCTCCACATGGCCTATTGTGCAATGTAAGCAAATCTGTCCAATTCAAACGGAAAATTAAGTTATTTTTTTTTGACATAAAATGCCAGGTAAATTAAGAGATTTCTGTTGCCATAACAAATGCAAAGTACAATGTCTATACCATTGATGGGGTTTGATTATTTTAATGAGTTTTAACGTACGTTTAATTTGTATTTTAATATGTTTTTATCTGGTTTGATTTTAGTTGTTGTGAGCTGCCCCGAGTCCTATGGAGATAGGGCGGCATACAAATCAAATTAAATAAATCAAATTAAATAAATCAATAGATGGGCCACACTTTTGTCATACTCCACATCTGTGTCTCATACCACCTACCATTTTTGGGGGGTCGTTTAATGACCCCGTAATCACCTTGCGGGGTGGAGTTGGGGCAACTGAACGGAGCTCAGCATTTACTGGCCGGATGCCCTTCCTGTTGCCACAGCAGAGTTTTGTTCAGATATATTCTCAGTGTGCCCAGAGAGAGAAATATCTGCCTCTATGTAGGATCGAACTCACAGCCTCCTGATTGTGAGGCAAGAGCTCCACCTCTAGGCCACCGCACCACTCGTACCATCACAAAAACACTGATGGACTTGACCGAAGAGAATATTTGCAGCTTGTGGTTGAATTGTGGGGGTCCTTGGTGCTCTCCTTGATCATTTTCTTGTAGACATTTCATTACCAAACCAGGTTACAGCATCAGGGAAACGCCTGCGGGAAAACCAATGAGCTCAGAGAGCACCAAGGTACTCCACATTTGATGGAAGATAATATTCAGCCTCATCTTGAATTGCAAAAAAAGATCAGGGAAATCGGATTTTTGACTTAGCGGGAAGCAGTAGCTAAAATCTGCTTCTGAATCCAGCTCTTGCACCCCCTTACCTGTATGATACCTGACAGCAAGGTAACTGCCACGGCTACTTTCACCCGCATGGCATCTCTGGCGTCGGTCCCGTTGGTTGAGTTGGTGTCCGCCATCTCAAACAATTCATCGGGAACTTCTCTCACTGCCACTCCGCCAATCATCAGGCTGATGACAGCAAAGGTTCCTGCGAGAGGGTGAGGTTGGAGAAGTCGGTTTTACCGGTAGTCCTCGACGTACGACCACAACGGAGCCACAAATTTCTGCCGCTAAGTGAGACGTTTCAGCGAGTTTTGCCTCATTTTACAACCTTTCTTCCTATAGTTATTAAGTAAATCCTACAGTCGTTCAAGTAGTAATAGGGTTGTTCCAATCACACTTTCCTCATTGACTTTGCTGGTCAGAAGGTCGTAAAAGGGAATCAAGTGACCCTCCCGGGACACTGCGACCGTCATAAATATGAGCCAGTTGCCAAACGCCTGAATTTTGAATCGCAGGATCATGGGGGATGCTACAACAATCCTAAGTGTGAAAAACTGTCATAAGTCACTTTTTTTTCAGTGCCACTGTAACTTTGAATGGTCACTAAATGAACCGTCATAAGTGGAGGATTACCTGTATTACCAACATCAACACATGTGAAAGAAACTGCTTGATTTTTTTTTTAATATAAAATAATATATTGTTGGAACTTAATATCTGAAAAATTGTCAAAGAGGTCTTACAAATGTATGCTGTAGATAGATAGGTAGTCCTCGACTTACAACAGTTCATTTAGTGACCGCTCGAAGTTACACCCCTGAAAAAAGTAATTTATGACCGCTATTCACACTTAACGACCGTTGCAGCATCCTCACGATCACGTGATTAAAACTCAGCCGCTTGGCAACTGACTGGTATTTATGACAGTCGCAGCATGATCCCCTTTTACGGCCTTCTGACGAGCAAAGTCAACGGGGAAACCAGATTCACTTAACAACCGGGTTACTAACTTAACACCCGCAGTGATTCGCTTAACATCTGTGGCAAGAAAGGTCACAAAACGGGGCAAAATAGCTTCAACTTAAAATTCATTTCATAGCTGTCTCGCTTCACGACAGAAATGTTAGGCTCAACAGTGGTCGTAAGTCGAGGACTACCTGTGCGGATAATTTTGACTTGGGTAACAAAGATAGTCCGCTTTAAAAAGATGGAAAGGATTTCAAACAACTATATTTTCAAGAGCAAAAGTCATATAAGCCAATATTTCTCAACCATGGCGACTTGACAATGTGTGGACTTCAACTCCCAGAATTCCTCAACCAGCGTTGCACATCATCTCCCCCTTACTGGCTGGGGAATTCTGGGAGTTGAAGTCCACACATCTTGAAGTTGCCAAGATTCAGAAACACTGATCTAAACTACAAAAAAAACCCATCAAATAAATCCATTAAAAGAGATTACCTATTGATATATGTCTGGAAGTTCCAAAAAAGGTATACAGAAAGACCGGATAAAATGAAGAATACAGGCCAAACACCGGAGGAACGGCAGCCAGCGACGCATACGCTAATCCTGAGGGAAACATTAGAGAAAAAATAAAAATAAGAGAGATGCACATAAGATTCCCTATCAAATTATTAGAAGACTAGTCAATGAAGAATACTTAAGACCACGGGTGGGCAAATGTGGCCCTTTTACAACCTGTGGACTTCAACTCCCAGAATTCAGCTTGGCTGTCTCAGGAATTCTGGGAGTTGAAGTCCACAGGTTGTAAAAGGGCCACATTTGCCCACCCCTGGTTAAGACGGTTATTAATTGATCAGTGATTTTTTTTTTCACCCCAATTCAATTTTCGGTCAGCAATTTGTTTGAAAGGAAGGTTAGTCAGGAAAGGAAGATTAGATTCCTCCTGATTAAATTATCAGGGCAGGTAGTCCTCGATTTACAACTATTCGTTTAGTGACCGTTTGAACGGTACCGAAGAAAATGACATGAACTGTTTTCCACACTTACGACCGCTGCGGCAGGATCAAAATTCAGACGCTTGGCAGCTGACTCAGATTTATGACGGTTGTAGTCCTGGGGTCATGTGATCACCTTTTGCGATAAGCCAATGAGGAAGCCAGATTCACTTAACAGCCACGTTAACTAATTTAACAACTGCATCGATTCACTTAACAACGGTGGCAAGAAGAGTTGCAAAATGAGGCAAAACTCACTTGCCTTGCTTAGCGGCGGAAATTTTGGGCTCAACTGTGGTCGTATGTCGAGGACTACATGTATGATCTACACCCAGAAACTCTCTTTGGCCTTGGATGTCAATTGTTGAGAATCAACCAGTACTTTTTAAAGAGATGAAGGGCTGAACTTTTTCCCAGAGCTTCCGGGGATTAAAAATATATTTTAAGATGTAAAAGATGCTCTTATAAAACATTCTCTCAATCCCTCCGTTTCTTTTCCAAACTTTGGACAGGAATGATCGACGGATTTTGCTAACTAATCTATAGAACAGTCAAAGATCAGTTGCTGAAATTATGATGTAGAGATAGTCCTCGACATACAACGGTTTGTTTAGTGACCGTTTAAAGTCACAACACGGGAAAAACTGACCTAAGACTGATTTTCACACAACCGTTGTAGCCAACCCCATGATCACGTGATCGAAATTCAGACACTTGGCAACTGACTCATATTTATGATGGTGGCAGTGTCCCGGGGGGGGTCACGAGATCCCCTTTTGCGACCTTCTGATATTCGACGGGGAAGATTCACTTAACAACCGGGTTACTAAATTAACTGCAGCGATTCACTTAATAACCATGGCAAGAAAAGGTGTAAAACGGGGCAAAACTCACTCAGTGACAGAAATTTTGGGGCTCTCTTGTGGTCATAAGTCGAGGACCACCTGAACTGTAGATAATATGTAGATGGTTACTTAAACAAGAGTGGGAAATCTATTAGACTAAGGTTCCTATTTAACCCCAGCCAGAAATTTTGTTTGATAATGAAGAATTGTAACCTGGCAAATTATGAAAGAATATCTGTAGCAAGTCACAGACAAAAAAAAATATCATTTAGGGCCGTGATGGCGAATCTATGGCATGCATGCCACAGGTGGCACACACAGCCCTCTCTGCAGGCACGCCAGCTGTTGCCACAGCCCAGCTCCACTGCGCATGCCTTCCACGATCTCCAGTTTCTCCCCATCTAATCCTAGCTGCCTCCTGCCTTCTCCAATCTCCAAAGTTTCTCCGCCCCCGCGCCCCATTTGGGCCTGGAAAGCCTCCTGCACCAACCTGGAAGCCAAAATGGAGCACAGGGGGAGGATGGGACACATGCGCAGGGGGGGTGCATGCACAGGGGACGCACGCACGTGTGGGGGTGGGACGCATGCCGGCGGGGTGCTCACATTTTGGGGGTTCTGGCACGCATGTGTGCATTCGCGCACGCGCTTTGGGCACTTGGCACCAAAAAGGTTAACCATCACTGATTTAGGGTGTGAAAGGTTTTGTTTTTCAAAGTTAACATTCTACTAACCTTGAGGCAGCTGCATGACTCCCGTACTGATCCCTGAGATGACGTCTCCCATCAAATATTCTCTCACGGGATATTGAGGAAGCCAGGTTAAAATCGGGAAAAAACTATAAAGGACAGATTTGGCTTTCTTGGAAGAACAGCTGAAAACATCCAAAGCAAAAAAAAAAACAAAAAACATGTCATCAGTCAAAAGACACGAAGATGATGTCTTGGGCCAAAAGAAAAATTCATTTATTTAATTATTATTTATTGGTTCGATTTATATGCCGCCCTTCTCCGGAAACTCAAGGCGGCTTACAATGCGTTAAGCAATAGCCTTCAGACTTTTGTATATACCTGCTTAGTAGGGCTTTCGCCCCCCCCCCCAAGCGGTGTTCTTTTTTATACAAAGTCAGCTTATTGCCCCCACAATCCGGGTCCTCATTTTACCTACCTCGGAAGGATGGAGTGAGGATGAGTCAACCTTGAGCCTGGTGTGATTCGAACTTGCAGTAATTGCAGGCAGCTGGTGCTAATTAACAGCACTTTAGTCTGCTGCGCCACCAAGGCTCATTGTAGGAAATACATTTGCCCCTACCACAGATACAGGTAGTCCTTCAATTACGACCACAATCGAACCCAACATTTATGTTGCTAAGTGAGAAACCTGTTCAGGGAGTTTTACGATTTTTCTTGCCACGTTTGTATAAGCGAACCCTTGCAGTTGTTAAATTAGCACGACGGCTGTTAAGTGAATCAATGCATTTGTTAAATTAGTCCCACGGTTGTTAAGTGAATCTGGTTTTCCGCGCTGACTTGGCTTGTTACAAGGTCGCCAAAGGTGAACACGTGACCCCGGGGACGCTGCAACCATCATAAATGTGAGTCAGTTATCAAGCATCCAAATGCAAATCATGTGACTGTGAGGGAATGCTGCAGACGGTCGTAAGTGTGGAAAACGGTCTTAAATCACTTTTTCCAGTGCCGTTGTAACTTTGAACGGTCACTAAGCAGAGTGTTGTAAGTTGAGGATCACCTGTATAATGATTTGAGTAAGCTAATCATGGCATTTATAAAAGAAACCAGGCACATTAATCGAGGTGTAAATCCAATTAAATAACGGCCATAGTTACTCCCACGTTTACTGCTGTCCACCTGTTCGCATATGGAAGCAAAATTCCAATTTTCTGGAATTACAGTGAAAGTATATTAGCACAGCTAGTCCTCGACTTACAACCAATACCAGGCCCAAAATTTCCATTGCTAAACCAAGCGGTTGTTAAATGAGTCCCGAGCCATTTTATGACCTTGCTTTCCACAAGGGGTTAAGCAAATCGCTGTACTGGGGGATCACATGACCCCAGGACACTGCGATCGTCATAAATACATGTCCCTTGCCCAGCATTTTGATCACGCAACCGTCGTAAAGGTGAAAACTGGTCATAACTCTTTTCCCTGCCGTTGTAACTTTGAATGGTCACTAAACGAATCATTGTAAGTCGAGGACTACTTGTATTGGAACACTCACACATGGAAACAAGACACCAATTTTGGCATTTAAATTAAAATAGTATTCATATAAGGTAGATATATGGAAGGGTAAAGAAAAATCCAAGATGGCAGCTGCACTCACATGATCAAAGCTGTTACCTTGAATTTTTCATGTTCATCATTCTCCTTTTAACATCCCATAATCCCTTGTGAGGTGGAGTCTGGGCAACTAAATGGAGCTAGCAGAGTGTTTGAATGGCCGGATGCCCTTCCTATTGCCAGGGCGGAGTTTTGTTCAGCAGATATATTCTCATTGCGCCCAGAGAGAAATATCTGCCTCTACCCAGGATCGAACTCACAGCCTCCTGATTGTGAGGCGAGAGCTCCACCTCTAGGCCACCGCACCACACCCTTTTAATATATTTGTTTGAATTTTTCATGTTCCAACCTGCATTAACATCCTAGCAAATTAATGTAATTATATACTGCTAGCATTATACTGGAAAGTGCAGACGATGAACTCTTCCCTCAGTTTCCCACAGCAACCACCTTTGCTGGATTAGACTACTTCCTGTGAAAGTCAACACAGGCAAATCCTCGATTTACGACCGCAACGGAGCCCAAAATTTCTGTTGCTAAGCCAGACCGTTGTTGAGTTTTTTTAAAGACTTTTCTTGCCACAGTGGCTAAGTGAATCGCTGCCATAGTTAAATTAGCAACGCGAGTTGTTAAGTGAATCCTGCTTCCCTATTGACTTTTGCTTGTCAGGTGGTCACAAAAGGGGAACAGGTCATCCTGATACACTGCAACCGTCATAAATATTGAAGTCAGTTGCCAAGCGTCTGAATTTTGATCAGGTGACATGGGGATGCGACGGTTGTTAAATATGAAAAACGGTCATAACTCACTGTTGTATCTTCAAACGGTTACTAAACAACTTGTCGTAAGTTGAGGACTACCTGAACTGGATCCGAAGGATGGCCAGCTCGTAAATTTAATGAAATCAAGGAGATTTCGTGTCTTACCGGAGAGCATGTGCTATCTTCTGACGAAGAGGCTGAATTGTTTTGTCCTTCGTATTCAGCTGCTCGTGAAGGAACCCTTGGCTATATACTGGTCTCTCCACATGATACATGTGTGATGTCGCGGGCCGCGTTTCATATTCTCCAGCATGTTCCATAGTACATATTCTATAAACGGGAAGACGGGAGAGGCGTTCCTTCAGGCTGCTACCAAAGGACGTTTTTATAAAAAGATTAGCACGAAGTGTTTCTTTCTACTTGAGGAAAACCACAGAGGAAAGCTTCCTGATCCGGACTTCGGCCACGTTTCCCTCGACGAAAAGTACTGAAAGAAAGAAAAAAGAGCAGGAACGAGTAAATTAGCGAATCATCCTTCCTCCGAACACTTTTTGTAAAGTGTACATTTACTTTAGAGAAAATTACAGGTAGGCCTTGACTTACAACGGTTGGTTTAGTGACCGTTGGAAGTTACAATGGCACTGAAGAGAGTGACTTGGGACAGTTTTTTCACGTTTATGATCCTTACGGTCCCGTGATCAAAATTCAGACGGTTGGCCACTGACTCGTATTTATGACGGCTGCACTGTCCCACGATCTTCTTTTGTGACTTTCCGACAAGCAAAATCAATACGGAAGCCAGGTTCAAGTTACAATAGTGTTACTTAAGTTAACAACTGCAGGGATTCAATTGAACAATGGTGGACAGAAAGGTTGTGAAACAGGGCCAAAATCCACTTAACAACGGCCTCACTTAGCAACAGAAGTTTTGAGCTCCGTTGTGGTTGTAAGTCGAAGACTCCCTGCAAAGCTGCTCTGAATTTCAAGTTTCTCTGCGGGCTAAAAGGAAAACCTGAACGATACAAAAAAAAAGTTGCTCAGGGCATCGCTTCTATCGACCAGCAAACGGGAGACAAATAGACTCTACAAAAAAAAAAAAAAAAAAAGGAATATCACAGGCTGCGTCCGTGCTCAGTGCAGGTTCAGCACTAGCGTTTCAAACGCAGAATACAAAAAAATTGCAAATGGCTGCCCAGTCTCAAAACCGCCCCAATGATGGAGATTCTCAGCCATCCAGGCCATGGTTTTCCCAAAGACGCTGTTCTGACCTGAGGCAGTAAAAAGCACACGATTAGTCCCAAAAACCCTCTTTTTATTTCAACGGCTGTGAATTCTGTTCATTCACAGCCCGTAACGAGTCACAAAGAGTTGGTAAAGAGTCCGACAGAAGTCTACCACAGTCCTTCGGGTTAAGGCTAATAAACACCCACCTTTATCTGCCTTGACACGCTGCCAAAGACCTAACTGGCAATTAACTTTGCACGGAGCACAGAGTCAAAACAGATCTTCAGAATTTAAACCGACCAGCACGAACAAAGTTGCTTCCTGCAAAGGCTCATGTGCCTTTGCTCCTCCTTTATGTCTTATGAGAGCGGCCAACCATCTCTAACTCTTACTCCAGAGTCGTCCCTTTTGTCTTAACAGTTCTTGCCTTCTGGCAGCTCTGTGTATGCGCGCACTGGGAACAGGCTCCCCGTTCCTCTGCCTCGCTGACATCAGACTCTGGAGGCTCCGAAGTCAGCACATCACTCCCAGATGGCCCTGGCTCCATCTCTGCCTCCGAAGCAGAGCCCTCGTCCGAGCCTTCCTCAGACTCCAGGACTGGCCCATGTTCCTTCCCAGCCTCCTCATTGTCCAACTCTGCTGCCAGCTCCACAGGCTGCCTGCGGACCACAACAGACGCTCTTTTCAAAAGGCAAGTGGACTTTGTTTTTCCTTGAAGACATTTCCCTTCTCATCCAAGAAGCTTCATCGGCTCAGAAACGAGCAGTAGAAACTGATGAAGCTTCTTCATCAGATCTTGGAGAAGCGAAATGTCTTCAACTAGGTGAAACCAGGCTTAATAGCAGGGTGGATAAAAATCAATGATTTTTTTTAAACAATCAAAAAAATCTGATTTTTTTTAATTTAAATCGGATTTTTTTGATTTTTATCGAATTTATTTTAATAAAAAACTTTGGGGGTAAAAATCTATCGTAAGGTAGATTTCTATTTAAGATACATAAATAATTTAGTTTATTCAGCATGAAATGGAGCTTAGTTATGTAGCATGAGGCTGTATATTCTGCAACACTGGGACTATCGGTGAGTCAACAGTGGGTCAAAGGAGTAGCAGAGATGACAGTTGCTCTTTAAAAATTATGATTTAAATCGAGTTGATTTAAATCAAGCCTTTTTTCTAGTGATTTAAATCATGATTTAAATTGTGATTTAAATCAACTCGATTTAAATCAAATCCACCCTGGTGGTGGCAGCCAAAAAAGCCCAACGCAATCCTAAATTGCATTAACAGAGGGATACAATCAAGATCAAGTGAGGTACTAATACCGCTCTATAAATCCTTAGTAAGACCACACCTAGAGTACTGCATCCAGTTTTGGTCACCACGCTATAAAAAAAGATGTTGAGACTCTAGAAAAAGTGCAGAGAAGAGTAACAAATATGATTAGGGGACTGGAGGCTAAAACATACGATGAACGGTTGCAGGAACTGGGCATGGCTAGTCTAGTGAAGAGAAAAGAAGGACCAGGGGAGACATGATAGCAGTCTTCCAATATTTGAGGGGCTGCCACAGAGAGGAGGGGGTCAAGCTATTTTCCAAAGCACCGAAAGGCCAGACAAGGAATAATGGATGGAAATAGAACAAGGAGAGATTCAACCTCGAAATAAGGAGAAATTTTCTGACAGTGAGAGCAATCAAGCGATGGAACAGAAGTTGCCTTTGGAAGTTGTGGGAGCTTCATCACTGGAGGCTTTCAAGAAGAGACTGGACTGCCATCTGTCAGAAATGGTGTAGGGTCTCCTGCTTGGGTGGGGGGGGGGGCTGGACTAGATGACCTCCAAGGTCCCTTCCACCTCTGTTAATCTGTAAACACGAAGAAAGTGTAGTTGCCTTTTGAAAAAAAGCACTCCAGTGATGGAGCACCCACCACTTCTGAAGTCGCAAGCTGTTCCTGATTGCTTATTTGTGCCTTATGACTATCATTAAGTGTTGTACCTTATGATTCTTGACGAATGTATCTTTTATGTACGCTGAGAACGTATGCACCAAAGACAAATTCCTTGTGTGTCCAATCACACTTGGCCAATAAAGAATTCAATTCAGTTCAGTTCAGTTCAGTTCAATTTAATTCAATTCTTTCTATTTCTATTTCTATTTCTTTCTATTATTTCTATTTCTATTTCTATTTCTATTCCACCGAGTAATTGTTCTCATTATCAGGAAATTTCTCCGTTACTTCTTGTCCCTGCCTTCTGGTGCGTTGAAGAATAGATCATTTATCAAAATGTATTTTCATTAAACCTTTGTCCCTGGGTGTCCCAGGATATTATCAATAGGATGGATGTTTACTCAACAACGACAACGAAAAGGTCACCAATATCCTTTATTTTTTAATCACATGCTTCTTATACAGCCAGTTGATTAAACACTGAATATTCTACAATCCACCCAAATGTTCCATGATTCATTTAGATAACCGGCGGCTTTCGTTCTTCCTGAAACTGGCCAGCTTGTTTTCCTCTAGGAAAATGTAATTTAATTTCTCCACCAGTTTTTTTTCCCCACCCCGTTGTTTCTAGAAACACCAAAGGCCTTATCAAAATGTTCCTTAGGCCGTATAAAATGTTCTTTAGGCCTTATCAAAACCTTTTTTTTTTTGGCCGATGCCTTGACCAACCCGTTTCATTTTGGCAGCTTCCATAAAGCAGGAGAACTTTTAAATAAAAGTCCTTACCACCCCAAAGCCAACGTACGTTCAAAGGTGGGATTGAGGTTGTGTTACCTAGGAGTTGCCAATAACAAGAGAAGGCAAGAGAAGAACCAATATTTCTGTTGCTTAGGCCGCCAGCTTTTCTCTGGATGAAAATGGGTCATCTTTAGAGAAATTGTAGCTTGCTGGGGTTAATATTGACAGAGAGAAGTTATTCCCCATGGAGTCATTCAAATGTGTTAAGACTTCACTTCCATTATCCCCAGCTCGATGGGCCAAGAGCTAAACTGTTTGCAAGATCAAACAAGTTTAAGTCCGACATACTCAAAGGCACCAGATTTGGGGCAAGTGATCCAGAGTACACTTCTGAAATTCCACTTTATGTCAGGCGTGCAAAATATAGGTATGTGTCAAGTCGCAAAGCATCCCTGGCCTGCTCTCGAGTTGCCATAGGCCAGGGGGGGGAGATGGGAAATCGGCGAAATGGCACAGCAGCCAAAGACAGATGCACATTCCACACTTCTCTCTCTCAAGGCTGTATTCCAGGGTTACCTACAGCAGCCGAGGGGAAGCGCGAAATTGCTCTGTTGGCAAATGTGATTGAGGGCACGCCCTGCGGGGAGGGGGGAATCATAATTGGGGCATAAATTATGTAGGGTTAGAGCTGGCTTCACTTGGGAATGTGCCGACATGAAGCTCCTAATAAATAACTGGATTTCTTTTGAAGCTTGGCTCGAGACTCATAATTTAATTAGGGCATCCGTCAGAACCCTGACAACATGTCCTTCTATCATACAGAGAAGGATCTAAGACATACTGTTATAATGGAGCTTTTTTTGTGAAAGGCAGGAAAATGGGGAAGGGGATTTTCCTGCCTGTCATCCATTCCTCAATCTCAGCACAAACTGAGGGAAGGATGGTAGGCAGGAATATCCCCCTCCCCATTTTCCTGCCATTCGCGACAAGGAGTGGCTGGGAGGGGAGGGACCGGTGAGGAGCCCCTCGATGTGAGTGATGTTGAGTTGGCCATGCCCACCCAGTCACATGACCTCCCCCCCCACAAGACACACCCACAGAACCGGTAGGGGAAATTTTTTAATTTGCTATTAACCATGTTTAGATGGGAATTCACCATCTCAGTTAAGCCAATATATGGAACTCGGCTTACCGGATAACCCTTGTGTTCTCAGGTAACCTGTCTCTACTTCTAGGAAATGAAATAGGATTCAAATATTATGGCACACAGAGTACCAATTTATGGTACATCAAGTTTCCTTTAACAAGCTGATACATAAATTTTGAAATGATGAGTTTTCAGGAAGCGCAGTTCTCTGTAAGGTTTTATAGCCGTGTGGTTATTATTGTGTAGAGGTTTTAGCTGGAATCTGCTCACTGTAATTCAATGCCTGTGAAACCAATTCTGATTTCATGTAAAAATATCCAGCGGAGATTTCCCTGCTCTAAGCATGTCAATCAGCCAGTTTCATGGCTAAGGCAGGACTAGAACTCACAGTCTCCTAGTGATTGGTCCAAAGTCACCCAGCCATCTTTCATGGCTAAGGCGGGACTAGAACTCACCGTCTCCTAGTGATTGGTCCAAAGTCACCCAGCCATCTTTCATGGCTAAGGCGGGACTAGAACTCACAGTCTCCTAGTGATTGGTCCAAAGTCACCCAGCCATCTTTCATGGCTAAGGCGGGACTAGAACTCACCATCTCCTAGTGATTGGTCCGAAGTCACCCAGCCATCTTTCATGGCTAAGGCAGGACTAGAACTCACAGTCTCCTAGTGATTGGTCCAAAGTCACCCAGCTGTCTTTCATGGCTAAGGCGGGACTAGAACTCACAGTCTCCTAGTGATTGGTCCGAAGTCACCCAGCTGTCTTTCATGGCTAAGGCGGGACTAGAACTCACAGTCTCCTAGTGATTGGTCCGAAGTCACCCAGCCATCTTTCATGGCTAAGGCGGGACTAGAACTCACAGTCTCCTAGTGATTGGTCCGAAGTCACCCAGCTGTCTTTCATGGCTAAGGTGGGACTAGAACTCACTGTCTCCTAGTGATTGGTCCGAAGTCACCCAGCTGTCTTTCATGGCTAAGGCGGGACTAGAACTCACAGTCTCCTAGTGATTGGTCCGAAGTCACCCAGCCATCTTTCATGGCTAAGGCGGGACTAGAACTCACAGTCTCCTAGTGATTGGTCCGAAGTCACCCAGCTGTCTTTCATGGCTAAGGTGGGACTACAACTCATGTCCTCCCACTTTCTACTCTGGTGCCTTCACCATTAGACCAAACTGCTTTGAACGTATCTTTTATGTTCTTTTCAACCATTTTCAATCAAAATGACAAAACGAAGTGGCTACTGAGAACCTCAATCTACAACAAGGATGTCCAAATTTGGCAACTTTAAGACCTGTGGACTTCAACTCCCAGAATTCCCCAACCAGCCATGCACTGGAAAAAGTGACTTATGACCTATTGTTGCACTTATAACTGTCACAGCACGCCCAGAGTCACGGGATCAAAATTCAGGAACTTGGCAAACCCGCATGCATTTACAACGGGTGCAGTGTGCCAAGGCTGTGCAATTGTCATTTGTGATCTTGCCAGCAGGCTTCCGACAAGCAAAGCCAATCGGGGAAGCTGGATCTGCTTAACGATTCACTTAACAACAGCATGATTTTCTGAACAACCCTGAAAATATTTATAGACCCCTCGCATCCTGGATATAAACTGTTTCAACTCCTACCCTCAAAACGAGGCTGTAGAGCACTGCACACCAGAACAACTAGACACAAGAACAGTTTTTCCCAAACGCCATCACTCTGCTAAACAAATAATTCCCTCGTCACTGTCAAACTATTCACTAAGTCTGCACTGCTATTAATCTTCTCATCGTTCCCATCACCCATCTCCTCCCACTTATGACTATATGACTGTAGCTTTGTTGCTGGTATCCTTAAGACTTATATTATATTGACTGTTTCCCTATGACTATCATTAAGTGTTGTACCTTATGATTCTTGACAAATGTATATTTTCTTTTATATACTCTGAGAGCGTATGCACCAAATACAAATTCCTTGTGTGTCCAATCACACTTGGCCAATTAAGAATTCTACTCTACTCTACTCTACTCTACTCTAATTCTATTCTATCCCACAGCTTTTAAAAAAAGGTGGCAAAACCAGACACAAAGTCACTTAACCTTGCTCAGCAATGAAAATTCTGTTCCCGTCTTGCGGTCGTAAAATGAGGACTTATCGGTACAATAAAAGTGTCCGAAGAACTTCAAACGTAGAAGGAAAAACAAACAAACAAACAAATAAAAAAAAACACAAGAAGCAACACTGCTAAGAAAAGTTGATAAGTAGGAGAAAGATAAAATAAAAGAAGTAAAAGAAAGATTTACATCTGCTGTGTTGTGGAGGCAATAGTGGGATTTAAGAAATCATGAGAAACAAATCAATTTGGAATTCCTGCTTGGTAATTCACCCTGGATTTTATTCACTGTATGGAGAGACACTTTTAATTTATACCTAAATGCGTGACAGGTTTCCTAAATGTCCCACATTTCTGAGTTTACACAATACAATCTTCCAAAATTGAGCCCAAAATTTCAGTTGCTAAGTGAGACATTGGTTAAGTGAGTTTTGTCCCATTTTGCGACCTTTTTCTGCCACCGTTGTTAAGCAAATCGCTGGAGTGGTTAAGTTAACACAGTTGTTAAGTGAATCTGGCTTCCCCATTGACTTTGCTTGTCAGAAGGTTGCAAAAGGAAATCAAACGACCTCCGGGACATTGCAACCGTCATAAATATGAACCCAAGCATCCGAATTTTGATCATGGGGTTGCTGCAACGGTCATAAATCTGAAAACGGTCGTTAAGTCACTTTTTTCCAGAGCTGTTGTAACTTTGAAAGGACACTAAACGAATGGTTGTACGTTGAAGACTACCTGTAAAATCAACTTTTATTTGGATTAAAAGGAACGACACTCAGAATATGTAAAAATGACATATTGAAATACTGAGTAACTAAATAGATTATAACAACGTTCTCTACATGGGGCTCCACTTGGGGTGCACCCAGAGGCTCCAACTGGTGCAGAATATGGCCACGCAGGGGATTATGGGAGCGACGGGGCGCTCCCATGTGACTCCTCTCCTGCGCGAGCTGCATTGGCTTCCGGTGGACTTCCGGGTGCGCTTCAAGGTGTTGGTGATCACCTTTAAAGCGCTCCATGGCTTAGGGCCGGGGTACTTACGGGACCGTCTTCTGCCACCAATTGCCTCCCACCGGCCAGTTCGCTCCCACAGAGAGGGCCTCCTCAGGGTGCCGTCAGCCAGACAATGTCGGCTGGTGACCCCCAGGGGGAGAGCCTTCTCTGTGGTGGCACCTACCCTCTGGAACAATCTACCCCCAGAGATACGAGTGATCCCAGACCTCCAGACTTTTCGTCGGGCCCTTAAAACCTACCTCTTTCAGTTAGCCGGGCTGTCCTGATTTTATGATGGGTTTTTAAAATTTGAAATTGGTTTTAAATTGAAATGTTTTAAATTATGGGCCAAATTGTTTAATTATTTTAAAATCTATTTTAACTTTTGTATATAAAGTGTTTTACTTGGCTGTTCACTGCCCTGAGTCCGAAAGGAGAAGGGCGGTATAGAAATTTGGATAAATAAATAAATAAATAAATAAATAAATAAATAAATAAATAAATAACTTAACATAAATATGTGTATTATTACTAAGCTTGTCAAATGTAGTAAATATGTTGAATATTATTTTGTTTGCACTAAAATATATGACACTCAGGTCCCACGCTGTTCAAGTACTTATAATGTTTGTAAAAAAAAATAAAAACAAAAAACTTGGGAGAAAATACACCATTTGCTCAAATTATGGTAGCAAAAGTTAATTCCTACGCCACAGTTGTTAAGTGACTCACTGCACTTGTTAAATTAGTTAACCCGGTTGTTAAGTGAATCTAGTTTCCCCATGGACTTTGCTTGTCAGAAGTTCGCAAAAGGGGATCGCGTGACCCCAGGGACACTGCAACCGTCGTAAGTATGAGTCGGTTGCCAAGAGCCTGAATTTTGATCACGTGACTATCAGGATCAGGGACGGTATTCCCTTACCTTCCCTACCGGTTCGCAAATGTGAGCGCAGAACGTCAAAAACGGGACGTGATGATGTCCGGGTAGGTGGGCGGAGCTTCTTACAGCAGCCGCCGCTACCACTGACATAATGCTTGTGTGAAAAACTGTCATTTAGTGAGTTGTAACTTCAAACGGTCACTAAACGAACTGCTGTTAAGTCGAGGACAACCTGTACACTGAACTGTGGAATAGAAGGATGTGCAACTCACCAAGATATACTACGCTGGATTTATTTGCGATTGTGTGTCATACGAGCCCAGCTTAATTGTGGCCATAAACTACCACAATGACTTCGGGTGCGGGTTTAACGGCAACCTTTCCATGTGCAGTTAAAATACTTTTAGTCATCCAATTCTCCTCCGGGTACAATTCATTCGGGTACATAATGTAAAACATATCCTACTGATAAAGCATGATTAAGCAAATGAGTGATGCAAGAAAGGAAGGGCAAAAAAAGGAAAGGAAAAAAAAATTAAGAAGTAGCAATAAAAACAGTTAAAGGGAAGAGACGGCGGGAAATCAGGTGACCGGCAGAACTTAAAAGAAAAATCCAGCGATCGACTTAAGAAAAAACTTTTTTTTTTTAAAAAAAAAGGGGGGGTCAAAATAAAACCAATGAAAACCAAGACCCCAAATCCGGGGTTTGTCGGGAAAAAAAAAAACCCTTTCAAAAACCAAGTTTGCCAAACTCTAAAAGCTAATCCATCTCACAAGGTAAGAAGGCATGGGAAGGCGGCGAATTTCCTGCACACCTCTTCCTTAAAAGTCATAATTTCGGTTCATAATTCAGACCGTAAAACTGAAAAGACTTTTGGTGAAAAAAGAGAGAGAGTAATTTTTGTCCACCACTCATCTTTTAAGGAAAGAAGAAGAACAAAAAAAAACCTTCCTGTATTAAAATAGCAAAATATCTCCTTTTTTCCCCCCCTCCCTAAGATTAGTTAGATTTGGGGACAAGCCTTCAAGAACCCCCACATCTCCCACTGAATGAGCCAAGGGGCTCAAACGTGAACCTAGTTAACACGTGTTTTCCCTTCCAACGTGTGAACCTATTTAAAGGGGCACCTGGGCATCCTAAAATTCAAAATAAGGCTGAAATCCTTCTCTCCAACAAAGCCAGGGGGGGCTCCTTCCATCGGTCAGAACTCATTTTCACACAAACCCTCCAACACGCATCTCCAAGAAGAGGAGTTCACAAGACCGGGTTCCCCCCCATTGCAGTCACGTCTTGGAAAGATCCTTCCCCCCCCCCAAAAAAAACCCAGGACTATAATGGGCTAAAAATTACCCTTAAATTTCAAGTCCTGCTGCGGAGATGGCAGCCTCGGCCCTGGCCCAAAAGGAAACCCCCCACGGATGCTCGTCTGAACCCCGCCGGGAAGGAAAGTCCCGTGCAAAACCGGTGCTCTTGATTTCATTTAATTTTTTTCCTTGCAATTTTCTTTCTTGCATTTTTTTTGCAATTTTTTTTTTTGCAATTTTCTTGCATTTTTTTTTTGCAAATTTCTTGCAATTTTCTTGCAATTCTTTTTTGCAAATTTCTTGCATTTTTATTTTTTTTTTGCAATTCTCGTTGCAAGGGGTGGAAGAAGCCGAGCGACCCCCCCACTCCCCCCCCCGGCCCTTTGCTAGGCAGGGATGAAGCCAGCTCGACCTTGCTTCTACCCTAGCAAAGGCATCCCCACCGCCCCCCCAAAAAGCCGTCCCCGCGAGGCCGAGAAAGCGGCCGGCTTGCCCTGTGCCCTGCCCTGCCTTGCCCCGCACGCTCCAAGCCCGGCCGGCCACGCGTTTGCTCACCTGCGCCGCCTCCGCTCGGCCTGGAAGCCGCCTAACCAGCCGCCGCAGCTGCTGCAGCTCGCCTGCTTTTTCCTCGCCCTCGGATCCCCGGGGAAACTCTTGGCCACGCCCACTCCGCTGGGAGGCTCCGCCCACCGTTCCGCCTGCCCGAAAGTGGGGGGCCTGGCAGGCGTAGTGGGCGGGGCCGCGCAAGCCCCGGAGCAAAGGCTGCCGGGAGTGGTAGTTCGCCCTTGGATGAGGGAAGGCCCGCCCTGGAAGCAACATTTTGCATTTTTTAAACCCCCCCTCTTTTTTTTATTTCAAGAAAAAAATAGAGGGTGTATTTGGAGGCTTTGGGGGTTTTTTAGGGCTTTTTCTAAAGGGGAAGGGGAGATATTTGGTGGAAGCAAAGGGCTGCTCCGGATTGACACAAATCAAATCCTTTGACCAAAAGGATCAAATTTTGCAACGAAATTTCATTTTAATGCAGGGTGCATAAAAAGCGATGGTGTTTTTTTTTTTTTTTTTTAAATTAAAAATCGGATTTTTAAAAATTTAAATCAGTTTTTTTTAATTTAAGTCAGTTTTTTTTAATTTAAATCAGATTTTTTTTTAAAGAAATTATCCAATTTATTTTAATAAAATACTTTTGGAGCCGTCGAAAGATCGTTTTCTATTTAAGATGCATTAATAGTTGAGTTTAGGGATTTAAATTGTGATTTAAATCGGGATTTAAATCGACTTCATTTAAATCAAATCCACCCTTGTTTTAATGTATGGCGATTGGCGTACATTTAAATAAAGTTTTAATAAAGTGACAACAAAGTTTTTCTAAAAGTCGAAAATGAGAGCTGGATGTTGCAACGGGTTTCTTTGGAAGGGGCAGGAAGGGTGTTTCTGCTTTTACCTGGATAAACATCCATTTTTTTTTGCAACAGGTGAATACTGAGCCAGTTTATGCTTCCTCGCTTGTTAATACCTGATGAGCTTTGAATAAAATTGGCCAGCCAGGGAGAAGAAAGTGGTACCAAACTCCTGATCTTTTATCTACAAGTAGTCCTCGACTTACAACAGTCCATTGAGGGACAGTTCAAAGTTACAATGGCATTGAAAAAAGTGACAGGATCATTTTTCACACTTACGGCTGTTGCAACATCCCCGTAGCCACGTGATCAAAATTCGGACCCTCGGCAACGGACTCATATTTATGATGGTGGCAGCGTCCCTCGGGGTCACCTGATCCCCTTTTACGACCTTCTGACAAGCAAAGTCAATGGGGAAGCCAGATTCACTTCATAATTGTGTTATTAACTGAACGATTGCAGTGATTCACTGTGGCAACACCATGGTCGTAAAATGGGGGCATATAACTCTCTTTAACTGTAATGCTTAACAAACAGAAATGTTGGGCTCAGTTGTATGGTCATAACTTGAGGATTACCTGTAAATACATTCGCTCTTCCTACAACGCTTGCTTTATTGTATAATATCTTCTTTGTTGACAATATTTCTTTGCAGATTTCATTCTGCTGGAAGAAATGTCCATCTGGGTTCAGTTCCAAGTGGGGAGAAAAGACACTGGAAACATGGTGGCTGATTGGAAAAATGGTTTTTAATGGTGGACAGGACCACATGGTTTGAGATCCTGGGCAAAAAGGGAAAAGATGCTGAGAGTGCCTGGGTTTTATGCCCTCTCTGGGCTTTCAAATTTGAGCTTGTATTCTGATTGGTTGTGAAGATTCCCATGGGGCCATGTAGGGGTAACTTTGTAGGTTGTCTATGTCCCGGGCTTGGTTGACTCTTGCGGGGTGATGATGTAACGAAAGGGCTTTGGGAAATTCCTACTATGGCTCTGCCTGAAGGAGGTAGACCTTTGTTATATAGAATAGACTGGCCCAGGCCTTAATGGCCCATTGACAAAGGTGGGGGTGGGTGAGTTTCTGCCTCTTTTTTAGGGGAAATATTCTGCCCTTTTAATATTTCCGCAAATATCTCATTTTCCTAGGAGAGGGGTGGGTGCTAACTTCCCACAATACCCAGAAAGCATCTTTTAGCAAAACTATTGCTCAGTACAGCAATTCACACTTAACAGAATTAGGTCCTCCAGAATTTCAGCCTCTTTTTTTATAGTGCGGTGACTATAAATGATCCCTTCCAACTTTGTTATTCTCTTATTCTTCTCCATGGCACTTTGCTGTGTGCTTGAAGAGGCTCTTGGCTGGTGAAAGGGAGACGTTTAAGTATGGAAAACAGAATTAATATATTGAGAAATTCTTCTGTATTTCTGAATCAAGCAAGGCCACACATGTTGTTGTGATTCATCTGCCCAACATACCTTAACGTCTCCATCCTGCTTCAGGTAGCATGTCTCTACAGGGCTGGATAATCTGTAAAACGTGCTGCCCATTTTGGAGCTTCTTAATCATGGAGATGATATTTTTGAAGAATATAGAAAAACATTCCAATTTTAGGATTATTTATTTGGTAGGCCCCGCGTGCAAGCATCATCTGCTTTAGTCCCTGGTAAAGGAATTTATCCTGGAGGGTTTAATTCAGATTAACAGAGTTGGAAGGGACCTTGTAGGTCATCTAGTCCAACCCCCTGCTCAAACAGGAGACCCTACAACATTTCTGACACATGGCAGTCCAATCTTTTCTTGAAAGTCTCAAGTGATGAAGCTCCCACAACTTCCAAAGGCAACTTCTGTTCCATGGCTTGATTGTTCTCACTATCTGAAAGTTCCTCCTCATTTCCAGGTTGAATCTCTCCTTGACCAGTTTCCATCCATTATTCCTTGTCTGGCCTTCAGGTGCTTTGGAAAATAGCTTGACCCCCCTCTTCTCTGTGGCAGCCCCTCAAATATTGGAAGACGGCGATCATGTCTCCCCTGGTCTTTTCTTTTCACTAGACAAGACCTACCCAATTCCTGCAACCATTCTTCATTCACACCGTTTAATGTATGTACGTAAAACATGCTTTCAATTTTCATCAGATTTGAGATCCAAACAAGGAAGGTACCACAGCCTGATATTTATCATTTATTTCCAAAAAGGTTCCAGTCTCTTATTTCGCATCAGTTTTGCAATTTTGTAAGACCTTCCCCTTAGCTAGCTTGGATACCTGTGTACAGGTAGTCCTCCTCTGGGGGTGGTATTGACTTACCTTCTCTATTGGTTCGCAAATATGAGCATCTGTGTGACACCTCTGCACGTGCCCAGGATCTTTGGCGCATGCACAGAGCATCAAAAACGGGATGTGATGACATCAGGGCATGTGAGTGGAGCCTCCTGCAGCCGCTACTACCGGTTTGCCTGAACCGGATAGAACTGGCTGTATACCACCACTGGTCCTCCTCCTTACAACCACAATTGAGCCCAAAATTTATTTTGCTAAGTGAAACATTTGTTAAGTCAGTTCTGCCCCATTTTACGACCTTTTTGCCAGCGTTGTTAAGTGAACCACTGCAATTGATAAGCTAGTGACCTGGTCGTTCAGTGAATCTAGACAACACAATGGTCATATAAATATGAACCAGTTGCCAAGCATCTGAATTTTGATCCTGTGACCATGGGGATGCTGCAACCGTCGTAAGTGTGAAAAATGGTCATAAGTCCCTTTTTCCAGTGCCTTTGTACCTTCGAATGGTCACTAAAGGAATCGCTGTAAATTGAGGACTATTTGTATTTGCATCTGTGTGTGTATTCCCATCCCTTTTATTTTAAAACACATTTAAAACAAAAGTTTGTTTTAAAATGTTTAACCTCTAAATTTAAGCATATGTTGAATGATTTTATTTCATAATGCCCAATTCCCCACAGCTTTGGTGCATTTTTAAAAAATGTCCTGTGTTATTTTAACGAATTTAGCACAAACTCGCTGGTCAAAAATGCTCTTTGCTTTAAAAAAAAATTCTGCACCTTGAAGAGCAAAGGGAAACTGCATGAAAAACAGGATTCTTTTAAGCGATTCATCTGCATACTTTCTATTCTCATCGAAGATCACAATTTCATTTCGTGCAGCACGTGTGAACTTACAGGTGGCAAGGGCACTTAAGGGCTATTTGTTGTTGTTGATTTTTAGTACACGTGCTGTTACTTGTGTGTTGTCTCTTGTACACCTCAATGAACTGATCCCATCTTGCAAACCAGATGTTGGCATTAATGTCTCAACTTTTAGTAAGCATGACGGGGCAGGACAGCTTTTGGCAGTTGGTGTGGGTGGGGAGGCAGGCTTGAGATAATATCCATGCTCCAGGGCATGAATGAATAACACTCCGGAAGGTAGGCTTAAAATACAGAAGGATCTTGACCAGTGATGAAATCTGAACTGGTTTACTACCGGTCCAAACCGGGAGCATTTCACCCCTGATTTTGACAGATTTGAACATTGGGCGCTATCTAACAAAATGAAATTCAATGGTTGAAAAAAGTAAGGTTCTACATTTAGGCAAGAAAAAACCAAATGCACAGGTACAGTATATGTGGTACCTTGCTCAATAGTAGTAACTGTGAGAGGGATCTTGGAGTCCGAGTGGACAACCATTTAAATAGGAGCCAGCTGTGTGCAGCAGCGGCCAAAAAAGCCAACACAGTTCTAGGCTGCATCAACAGAGGGATAGAATCAAGATCATGTGAAGTGTTAATACCACTTTATCATGCCTTAGTAAGGCTACACTTGGAATGTTGCTTCCAGTTTTGGTCGCCACGATGTAAAAAAAGATGTGGAGACTCTAGAAAGAGTGCAGGGAAGAGCAACAAAGAGGATGAGGGGACTGGAGGCTAAAACATATGAAGAACGGTTGCAGGAACTGGGTATTTCTAGTTTAATGAAAAGAAGGACTAGGGGAGACATGATAGCAGTGTTCCAGTATCTCAGGGGCTGCCACAAAGAAGAGGGAGTGATCCTATGCTCCAAAGGATCTGAGGGCAGGAAAAGAAGCAACGGGTGGAAACTAATCAAGGAGAGAAGCAACCTAGAACTAAGGAGAAATTTCCTGACAGTGAAAACAATTAATCAGTGGAACAACTTGCCTCCAGAAGTTGTGAATGCTCCAACACTGGAAGTTTTTAAGATGATGTTGGATAACCATTTGCCTGAAATGGTGTAGGGTTTCCTGCCTAAGCGGGGGGTTGGACTAGAAGACCTCCAAGGTCCCTTCCAACTCAGTTATTCTATTCTAATGTAGCACCTGGTGAACCTCCATGGATTTGAGAATCACTATATTACCGATTCGTAACAGTGCAGGTGAAAAATAACTTTCTCAGTGTAGTTCTGAAAATTCAAATACCACGTAGATTCAATGGCAGAACATGAGCTTCCCGAAGTTCAATTTGAGGTATAAAACTAGGAGTTAATTTTCAACCAGGAGTTAGGAAATTGCGGCTCTCCGAATAACTATCTACAGGTATGGACAAGTATATACAAACATGGTTGATTTTACGGGTAGTCCTTGAATTACAACAGTTGATTTTGTGACCGCCCGAAGTTACAACGGCACTGAAAAAAACTGACCGATGACCATTTTTCACACATACGACCGTGGCAGCATTCCCATGGTCACCTGATCAAAATTTGGATGTTTGGCAATGGGTTCATATTTATGACGACTTAACCATTAGACCAGTGATGGCTAACTTTTTTGCCATTGCATGCCAAAAGCAGGGGAGCACGGGGGGGTTGCATACACATGTGCCCATACCCATAAATGCTCCCCCCCATGCAGGTGCGTGCGACACCCCCCGCGCGACCCCCACTTTTGGCATTTGATGACACGATGGGCCCAGTAGGCCCGTTTTTCGCTCTCCTCAGGCTCCAGAGGCTTTCTAGGAGCCTGGGGAGGGCAAAAACAGCCTTCCCCACCCCCCGGAAGCTGGAAACAGCTTGTTTCCCGACCTCTGGTAGGCCCAGAAAGCCCAAAAATCAGCTGGCCGGCACGCCCATGCGCACTGCAGCTGAGGTAGGACAATGCTCGCGTGCCCACCAATATGGCTCCACGTGCCACCTGTGGCACGCGTGTCATAGGTTTGCCATCACGGCACTAGACCAATCACTAGGGAATGAATGTAAATTAGTTTTGAAGTGATTTTTTTCCTCAGCTCTAGCCTCTCACCCACATGAAAGAACTGTGAGTTCAAGGTAAATAATGTTTATATTAAACACACTGCATAATATTTCATGCACTACGGAACTTCTGGTAGGAATGACTTTAAAAGTCCTTTTACAGGAGGTCCCATTTCCCCACCCAAACTCTCAGGCAAAGTCATGTTTATATTAAATACACTGGCTGATGTTTTATGTCCTTCTGAGATTCTGCTAGGAGTGAATTTAAATGATTTTTGAAGTCATTGTTAGAAATGTCTTTGGAAGAACTGGAACTTCAAGGCGATTAATGTTATAATAATTACATTGGGTGACTGCATCAAATGCTTTCTCTGTAACATCAAATCCATAATATACGTGCTATTTGGTTTGGCTGTTCTGCAAGTAAAATTAAACTCAAGAAATGCTATTTATTTTTTTCCGAAACTACAGTTATTTCTTTTTATATTAGACAGAACACTATAGCTATTCTATCAATCTTGGTGGAGTATATAGAATGTAGTAAGCCTTCTCCATCCCTCGGTTTAAAATTGTGAGGTTTTAAAGAATGGACAACAGAATTAAAGGTGCCTTGAGAGACTCTTCTTTATTGTCATTGGCATCGGGTTACGAAGTGTACACTATTTTACTACGCTTGTGTAAACATCACAGGTGAAGGGTGGAAAAATGTCCGTGTTTTAATATCCATGCCTCTAGCTCAAAATGTATTATCTATAGAACAGAGAATAACAGAGTCGGAAGGGCTTAAGCAGGAGGTAATATATCATTCCAGCCAGTGGTAAAATCCATTTCTTTTTACTACCGGTTCTGTGGGCGTGGCTTAGTGGGCGTGGTGTAGCTTGATGGGCGTGGCTCGGTGGGCGTGGCAGGGGAAGGATACTGCAAAACCTCCATTCTCACCCCACTCCAGGGGAAGGATGCTGCAAAATCCCCATTCCCTCCCCACTCCTGGGGGAAAGGATATTGCAAAATCTCCATTCCCACCCCATTTTGGGGCCAGCCAGAGGTGGTATTTGCCGGTTCTCCGAACTACTCACAATTTCCGCTGCCGGTTCTCCGAACTGCTCAAAATTTCCGCTACCGGTTCTCTGAACTGCTTAAAATTTCCGCTGCCGGTTCTCCGAACTGCTCAAAATTTCCGCTACCGGTTTTCCAGAACCTGTCAGAACCTGCTGGATTTCACCCCCGATTCCTGCTAGCTGTCCAATCTCTTCTTAAAAGGCTCCTGTGATGGAGCAACCCACAACTTCTGAAAGCAAGTTGTTCAACTGGTTAATTGCTCTGACTGCTCAGTAAATTTCTCCTTAGTTCTAGGTTGCTTCTCTCTTTAATGATCTTCCACCCGTTACTTCTTGTCCTGCTCTCAGGTGCATTGGAGAATAGTTTGAACCCCCCCCCTCGGTGACAACTACCGTGTTTTCCCGAAAATAAGACCCTGTCTTCTATTTTTTTGAACCCCGAAATAAGTGCTTGGCCTTATTTTTGGGGAGGTCTTATTATTTTGGGGTGCATGGAGCAAGACGGGGCTCCTCTTGCCATCTTACCTGTTATTCAGCTCTGTCTCCCTAAACCTAACCAGAGGAAGTGGCAGGGACCATCTGCGCATGTGGTTAAATATTTTTGGGGAGGGGTTATTTTCGGGGAGGGCTTATTTTAGTGCATGCGCTCAAAAGCCTGATTGGGCTTATTTTTGGGGAAACACGGTAAAACAGGGGTCTCCAACCTTGGCAACTTTTAAGACTTGTGGACTTCAATTCCCAGAATTGTGGCTGCGGAATTCTGGGAGTTTAATTTAATTTAATTAATCATATTTCTATGCCGCCCAACTCCCAAGGGAGTTGAAGTCCACAAGTCTTAAAGTTGCCAAGGTTGGAGACCCCTGACCTAGAACACGATATAGTGCTGCAAATATCGATAATGTGCATTTTTGGGAGCTGCTGGTGTCATACGCATCACCAGTGGAAGCAGGAAATCTTTCTGCTTTACAGGAAGTAAAATGTCTAAACAGGGGTTGTTTTTTTTTAGAAGTCAGCACTGTCATTCGGAAACGTTGTCTTGGCAAGCCGCGGGCCCTGTGATGAGTAACGCTCAGCAGACATCTTAACACAAAAGAAGAAATAGAGGCCTATCTGATTGCATTCGTTGTTTCCGCTGCTCCTGCCCGCTCCTATCACTTTCTAAACAAATGGAAGGGCAGAAGGTAATTAAGTAATGGCTTTATAATCGGGCTAAGCCGTAGATGTTGCAATGCAATGAAAGTCAGTACATTCCTCTCTAGCACTCTCGGTGTACATTGCCAAATGTTAAGTGTGTTCTGATAGATATCTTAATATTACAAAATGTGCTGCGTGACACATTTTAGGAATCACAGAGGAGAAGTTCACCTCTGCTCTGCTTTCTAACAGCTAGAAACTTCAGGAGTCACAAGGTAAGTTTGTTTATTGTCTATCTGTCTATCTTTCTATCTATCTATCTTCTATCTATCATAGTTGATAGATACATGACAGATAAAAGGCATATAGATCTTTCACATATCTATTTATCTGTCTGTCTGTCTATCACCTGTCTTTTATCTATCACGTATCTATCTATCTATCTATCTATCTATCTATCTATCTATCTATCTATCTATCTATCTATCCTCTATCTGTCAGTTGATAAAAGGCATATAGATCTGTCACATATCTATTTATCTGTCTATCATCTGTCTTTTATCTATCACGTATCTATCCATCTATCATATATCTATCTTTATATTTTTAATATATTTTATATATATATATATATATATATATATATATATATATATATATTATCACATATCTATCTATCTATCTATCTATCTATCTATCTATCTATCTATCTATCTATCTATCTATCCTCTATCTGTCATAGTTGATAAAAGGCATATAGATCTGTTACATATCTATTTATCTATGTCTATCATCTGTCTTTTATCTATCACGTATCTATCTGTCTTTTACCTATCACGTAACTATCATATATCTATCCATCCATCCATCCATCCATCCATCCACCTACCTACCATCTATCTATCCATCCATTCATCTACCTACCTACCTATCATCTATCTCTATCATCCATCTATCTATCTATCTATCTATCTATCTATCTATCTATCTATCTATCTATCTATCTATCTTCTATCCTCTGTCTGTCATAGTTGATAGATACATGACAGATAAAAGGCATACAGATCTGTCACATATCTATTTATCTGTCTGTATGTCTGTCTATCATCTGTCTTTTATCTATCACGTATCTATCTGTCTGTCTTTTACCTATCACATAACTATCACATAACTATCTATCTATCCATCCATCCATCCATCTACCTACCTATCATCTATCTATCTATCTATCTATCTATCTATCTATCTATCTATCTATCATCTATCATCTCTCTATTTGCATCCCACCTTTATTATTTTTACAAGTAACTCAAGGCGGCAAACAACTCAACATACCGTCGTCCTTCCAGCCAATTTTCCCCACAACAACCCTGTGAGGTGGGTTGGGCTGAGATGGATTTGCCCAAAGTCACCCAGCTGGCTTTCATGCCTAAAGCAGGACTAGAACTCACCGTCTCCTGGTGATTGGCCCAAAGTAACAGTAACAGAATTGGAAGGGACCTTGGAGGTCATCTAGTCCAACCCCCTGTTCACGCAGGAGACCTATACTAGGGATTGGAACCGCCGAACTGCCAACTTTTCTGAGCGACAAGCTCAGCGTCTTAGCCACTGAGCCACCTAGCCAGGCTAGAATTCACAGTCTCCTGGTGATTGGCCGAAAATCACCCAGCCAGCTTTCATGGCTAACCGAGGCCTAAAACTCACATTCTCCTTTTCTTGCCTGGTGCCTTAACCATTACACCAAACTACCTAGTTCCAATATAAATACCTTGCAAGTATTATTCATTAAATTGTTTTATGATCTGTCTCTATAGACACACTCCCAATTTCACCGCACTTAAATGTTTTTTAGTTTACCTGCAGAGATATAGAACGTCTGAAATTTGCTTGTGGAGAAAAACGTCACACTCCATTTGCTTGTGGAGAAAAATGTCACACATGGAGCAGTGGGATGTTTCATTTTCTATGGAGATTCTCAGTCATCCAGGTCATGGTTGTCCCAAAGGTGCTTTTTTCAAAAGGCAACTTGACTTCGTTTTTGTTTTTTCCTGAAGACATTTCACTTCTCCTCCAAGAAGCTTCTTCTGTTCTGATTTCTGACAGAACTTCTGACAGAACCGAAGAAGCTTCTTGGATGAGAAGCGAAACATCTTCAAGGGAAAAAAAAAAGTCCAGTTGCCTTTTGAAAAAAAAAAACACCTTTGGGACAATCAGGTGTTTCCAACCATAGGATCTTGCTAATATTTCCATTTTTTCTGAATTGTGGGCTTTTCTCTTAATGCAAATTTCCTCATCAACGTATAGCTGTAAAAAAAATAATAACCAGGTTTTTCTCTGAGGTAAATTCCGCTCCTTTTCCTTGGTATAAAATTGTGAGGGGGGAAAAAACATCATCAACCTTAAATCTTAAATGATTTAAGAAAATAAATAAACCTTAAATTATTTTTTAAATGTTATCTAATTCTGGGTTTTATTTAATTGACCGAACTAAGTAATAATTTTAATTAGCAATTTTATGATGTTTGTGTGTCTATATTTTTCTTGACTGTACACCGCCTTGAGTCCTATGGGAGAAAGGCGGTATAGAAATATAATAAATAAATAAATAAATAAATAAATAAATAAAAATCATTGGTTGACATCTTTATTGAAGCATTGAAGTTTAGTTGATTCCTTGTAGAGTGAAAGTTTACAGACAGTTAACAAGAGTTGTGGGGTCATAAATTGTGTTGCCGGTGGGAGGTACAGGCAGTATCCAAGATACAGAATGAAACCCCCCCATCCTAAAAAAAAAAAAAAAGGAAACAAACCACAAAGAAACACGAAGAAGAAAACGTTCCACTGTTTACAAATCACTCCATTACTACAGAGAGCAAATGGCAGCTACTGTAAGTAACGCATCCGCGGAGGACGGCTGTACTTTTCAACAAGGAAACAGGAGCTTCTGTTTTGGTGACGGGTTACCACAAACAATGATTAACAGGTAGACAAAGAGAAGGAATGAAGGACATCATGGTCTCGTACAATGGCTGTTGAGATTATATTTGTTTGAGTCCGGCATTTCTTTGCTTTGCGTAAGTTGTGCAGGCGTCACCTGCAAAATGTCCTGACGGTTAACGCAGTGCCATCGTGCTCAAGTCGCAGAAGAGGATACAAAGAGGACGAGAATAACTTAATCATATAAAATATGATACAGAGCCAAAATACAGTGCATTTAAATACTGAATTGTACTTAATATTGTAGTTTTCGGACGTTAAATATTAAGTCTTTTTTTGTGCTTACGCATTTGTTTTTCTTCTTCTTCTTTTTCCTCCTGTTCAAAACAGTCGCTTTACTTCCAATACTGCCACTGTAACTGGTATTACAACAGAATCACAATTTTTTTTTTTCACAGACACAACAACATTCAAAAACATTTACCTATGAGAAAAATAAGTCGCTTCCCATGAGGATCACAGTGCGGGAAAAAACAAAACAGGGCGTAACTTTCTGCCTTGAGGGAGGCTTTCAAAATATACCTCCAAGAAGGGAAAGGGTCGGATGTGCGCGTGGAGAGAAAAAGTCCTCGTAAATCAAATTTTCAGGGTTGTTCGGTTGTGGGGGGATTGAAAGCAAAATGTCACAGGTCGGGAAAGAAGGAGGGGGGGGGAAGGAAAGTCATGTCTTGCTCTTCACGGGGACCGCCTGAGAAGTGAACGTCGTCTTCTGTTGTAGAAATGCCTGAGCCCATGTTGCCGTGAAAAATTCATCATGTAATTTTGTTTGCGAGTGCTGCACAATGGAAAGAAGGACGGGAGAGAAGAGCGTCACTGGCTTTCGACCGCGAGTTTGGCGTTCACAATTCACAACGCAAAGACCCCGCGCAAATCCTTCGACCCCAACACGAACGTGGCCTTTAAAAGGGATTCCTTTAAGACAAGGGAGCTCCTCGGCTTACAACCATTTGTGGAGCGACCGTTCCCAGGGACTGAAACGGCAACGAAAGAAAGGGACCTAGATAGTGGTGGGCTGCACCCGGTTTGGTGATCGTGTGCATCGTGTGCGCGCCTAACGCACTTGTGCGCAGCGTTCAAAATACACCAATTTGAAGCTCAGCTGCTTACCTTTTAAGGCAGCCCCAGTAAGTAGAACAGGGGAGGCGCGAAAATCAGATGTGCCGCGCGAATCAGCTGAGCCAGAAAGGAGGAAATATAGGACAGGATAGGGTGGGCGGAACAGCTGATTGTCAGAACTACAGATTCACCCGAACCGGTCTGAACCGGCAGCAGCTCACCACTGGACCTAGGATTGATTTTCACACTTAGGACCGTGGCAGAATCCCCCCATGGTCACCCGATCAAAAAAATCGGGTGGATGTATTTATGACCGTTGCAGGTCAGGGGATCACTATTTGTGACCTTCCCAGCCGTCTTCCGGCAAGCAAAGTCGTGATTCCCTTTTAACGACAGCATGATTCACTTAACAACGGCGGCCGTTTGCTTAACGATTGTGGCAAAAAAAAAAAACAGAGCAAAACTCACTTAACAACTGCCTTAGCAGCAGAAATTTGGGGCTCGATGGCGGCCATAAATCAAGGATTATCTGTAAAATTCTTATCACTCTGTTTTATTACCCATTTATTGAGTGCTTATGCTACCGTGTGTTTCAAATGACACTTCTGACCTGCTGTGACTCTTTTATCAGTTATGTTCTTTGAGCTGAACTTAAGCAAGCTAATTTCTTCAAATTTAAATATGCTGCATTTATAATTAACCCTTGCTGTGATTTCACTGCAATTCATTTCGGAAACTGAGCAAAAGCTTTTCATCGGTTATCACCTCCTGACCTCAGATCTAATGATTGCAGATTCATTCATACAGATTCATGGTTGAAACATACTAGGGAATAAATCAAGTTGCTAAAGAGAGAGTGAAGTATAGGGAACATAAAAGAATAGTGGACTTAATATATAATGGGCAAATAATGATGCCCAACATTAAGCTACTTACTTCTACGCTCCAGCCTGACTTTGGAGCAACATACAATGATTTAATTGTAGTTACTGTAGGTTGGTGGTGACAGGTGCGGTGGCCTAGAGGTGGAGCTCTCGCCTCACAATCAGGAGGCTGTGAGTTTGATCCTAGGTAGAGGCAGATATTTCTCTCTCTGGGCACAATGAGAATGTATCTGCTGAACAAAACTCCACATTGGCAACAGGAAGGGCATCCGGCAGTTCAAACACTCTGCTAGCTCCATTCAGTTGCCCAGACTCCATCCTGCAGGGGATTATGGGGGTTGTTAATTGACGATGATTGACTCTAGGCTGGTGGTAACATTGATGTTTGCACAGTGGTGAAATGTAAAATTTGTTACTACCGGTTCTGTGGGCGTGGCTTTGTGGGGTGGGGGTGGGGTTAATGTGACTGGGTGGGCGTGGCCAACTTTATTTTTTACTTTTTTAAAGCATTTTTTTACAACCTATTCGGGTGAATAGGTTGTAAAAAATGCTTTTAAAAGGTTAAAAAAAAGGTTCTGACGATCGCGCGCCATAGCTGTGATCGTCAGAGCCTCTTTTTTTACCTTTTAAAAGCATTTTTTTACAACCTATTTGCCCGAATACCGCTTCCGGAGAACCGGTAGTAAAAAAATGCTAAAAAAGTAATAATAAAAAAAGTTCCGATGATCGGGCGTCTCGCTTAGCTGATTGTCAGAACTTTTTTTTTTAAAACATTTTTTTACTACCGGTTCGGCAAACCAGTAGCCTTTTTTACTACCGGTTCGGGCAAACCGAATCGAACTGGGAGCATTTCACCCCTGTGTTTGCAGTTGACTTAAGTAGATACGTTCTAAAAATCGGCAGCAGCTATCACGACTGAAGTATTTTCTACATTATTCGTAGGCATCCAGTTTTATAAATCTCACTTTATTTATTTAGTTGTTTGGGAAATGGCCCAGGTAGATACACAGGTAATCCACAATTTACGACCACAATTAAACCCCAAATTTCAGTAGCTAAGCGAGACGTTTGTTAAGTGAGTTTTGCCCCATTTTACGACCATTTCTTGACACGGCTGTTAAGCGAATCACTGCAGTGGTTGAGTTAGTAACCTGGTTGTTAAGCGAATCTGGCTTCCCCATCGGCTTTGCTCATCAGAAGGTCGCAAAAGAAGATCACGCAATCTCCAGGACATTCTGACCGTCATAAATATGAACCAGTTGTCAAGCATCTGAATTTTCATCATGTGACCCACAGGGATGCTGCAACGGTCGTAAGTGTGAAAAACGGTCACCGGTCACTTTTTTTCAGCACCGTTGCAACTTTGAACAATCACTAAACGAACCATTGTAAATCGAGGACTACCTGTCAAATCAACCTTTGCTGAAATTATGGCCGCAAAAGTTAATTCCTGTGCCATGCAGCCTTTTAGCCTCTAGATGGCAGTCTAACCCTGCAACTGAGTGGCCAATTACAGATTGGCTGAATTCTGTGATCTCTTCAATGTGTAGTAAAAGACATTTGCCATGCTAAGAAATCAGATTTCACCTTTACACCCACTTGTGTGCAATGCAGTCTTATTTTAAGCTACAAATGAAAGTGGCACTCCCTAGTTGACTTAGCAGAGGATAAAGGAAAGACATTCTGGGATCAGATTCAGATTTACAGTAGTGGCCAAAATTGTGGGAACCTTTTGGGAAAAGTGTATTTTTGAGGTTTGATGGCTAATAACACCACTTTTTTTTTTTTTTTGGAGTTTCAAGATAATCCTATTCCACTGCTGGAATGGCCCTGGGAATAGCCCAGACCTTAACCCAATTGAAAATCTAGGGAGCCGACTAAAGAAACTTGTGACCCAGCAATAAAACCCAGTTAATAGAAGCAATCATTCCATCTTGGTTTCACATTATAATGGCTGCAGAACTAAAAGACTTGGTTCACTCCATGGGAAAACGTTGTAAGGCCATCATTCATGCTAAAGGTTACCCAACTAGGTATTAACTGACGTGGTGATCATTTTTTCATATCTCGTTTTTTCTGATAATTTTTGTATATCTCGTTTTTTCTACGTGTTTCACTTTTCTTCTTTATGCCGTTAACTGCCATTCTAATAGCAATTCCTTCATAAAAGTTCTTGCATTACATCCTTGATTACATTATCTTTCCATTGATATATAATTTTATGGTATACTACTGCAAAAAAAAAAGTGGTGTTATTAGCTTGTTTTAGAAAATACACTTTTCCCCAAAGGTTTCCACAATTTTGGCCACTACTGTACATCTCTCCTGCTATAAACTAACCTGTTCTCCACTAACAGACCCCAATGGGGACCCCCAGAAGAATTTGGGAGTATTTGTAAATCGAAATTCTCCAGTCATAGGATAAACTGCTGGCTAACTCCTAGACAGGTGTTTCTCAAACATGGCGACTTTTAAGACCTGTAGACTTCAACTCCCAGAATCCCGCAGCCAGCCATGATTTTAATTAACATTTGCAAAACAATCCTCTTCAAAATTAGTGAGGTAAGTAAGAAAGTAAAACTCTATTAACAGTCATGGACCAAGATCAAAATAACTAAACTTTAGTGTTGGCTGAAAAGTCAGTAACATTTGTAAAAGGTAACAGTAAAGGTTCCCCTCGCACATATGTGCTAGTCGTTCCAGACTCTAGGGGGCGGTGCTCATCTCTGTTTCAAAGCCGAAGAGCCAGCGCTGTCCGAAGACGTCTCCGTGGTCATGTGGCCGGCATGATTAAACGCCAAAGGCCCATGGGACGCTGTTACCTTCCCACCAAAGGTGGTCCCTGTTTTTCTACTTGCATTTTTTATGTGCTTTCGAACTGCTAGGTTGGCAGAAGCTGGGAGCTCACCCCATTACGCGGTGCTAGGGATTCGAACCGCTGAACTGCCGACCTTTCGATCGACAAGCTCAGTGTCTTAGCCACTGAGCCACTGCTCAGTGTCACCACACAGTAACATTGGACCCTGTGCTAATTTTGTAGATTGAGAGGTCTACACCAATGAAGGATGTGCAATTGTATGTAACTACTAGATCAGGGGTCCGCAACCCACAGCTCTGGAGCCGCATGTGGCTCTTTCATCCCTCTGCTGTGGCTCCCTGTCGCTGGTCGGCGCCACAATTTTGAGAGGAGCTTCTGGTTGGGGGGGGGGGGGGGTAAAGCATGGCGTGCCAGGAGGAGACTCTATGGCAAGGGGCGGGTTTTCCGGTTGGCTCCACAATTGATAGGACTTTCGGTTAGGACAGGTAGAGGAAAAAGGACACCGCACTAGGAGGAGACTCTATGGTGGGGGAACCGGATTTCCGGTCGGCTCCAGAATTGAACCGGGGGACTCCAGTTAGGACCTTTGTGGCTCTTTGAGGGTTTAAGGTTGCCGACCCCTGTACTAGACCATCTGGAAAAGGGCTGAATTGCAGGCTGAACTTCTGCAATTCTGGTTCTGCATCTTGGTATCTTTTGGACGGAAATGTGAAACCTGCTCAGGGTTAAATTTAGGTCTTCTAATCTCGGGGACCTCTGTGTATGAGCAAGCCACACTTGCAGGTCTAACAAAGTGGCATTACTTTGGAAATATAGCAGGATTCCACTCCCAGCTAAATCCAGAGAAGAGAATTGGCAAGTCCAACTTCTGAGTTGGAGCACCTTCCTTAAATGCTTCTATTTGGCCAAAGATATCTGCAGATGTTTCTTCTGCAGTCCTTTGTCATTGACCGAATAAATATTACCAACCGACTGACTGATTGGCAACACAGCTACTTTTCTGCCTCCTGAGGGAAGGTGTAAAAAAGATGTCCTAGCTGTCAATGTGCTACTCAGGGTACTGTGTAGGGGCTACACATGTGCAGCTCTATCAGCTCCTGTGGTGGCACAGTGGTTATAATGCAGTATTGCAGGCTAATTCACTGCTCACTGCCAGCAGTTCGATCCTGACCGGCTCAAAGTTGACTCAGCCTTCCACCTTCCGAGGTGGGTAAAATGAGGACCCAGATTGTTGGGGGGGGCAATAGGCTGACCCTGTAAACCGCTTAGAGAGGTCTATAAAGCACTGTGAAGTGGTGTATAAGTCTTAAGTGCCATTGCTATCTAAGCCGTGGTGGCGCAGTGGTTAGAATGCAGTATTGCAGGCTAATTCACTGCTCACTGCCAGCAGTTCGATCCTGACCGGCTCAAAGTTGACTCGGCATTCCATCCTTCCGAGGTGGGTAAAATGAGGACTCAAGATTGTTGGGGGCAAGATGCTAACTGTGTAAACCGCTTAGAGAGGGCTGTAAAGAACTGTGAAGCGATATATAAGTCTCCGGCTAGTGCTATTTTCGGAGCATGAGGAACAAGGGGTCTATCGTGAAGAGGGAATAGTGGGCTTCCGTCAATTTTGGGGCGAAAATATTATGGAATTGGTGTTCCACTACCTTCATCGCAGGTGGTTCTTTTGACCTACAGCTTCCTGTGGTCTCTTAGGCCTGATCTGACCTCTGCTTAGCTTCCGAGGTCAGAGAAGGTCAGTCAGAAGAAACCTGTTGCTGTGGTGTACAACACATAGATCCTAAATAATTTCTCTGATGCAGTTGACTTCTTATTGCTCTCTTAATCTGATTCCTCTCCTTTGAAAGTGAGAAATCCCGTTGTTTTCCTTTTGAATTTCGGTAAACGTCGAACAGATCCAACCCAACAGCTTTCAAAACGTATTGCAAAAATTCCAATTATTTGACATGCGGGTGTCTCGAGCCCCAGAGCAACTCAGAATCACGATTACCCTTCAGGTAAGACTTTCAGGGAAAAGAGAGCTGGAGTTGGCCGACTTCAGCTTTAAACGACAATATCAGCATTAAGTGAACGGAATGACAATTGCGAAGATGGGGGCTGCACTGATATTGCAGGAATGAAATCACTTACCTTACTCTAGTGTAAAACCAATGACAGCAAATAATGAAATACAACACAAATTAGAAAATGTATTTCAATGCATGCAGGACTGTGATTAGTCATAAAAGCTTGATGAGGTTTAGAGGCAATATAGGATCTTTCATCTCTTTTGAAAATAAAAATTGAACAAATTACTTTCCGGTTGAAAGAAAGTAGATCTCTGTAGTCGCAATCATTCAAATCCTTTTTTATAACCACGTCTTATATTATATTTCAGAAATAAGACTTATAATATATAAAAAAAAGTTGCACAAATAATGGGCAAGCTAGCACAAAGCTGCAAAAAATGTAACATTTTTTTTTCTAAGTTGAAATAAGTAATATCTAATATATATATATATAGAATAAATAATTATTTTGGATTATATATCAATTATATACGATTCTGGACTAAAGAGATGAAGCAAAGGAAGATAGGCATTTACATGAACGTACATTACTACTGATAAGATATTTCAAAAAGATCTTTCCCCAGAATTTTTGCAATCACTTAAACCTTTAAAATTCTTGTGCCAAAAGATATGATTTTTTATCATGAAAAGCATGGTGACGACGTATATATATATATCTAAAGATTAAAGGCATGCCTTTTATTCCAAATATTGTGATTCCAGCATTCAGTTTCATGACAAATAATATAAAAAATATTTTGGAGCTTGGTCTCAGGTTTCTGTGCAGTTCATATTTTGGTGCAATTGCAATTACTGTTAGGAATGGGAAATGAAACCTCAGCTGGTCTGTTAATCTCTTTTTGTCTTAATAAAGATATTAAGCACAAATATTTACATTTTATATTGAAATACTTCTAATGGAAATAATCAGAAAGGAGTGCTGGCATCTTCTCTTAAGCAGGCAGGGTATGGTTTTTCATTGGGGAATGACCGACATGCACAGCGAGTATCACTTTTGATTGTAAAAACTTTTTACAGAATAGATACACAAACACAGAGAAGAAATAATTTAGAAAAAAGGAGGTGTTTCTATAGATCAGGGGCGTCAAAACTCAAGGCCGGTCCTAGCCTGCAGAATGCTTAGATCTGGCCTGCGGGGCCACCCTGGAAACAACGAAGCACTAGTCCGTGGTGCCTCCGCCGGCAAAAATGGAGATCGCGAGGGCTGCTCGTGGTCCTCCCAGGCTCCGTTTTTGGTCGCGGTGGCCTCCTGCAGCCCTCTGCCAATGAAAACGGAGCTCAGAGCCTCAGCGAGTGATGTCGAGCAGTGGTGGGTTGCTACCAGTTCGCCCCGAATCGGGCGAACCTGTAGCGGCAGCGGTGGGAGGCTCCGCCCACCACCCAGATGCTTCTACACATGCGCAGAAGCATCGCGCATGAGCACCCATGAACAAACCGATACCAACGGGTTTTGAAACCCGCCCTGATGTCGAGCCAGCCACCCCTCTGGCCACACTCCCTGGCCAGATCCCCTGCCCCCCCCGAGGTCAAACATAACCATGATGTGGCCCTCAATCAAATCGAGTTTGACACCCCTGCTATAGATGAGCTGCAGGTTCCCATTACTTTAATCAAAGTGATGAAAGCAGGGTCTTCTCATCCTGCTCCTAGCTCCACCCCTTTGAGATATGCGGGTGATATCACAATGCCGTATACAAGAGAGGAGGGGCTTGCATTGCAATGGCGGGATGCTTGCTTTCATCAGGCTGATTTGTTTGGCCCCCCCACCCCCACCCCGGGGATGCTGCTGAGTATTTGTTTGTAACGTTAAAGATACAGTAAGCTAAGTATACCGCTAAAGAGCTTTCTCCAATGAACTGTTCTGCAATCAGAAATGCATTTAAAATAAAATCTCTTGAAAGCCTCTAAAATTTTAGTTTAAAAATTAACTTCAACAAATCAGCCATCAATCCTACTTAAATATGACTTAATGCAATGTTGGTTCCAGGCAATTTTCTTAATTTTTTATTAGCAGAGCTGGAGGATATTACTAGATATTAGATTGATCAATTGCCTTCTGTCTATTTATCATGGTCTGTCTTGTCGCTCTATCTGTCTCTCTTAGTTGTCTGTCTGTCTGTCTCTCTATCTGTCTGTCTCTCTATCTATCTAATCTATCCATTCATCCATCTATCCATCCATCCATTGATGCATCTGTCTGTCTGTCTGTCTGTCTGTCTGTCTATCTATCTATCTATCTAATCTATCCATTCATCCATCTATCCATTGATGCATCTGTCTGTCTGTCTGTCTGTCTGTCTGTCTGTCTGTCTGTCTGTCTGTCTGTCTGTCTGTCTATCTATCTATCTATCTATCTATCTAATATATCCATTCATCCATCTATCCATCGATCTATCCATCTATCTGTCTGTCTATCTATCTATCTAATCTTTCCATCCATCCATCCATCCATCCATCCATCCATCCATCCATCCATCCATCTATCTATCTATCTATCTATCTATCTATCTATCTATCTATCTATCTATCTAATCTATCTTTATCTGTCTGTCTGTCTACCTATCTATTTATTGTCTGTCTATCGTCTATCTATCTATCATCTCTCTCTCTCCCTCTCTCTCTCTCTCTCTCCCTCCCTCCCTAATCTCTTCTAAGAAACATGCCTCAATTTGAACTCTTGAGCCCAAACTTCATTTGTAAGAATACTAGATACTTCTTTGTTAAATCAGAAAAATGTTGAACATGTTTAAAAGATACATAGCAAGTGGTAATATATTAACTCTTTTGCTTGGTATTTTGAATAAGGTTGTTTCTAACTTTTCTCTAATGGTTATTCCACCCCCTGCCCCGAAAGCTAAGAACCAAAGTTGATTCAACTGAGGTATCCAGTCAAAAACGGAGGCCTGTTTTACTAGAGCCCAGCATTCTAAAGATTCTAGCTCTAATTCACATTCAAAGCCCATCCCAGGTAGTCCTTGACTTATGACCACAACTGGGTCCAGAATGTCCATTGCTAAGTGAGGTGGTTCTTAAGTGCCCAATGTTATGACTGTTTTTGCCACAGTTGTTAAATGAAGCAGATGGTCGTTAAGCAAATCCAGCTTCCGCCATTGCTGGTTGGAAGCCAGCTGGGAAGGCCGCAAATGGCGATCATTTATGAACCTGGGATGTTGCGACCATCGTAAACTCATGTTGCCAAGAGCCATGTCCATGGAGACACTGCAATGGTTATTAAGTGTGAGGACTGCTCACAAATCCCTTTCTTCAATGCCGTTGCAACTTCTAACGGTCACTAAATGAAGGGTTGTAAGGCCAGGACTACTTGTACTAGAAAATCTCAGCCGTAGATAATATTTCTCTTTTTTTTAAAAAAAAAACCCTTCTATGGCTATACAATCCTGTGGACAATCTGCCCTCTCCTTTTTGTGTGTGTGTTGGTGCGAACGTGACAAATTCAAAGGAACAAGTCTCTGGCGTTACTTGAGCCTGTGGCTCAAAAGTTATTAGAAAAAAGAGTTGGCACCACCCGCTCGAACATTCTGTATGTCTTTTATATGGCCCTTCTTTTTCTTCTCTTTACCTATGTTTAGATTAGTCTGGGAAGTGGTCCAAGAGATGGAAGAATAGAGAGGATTGTTAACTGCAATCCAAGCCGTGTTCCTGACTGATAAAATCAATAGTGAACCACTTTACGAGCCCGCTGTGATAATTGTCTCCGACTCATCATGATCTTCCGATCCCAAAGTAAAAGATAATAATAAGCTACGCTGCAAAATTACAAGAAGTGAATTGCATTCCAAGGCTGGCATACGCGTCTCTCTCTCTCTCTTTGCCAACCTGCTCTATTGGGATAAAAGCAACAGATAAAATATCAAGGCATGATAGGCAAATATTTTAAGACAGACAAAGTTGAACAAAGCAGTTGCTTTTATCCCAAAAGCACGATGCGTTTTTCTACAATTTTTATATTGTTATGATAAACTCTGAAGCTCACTTGGGGTTGCGTGGTAAGCTGTATAAACTGAATAAAAATTTATAGATAGCTAGTGATACAGGGCAACTGAAAAAAAAATTAATCTCTTTTATAATGTGTTTTAGAGACAGAAAGAGACAGAGAGTGCATATATCACCAAATAACTTTAATCTGTTTTATGATGTGCTTTAGATAGATATAGATGATAGATGATAGATAGATAAGATAGATATCGATCAATAGACAGATGATAGATAGATAGATAGATAGATAGACAGATAGATAGATAGATAGATAGATAGACAGAGAGAGAGAGAGAGAGAATGATAGATAGGATGATAGATAGATGATATCGATAGATATAGATGATAGATAATAGATAATAGATATCGATCAATGGATGATAGATATAGATGATAGATAGATACAGAGAGAGATGATAGATAGATGATATAGATATATAGATGATATAGATGATAGATAGATGATAGATATAGATATAGATAGATAGATAGATGATAGATATAGATATAAATAGATAGACGATAGATAGATAGATGATAGATAGATAGATATAGATGATAGAAAGAGAGAGAGAGATGGGGGGGCAAGCGTATAACTGAATAATTTTAATTTATTTATAATATTTTTATTTGTAACCCAAACTAAAGGGCTCTTTAACAAGAAACATAATACAAACAAAACTTTGATAGGTTTGCATGTTGGTCTTAGGTGTAAAAATTCAATTTCTCCCCCATTTTCTTTCATTCTTTTTTTTTTCTTTCTACATCTTGCTTAAGTCACAATACTCTAGGTGTAAAAGTTTCCCCTGTCCAGTCCTGTCCGTCTCTAAGGGGACAGTACTCCTCTCTGTTACTGAGCCGAGGAAGCCAGCATTGTCCGAAGACACTTCCAGGGTCATGTGGCAAGCATGACTATACCGTGGTGCATGGAATGCTGTTTCTTCCCCACCAGAGTGGTACCTATTTATCTACTCGCAGTTACATGCTTTCAGACTGTTAGGTGGGTTGGAGCTGGAGCAAGGAACGGGAGCTCATCCCGTCATGTGGCGCTCGGATCTCAAACCCTGTCAGCTTTCAGGCTGACAAGTCCAGCATCTTAACTGGTGATCATTGCGTAATATTCTAACAGGTTTCTAGTAGAAAATTTTTTGCAATCAGAACATTATTTCTGTCTTAACTTGCGTAAAAGATACCAGACGAATCAGTAATAAGGTCTATTTTCATGTTAGGTTAAACTTAGAAGTTGATGCGATGGAGGCCAAGCTTAGCAAAGAGTGTGGCTTAAAAAACAACAACTAGGCAGGGCAGCTAAGCGTGAAAAATTACCGATTATTGGATAAAGGCTACAATTTAAGTATGGCATGGGGGCCATGCAAGCTGGTGCTTTCTGGTGCAATAAAATAAAACAAAATAGCAGAATCAACTAGAAACGAAGGCATCTTAAGCTGTTCTTGGCATCTTCACTTGTTTAAATTAGGGCTGTCCATAGACCGATAGAGATTTTTTGATAACAAATTGAATGCCTTCCTTTGGAACAGATCAATGGTGGCTTGGTTTAAATATTAGTGTTTGAAGATAGATCTGCCTGGCAATGGCATTTTTGCCAGCTAGTGCGCAAACTTTTAACCATCAACTTAATGGCTTGATTTGGATGAGCCTCCTCTACCAAGAATTCACTTAGGACCCAGGGATCCTGCCAACGATCAGTAACCATCTAAAATGGCGTGGGATGTAGGGAAGGACAACAGCAGGACAAGGGTCCATTGACCACAGCCAGTCCAAGGTCCCTAGTATAAACCAGAACTTCTACAAGGTAAAGGTAAAGAGGTAAAGGTTTCCTCTGACCAGTCATCTCTGACTCCAGGGGGTGGTGCCCATCTCCGTTTCTTAGCTAACATTGTCTGAAAACCCTTCCGTGGTCATGTGGCCAGCATGACTATACGCCAAGTTGCACAGAAGGCTGTTGTCTTCCCACCGAAGTGGTACCTATTTATCTACTCTCATTTGCATGCTTTCGAACTGCTAGGTTGGCAGGAGCTGGAGCAAGTAACAGGAGCTCATGCCGTCATGAGGTGCTTGGGTCTCAAACGGCTAACCTTTAACCCAGTGCCTTAACCACTAGGACACCGTACCCCCAATTTCAACTATGCTCACTGTAATCTCCAGTCCAACTACATGGAATTTGAGAGGGTCCTGCCCTCTCTCTATATTTTTTTTTGGGGGGGAGGGAGGCTGAGCAAGGAGGAACATGGAGGAAGAGATTAGCTCCTAGCCAACAATTCTAAGCCAAATAAAGTTAGCCGTAATTACATTAGTCTACTGGGGCTTAGCTGCAAAGAAGGTAAGTGTCAAGAGTGAAACATGGGCAGCTACAGGCCTCTTTGTTTCAACTTGTCATTAGAGTAAGGGGAAGGAGATGTT
Organism: Pantherophis guttatus; assembly: GCF_059756535.1. NCBI lineage: Eukaryota > Metazoa > Chordata > Lepidosauria > Squamata > Colubridae > Pantherophis > Pantherophis guttatus. The sequence continues at coordinate 85,469,057 of NC_142069.1, forward strand.
GACTATGAATGGGTTAATTTGGGGAAACGAAACTTCTGCAGTTCCACTAGAGCTTTTGAGACTCTGGAAACTTTTCAAGGTCATATAAATAGGTGTGAAGAAGAAGGCAGATGGTTCCCATAACAAAGAGAACTTGTTTACATGGTCTACCTGGAAGCCTGAGGGTTGGGACTGGAAAATTAATTGTTTAAAATTGTGAACTGGTGCCTTAGAAATTCAGAGTTAATTTTAAGGGTTGGGCTGGGAAATTCATTGTGTAATATTGTGAACCGTGTGCCTTAGAAATTCAGAGTTAATTTTACCTCGCCATTCCTACACTATGTATTCAATAAACGGTATGCTTTTCAGAACTGGGCTTTTATTTGGATACTCAAGCTGTTGACAGCAAGAGTAATCATGATGGTTAGATCATGGCTAGCCTCTGAACCAGGGACACTTTCCACAGCTAATGTTGAAAGGATTAGGGTTAAGGGTTAGTATGGTACGTAGTATAACGAAGCTCAGTAGCAATTGGTTCTTCCAGCCCTAATTTAAATGTGATTCAAGGAAATGATAAGTTTCATAGTTAATCAACATTTCCAGAAGTAATCTTAACACCTCGAAATTTTATCAGCCATAATTCTTCCAAAATTTTAAAGGAAATAACATTGGAACCTATCTATCGGGTAAGCACACCTCTCTCAGCCAAACACGGTAGCGATGGGTCCCAGCTCGGCATGACACTAGAATTTCAGGAAATTGTTAGAGAAAAGGTAAATAACTTTCCAGTGATATATAAAGTGTTTTTTTTTTTTTAACCATGAAATCGTTTTAGTGTGGGGAGGAGGGAAGAATTAACAGGCAAAAAGACTTTTACTTGGTAAAACTGGTGGGGAAGAATATAATCTCTGCCCCCGGAACCTAATATAACGAATCTTATTTCTCCACGGTATTCTGCTATTCTAAAATAAGGAATTATTTTATTATTAATTTATTATTAATAGCAATATTACGCTACATAAGAGCAATGCAATTTTCTATTTTGGTGCCAAGAACGGAAATCAGGTTTATCCTGACGAACTTCCTTTACATTGCTGTAGTTTAATGCGCTAATGCAGTGTTTCTCATCACTGAGGGGCCACTTTAAGATGGGTGGACTTCAACTCCCAGAATTCCCCATTGCATGAGATACATTATTGCATGCTGGCTAGGGAATTCTGGGAGTTGAAGTCCTCCCGTCTTAAAGTGGCACTGCCACTAATATATATTTCCCCTTTATATTTCAAAAAGTCCCCGTTTTCCCTGCCTTTATTTCACAATAAAGAGTGATTTGCAGATAAAGCCTTCTCAAAACCCCTCGCTTAAATAGGACTCGATCATGAACTCGAAATTTTTCCATCCTGATGTGGAATATGGGGCTGGTGGTCATATGACGGCATGCATTATACTCACTGAACAACTTCTACGTGGTCCAGAGCCCATTGATCGTGGCCTGAGCCACTGTGGCGGGATTGCCACCAGCGAAGTAACACCCCCTTCATTCGTGCCTCCCTAAAAATGAGAAACGAGACAGTGAGGGAGCAGAAAAGAATAGAACATAGAATAATAGAGTAGGAAGGGACCTCGGAGGTCTTCTAGTCCAGCCCCGTTTGAGCAGGAAACCCCAGACCACTTCAGACAAATGGTTATCCAACATTTTCTTAAAAACTTCCAGTGTTGGAGCATTCACAACTTCTGGAGGCAAGTTGTTCCACTGGTTAATTGTTCTCACCGTTAGAAAATTTCTCCTTAGTTCTAGGTTGCTTCTCTCCTTGATTAGTTTCCACCCATTGCTTCTTGTCCTGCCTTCAGGTGCTTTGGAGAATAGCTTGACCCCCTCTTCTTTGTAGGAGCCCCTCAAATCTTGGAGCACTGCTATCATGTCCCCCTTAGTCCTTCTTTTCATTAGACTAGACCCGTGATGGCGAACCTATGGCACGCGCGTCACAGGTGGCACACGTAGCCATATGAGTGGGCACACCAGCTAGATTCCTAGAGAGGCTGGAGAACTGGAGGCTCGGGATAGCAAAAAATGTCACTTCCTGTCCAACCGGAAGTTGGGAAATGGGCTGTTTCAGGCCTCCGGAGGGCCTCCGAGGGGATAGGGAAGGCTGTTTTCGCCCTCCCCAGATGCATAGAGAAGATCTGGAGCCAGGTGAGAAAGAAAAACAGGCCTACTGGGCCATTGCGGGCCAGGAGCGGGGTGGGGGGGAAGAGGGGGTCATGTGTGTATGCATGGGGCGGGGCGCATAGAATTATGGGTGTCGGCACGCTCACGCGTGAACCTCCCCCGCCCCCCCCTCCTGTCACATGATGGCAAAAAGGTTAGCCAGCACTGGACTAGACATACTCAGTTCCTGCAATTATTGTTCGTATGTTTTAGCCTCCAGCCCTCTAATAATCTTTGTTGCTCTTCTCTGCATTCTTTCCAGAGTCTCAACCTTTTTATATTGTGGTGACCAGAACTGGACCAAGCATGGTCTTACTAAGGCTTTGTAAAGCGGTACTAGAACTTCACGTGATCTTGATTCTATCCCTCTATTTATGCAGTCTAGGATTGCATTGGCTTTTTTCGCTGCCGCCGCACACTGTCGATTCATATTTAAGGGGCTGTCCACTAGGACAGGGGTCTCCAACCTTGGTAACTTTAAGACTTGTGGACTTCAACTCCCAGAGTTCCTCAGCCAGCTTTGCTCTGAGACTTGAAGTCCACAAGTCTTAAAGTTGCTAAGGTTGGAGACCCCTGCACTAAGATGTCTCAGCTTCCGTATCGCCTTCAGAGATTTTGGACTTCGGTTCTCACAATCCCCTGCTAGATATTGAGGCCCAACATGCATTGAGGTGATTGTGTTGCTGAACATTGGTCTGGATGTGTTTTCAGACCTATTATACTACAATTCCCCTAATCCTCACTCTGGAAGGGTGCTGAGGGCCTCCACACATTGAAAAGAGCCTTGGTGGTGCAGTTGATTAAGTGCTGTTAAAGTAGCACCAGCTGCCTGCAATTACTGCGAGTTCAAATCTCACCAGGCTCAAGGTTGACTCAGCCTTCCATCCTTGCGAGGTAGGTAAAATGAGGACCCGGATTGTGGGGGGCAATAAACTGACTTTGTATAAAAAAAGAACACCGCTTAAGGGGGGCCCGAAAGCCCTACTAAGCAGGTATATACAAAAGTATGAAGGCTATTGCTTAACACATTGTAAGCCCCCCTGAGTCTCTGGAGAAGGGTGGCATATAAATCGAACCAATAAATAAATAAATAAATAAAATATCATGTCGCAGAAGGTTGGCTTGTACTGAACCAGCTCTTGAAATGAGCAGTTTGTGAAAATTTACGAGCAGGATGAAAATGCATCCTGGATTTCATTAAATGTCAAGGTCTTGAGATTATTGCTAGAAATAAATAAAAAATATATACAAAAAAAAAAAAAGGCCAACAAGCTTTTACTTTACTTTACTTTTTTTTTATTTGTATACCGCCCTACTCCCGAAGGACTCAGGGCGGTGAACAGCCAACAATAAAATACATACATACAAAATTTAAAAAGCAGAAATAAAATCGAATTAAATAGTTTGGCCCAGACAAATTAAAACCCCAATCAATTTAAAACAGATTTAAATTTTTGAGTATTAAAAATATTAAAATATTAAAATTAAAATTGTTTAAAAAAGAGGGAGAAAGTTAGGCCAGGCCCGCCTGGTGAAATAAAAAGGTCTTTAGAGCGCGGCAGAAGGCGCGCAGATCCGGGATCCTGAGGTGAGGTGAGAACCAGCTCACTTCAAGGAGAGAAGCAACCTTGAACTAAGAATAAATTTCCTTGCAGTTAGAACAATTAACCAGTGGAACAACTTGCCTCCAGAAGTTGTAGGTCCTTCATCACTGGAGGTTTTTAAAGAAGACATTGGACAATCCTTTGTCTGAAATGGTATAGGGCTTCCTGCCTGAGCTAGGGGGTTGGACTAGAAGACCTCCTAAGGTCCTTTCCAGCTCTGTTAAAGCCATTTTAACATCCCTCAAGGAATCTGGTTGTTGAAAATTTTATCAGAATCCAGCAACTCTGCTCTAGAAATGAATGTTGGAGCCGGCTTTGAGGAACGCTGAGTGACTTACTATAGGTCACGCCTAACCTAATTCACAAAAAAATGTTGTGGAGATAAAATTGGGGAGGATGATGGGTCATATCTGGAGCTGCCGAAGAAGACACAAGCTATAAAGCAGAAGATCTCATCCCTGTGCCGTCTTGTCTCCTTCCTTCTAGTTTTAGATGTAGCTTTTTCAAAATTGAGCTGTTTTTTTAATATTGATCTCTTTACTAGCGGTAAGCCACCCAGAGTGTCCCTATCAGTGAGGACGGCCTATAAATTTAATAAAATAAACAAACACTCTAAATAAACATGAAACTAGTTCACCTTCATTGAAGCTGCGTTCGAATAATGGGTTTGGACGACGGTTTTTCTCTGCACATTTTCAAAGAAGGCGTTTTGGGGTTTTTGTGATAGATTCAAATGGCAAACTTTCAGTAACCAAGGGCCACGTGCCTCCAGCTCTCTCAAAACCAGATTTTATCTTATTCAGGGATTAGATCCGTGATGGCAAACCTATGGCACGCGAGGCAGAGGTGGCACACAGAGCCCCCTCTGTGGGCAAACACCCCGTCACCAGCTGCTCTTCTGGTTTCTGATACGCCAGCCAGCTGGTCTTCGTGGGTGCCAGAGTGGCGGAAAACGACCTGAAAATATTTTCCAGGCCATTTCTGGGCCTTTTCCGGGCCGTTGTTTCAGGCTGTTTTCGGGCCACTTTCGGGCCCCTTTCAGGGCCATTTTTGCCTGAAAAATGGCCCGAAAATGGCCTGAAAATGGCCCAGAAAACACCCCAGAAAATGCCCAGAAAACGGCGGGAAAACTGCCTCAAAAACGGCTAGAAAACGGCCCCCCAAATGGCCCAAAAACAGGCATGCGCGTGCCGGCCAGCTGGTCTTCGGGTTTCCAGTGCTCCGGCATGCGCACATGCACACACGTTCCGGATTGGGCACTTGGTCCCGAAAAGGTTTGCCATCACGGGATTAGATGGTGGAGTCAAGAGAGGAATTAGCCTGCAGTTGTTACGTTCCCACAAAGAGTCTCAGCTCAACCTCTTGAATTCCGCTCTTGACCTAGCACCAATTTAATGTTGACCGTTACTTGACCGGGTTCTTGTGTAGTAGGCGCGATCTTGACTAGATCTTGTGTTATAGGAGTGATGGCGTTAATCGGCTTAAAAAGAATTTAGCGCGAGGTCCTGATTTTCCGCGCCGGACGCCTTTCGCTCTAAAGAGAAACGTAGTATAACGGCATACTCACAGTGGCACATTGTAAGAGACTCTTTGGGCTTGTATAAAGTCTTTTGGCTGGTGCTGTGCAATGACTTGCCATGTAATCCCATTGTTTACGCTGTACTGGAGCAACACAGCTTTGTCGACAGTGTTGGGGTCACTGAGATTCGTGTTGCAACTATCAGTTTGTGAAAGACTTCCAATTTGCAAAACAAACATTATTTTGCTGGGGGAAGGAGGGAAGGGAAAAGCAGGAAGAAGGATGATAGCAAAGAGAACCAGTTAATTCATGATTTACAACAAGAGCAAAAGAATTATCCAAATACCAGCAGCTATACATACACACATACACACAAAAAAAAAACCACACACACAAAACCTCATACACAAAGGCAAAATAATGAAAACTTTACAATTCTTAGTAATCGGCACAATCAAAAAATTCAATCATTAAAACCATTATATACAATTATTATAAGAATTAGTCATTTTTTAATATTTATTATTATTATTATTATTATTATTATTATTATTATTATTATTATTTCATAATATTATGAAGTATGGGGAAATTGGTACAATTGGTTGAAGAACAAGACTAAAACATGATTTTAGGATATGACTTGTTATGCACTCGAAGTACGAGCTATATTGCATAGAATATTGAATAGCTAAGGATGAAGTTTATTTAACGCACGATTCCGTAAATTGTGTAAACACTGTACCTCTGAAGGAGATAGAGATTGTATATTTTTTTTCTTTCTTTTATAATGGAAAAATTTAATAAAGTATATTAAAAAAAAAAAGAATTAGTCATTTTTTAATCTGCTTTGTGTTTTTTATGATTTTTTTTTTATTTTTTTTTTAAAGTTGTTAGCTGCCCAGAGTCATTGAATATGAGATGGGGGACAAACAGATTTTATAATAAATAAATTAAAAATATAAATAAGTATTGCGGCAGGTAACTTTCTTCCCAATGTTTCTATTATTATATCTTTTATAAACATCTAGCTTGGTCTGATGGATTTTTTTAAAAAAATAAACATCTTGTTATGGTCTAATGGACTTTATTATATCTCCCATTCTGCTCTCTGATTCCCTACTATAAATTAGTTGCCAACAGTTTTCTGCAAAGGAAAGGATGTATTTATAGAATCAAGTCACCATTCTCTACTAACTTCTCTTCTGCTATGGTCTCTTTTCTACCTTCCTACTAGATTTCTATGCTTTGACCTATGGAGCACTTATCCGAATGCATCCAAGTGAAAGTGTTTTCCATCTGCATACAATTCAGTATTTCGCACTTTATACATTCGAAAATCATGTGAGCCTTACCATTCAGCTGGCATAAAAATCTAAGAGAATATTTGAACTGTGGGTCCTTGGTGCTCGCTGAGCTTGGTAGGGTTTTTTTGCAGACGTTTCATTATCCAACTAGGTAACATTATCAGTGCTGAAGGGAAGGTGGTTTGCTCTTGCTCTAGCTAATAGCAAAGAACAACCCAAAGGAACCATCAAGACACTCTCACCAACAATGATAGTGCAAACCACTAGTACTACATATAAACAGAGAGCAGAGGGCCTGGTGGCTCAGCAGACTGATAGCATTGTGATTAACACCAGCTGTCTGCAATTACTGTAAGTTCGAATCTCACCAGGCTCAAGGTTGACTCAGCCTTCCATCCTTTCTAAGGTAGGTAAATTGAGGACCCAGTTTGTGGGGGCAATAAGCTGACTTTGTATAAATATACAAAAGTATGAAGGCTATTGCTTAACGCATTGTAAGCCGCCCTGAGTCTCCGGAGAAGGGCGGCATATAAATCAAAAAAACAAAACAAAAAACCACTCCCTCCTAGCACTGATGATGTTACTTAGTTGGGTAATGAAATATTTGCAAGAAAAGCCACCAAATCAGAGACCACCAAGAACTACAAATATACTATCTAGGATCAACTTTTCTGCGTCTTCAGATCACATTCATATACCATCAAACCAGGGGTGAAATGTAAAATTTGTTACGACTGGTTCTGTGGGCGTGACTTGGTGGGGGTGGGTGGGTAATGTGACTGTGTGGGCATGGCCAACTTTTTTTTTTTTTTTAACTTTTAAAAGCATTTTTTTCTACAACATCTTCGGCCGAAGAGATTGCAGAAAAAAAATGCTTTTAGAAGCCTCTGACGATCAGGCAACTCAGCTGGGATCGCCAGAGGCTTTTAAAGGCATTTTTTTTTCCTACAACTTCTTCGGCTGAAGAGGTTGTAGAAAAAATGCTTTTAAAACTAAAAAAAAAAAAAAATGTACGGTAAGTTCACAATAAGTTAAGTCTTCCAAGTTTGATGGTACGTGAATGTGTTCCGAATACTATGTGCTATGTGGTTCTTGGTGGTCTCCAAACTTGGTAGAGGTTTTTTTTTGGCAGACATTTCATTACCCAACTAGGTAACATCATCAATGCTAGAAACGAGTGGGGTTTGCTTTTATTGATCTCTTAATGATCTCTCCGATTTCGCTTCTTAAAATTAGTCCCAATTTTCCCGTTCGGAAGGTTGAGAGTTCAATCCTAGGTAGCGGCAGATATTTCTCTCTCCTTGGGCGCAAAGAAAAAAAAAAACTGCTGTGAACTCCACGTGGCGTCAGGAAGGGCATCTGGCCAGTAAATGCTCAGCTCCATCCAGTTGCCCTGACGCTGCCCCAAATTTCATAAGGGATGAGACTCGTAAAGGGGGAGTTTAACTGCTACTCGTTTTCTGAATGCCGTAACATTTTATCACACTGTTTAAACGAGGAATCATTTTAGATTTCAGGATACCTAAAATTACCTTGCTCGGGTTAAATCCAGGGCCTTTGTCACCGCTTGCCTTATCTGACAGCCATTGAAATATAGAGAGTCACCGTGAGCGTACGGAGCCAGCTGTCCACATCCGTTCCCTATCACTCCACCCTGAATAATTTCCCAGTTTATTTCGGTAATTCTTGCCGACTCGAAATTATCTTTAATGTAGCTGGGAAGTTCGTGGTTGAAAACAGAGCAGTCATCGCCTGAAAAGAATAGATAGAAGTATCCAACAGTTATTATCAAAGTTATTGCAACTGAAAATTTATCTTCATGTTTTCTGAACGATCAATTTGGATGGACGCAATATAGATGTTTAAGATACTGTAGGGGCAGGAGTAGGATTCAAAAATTTTAGCAACTGGTTCTCTGTCCGGTTGTTGGGTGGGTGTGGCCATGGTGGGTGTGGCCTACTTGGCCTCCTGCACTACGGGGGGGGGGCGTTTTCACCCTCCCCAAGCTCTAGAGGTTTCCCTCGAGCCTCCGGGAGGGCGAAAATGGCCTTCCCCTGGCTCCACAACGCTCCGTTTTCGCCGGCCTGGTCCTTCGCTGTTTCCAGGGTGGCCCCGCAGGCCAGATCTAAGCACCCCGTGGGCTGGATCCGGTCCATGGGCCTTGAGTTTGACACCCCTATTTTAAATTATTGGTGTTCCCTTGAGCCCTCCCGAGCTCCATTTTCACTGGCAGAGGGTTGCAGGAGGCCGTCCCAGCCAAAAATGGAGCTCGGGAACCCGTTTTTGCTGGCAGAGCGCTCGGGCCACCGCAGGTGCCCCCGACATCAAGCTGGCCACGCCATCCCAACCTCCCTCCCTGAGGTGAAACACAACCCTGATGCGGCCCTCAATGAAATCTGGACTATTGTAACGCTCTCTACATGGGGCTCCCCTTGAGGAGCACTCAGAGGCTCCAACTGGCGCAGAGTGCAGCCGCGCGGGTGGTGATGGGAGCGACGTGGCGCTCCCATGTAACGCCTCTCCTGTGCGAGCTGCACTGGCTCCTGGTCGTCTTCCGAGTGCGCTTCAAGGTTTTGGTTATCACCTTTAGAGCGCTCCATGGCTTAGGACCTGGTTATTTACGGGACCACCTGCTACCACCAATAGCCTCCCACCGACCAGTACGCTCCCATAGAGAGTGGCTCCTCCGGGTGCCGTCGGCCAAACAATGTCGACTGGTGGCCCCCAGGGGGAGAGCCTTCTCTGTGGGGGCACCTACTATCTGGAACGAGCTCCCCCCGGAGATACGGGAATCCCGGATCTGCGTACTTTCCGTCGCGCGCTCAAGACGTTCTTATTTCATCAAGCTGGCCTGACCTAAGTTCTTTCCCCTTTTTAAATGGAAATTTTAAATCTGGTTTTTAAATTATTGGGGTTTTAAATCTGTTCAGCCAAATTATTTAATTTGTTTTATTCTATTTTAAATTTTGTATTTATATGTTTTATTTTATGGCTGTTCACCGCCCTGAGTCCTTCGGGAGTAGGGCGGTATACAAATTCAATAAAATGAAAAAATGAAAATGAAATGAAATCGACTTTGACACCCCTGATTTAAAGGAACACAAACAGGCTGCAGCCACCCTGAACATCGGACAAACAAAGCATCCAGACAAAAACTGACCTTGGTATTCTTCATCACAAATACAAACGGCACCCGTGGTACAATATCCGTGGCCGCTGCAGAGTTTGGGACAGGCTTCTCCAATGTAGACATGATCTATCGCCCAGCTTTGTTTTTCTGGTTCTTCTCCTTTTTGGATCCACCGGAACTGAGTTGCACTAGAAATAAAATTGCCCACGTGTAAACGCAAGAGGTCAGCGTGGCTTCCAGATAATATGCCAATACAGATAGCCCTCGTGTTAGAACCATTCGTTTAATGACGTTTAGGCCAGGGGTAAAATGAATTTACTTCCGTTACTGGATCACAAATGTGAGCGCGCGCACATGCGCAGAAGGTCCAAAACCAGATGTCATGATGTCCAGTTGGGTGGGCAGAGCCTCCCACCGCTGGCCCTACCGGATCGTGCGAGCCAGATAGATCCAGCTGGATTTCACCACTGGTTTAGGCCAGAGGTGGGTTTCATATAATTTTACCACCGGTTCGCCGTGCATGAAAAATGTGACCTTGTGGCAAGCAGAAAATTCTGCCAATGGGGAAACCAGATTCACTTAACAACCGTGTCACTAACTTATCAACTGCAGTGATTCACTTAAGAACAGTGGCAAGAAAGGTTGAAAAGGACGCAAAACTCCCTTAACAACTCTCTCGCTCAGCAGCAGAAATTTTGGGCTCGACAGTGGTAAATTGAGGACTAGCTGTAATTTGTGTTATTCTGGCATAAGCAGTGGTGAAATCTAAAATTTGTTACTACCGGTTCTGTGGGTGTGGCTTGGTGGGGGGGAAAGGTAATGTGACTGGGTGGGCGTAGCCAATTTTTTTAAAAAAAAAACTTTTAAAACCATTTTTTCTACAACCTCTTCGGCGAAGAGGTTGTAAAAAAAATGCTTTCAAAAGGCTCTGACGATTCCAGCTGAGTTGCCTGATCGGCAGAGGCTTTTTTTCTTTTAAATGCCTCTGACGATCAGGCAACTCAGCTTGGATCGTCAGAGGCATTTAAAAGAAAAAAAGGGTTTTTTTTTTCTTTTAAAAGCCTTTGATGATCCCAGCTGAGCCGCGTGATCATCACAGGCTTTTTTTTTTTTTTTTTACTTTTAAAAGCATTTTTTCGGCCGAAGAGGTTGTAGAAAAAATGCTTTTAAAAGTAAAAAAAAAGCCTCTGATGATTGTGCGGCTCAGCTGGGCATAAGGGGGGGGGGGAGGCAGGGATTTTTTGCTACCGGTTCTCCAAATCACCCACCTCCATCGCTACTGGATCGGGCGATCTGGTCCGAACCAGGAGCATTTCACCCTTGGGCATAAGATGTAACCCAGGGGTGTCAAACTGGATTTCTTTGAGGGCTGGATCAGCACTGTAGTTCTCCTCTGTGGGCCGGCCTGGTGGTGGTGGTGGTGGGGAGTGGTGATGGGGGGGAGATGGGACAGACACCTCATGCTGCACTTTACTGACCAAAATGGGCCTTGGGGGGCCACGCGTGGCTCTCCGGTACCTCATTTTCGCCCTCCATGGCCTCCTGTAGCACTCTGCCAGCTGAAAATGGGCTGAAAACGGTCATTCCGAGGCCCCCGCATGGCCTGTTTTCGGCCGGCAGAATGCTCTTGGAGGCCCATTTTTGGCCTGTTTTTGGCCCGTTTTCACCAGCAGAGGCACCGTGAGCCAGTCCTTTGATATTCCTAGACTGGACCCATGAGCTGGATTTAAGCACCCCGCAGGCCAGATATAACCCGCGGGCTTTGAGTTTGACACCCCTGATGTACCCTAAACCAAGGAATGTTCCGAGGGCTAATATGGTGCTGAAGAAGCCCGGTGTGGTCACATCTCAGAGAGGCAGCTACCTGGAGGAGACGTGATCCGGCAGCTGGATGGTTATCCTCTTCCAAGTGGAGCTGTTGACGGAGTTATAGATGGTCGCTTCGTGAAACTGAAACGGGGAGCAACCAACGCTGTTGGAGGAAGACGGAAGGCACTGGGTCTGGACGAGCTGCCAGGAATCTAATCTGAAAGAAAGCAAAAGAGATAAAGTTGCTAGGTGTGGAAGGGAGAGAATGCATTGGCAAACAGTGGCAAAAAAACCCACCTGAGTTACTTTCCTCCTTTCTCTGTAAGCCTGAGTTAACCTTTATGGTTAGGGGTAGGGATGAGCTGCTGGGGGTTCGCAGGGGTTTGACAGAACCTCTAGCTAAGATTTTGTGCAGTTCCACTCCTGGCTGGCTCTGCCCACACTGCCCCGCCCCTCCCAGGAGTCCCCACACAGCCCATTTTGGATGCAGGTGAGTGCAGGGTGCGCATGGAGGCTCGGGGAGGGCGAAAAACAGGCCTACTGGCCCATTTCCAGCCTCCAGAGGGCCTCCAGAGCGTGAGGAGGCCATTTTTGCCCTCCCAGAGGCTCAAGGAAAAGCCTCCGGAGCCCGGGAAGGGTAAAAATGCCCCCCCTCCGCCGTGGTGCAGGAGGCCGACTAGGCCACGCCCGCCATGGCCACGCCCACCCAGCAACCGGGCAGAGAATCTGACTGGATGGTGGGGAGTGCAAGTTCGGAGAACCGGCAAATACCACCTCTGCTTGGCCCCAGAGTGGGGAGGGAATGGGGATTTTGCAGTATCCTTCCCCTGGGGTGGGAATGGAGATTTTGCAATATTCTTTCCTCAGGAATGGGGATTTTGCAGTATCCTTCTCTTGGAGTGCAGTGGGAATGGAGATTTTGTAACATCCTTCCCCCAGGAGTAGGGAGGGAATGTGGATTTTGCAGTATCCTTCCCCAGGAGTGGAGAGGGAATGGGGATTTTGCAGTATCCTTCCGCTGGAGTGGGGTGGGAATGGAGATTTTGCAGTATCCTTTCCCGCCACGCCCACCAAGCCACACCCACCAAGCCACACCACGCACATCAAGCTACGCCCACAGAACTGGTAGTAAAAAAAATTGGATTTCGCCACTGGGTTGTACATGTATTAATTGGAGTTGAATAATTGAAAAGACCAAAGCATCTTTGCAACAACCAAATAATTTTGCATCTCTTCTGTTACCAAGATAGATAAACAAGAATAAAATAAAATAAATAAAATGTTTAGAAATTCCAATAATAGAACCTGAATCAAGGGAGATTTTACATCCATATCTACAGTTACATTGATATTCACACAGGTGTTAAATAATTGTAAAATAGATACTTTGCATCTTCAAATCCACAATATTTTCAATTGCGGCCGTAGCTTTTATATTTTACCTAGCATCCTTAGAGTATTCCAGCATAACTGAATGGGGATCACCACAAGATGTTGCTTCACAGCCAACCACAATCTGAAATAATTAAAACGAGACACGTTTTTCTCTTCAGTTTTGTCAACAATTTATTGGTGTAGTGGTGAAGGCACCAGGCTAGAAACCAGGAGTTTGTGAGTTCTAGTCCCACCTTAGTCATGAAAGGCAGCTGGGTGACTTTGAGCCAATCACCAGGAGACTTTGAGTTCTAGTCCCGCCTTATCAATGAAAGCCAGCTGGGTGACTCTGAGCCAATCACCCGGAGACTTTGAGTTCTACTCCCGCCTTAGTCATAAAAGGCAGCTGGGTGACTTTGAGCCAATCACCCGGAGACTTTGAGTTCTAGTCCCACCTTAGTCATGAAAGGAAGCTGGGTGACTCTGAGCCAATCACCCGGAGACTTTGAGTTCTAGTCCCGCCTTAGTCATGAAAGGAAGCTGGGTGATTTTGAGCCAATCACCAGGAGACTTTGAGTTCTACTCCCACCTTAGTCATAAAAGGCAGCTGGTTGACTTTGAGCCAATCATTCAGAGTCTTTGAATTCTAGCCCCGCCTTAGTCATGAAAGGCAGCTGGGTAACTCTGAGCCAATCACCAGGAGACTTTGAGTTCTAGTCCCGTCTTATCAATGAAAGCCAACTGGGTGACTCTGAGCCAATCACCCAGAGACTTTGAGTTCTAGCCCCGCCTTAGTCATGAAAGGCAGCTGGGTGACTTTGAGCCAATCACCAGGAGACTTTGAGTTCTAGTCCCGCCTTATCAATGAAAGCCAACTGGGTAACTCTGAGCCAATCACCAGGAGACTTTGAGTTCTAGTCCTGCCTTAGTCATGAAAGGAAGCTGGGTGACTCTGAGCCAATCACCAGGAGACTTTGAGTTCTAGTCCCGCCTTATCAATGAAAGCCAACTGGGTAACTCTGAGCCAATCACCAGGAGACTTTGAGTTCTAGTCCCGTCTTATCAATGAAAGCCAACTGGGTGACTCTGAGCCAATCACCCAGAGACTTTGAGTTCTAGCCCCGCCTTAGTCATGAAAGGCAGCTGGGTGACTTTGAGCCAATCACCAGGAGACTTTGAGTTCTAGTCCCGCCTTATCAATGAAAGCCAGCTGGGTGACCAGTCCCTCTCCCTCAGCCCACCTCACAAGGTTGTTGTTTTGGGAAAAATAGGTCATGTGGAAGGAGTATTATGTATGTTCGCCACTTTGAGTTACTTATAAAGGCAGAACAAAAATCTAATAAATAACCCTTGGATGCTACTCTTCCATTTGACCCACCATCTATATTCATTTGATACTGTTGTTCGATGCACTCATGTTAACTTCCAAAAACTCTTAATAAGCAACGTACAGTAAATATGGGATAATAATTTGAACAGATCTATCAGAGTTTCAGGACACGTCAGATTTAAGTCAATGATTTAACTCTGAATGCACAGAAATGTCTTCTTACTTTAAACTGTATCATGTATCCAGGTTGTATAATGAGCTCCCGGGAGCACAAGATATTGTACGTCTGGTCCTTTTTCTTATTGGGCCAATAGAGGTGGAAGGAAGGGTTACCGCAGAATCCCGCAGTCCTGACCGCATTTGGATAGAAACTCCAATTTTCTTCGTGGGAGATCCCTTCTGTTAAGATCAAGGAAAGTGAAAATGAACCAGAGAATTATAGACAGAATTGTTAAAAACGTGTTTGTATATTCAGGATATACAAGCATCCTCCATAACAGAAAAGGCAGATAACAGGCAGCTCAATGTATCCCAACGTAATCAAATTATAAATAATTATGCTGAGAGACGAGAGCAAAAAGAAGAATTTTATTAGAATGTCGGAGAAAGATACCGGAGACTTCTACATTCACCATCCAAATCCTTGGATGAATTTTTAGGTCAATCAACAGTCCTTGGAATATGAACAGGTGACTAGTCCAAGGACTGTTGATTGACCTAAAAATTGGGCTTACAATAATAATATTACAATAATTTATTTAGTGAATGTTCAAAGTCACAACGGCATTGAAAAATGTGACTTATGACCGTTTTTCACACTTACGACCCCTGGTTACATGATCAGAATTCAGACGCATGACATCTGACTCATATTTATGACCGTTGCAGTGTTCCGGGGTCATATGATCCCCTTTTGCGACCTTCTGATGAGTAAAGACGATGGGGAAGTCACCCACTGAATAACCGTGTCACTAACTTCACAACTGCAGTGATTCACTTAACAATATGCCAAAAAAGGTCGTAAAATGGGGCAAAATTCATTAGACAAATGTCTCACTTAACAGCACAAATGTTGGGCTCAATTGTGGTCCTAAGTTGAGGACTACCTGTATTTATATTTTCTGGCACTAAAAAAAGGTAAAGGTTGACCCTAGGGGGCGCTGCTCATCTCCATTTGTTAGACGAAGGACTCAGCGTGGCCAGAAGACACTTCTGTGGTTATGTGGCCAGCATGACTATATCGAACGCGGTTACCTTTTCATCAAAGTGGTACCTATTTATCTACTCACATTTGCATGCTTTCGAACTGCTAGGTGGGCAGGAGCTGAGGCAAGAACAGAAACTCACCCCATCACATGGCACTTGAGTCTCAAACCTGGGCTGTCAGCTTAGTGTCTTTAAGTGCTGAGCCATTGCACCCTCGTAGTAACTTTTTGGGTAAGAATTTAATTCTCTATTTCAGTGATGGCTAACCTTTTTCTTGTTGTGTGCTGAAAGTGTGTGCGTGCGTCCACGGCAGCGCGTGAGTGTGCCTGCACCCATAATGCAATGTGCCCCCCTGCGCATGCGCACATGCATGACCCCCCCACGCTCCCCCGTGCTTGCATGCGTGACCCCCCACCTCCCATTTTGGGCCTAGTACGCCTCCTTGCAGCCTCCTGGCCCCAAAAACCGGCCTGGGGGGGGCGTGCTTCACTCTCCCACACCCCATTTTGGGCCTCATAGACCTCCCTGCAGCCTCCTGGGCCCAAAACGGGCCTCGGGGGTTGCGCGCCACCCCCCGGCTTCCCCCCACCCCCACACATGTACACGTGACTCCAGTCCCCCCCAAGCATGCGTGCGTGTCTCCCACATGCGCTCCCTGTGCATCCTGAAAATCAGCTGGCTGGTGGGAGGCACGCACATGCACGGTGGAGCTGAGCTGGGCAACAGTCCGTGTGCCTGCATGCCCGTAGAAATGGCTATAGTTTCGCCATCATGGCTCTATTTGATTCTTACCGTCATCGAATGTATCCACCAGTTGACTTGGATTGATTTCTGCTCCGCCAATCAGTATATTATCCAGGGCCCACTGAGCACGATCAAACCCCGAAACAACAATGCCGTTGTTAATCACGAATGGTTGCCACCAGCGTAGGCGAGTTGTGTTGGTGAGAGCCTCTTCCGGGAGCAGAATATAATCGTGCCTGATGGAGATATATTTCTGATAGTCCATCTCATGCAGCAACGTCCATGATATTCCTACGTTACGATGGTTCAAGATAAAGAAAGAGTCAATAAATGTGTGAGATTCCTTGCGGGGTTCCGAACAGCTGATTTGTGATGAGGGTTTGCCCTTTTATAAAATAAGAATAATCCCCTTTCTCCAGGCAATCATTATGAACATAGAATATACATTCATAGAAAATAGACACTGCAAGGTAATATATAGAATAGCGGCAAAGTCTATTTTGGTTTTAAAGTTTTCCATATTCCATATATTGCTTGGAATAATTGTAATAATAATAATTGGAATAATTGGAATGGAATAATAATATAAAAAGACAATGTTCCTTTGTGCACATTGCCTGTACAGCTTTATGACTTGTGGCACAATAATTACAAAGCAGTAATTGCTTTACTTTATGCGTGGATAATGGAAAAATAAAGAAACCTCCCCCCAAATGTCAGAGCATTTGCAGAGTGTAACTACTATTAGGAGACAACCCAGGAGCAAAACACAGCACACAGAGACTTAGACATTTAACAGTGGTTTATATACAAGACATATACAGAAATATACCTGGTAGCAAATACCTGACAGGCAATCAATCTTCTTCTTAACTCTACACAGAGAACTCGGCAATGAATACTGGACAGAAGGAGAGAGAATCCGCCCTCTCCTGGCTGAATTATATAACCACCTCTTAAAGGGGTTAAAACCTTGTGGACCCCTTCGTAGTCTACAACCGGCAATGCCAATGCTGATTGTATTCCAATATGTGTTGGAAAGCAAACTTAACATCTATGATTTTCTGAGAGTCATTTTGCTAAACGCGTCTGATTATCTCTTAAAAATGGTCATCCCTTGAATCTTGAATAAGAATTATACATGTAAGAAGGGATGCTTTATTCTATTTCTTCAAGAATGCAGAAAAAAACATCTTTCAAGAGAAGGAATAAAGAATAAGTTTGAATTTTATTTCTGCAGTCCAAAACACTTGGATAGGTGCGTGAGTTTCAATCAGCCACAGTGGATTATACTGGTATATATTATGTATCTAAACTTTCTTTGTTTTTGCCCCCCTCTCGTTTATGTATGGATGGAACAAAAATCAGAAAAAAAGGAGACTGTTGAAACCAGGAATTTTTGAAATTCCGACATCAAGAGAAAGGCATTTTAAAAAGCAAAAGTTCTATTGCAAAATATGGCTTTGTCTATAGCTAATATTCTTCCTTTGTATATTTTCTATTGTTAGACCAAGAGTGGGTAACTACAGCCTCTTTATGACCTGTGGACTTCAACTCCCAGAATTCCCAAGCCAGACATGCTTTCTGGGAGCATGGAAGCCAGGAATTCTGGGAGTTGAAGTCCACAGGTCGTAAAGAGGCCATAGTTGTCCACCTCTTGTGTCAAACTAATAGAAATATTTGTTAGGCATTATATAAATCACTTGCCTCCATCTGTTGAGTAATCCAGTAGAACTCCTTCCTTTCGACATGTTGGTCTATGACAAGTCGTCATGTTGTTTTCACTCCCTATTCTTCCCCAGTATTGTAGAAACCTGGATTAAAAAATGCATCATTAAGTATATATTTTAATAACATGCACGAAGAAGCTGCATATGTGTTTAGTTCCGGATACCTTCCTTTCTCGAGGTTCTTCTGAGGGAATCACGGAGCTGAACCTGAGACTTCGTGGGTTGCTTAAATACGTTAAACCTCCTAATTTGATTTCTAGACACTGATATTATCACTGTGGGAAAAGTGAATATCAGAGACTAGATGTTTGGTTAGAGCTAGACTAGATAAGCCATCTACAAAAGCTATTTATATGGAGTTTTTCCCAAACCTACCTTCTACATCTTACTCCTTTTCTTGCATTTTTGTTGTGGCCTGTCGGCCGCCAGCCCCTCCAACAGCCAAATTAGAGGAGGAGGAGGAGGAGGTGTGGGAGTCAGGGCCAGCATCCAGGCAACCTGAGAGCTCCGAGAGGGAAGAGGGAATGGAGCTGGCAGAGAGAGAGAGACAGAGGTGGAGCCTCGGCCATCTGTCAGTCCTCAGATGGAGAGTCAACAGCCCCCAGGTCTGGAGGTGGCTGATGAGGAAGAGGAGGAACAGCTGGGTCCAGTGCCTGACGCGCGGATGCACAGAAGGCAGAGGAGAGGAGAGCACTGGAAATCTATAGGGCCGGTCCTTGGGACGGAAGAGCCATCTCTGCTAGAGAAGCCCCACCCTAGCTCTGGGGATAAAAGGCAGGGGGTGGAGATGAATAGATGTAGCAGACAACTATTCATCTCCTGGCTGGACGGACTTGTCAGCCGGCGTTGAGAGAGAAACATTTTGCCGGGGCTGCTGGAGCTCCTAATGAACGAATCATTGCTTCAACTACAGAGGGTTTGTCATGTTTGGGGAGCTGGGTCAGAATAATTTTCTGGACTAAAAC
The DNA here is from genome assembly GCF_059756535.1 of Pantherophis guttatus. Lineage (NCBI taxonomy): Eukaryota > Metazoa > Chordata > Lepidosauria > Squamata > Colubridae > Pantherophis > Pantherophis guttatus. The sequence goes on from NC_142069.1 coordinate 85,487,963, forward strand.
CATCCATGGATTTAATAAATTAAAGGCTACTCCATTCATACAGAGAGAGTTTAAGAAGCGCATATAGACCAGGGGTCGGCAACCTTAAACACTCAAAGAGCCACAAAGGTCCTAACCGGAGGCCCCCGTTCAATTCTGGAGCCAACCGGAAGTCCAGTTCCCCCATCATAGAGTCTCCTCCTAGCATGGCGTCCTTTTTCCTCTGCTGACCAGAAGTCCAGTTCCCCCACCATAGAGTCTCCTCCTAGCACGGCATCCTTTTTCCTCTACCTGTCCTAACCGAAAGCCCTATCAATTGTGGAGCCGACCAGCAACAGGGAGCCACAGCAGAGGGATGAAAGAGCCACATGCAGCTCCAGAGCCACGGGTTGCTGACTCCTGGCATAGACTACAGGGCTGCAGCGAGCAACCTTAAACAAGCTGAATTATTATATGGTTCAGCTTTGGAAGGGTGGATAATTTATTAAATTATTAATAAGTTTTCCCGACGTTAGCTGACGGAGGTGGTCAGCTGGGGAAAATAAGTCCTTCCTTCCTTCTTCCCTGACATTTTAAGGATGGGAGAGTTATATCCCGTGGCCTGTCCTCTCAGCCTTCTGGAGTTGGCATCGGGGTTATTATTCATCGCTAACCGTCATCGGAGTGGAATGAGCTACGTTCACCTCTATTAGGTAAGCTGACCTACTTTGCGCCCCGCAGGTCCAGGTCTTGAGTCACTGCCTGCCTCACTGTTGGTCCCCCAAAATATAGAGCCGTGTCCTCGGCCAGAACCCCACATTCCAGACAGGCCAGGCCGCCTTCCAGGGACATCCATAAATCAGGACGAATTTCTTCGTTGTCAAAACGCTCCTTCAGGAAAGTCTGGCGAGAGATTGCAAGACATGAAAATAAGCTGATGGGCTGTTTCCTTCTTTTAGGTCAGTGTTTCTCAACCTTGGTAGCTTGAAGATGGGTGGACTTCAACTCCCAGAATCCCTGGGGGATTCTGGGAGTTGAAGTCCACCCATCTTCAAGCTTCCAAGGTTGAGAAACACTGTTTTAGGTGAAATGTTCAGAAAAATACAATTCCTTCCTTCCTTCCTTCCTTCCTTCCTTCCTTCCTTCCTTCCTTCCTTCCTTCCTTCCTTCCTTTCTTCCTTCCTTCCTTCCTCCCTCCCTCCCTCCCTCCCTCCCTTCTTGTCCTTTTCTCCCTTCCCCTTCCCCTTCCCTTGTCCCCATAATATACCAGAATTATTTGACATCGGAAATTGATTTTGGAATAATGAACTTATATTTTCTGCAGAAATGTAATCCAAATATATATTAAAAGTAAAGATTTCTCTGTCCTGGCCAGTCGTGTCTGACTCTAAGGAGCAGCGCTTATCTCCATTTCTTAGTTGAGGGAGCCAGGGATGCCTGAAGACAATTTCTGGGGTCATGTGGCCAGCATGACTTACCGTATTTTTCAGAGTATAAAATGCTCCAGGTTATAAAACGCACCTACCCTTTTTGGGGAGGAAAACAAGGGGAAAAAAATCTGCCTCTGCCTTTGCCTCCCAGAAATTTGCCTCCTTGCAGCAAACAGCCTGCTTTAGTTTCATTTTCATTTTCAACACAGTCTGATTAGCACAAGAAAAAAAATTGCCTCTCAGCAATTTGCCTCCTTGCAGCAAACAGCGGAGGCCTGTGGGGCAATAGGCAATGGCAATCCCTGCAGCCTGAAACAGCTGAGGGTCAGGAGGCCTATCCAACCGACAATCAGCTGCTTGTGCTAATCAGGCTGTGTTGAAGCTGAAACCGGCTGTTTGCTGCTTGCTGCAAGGAGGTAAATTGCTGGCAGGCAGAGGCCAAAGGGTGGAGGCTAGCAGGTGGGCGGGGCTAAATTTGGTGTATAAGGCACACCCAAATTTTCACCCTCTTTTGGGGGGGGGAAGTGCGTCTTATACTCCAAAACATACGGTATATGCTAAGGCGCACAGAAGACTGTTACCTTCTTGCCAAAGTGGTACCTATTTATCTACTCACATTTGCATGCTTTTGAACTGCTAGGTAACCAGGAACTCGGGCAAGTAACGGGAACTTGCCCCGTCTGCACAGCGCTCTGGTCTTGAACCCCGGACTGTCAGCTTCCCAGCTGACAAGTTCAGCGTTTTTAACTGCTGAGCCACCGCACCCCTAAATACATATTAGTCAGAACCCAAAACCAAGAATAACAGGTGGTGATTCTTCCAAGCTGAGTTTCTTATTGTTTTGCATCTATAGACAGAATCTTGTCAGACTCTACTATCTGCCTCTATAACGTACTCTGTACTGTTAGGGAGGATCTGTCTTCAACCTCTTTCTCTCACACAAAATACCTGGGCTGAGATGCCTCTTACTCTTCTGGAATGCAGCTCCTCCCTCTCGGGAATCTGTATTCCCTCACAATACTTTTATAGTCGTTCGTGATATGCTATGTTAAGTAGTATGGTATTCCTTTGAATGCAGATATTTAGCTTATTTGCATTTCTTTCCATGGTCCAAATTCTCTTCAATTACCTTCAGAGGATGGGTCAAGTAACAATTTGGCCCGGAGAATCCTGGGTCACAAATGCATTGCTCTTTCAAGCAATCTCCATGGCCTCGGCAGTTTTCGGCACAACCAGGCCCAAGGTAGAAATTGTCAATGGCCCACTGCATATCGGAGTACTTCTGATAAAATCTGAATCTCACTGGACTGCAAGAACACATAAGAAGAAGAAACTGAGATTATCGCACACATCTCTTTTTTTTTTGTCAATTCATTTTTCTGTTTGTAAGGTTTTTAACTAATATTTTAGTTTTTTCTCTGTTTACTTTCAATCCTGCAACTTCTCCATATTCTTCCATTTTTTCCTATCAGCTTGGGGCCAGTTTCTAATGGTCCCTGTGAAATAAATACCAGGTCATCTGCAAATGCTTCCAATTTATATTTTTATTTTCTTATTTCCACGCCTTTTGTTTCTAAATCTTGTCTAATATTTCTGTTTAGCACTTCCAATATAAATAGTAAATATAAATGCACAATTATAGGGCACGATTTCTAGAAAATATACTTTCTCAGTTCCGGAAAGCTTTGGAGGTATTTATATGATTTCAAGTTAAAAGAAAGAATTATGTTGAAAGTGATGAATTTATCTTCATTGAATTCTTTAAAGGGAAACTAAATCAACTGGACATAGGACCACAACTGAGCCTAAAATGTCCACGGCAAACGAGACCGCCGTTCCGCGAGCTTTGCCCCATTTAACAACCTCTCTGGCCAGATTTGTTAAGTGAATCTCTGCAATGGTTAATTAGTAACCTGGTTGTTAAGTGAATCTGGCTTCCCCGTTGACTTTGCTTGTCAGAAGGTCGCAAACGGGGATCACATGACCCCAGGCCGCTGCAGCCCTCATAAGTACAAATTTTGTCCAAATTCTGATCATGTGACCACAATGCTGCAATGGTCGTAAAGGTGAAAAACAGTCACAAGTGACTTCTTTTCAATGCCGTCGTAACTTCAGACGGTCACTAAATGGACAGTTGTAAATCGAGGACTACTTGAATGGGAAAATCAGCCTTTCAGTATTTTTGGTCCCGGTTTCTTGGCTTTTAACCCATTGACGGAGAGTTTTTGGAGATGCAAAATCTTTCAGCTCATTTACACAATGTTCCAACCTCTCCTTCTTCGGTACATTGTAGTCCCCACCCCTCCTTTGTTATGACGGCGTGTCTCTACTTGATAATTAAGTGTAGTTTCCTACTTACTTTCCTACTAGGTTTTCAGGCAATGGGTAGGTTATCCTTTTCCATCCTTTGGTTGGAAAGAAGACAGAAGGCTGGGAAACGGCCCCCGAGCACTTTGGGTCGGCAGGTAAACACTGAGGGATGAGGTATCTCCAACTCACGCCAAAATCGGTAGAATATTGTACATGGACTTGGTTTTGAGCTATCTTTTCTGAGGTTTTACATCCGACAGAAATCTAAGGGGGGGTGCAAAAACACGAATGCATTTTCGTTAAAAAAATAATAATAATTCAGAATTTAACGTATAAAAAGAATGTTATTTCAACAGAAGACAATATTTGTAGCAGGGGGTGAAATGCTCCCGGATCGGACCAGATTGCCCGATACGGTAGTGATTTTTCCCTGTGGTTTGGTGATCCGGTAGCAAACACTGCCTGGGTGTCATTACTTCCTCATTTTAACCAGGAAGTATTTCTACCTTCTGTGTATGCGCAGTTTTTGCACACGTGCAGAAGGTGTGTGCGTGCATGTGACACACGTGTGCGACAGTGGTGGGTTCTAACCGGCTTTACTACCAGTTCTCTTCGTGCATGCGTGTTACGAATCTGCCCAGCTGAGGTGCGGCAATCCACTCTGCCTCACCTCTTAGCTGGGCTAAAAAAGAAGAAATAAAAGATAGGAATAATGCGGGGGCAGGTGGGAGGGCCCAGCTCCCGAAGAAAGAGAACCAGTTCGGTGACGTCATAATGTCCGCTACTGGCTCGGCCAAACCGGGCCGAACCGGGAGGAACCCACCACTGGTGTGCGAGTGAGTGAAGCGAGCGCATGTGGCGCATGTGCTTCCGAACTGGTAAGGAAGGTAAGTAGATTTCACCCCTGATTTGTAGGTCAAGGTTGAAATGAGGGCTGTTGGCGTATTAGTGAACACTGCTAGCCTACTGTCAGGTTTCAATGCTATCTCAAAATAAATGAATTTCCAAACTGCCGATCTTTGAGGAAATTTTCTCTTTATTGAGCATAGTGATCTGTCCCTGGCTCTTTCGTGGTCAGCACTGACCTTTGCCCCCCAATCCCTCCCTTTCCGATCCCCAATTCTCTGCGTCTCATTGGCTATCTTCCAAGCCACTTTCCTCATCCCTCCTCCATCAGATCACAGAAATGTCTCCCTCCTCCCATCTCCGAGGAGACAGAATCTTCAAAGGAATTAAGTAGGCAAAAGTTCAAGCTTCTCCTCTCCTTTAATATGTCAGCGCTGGAACGCTGACACCTACATCACCCAATAGCTTTCCACGTGGTACTCCAGCACTTAGGTCATCGTTACAATAGACTTTCAATAGGACTAAGGGTGACATGATAGCCGTATTCCAGTATTTGAGAGGTTGCCACAAAGAAGAGGGGGTCAATTTATTCTCCAAAGCACCAGAGGGCAGGACAAGATGGTAACTAATCAAGGAGAGAAGCAACCTGGAATTAAGGAGAAACTTCCTGACAGTGAGAACAATCGACCAGTGGAAGAACTTGCCTCCAGAAGTTGTGGGACCTCCAAGGTGCCTGATTGATTGATTGATTCATATACTGATAACTCTAATATAGATATCCAATTACGGGTTAGGAGTTTGTGGTTTAGAGAGACAGACTTCCTTTTGGAAAGCTATTTATGGATTCAGAGGTCCATAAAAAATCTCCATTCTTTAGTGTTTACCTTGAACTGCATGATCCAATGCTCCGTAGGAGTTAGGTCATGGGTGATGGCGTAGGCCTCCCTGCCGTCATGGCTACCACACATCAGGACCCCATCCGGAGAATCACAGAATTTTTCAATGGAACAATCATCATGGAACATCCAGAGCTCATTCACTTAAGAGAGAAAAAATATTCCAATCAGTATTTAAAAAATATTCCAGTCAGTGTTTAAAACCCTACTCAATATTTTTAAATTAACCTGTTTTAAAATTAAACAGGTTAATTAGGCTGTCTTAATTACTGAAAACCAGTGTCTGAATTACTAACTAATTATGGGATTGTAACACGATAATGAATTGTGTTTTTATAAACACAAACGCTTTTAGCTAGATTCTTACAATTTGGAGGAAGCCAAGATTTGTGATAGTGCTATTTTTTCCCCCATGCCTGCTTTGAGGGCTATCGATTCTTTCTATATCCCTTTATACACCTGCCTTTTAAATTGTTACCTGCTTAGAAAAAAAAAAACGAACAGTTGATGCTTTTTAAAAACCCTCTGGATGATTTCTGCGGTTGATTTCTTAATATGATACAAATATCAAGTAAAACTGTCATCCCAGTTCTAACGTAAGGGTTGAGAATTTAAGTGGTATTAAATTCAACCCTTCATTTATCATTTATAAAATTTACCCTTTTTGTTAGCGTTGTTTCCTTATATTATTTCTACCTTTTTGCACTTCTCGACCCAGATTGTTGGGGGCAAGATGCTGACTCTGTAAACTGCTTAGAGTGGGCTACAAAAGCACTGGCAAGCTAAGAGCCTTGGTAGTACAGTGGTCTAAAGCACCCTGTTATTAAGACCAGCTGCCTGCAATTACTGCAGGTTCGAATCTCGCCAGGCTTAAGGTTGACTCAGCCTTCCATCCTCTCTAAGGTAGGTAAATTGAGGACCCAGTTTGTGGGGGCAATAAGCTGACTTTGTATAAATATACAAAAGGATGAAGGCTATTGCTTAGCGCATTGTAAGCCGCCCTGAGTCTCCGGAGAAGGGCGGCATATAAATCAAATTAAAAAAAAAAGTGTTATATAAGTCTGAGTGCTTGTTGTGGCTTGTCAGTCACCAGCCCCTCCAGCAGCCGAATCAGAAGAGGAGGAGGAGGCGTGGGAGTCAAGGTCAGCATCAAGGCAACTTGAGAGCTCCAAGGAGGAAGAGGGAATGGAGCTGACACAGAGAGAGAGAGACAGAGGCAGATGGAGCCTCAGATGGAGAGTCAACAGCCCCCAGTACTGGAGTGGCTGATGAGGAAGAGGAGGAACAGCTGGGTCCAGTGCCTGACTCACAAATGCACAGAAGGCAGAGGAGAGAAGAGCAAGCAGTGGAAATCTATGAGCCGGTACTTGGGATGGAAAAACCATTGCTGCTAGCAAAGCCCCACTCTAGCTCCGGGGATAAAAGGCAGGGGGCGGAGATGAATAGGTATTTTTTTAAAATTTATTTTATTTTTATTTATTTTTATATGCCGCCCTTCTCCGGAGACTCAGGGCGGCTTACAATGCGTTAAGCAATAGCCTTCATACTTTTGTATATTTTATACAAAGTCAGCTTATTGCCCCCACAAACCGGGTCCTCATTTTACCCATCTTAGAAAGGATGGAAGGCTGAGTCGACCTTGAGCCTGGTGAGAATTGAACTCGCAGTAATTGCAGGCAGCTGGATGTTAAATGCTGCCTTAGTAGGAGGCATTAGCCTCCTACGCCACTCAGGCTCCTATATGTATGGCAGACAACTAGTCATCTCCCTGCCAGACGGACTTGTTAGCCTGCGTTGAGAGAGTAACTTTTTTGCCGGGGCTGCAAGCGCTCCTAATAAATTGATTTCAATATAGAGGGTTCGTCTTGTTTGGAGAGCTGGGTCAGAACAATGCTATTGCTATTGCTATCTCGTATTGCTTTCTCTCTCTCTCTCTCTCTCTCGGACCATTTGTTTTTGCTAGTTTTTAATCTTTATTTGTAAACACATTTAATAAAATATATTTAAAATCTCTCTCTGATTTGCAACTACCGTATATGAAGACTTACCTGTTGTTCTGTCATCTACAAACATATCAAAAGCGATTCTGCCGGTCGGTCCCGCATCGGCGGGAGAGCGTTCGTGCTGGGGCAATGGCGCGCTGCTAAAGGTATCCAGCATCACCGTCCTCTGATCCGCTGAGCCAGAGATCAATACGTTGTCGATAGCCCAATCGCTTTGATCGAGACCTTCGTGTTTAGGCTGCCACCAGCGAAAACGGGTTCCTACTCGCTTGGCATCCGGAGGAAGGAGAATGTTCACGAAGCTAAATGGAGAAACATCACACGCCGCTGAATTAAATGTTTTTTTTAAAAAGCGCATCGAGATAGTCCTTCCCTTACAACAGTTCATTGATTGATCGCTCGAAGTTGCATCGGCACCGAAAAAAGGGACATGACTCTTTTTCACACTTATGACTGTTGCGGCACCCTTCCGAGGTCGGTAAAACGAGGACCCAGATTGTTGGGGGCAATAGGTGGACTCTGTAAACTGCTTAGAGAGGACTGGAAAGCACTATGAAGCGGCATATAAGTCTAAGTGCTATTGCTACTCCTTCCTTCCTTCCTTCCTTCCTTCCTTCCTTCCTTCCTTCCTTCCTTCCTTCCTTCCTTCCTTCCTCCCTCCCTCCCTCCCTCCCTCCCTCCCTCCCTCTCTCATTCCCTTTCTCATTCTCCTTCTTGGTGGTGCAGTGAATATTGCAGGCTGCCACTGCCTGGAGTTTGATACTGACCAGCTCAAGGTTGACTCAGCCTTCTATCCTTCTGAGATCAGTCAAATGAGGACCCAGATTGTTTGAGGGGCAAGAGGCTGACTCTGTAAACTGCTTAGAGAGGGCTGTAAAGCACTGTGAAGTGGTATATAAGTCCAAGTGTTATTGCTAGTCCTCCCTTCCTTCCTTCCTTCCTTCCTTCCTTCCTTCCTTCCTTCCTTCCTTCCTTCCTTCCTTCCTTCCTTCCTGATTAGAATCCAGTATTGCAGGCTAACTCTGCCCACAGCCAGCAGTTCGATTCTGATCAGTTCAAGGTTGACTCAGCCTTCCATCCTTCCGAGGTCGGTAAAATGAGGACCCATATTGTTGGGGAGCAATAGACCGATTCTGTAAACCTCTTAGAGAGGCCTGTAAAGCTCTGCGAAGTGGTATTGAAGTCTAAGTGCAATTGCTATCCCCATGGTCATGTGACCAGAATTCAGAGGGCTGCCACGTCCCTGGGTCACCTTTTGCAACCTTCTGACAAGCAAAGTCAACGGGGAAGCCAGATTCGCTTAATAACCGTGTAAACAAGTGCGGGGATTCATTGAACAATGGTGGCCAGAAAGGTTGTAAAAACTCACTTAATAACTGTCTCACTTTTGGGCTCAGTTGTGGTCGTAAGTCAAGGAGTACGTGCATTGATTTAGCGACCGTTCCCCATCGTCAATATTCCTTGGTTGCTGGGATCCATAACCTGCCCAATCTGTCAGATCGAACAGGACAGGTAGAAATGACTTGGGAGAAGATTGGCCCAGCCCCAAAGCAGAGGTGGGGACAGTGGTGGGATTCAAATAATTTAACAACTGGTTCTCTAACAACCGGCTGGGTGAGCGTAGCCATGGTGGGCGTGGCCAGGGGGTGTGACAGGCAACACTCAACCTCCCACATACCCCTGGCGGCAAAAACGGGCCACGGGGGGCAAGATGAGCCTCCCCCCACACCCCGTTTTGGGCCTAGTAGGCCTCCCTGCAGTCTCCTGGGAGTGAAAACAGGCCATGGGAGGGCAGCAATGCAGCTCCCCATGCCCCATTTTGGGCCTAGAAGGCCTCCCTGCACTTACCTAGAGCCAAAATGGGGCTTCCTGGAAGGGGCGGGAGGGGAGGGGCGGAGCCAGCCAAAAATTTAACTATTGGCTCGCCTGAACCAGCCTAAACTGGCTGAATCCCACCACTGGCTGGGGATTATTCATAGTTGAAGAATTGAACCTGTACTTCACTTTCTCTACATCAGAGGTGTCAAACTCCTCTTTCATTGAGGGCCGCATCAGGGCTGTGGTTGACCTCAGCGGGCTGGGCGGCCAACTGGATGGGTGTGGCCGACTGGATGGGCGTGGCCAGCTTGACGCCACTCCCCGAACTGCTGGAATATTTCCTCTTCGCATTGGGTAGACCGGGCCGAAGCTGCGCTGGCCTGATCTTTCCTCTTCGCACTTAGACCCACGGATTGGATACGACCACATCGCGGGCCTTGAGTTTGTCACCCCTGCTCTACATGAACATGGTTATTCTGCTGACTTTAAGGATATGGAAGACCTTATTTTAACTACGAAATTGCTACAAGGATGAAAACTTAAATTAAGCCTCAGTAAGGGAGCGAGGATCCATCTGGGGAGAAAAAAAACCCACAGGAGTTTTGAAACGCTAGAATTTCCATTCTTAGGCAACGTCTACTCTTAGTTCAGATTATTCATACTGACAGGATAAGGTTTTATGAGTTATCTCAGCAGGCAACGCGAACACAGATATTACCCAGGCTTGCTGAACTGGTCATAAAATATTTCCATCAAAAGTGTCCACGTAATGCCACCATTCGCGGAATATTCCAGGAGAACTCCTTGGTTACGATTGTTGGGGCTGATCAGACATCCGTACATGAAATAAAACTGAATGAATTCTGCCTTGGTTAGGTTGAGATCCACTGTCACAAGCAAACGGCTGCATCCCTTAGAAAAGAAGGGAAAAAAATCGAGATCGAGTATCTCCATAGACAATTCTATGAAAAGATACAGGTAACTTTCAACAACTACAGGCAGGCGTTATCTTTGCTACCCTGCATGCGCAAAACCAATTGTATCAAAGCCAAATGCTGTACAGCACCAGAGGTGGCATTCAACCGGTTCGGGGCGAACCAGTAGCGGAAATTTTAACTGGTTCGCCGAACCGGCAAATACCACCTCTGGCTGGCCCCATCCCCGCCCGCCCGGTAGCCGCTCACCCGCCTCGCCCATCCAGTCACATGATGCCCGCCAAGCCACGCCCACAGAACCGGTAGTAAAACAATTTGAATCCCACCACCGCACAGCACTAATTATTTATAAATAGGAGAAGACTGACTGCTGACTCTAAATACTCCCACTGTCAAGATGTAGCTGTCTAGATCAGGGGTCTCCAACCTTGGCAATTTTAAGACTTGTGGACTTCAACTCCTAGAATTCCTTAGCCAGCTTTTCTGGCTGAGGAATTCTGGGAGTTGAAGTCCACAAGTCTTAAAGTTGCCAAGGTTGGAGACCCCTGGTCTAGATGATGTTGAACTACACTTCCCAGCATCACTCATTCTTGGTGGCAATTTTAACATGGATGTCAGCCCATCAAAGTGAGCCAGGACAAAAAAATTTGTCCTAGGAATGCTTTTTAATATACACCAGTGTGGTAAAATAAGAGAATTCTTTAAAAAGTTTGTCCAGGTTTCTCTCTCTGTCCTATTCGGCATTCCCTTACATAATCCTACCAACCATCATGATTATTCTTGATTAGTTAAGCTGCTAATACATATAACTTTCCATTCAATGCTGGAAACTGCCAAGAGTTGTTTTGTTGTGAGATTGGCAGCAAATAAATCCATCCATCCATCCATCCATCCATCCATCCATCCATTCATTCATTCATTCATTCATTCATTCATTCATTCAAGGTTTCCAGCACAGTGGTGGATTTCAAATAATTATACCACCAGTTTGCCGAAAATGTGAGCACATGAGCATGTGGCTTCTGTGCATGTGCGGCTTCCGACCCGAGGCGAAGGGCGAGCGAGCGGTATGCGAGCAGCATGTGAGCAGAGCAGGCGAGGCGTGGAGGTGAGGTACGGAGATTAGCTGGGCCGCATGGCAAAGGCAAGATATATAGGGCAGGGCGGGGTGGGCAGGATGGAGCCAGCCGGTGGTACGATTTGCCGATTTGAACTACTCAAAATTTCAGGCTACCGGTTCGCCCAAACCTGTCTGAACCGGTTGAATACCACCTCTGTTCCAACAGAATGTATTATCGCAGTGACACAATTTGGTTTCTCAAAAGTTGTTTCCCCAATCATTAATGGTTTATTAATTTATTTGTACCCCACTTTTATTATTTTTACAAACAACTCAAGGTAGTGAACATATCCAACACAACTTCCTCCTCCTATTTTCCTCATAACAACAACCCTGGAAGGTAGGTTGGAATGAGAGAGACACGTACTGGCCCAAAGTCACCCAGCTAGCTTTCATGGCTAAGGAGGAACTAGAACTCACAGTCTTCTGGTAATTGGCCCAAAGTCACCCAGCTGGCTTTCATGACTAACGAGGAACTAGAACTCACAGTCTCCTGGTAAGTGGCCCAAAGTCACCCAGCTGGCTTTATTTATTTTTTTATTTTATTTTTATTTTATTAAATTTGTATACCGCCCTACTCCCAAAGGACTCAGGGCGGTGAACAGCCAAAAAATAAAACACATAGATTACAAAATTTCAAAGACAGTATAAAACCACATTAAATAATTTGGTCCGGGACAAATTAAAACACCCCCAATACTTAAGACAAATTTAAAATTTACAATTTAAAAAGTTAAAAGGGAAAAGTTAGGCCAGGCCAGCCTGTTGAAATAAAAAAGTCTTGAGGGCGCGGTGGAAGGTGCGTCGATCCGGGATCCTCTGTATCTCCAGGGGGAGCTCATTCCAGATAGTAGGTGCCCCCACAGAGAAGGCTCTCCCCCTGGGGGCCGCCAGTCGACACTGTTTGGCTGATGGCACCCGGAGGAGCCCCTCTCTATGAGAGCGTACTGGCCGGTGAGAGGCTACTGGTGGCAACAGGGGGTCCTGGCTTTCATGGCTAAGGAGGAACTAGAACTCACAGTCTCCTGGTAAGTGGCCCAAAGTCACCCAGCTAGCTTTCATGGCTAAGGAGGAACTAGAACTCACAGTCTCCTGGTAAGTGGCCCATCTGGCTTTCATGGCTAAGATGGGACTAGAACTCATTCTCTTGCTTTTTTTCCTGGTGCCTTAACCGCTAGAGCAAACTGGCTCTCTATATAAAAATACAACTTAAGAGTTTATAGTCTTGCTCAACGTCCAAGAGGTTTGCAAGTTTCAATTGTTATTTTTCAGTTAGGTTGGGTTAATATCTTAATGCTTTCTTTCCAAAAAAAATTTTTTTTAAAAATATTTTGCTTTTTCTACACCCACCCCATGTTCAACAAACGATCATATTTACAGCAAGGCGAAGACAGTTCCAAAAACATAAACCCGAGAAAGAAAACGCAGCAATGGGGGGAAAGAGCCACCAGAAAAGGCCTGCTGGAGATGAACAACATGCCCCCCTGAAATCCAAATACTAACCCCGCTAAAATGAAGAACCATCCCAGAAGCCACCGCACCGCAGACGGTGCTCAGTTTCCCCCCGTTGACGGTTAGCCAGTTCTGGCTGGATGGGGCACGGTTGAAATTGTCTTTCAGTTGAATGGGGAGGGACACATCTGGCTCATCGCAGTATAATCCGCTCCAGTTTTCATCACACCTGTAAAGAACAAGAGAACCCAATTAAAAACAAACATCCAGAGGTGAGCTGCTGCGGGGTTCGCAGGGGTTCGGGAGAATCCTCAAATCCAACTCCTGGCTGGCTCTGCCCACCCCCCTCCCCATGTGGCCCGTTTTGGATGCAGGTAAATACAGGGTGTGCGGGGAGGGTGAAAAATGGGCCTACCAGATGTTCGGGCCTGTTTCTGGCCTCCAGAGGGCCTCCGGAGCCTAGGGAGGCCATTTTCACCCTCCTGGAGGCTCTAGGAAAGCCTCCGGAATCTGGGGAGGACAAAAATGCCGCCCCTCCGTGGTGCAGGAGGCCAACTAAGCCACAACCGCCATGGCCACGCCCACCCAGCAACCGGGCAGAGAACCCCTTGCTAAAATTTTTGAATCCCACCCCTGCAAACATCCAATTTTTAAGCGTTTCATCAAGACGAATGGGTTTCCTCCACAGCTTTAGGCTTCCTTGGTCTCCTCTCAGAAACTTCTTGAAGATTCTGCATGGTTCTGTCTTCCTGAATGTTAATTCTATTTAAGAACCCATTGCCGAAACTGTTCCACTGAAAGGCTCTTGGCTTTGATGGAAAGAAAAATGATTTTTTTTTCCAGACAGACAGAACCAAGGAGACTGTACATCAACATTCGGCTTGTCATTTTTAATAAGATGAAAAATTCCTAACGGGAATCTCAAGAGGTATGCTCCTGTTTTGGGGACAGCTTGTACAAAATTTCAATATAGTCCTGGATGGACAGATCTCCTAGAGCAGGGGTGTCAAACTCAAGGCCCAGTGGCCCAGATCTGGCCCATGGGGTGCTTAGATCTGGCCCACGAGGCCGCCCTGGAAACAGCAAAGGACCAGCCAGTGGTGCCTCTGCCAGTGAAAACGGAGCTCGGGAGGTCCGCAGATGTTCCTTGCGAGCTGTATTTTTGCTGGCAGAGGGTTGCAGGAGGCTGTCGCAGCTGGAAACGGAGCTTGGGAGCCCGTTTTCACTGGGTAGAGTGCTCGGGCTACCACAGGCGCCCTCGAAATGAGTGACGTCGAGCTGGCCATGCCCACCCTGGCCTCGTGAGGTCAAACACAACCCAGATGCAGCCCTCAATGAAATCGAGTTTGACACACCCCTGTCCTAGAGCAGTGGTTCTCAACCTGTGGTCCACGAACCTCTGGGGGTGGGGCTTCAATGTCACTGGGGGGGGGATCTGTGAAGACTTGAAAAAATAATTTAAGGGGGGGGGTCCTTGGTGCTGTCTGAGGTTTCTTGTTTTCTTGCAGACGTTTCATTACCCAAAGTAGGTAACATCATTGGTGCTAGTAGGGAGTTTATGGAATAGAGGAGGAAAAGGAGGAAGTGGGGAGGAGAGGGGAGGAGAGGGGAGGAGAGGACGAGAAGGAGCACCGTGTCAGATGATGGACATGTGTTTATCCTAAGCATGTTTAAACTCAGTTACTAACGATTGACCCAGCTACTTGCGTTGGAAGTTGGTTGTAAACTTCCTGCTACTCGTTCTGTGAGATCATACTTTTGAAGTAACTCGTTGGCAGTATTAATTTGGGGCTGCCAAGCTCCAGTCACAATGAGCTGGTAGAAGATGGGGTGTGGAAATTAAGAAAACGAGGGAAAGACAACGGGCACCTGAAATAAGCAGCCGATTGCAGGTGGTTAAGGAAGAACAAAGCAACGTTGGCAGGACTTTGTTAGCTTTATAGACGCACACCCAAAAATTGGCAAATAAAGTTAATGCCACTTCCAACAGCAGATGAGCTGTTGGAAGTGACAATTACACAAGAAGCTAAATTAAAGGGCCTTCAGAAAAACAACGTGAATATGGTACGGCAGATTTCAAAAATGGCAGTCGGAGGCCAGATCTGAGAATTCACGCAGCAAAAGCATCAGCTGCAGAGCAGTACATAATAAACCCTCTTGACGGAACGGCTTTCTGAAATATTTTTGGAACTGTGATTTAAAACAAGACTGCGGGGAGAGCTCACCGAGTCATAATAATAAGAAACCACCAAATGGCAACTTCCCAAGATACATTTTTTTTGCCAGATTTGTAAATTATACCGCTTAAATGTAAAATATTAAACTTGGCACACAAAGTTCCTCTCTGGTGACATCAATCTAACAGGTTTTAGCTGGCTTGCACGGCGATAAAAAATGTTATCTAAAATATGTTGAGTTTTTACATAATAAAATATTTTCACTGGCACTTTTTCCTGTTTCTGGCTCAATTTTTTAATATCCGACTTCCAATTTTTTTTTGCCCATCACTATCTTATAGATAAAACGATATTTTTCTAATGTTTTAAATCAAAAACTGTGCGTAAAGGAAAATCTTCAAGTTTTTCCCTAAAACAAATGAGAGTGGAGAGATAGAATAGAATAGAATAGAATAGAATAGAATAGAATAGAATAGAATAGAATAGAATAGAATAGAATAGAATGGAAAATATGGAATGGAATAGAATGGAATGGAATGGAATAGAATAGAACAGAATAAAATAGAAAATATGAAATGGAATGGAATGGAATGGAATGGAATGGAATGGAATAGAATAGAACAGAATAGAATAGAATAGAATAGAAACTATGGAATGGAATGGAATGGAATAGAATAGAATAGAATAGAATAGAATAGAATAGAATAGAATAGAATAGAATAGAATAGAATAGAATAGAAAATATAGAATAGAATGGAATGGAATGGAATGGAATGGAATAGAATAGAATAGAATAGAATAGAATAGAATAGAATAGAATAGAATAGAATAGAATAGAATAGAAAATATGGAATGGAATGGAATGGAATGGAATGGAATAGAATAGAATAGAATAGAATAGAATAGAATAGAATAGAATAGAATAGAATAGAATAGAATTCTTTATTGGCCAAGTGTGATTGGACACGCAAGGAATTTGTCTTGGTTCCTTGGATTCTGGTTCCATCACATTTTAGGTGGTATGACAAGATATTTAAACGGAATCAAAAGTTGTTTTGTCTTCTTAACAATCTGTTTTTTATGCAACTCTACGGAGGAAGTGCAAAACGAGTTGCGTTCTTTAATTTTATCTTTGCTAGTAACAATAGTTGTCATTATTATTACTACTATTCCACAATAAATGCTGGAGGTCAACGAATTCGTTCTGAACACCAAGTTTTATTAGCAGCTGGTAAAAGAAAACCAGGGAATCAAATAAAGAAGCAGGTGAAAACCACAAAAATGGATTAATGTGCTTCTATCAAATTTTGCATTTTTGTTTTAGCTGGTGCTTTTAACATAACACGCATATCTCCCCCAATGTTAACTCCCCCAATGTTATTTTACAATGTAAAATATCCTGTTAACTGAACAGGATATTTTAATTACCATAACCCTTCCCAAGTAATCCCGGAGGTACTTTTTCAAGAGGCAACTGGACTTTCTGGTTTTTCTTTGAGGATGTTTCGCTCTTCATCCAAGAAGCTTCTGAGAAGCAAAACGTCTCCGAAGAAAAACAAGAAAGTCCAGTTGTCTCTTGAAAAAAGCACCTTTGGGACAACCATGACCTAGATGACTGAGAATTTCCATGGACTTTCCAACTAATAGCATCTAAATGAACCTGGAGGAAGGCCGTGTTTAAAAAAATCTAAACACGATCATAGAGAGGAAGGTGGGAGGCAAATTGAAAAAAGCATAGCAACCAAAGTATTGAAGCGGACAAGAGACGATGGATAAATGATTTCTTTGTTGTCGTTGTTGTTATTCTGATTTGCGTTTCCTTTTCTCTCTCTCTCTCTCTCTCTTTTCTTTTTCTTTTCTTTTCTCTGTTTCAGGTAGGTGACACGAATAAAAGCCAGGTAGGTTCGAAAGAAATTTTGTTTTTCAGTAAAAGGTGATATGATTAAAAGTTAGAATAAGTGATAGAAATAAGAGAAAGGGGAACATTAGTGTAGACACTAATATAATTAATAAAATATATAATAAAATATATATTTTATTATATAATAAAATATAATAACAATAAGAGAAAACATGGAATAATTGAAGAATGACAGATTGTAATTTATTATAATTGTGTATCATTATTAGAAATATATAAGGTGATTGAATGTAATAATTATGATTAATTTTACTAGTTTTATTTGTATTAGAACATATGACACTCAGGTGCCATAGTTCACGCATTGAGTTGATATGTTTGTAAAAAAAATAAAAACTTAAAAAGAACCCTAAACAATGGAAATGAATTTGGTACATTAGACCTGTTCAATCCAGTTCCACCAAAATCAGGGAAAATACATTCAAAATCACATATAAACGGTGAACTAATCCTTTACACCAAACCATATCCTTGTAAAATTGCCATTAATCATTGCGTTACAGAAGTGGCTCTATTATCTGTCTTTACGGATGTTGCCGAAATAATAATGCACGAGGAATTAGTAACTATGATTTTTTCTAACGGTGAGAGGAGTAGCAATACTGATCTAGAAGCTGTCATCAGAGCTATCATTGGGTCGATGATAATTGATATTAATGATAGCTTTGGATTTTTGCTCTAGTTGAAAAATTGGCCAAGCACTGAAGATGGTAAAATAAGGCGGCCAATTATTTTCATGAATTGTTTTATTGATTTTTGTGACTGCACAGAATTTGTTCCGCTTCATTACATTCATGGTTAGGAGAGATTTTGTTTTGAGAGGGGACAGAAAGAGATTAATTCGAACAGGGGAGCTGGTTAGTTTGAATTCCGAGAATAAGCCAACTGAAGTGGTTATATCCTAATTGAAAACCATGAATAGGTAGTCCTCGATTTACAACCACAATGGAGCCCAAAATTTATGTTGCTAAGCGAAACAGTTTTTAAGTGAATTTGTCAGGGTATGTAGATTTAATAGCTGTAATCTGATGGAAGGTTGTAAGCGGAAGCAACTGAAAGCTGATGCAATGGGAATGAGGCAGCAGGGTTACTGCTACTTTAAGAAGCTGGATTAGAAGCTGCCTATATAAGGGAAGCCATTAGAGGGCGTCTCCCTTCTCCTCATATTCTCTCTTGTCGTGTATCTCAGTGCTCCCCGTGTGTCAGTAGCTGTATGATAAGGTATTTAACCACATATAAGTCTGTAAATATTTAGCTGTATATAAACCACTGTTAAGTATCTAAAGGCTCTGTGTGCTGTGTTTTGCTCCTGGGTTTATCTCATAATACTAATTACGCTGCCTAAACGCTGACAGAATTTTTACTTCATTTTACGACCCTTCTTGCCACAGTGGGTAAGTGCATCGTTGTAGCTGTTCAGTAACACCATTGTTAAGTGGCTTCCCCATTGACTTTGCTTTTCAGAAGGCCGCAAAGGGGATCACGTGACCCCAGGGCACTGCAACCGTCATAAATATGAGGCACTTGCCAAGTGAATTTGGATCACGTGACCATGGGGATGCTGCAACGGGGTCGCTAAGTGTGAAAACCGGGATTAAGTCACTTTTTTCAGTGCCGTTGTAACTTTGGAACAGTCACCAAATGAATGATTGCCTGTCGAGAACTACCTGTATTGTCCATTTCTTTGTGATATTGAATGGGGCGGTCTGGTCCACACGACAGGTAGCCCTCGACTTACAGCAGCTCATTTAGTGACCGTTCGAAGTTAACAACAGCACTGAAAAAAAAAAGTGACTTGTGAAAGATGTTGTCATAAGTCACTTTGTTCAGTGATGTTGCAACTTTGAACAGTCACTAAATGGACTGCTGTAAGTTGAGGAGATACCTGTAGTTACTCTAACGCTGTCTCTCTCAGTAGGGTTAATACTTACACGCAGTTTCCTTCAGTGCATCTTCCATGCCCGCTGCACATATCTATACAGCCGTCGCCTATGTAGACATTGTCAATGGCCCATGTTTGCTGCTTGTCGAAAGGCGCTGTCTGGTGCCAACGGAAACGGGTCGCATCAGACCTTTAGGGAAGACGGCACGTGAAAAAAAAATAATGCTTATGGAGTTAAAACACGAGAAGTAGCATGTTCCGCCTCTTGGTATCGATCAAACGGAGACTGCGGCTTTATTAAACAAATAAACAAAATCTAAATTAATTTGTTTCTTAAATAAATTTTAATTTTAATTTATTTTTTAAAAAACAAGGGTGTTTTAATTAGTATGGACCAAATTTATTTAATATGTTTTAAATTGTTTTTTAAATTTTATACTGTATGTGTTTTATCTCTGGCTGTTCACCACCCTGAGTCCTTCGGGAGTAGGGCGGTATATAAATTTGAATAAACTAATCTTAAACTTAAATAACCAAAGAGAGAAGCTACCTGAAATGAAGGAGAAACTTCCTAACCGTGAGGACGATTAACCAGTGGAATGACTTGCCACCAGAAGTTATGGGTGCTTCGTCACCGGAGGTTTTTAAGAAGAGACTGGACAGCCACTTGTCTGAAATTGTATAGACTCCTAGAGAGGCTTTGGAGGGTGGGAACAGCAAAAAACGTCACTTCCTGTCCAACCGGGAATTGGGAAATGGGCCATTTCAGGCCTCCGGAGGGCCTCCGAGGAGGTGGGGAAGGCTGTTTTCACCCTCCCCAGATGCATAGAGAGGATCTGGAGCCAGGTGGGAAAGAAAAATGGGCCTACCTGGGCCATCGTGTGCCAGGAGCTGGGGGGGAGGGGCGTTGCGGGTGCTTGCGCAGGGTGGGGCATATAGAATTATGGGTGTGGGCACGCACACGTGCGAACCTCCCCTGCCCCCTCCTCCTGGCATGTGATGGCAAAAAGGTTAGCCATCACTGCTATAGGTTCTCCTCCTTGAGCAGGGGGCTGGACTAGAAGACCTCCAAGATCCCTTCCAGCTTATTCTATTCTATTCTATTCTATTCTATTCTATTCTATTCTATTCTATTCTATTCTATTCTATTCTACTCTACTCTACTCTACTCTACTCTACTCTACTCTACTCTACTCTACTCTACTCTTTTCCTGTTCCTATTATTTCTATTCCTATTCCTATTTCTTTTAACAGTAGATGGCAGCATTAAACTTCAGAGGAAGTCTGCTCACCAAGGGAACAAAAGTTTTGTTCAAGCAGATTGCAACCTACGTATTTGCTTATTCCGTTTATACTTTGTACCCTCAACATTTTTTTTTCCTGATGGTCTCCCTCCAATTTTTCAATCACACTAGGGTGAACTTTGAATTTAACCCACTGATTTTATAGTCTCAAATGTTTCTGATAAACGGGAAACAATTTTTTTAAAAGCCTGAGATGTGTTTATGGTTCAAGTACAAACCCTCTTTTCTTATTACTCTATATTCTGGTTCTTGTGGCAACTGAGACCTGTTCTCTCACCAGGGGTGGGATGCTGGGGGTTCGGGAGAACCTCTAGCTAAGATTCTGTGCAGTTCGGAGAACCCCCAAATCCCACTCCTGGCTGGCCCCGCCCATCCTGCCCCGCCCCTCCCAAGAGTCCCCACATGGCCAGTTTTGGATGCAGGTAAGCGTAGGGCACGTGCGGAGGCTTGGGGAGGGTGAAAAACGGGACTACTGGAAGTTTGGGAAGGCCAGAAACAGGCCTGTCTCTGGCCTCCAGAGGGCCTCCGGAGCCTGGGGAGACAGTTTTCATCCTCCCTTCAGCTTGGAGCTGAAAGCAGCGTTTTTCTCTTTATCAGATTTGATATTATGAAGCCAAGTGTGTTCTTTGCTTGCCCCGTCTTCTTGTTCCACTAACCGTTCCTAGCATCACTGCCTTCTCCATTGAATTTCCACGCATAACATGGCCAAAGTAAATCAGATGTAGTCTTATGATTCTAGCTTCCAGTGAAGTGTCTGGTTTTATACAATTTAACTCCTCTCTGTTAAGTTATGAGCCTCGGTGGTGCAGTGGCTAGAGTGCAGTACTGCAGGCTACTTCTGCTGACTGCCGGCTGCCTGCAATTTGGCAGTTTGAATCTCACCAGGCTCAAGGTTGACTCAGCCTTCCATCCTTCCGCGATGGGTCAAACGAGGACCCAAATTGTTGGGGGGGCAAGATGCTGACTCTGTAAACCGCTTAGAGAGGGCTGTAAAGCACTGTAAAGCGGTATATAAGTCTAAGTGCTATTGCTATTGCTATTGCTACTCTGGCTCTCCGTGATATATCCAATAATTTACACCAACACTACAGTTCAAAGGCGTCAATTCGATCAGCCATTCTTAGTGTCCAACTCTCGCATCCCTACATCATTAATAGGAAGACTATTGCTCTAACTAGCCTGCTTTTTGTATATTTTTACTTGAGAAATAGGATGTACTTAAATAATATCTCATTTCAATGTTGTTCACTTGGAACAGAAAAGTGGCTGAATCTGCAGAGAGAATAAGTCATCAATGAGATACTAAAGGTTTTTAGAAGATCTCAACTAATGTGAGATATGATAAAGTATCAGCTTCCCTCACAAACAGACTTAAACTTGTAGAGCTCTGTGTGTGTGAGTGCATGCGTGTCCCTAACTTTTTGAACCATGTACCCTCCCCAGATGTTTTTGAGATGCAGAGTTTCTAGACTGCTTAATAATCATGAGAGATGGAGTTCAACAAATCTTGAGGATCCCTTGTCAAGAAAAGTGCAGGAGATCATGATCAATTAGCATTTGTTGACTTAATAGCATGCACACTAGAACGTTTTGCGCAGCCTCATTGGAGTGAAGTGGGAGACATGATGAAATAATTTTATTTAGAACTAGCTGGATGCCCGTGCTTTGCTACGAAATGATGTGATTGGGCGTGATAAATTGACACTTAAAGCCTGAAACTTAATGTAGAATATGTAACTCTGCAGCATCACAGCGTGTTAATATAAGGCAACTGGCAGTTGGAACAGAGTGGGTGTGGGAGTAGAATGTCCCAGCCCACAGGCTGGATGAGTCACATGCTGGCCTCGCCCACACCCGGTTTAGTGAAGGGGTAGCATCAGAGCGTGTGAATATAAGGCAACTGGTAGTTGGAACAGAGTTTTTTTCAGGTGGAGAGGGGGAGTAGAATGTCTAGCTCCTTAGCATCAGAGCATGTTAATATAATACTGTATATGAAATACTAATGATCGGATGGTCATTTTGAAAAATCCTTTCTTAGCGAGCACCTAGAAGCCAAGAGGAACATACGTGCCAAATTTCAAGTTTGTAGGCTTTACCTTTCTGGAGATTTTGTGATAAGTGAGTGGTATTTGGCTTTTATATATATAGATATCTCTTCTGACGTATTTCAAAAGGCAATGGAGCTAACTGAGGACAAATATGCAACTTGTAGAATTCCTTTGGAAAACAAGTTTAGAAACGCGTAACTACCATGGTAAAAGAGACCCCTGTTTTCAAAGCCATAATATAACGGGAAACTTGTTGTGATGGATAAAAGCATGTCAAAGATAATTCACCTGGTGTAAGGAGGAAGTGGCAAGATGATTCTCGTCCATTTGTTGAAGGTATCGGATACCAAGATCCGCTGGAGGTGATACCTGTTGCATTCTACGTTAGTAGGAAGGCAGTCTCTTACTACAGGTTGCCATGTCAGACCAAGGTCCACAGAATATTCCAGCTCGATAGCTAAAAAAAAAAGAAAGAAAAAAAGCATGAAATGCAAAAATTGTAAGATTGGCTCATAGGCAAGCATTAAAATATTACATGTGAAGAAGAATAGAGATAACTTGAATGACTGCTCCAAAGCATTGGTGAAATCGTCCCCGGATTGTCACTGGTTCACTGTCCACACATGCGCGGTGCGCATCAAATGCACGCTGTGGACGCACGCATGCACAGTACATGCACAGTACAAACGCGTGGAAAAAGGATGCTTGGGAAGGTAAGTAGAACAGTGGGACGATGACAGCTGTGCCGCGCGATTTAGATTCACTAGAAAGCAGCGAACCGGTGCGAACCGGTAGCATTTCACCACTCTTCCAAAGGTACTTTTTAAAAAGGCAACTGGACTTCCTTGGTTTCTCTTTGAAAACGTTTTGCTTCTTATCCAAGAAGCTTCTTCGTTTCTTCAGTCAGAACTGAAGAAGGACGACGACTGAGGCAATTTGCAGGGAACAACTTCGTTCACTCTCCTTCGCGTCTGGATCTCAGTTCTCAGCAAATTGCTTCTGGGCTTTCTGCCAACCATAGTAAGATGACGATTATTTATTCTTTGGATTCTTGTAGGCTGTTAAGAAAGTTAATGAACAGCCTTTGTTTGAAAAAAGACTGATTTAATTTAGTAAACTAAGGTTTTTTTTACAGATTTTGTGTGTGCTGCGTTCTTTGGGGTCCGTAGCTGGGGCAGAACAGTTGGATTGTTTCTGGCTTCTGGCATTTGGTTGCGTTATCTCCTCTTCTGATGGTTGTAAGCCTTGTAATCCAACTCCTTTCGGGATCTGGACGGCTTACAAATTGCTTACATAAATATACAGCCATAAAAATAAATCAAATGGAGGGCAGATTATGGCGCTGCCGAGATGTTCATTGGCAGGCACCAATGGATAAATCAAGGCATTTAGGCCTGATAGAAATGATAATGAAGTTCTGAAATAGGCACAGATGTGGAAATTTGAGATAGTATAGTGTTTCTCAGCCTTGCCAACTTGAAGGTGTGTAGACTTCAATTGTGGAAGTCCCCTCGTTGCCAGCACTGAGGAACATTGGCATAGCAACGGAACTGCCCGCCGCCATCGCTACTGACTTGCCCGAGCCGGTCCGAACCGGGAGCATTTCACCACTGATGTAAGTGTAAAAAATGGTCATAAATCACTTTTTTCAGTGTTGTTGTAGCTTCGAACAGTCCCTAAGTGAACTGGTGTAAGTCGAGGACTACACAGAAAGGCAGATAAGCTCAGAATGATGACCTCCTCGTAAGTGGCATAATTCTTATGGATAAGATTTCTGACAGATGAACTTAACGCTAGAATGAATTGGAACTTTAAAATGAAGAGTAAGGATTGTATATGGGGCTGGCCGTTAATTTCCCCTCTCCATTGAAACGGCTTCATTACTTATAAGTAAATTAGCTATCTGCTTTATGGATTTTCTTTAAGGCTCATTTCCATTGTTAGGCTGAATTGTGACGTACCGGTCTGAGTTTAATTGATAAACGCGATCACATTCCCCTCTAGTCAAATTTAAACCAGCTGCACGCCAATATAATTGATAGAAGTGCAAAGAAAATGTTAAGATGGTATTTCGGTCTCTGGAGTTACAGACATTGTAATCATTTAGAGCGTGACACCCCATAAGTCAAGAAATTACGAGAAATCAATGCCAGGACGGGAGATTTATACGAGGGATGTCCAGATCTTTTCTCCTAGGTATGTATTACTCAGAACAGCAAATATATCCATGAATAATATAGCTGTTTTATACTCGTGAAAATTACAGCTAATCCCTGATTTATAACCATCATTCAGATGAGAATTACACTTGTCAGTCATGGTGGTCGTAAGTCGAGGCACCTATGTGACTGAAAGTTCGGGGCAGTTACAAGGCCTTGAATTTTGATCATGTGAGCATGGGGATGCTGATGGGTCATGTTCTGTCCTAGGCTTCCTTAGAAAGTATACAGCACAATCTTAGTCCTGGCAAACCTCTTTAATTCATTATGGCTGTGAATTATTGTCATTCCCAGTCTGAAAGGCTTCTCAAGGGGAGGGTTTACAAACACCTACCTTATCTCCCTTGGAATGCTGCCAGAGAACTAATTGCTACACGCAGGGCAAGGCCAAACTTAGCACAGAGTCAAACAGAACTTTCCCAGAGCTTTTATCGACCAGAGGAACTAATTGCTTCCTGCAAAAGCTCATGTCCCGTTTGCTTCTCTTTTATGTCTTATGGGAGGAGCCAATCATCCCCAAGCCTTACTCCCAAGTTGACCCTGTTTCCTTAATTGTTCCTGTCTCCTGGCAGCTCTGCGCATGCGCACATTGGGAACAGGCTCCCGCTGTTCTTCTGCCTCGCTGATGTCAGATTCCGGAGACTCCGGAGGCAGCAAAGAACTACCAGATGGCCTTGGCCCCCTCTCTGCCTCCAACTCAGAGCCCTCGTCCAAGCCTTCCCCAGACTCTAGCACTGGCCCACGTTCCTCCCCAACCTCCTCACTGTCCGAATCTGCTGCCAGCTCTGTTGGCCGCTGGCGATCCACAACAGGTCATATCTGTGAAAAACAGTCATAGTGCTGTTTTCAGTGCTGTCGTAGCTTCAAACGGCCACTAAATGAATGCTTGTTATCTGTATTAAAAAATGCTGCTGAGGCAAGTTACCAAAACATAAACGACAAATTTAAAGAAACAGTCTTTACCGTAGCAAGAATCGGTGACCGAACAAGACGCAGCAAAATCCAGCTGAAGGAAAGAGTCCTCGTTTATGGCAATGTCGGTGGTGACCACGTAGCGAGTGCTGGCCTTCTCAATGAAGACCAGAGCATCTCCAGAAGAGCCACAGACGGGCATTTTGGTTCCACCTGGGTGAAGAAGCCATTTCTTGCTGTCCAAGGTGCTGAAATCGTCTTCTAGGACTGTGTTGCCGGAAATATTTCCACCGATAAGGATCTACAATACAGAGACAAACACCAATTTAATTTCCTGTGAGGAAGTTGAATCAAAAAGTCTGTGGAGATTCTCAGTCACCCCAGATCATAGTTGTCCCAAAGGTAGTTTTCAGAAGAACTGAACTTTGTTTTTCCTTGAAAACATTTAGCTTCGCATCCAAGAAAACACAGTTGGATCAGCAGCATAGAGAGAATAACAAGAAATCATGTCTCAGAGACTGTTGTGGCCCCGCCCTCTGAGCCTATCTCATCGGAGGAAGAAGGCTCCGAACATGAGGGAGCGGAGTCAGCCAGGCCTCCCTCTCCAGGCCCCTCCCCTCTGGCACTGTCTCAGGTGCCGGCCGAGGGAGAGGAGATTAGCCAGGAGCCAGGTGTCTCGGATGAGAGCGAGGAAGGAGAGCCATCGTTCCTGGATGCATGCCAACGAAGGCGTGATAAACGGTTGCAGCAGTTAAGGAGGCGTGCTAGGGATTAGAACTGAGTCACTGGACCACACCCTAGAGACTATATAAGAGAGGGTGGTGGCTGGTAAAACTCCGTGACGAACAAAAACTAACTTTGGCTAGTCACCTGAAGCTGCCGAAGGGATATTGTTTTGCTGGACTATTTGCAATGCGTATGTAATTTTATGTTATCTGTTGCAGTAAAGCTCTTGGCAGACGGTGCTTATATTGTTGCCAAGTTTGAGATAATGACCTGTGTGCGTGCCAAGTACTTTCTTAACCCTTGGCTGGCTGTGTTTGTGTGTGTGTGTAGACGGGGACAGATCAGAGACATGCTTCCTATTTTGGTAGCACTCTGGAATCAATCCAGCTTTGTTCAGGCTTCAAAAAATTACTGTGTTTCCCCGAAAATAAGACCCTGTCTTATATTTTTTTGAATCCCGAAATAAGCACTTGGCCTTATTTTCAGGGAGGTCTTATTATTTTGGGGCGTGTGGAGGAAACCAGAGGAAATTTATTTATTTATTTATTTTATTTGCACGTATTTATATGCCGCCCTTCTCCCAAAGGACTCAGGGCGGCGAACAAAAGCAAAAACATACAATTAAAATCCGAATTAAAACCAGTTAAAATCAAATAATAATAAATAATAAAACCCAAGAATCTGAATCAGCCCATTTGTTGAAATAGCCAAGTCTTCAGGCCTCGACGGAAGGAACGGAGATCAGGTGCCATCCGGAGCTCGGTGGGTAACTCGTTCCAGAGGGTAGGGGTGCCCACAGAGAACGCCCTACCCCTGGACGTCGCCAGACGACATTGTCTAGTCGACGGTACCCTGAGGAGAGCTGCCCTGTGAGAGCGGACAGGACGGTGGGAGGCAGGCAGGAGATGGTCCTGCAGATATCCTGGACCTAAGCGATGGCAGGGACCAGCTGAGCATGCGTTTAAATATTTTCGGGTAGGGCCTATTTTTCTACTTGCATTTTTTACGTGCTTTCGAACTGCTAGGTTGGCAGAAGCTGGGACAAGTAACAGGAGCTCACCCCGTTATGCGGCGCTAGGGATTCGAACCGCTGAACTGCCAACCTTTCGATCGACAAACTCAGCATCTTAGCCACTGAGCCACCACATCCCTTCATTCCTACGTTAGAAATTGAGATATTTCTTTGTAAAGAAAGAGGTTATTGAAAGAAGAGTTAGATTAAAACAGGCATTGCCTGTTTATTCTTTATTCAATATCGAATAAAGCTGAAAGATTAACGGAATGAGGCTATGGAACAAGGGACCGTTTGCTCTGTAATTACTCTGTAATTTTTCCCGAGTTTTAATAAAGGGTGCTGACTGTCTCTTACATTCAGTATGATTTAATTTTTTAAAAATTGCCTGCAGTTATAAACAGCAGATATTCCACATAACAAGTTATGTCATAAACAAATGGGAGCCCGAAATATGCTTCGCAGGGAGGCAATTTAAAAAAAAACAAACATATTTTTGCTCCGAGCCTCTCCTAAATAGATTAAGAGGTGCAGTAAATTTTCCATAAATGGCTCTTAATGCCCTGTAAGCAAAGAATTATTTGCAAATTATTATCCGTAATTATATTGCGAAGTTGCTTAAGATCTTCTAAATTGTATAGAACCGCAATCAAAGTTGCTGGGAACGAAGCTTCAATACTTGGTATAATACAAATAATTCCAGGTTGAAATTAATAATAGATGCTTTAATGTTGCTTTTAGTCTGAATGGAAAAGTAGCATACAGGTAGTGCTCAAATTACAATGGTTTTGTTTAGTGACCGTTCAAAGTTACAACGGGGCTGAAAAAAACTGATTTGGTCATTTTTCTCGCTTACAATCGTTGTAGCATCCTCATGGTCACATGATAAGAATTTAGACCCTTGGAAACTGACTCATATTTATGACGGTTGCTGTGTTCCAGATGCACTTAATAACAGTGTTGGTAACTTAATAACTGCAGTGCTTCACTTAACAACTGTAGAAAGGAAGGTCGTAAAATGGGGCAAAACTCTCTTAACCACTGTCTCACTTGGCAACAGAAATTTTGGACTCAGTTGCAGTCGTAAGTCGAGGAGTGCTGGTACTGTTTCCCCCCCCTTGTCAAAATTAATTACTCGCCTACTTTTTGAAACCGCTTTAATATTATTTATTCTGATCAGATCTAATTAACAGTGAGTGACTGTGAACTTCTAATCACTTTTCTTCCTGTAAGCAAAAGGGAGGGGGAAAATATATATTTGTATTGCTGGCATTTGTTCCTGCCATGAATTTGATATCCAAATATTTTGGGGAATTTTAAGCAGAGGCAGATGGCTCAGAATTAAACATCACAACATGTAAATATAAAACATAATTATTCCAACTCCTTCCTTAAGACTGTTTTTACAGTAGCTCTTGGCCACAGTAGGATCGGCTTTAATTTTTCCCAACCTGTAGTTTTTAGATGTATTGGAATTATAACTTTCTGAATAGCCATGTCTATTAAAACTTAAGTATTATTAATTTCCTGCTTAAGGATGGAGTTGGACTTGACAACTTCCAAGGTCCCTTCCAATTCTCCTATTCTATTCTATTCTATTCTATTCTATTCTATTCTATTCTATTCTATTCTATTCTATTCTATTCTATTCTATTCTATTCTATTCTATTCATTAATGTAGGGGTTTGAGACCTACCAATAGTGGTTTTCACTTACCTTCACTACCAGTTTGGAACTGTGAGCGCTCGTGCACACACTTCACTTGCGTGATGACTTGGGTGGGTGGAGCCTTCCACCACTATTACTATCGATTCACCCGAACTGGTGCGAACCGGTAGAAACCCACCTCTGAGACCCGCACTCTGAGCAATGGGGGGAGCTCCTGTTCCTGCCTCAGTTCCTGCCCATCTAAGCAGTTTGAAAGCACGCAAATGCAAGTAGATAAATAGGTATCATTTTGGTGGGAAAGTAATGGTGTTCTGTGTGTCTCAGCATGTACTCAAGCTGGCCAAATGACCACGGAAATTGTTTTCGGACAGCGCTGGCTCCCTCGACGAAGAAACGGAGATGATCTCTGTGCCCTTAGAGTCCAACACAACTGGACTCTACTGAGAGGGAAACCTTTACCTTTTTTTGAAAAATGTAAACTATAGTTGTCATCCTGACAAATTTGTAGCATGGGAGGAGTGTCTGTGTTTGTGTGCTCTCTGTTGCAATCTCAGCCTCGATTGTGATGCACTTACAAAACAAGTAGGGCTTGGATCAGGATGCTCAACATCTTACAGATTTTGACTTCTCGTGCAGAAACCATTGAGAAAGGCGACTTTAGAAGAGGGAATTAAAAACAATTGATGCAAAGTGCTTTGGAAAAAGCATCACGTGTACTGATTGACAGTTTCCCACCATTGGTTTTAAAAAGTTTTTTTTCCCCCAGCAACAATTTCCCATCATTGTCAGCTTGCATATCATTGAAAGGTTCTTGCCCTGCCTTCTGATGCTTTGGTAAATAGGCTGTCCCCCTCAACTCTGTGACAGCCCCTCAAATATTGGACCACTGCTTCAATGGATAATTAGAACTGCAGAAGAAACAATGGCTACCAACCTGCCTTCCACTGAGGACCTGTATACTGCACGAGTCAAAAAGAGGGCTGGGAAAATATTTACAGACCCCTCGCATCCTGGACATAAACTGTTTCAACTCCTACCCTCAAAATGACACTATAGAGCACTGCACACCAGAACAACAAGACACAAGAACACTTTTTTCTTGAATGCCATCACTCTGCTAAACAACTAATTCCCACAACACTGTCAAATTATCTACTAATACTGTATTATTATTATTATTCTCATCCTTACTAGTACCTATCTCTTCCCAACTATATCCATGTTGCTTGTATCTTTACAACTTATATTGTTTTTATTGTTTCCTAGTATGATTTGATTGCTTATTAGTATCCTATGACTATCACTAAGTGTTGTATCTTATCATTCTTGATGAATATATTTTATTTTTTCTTTATGTTCACTGAAAGCATATGCACCAAAGACAAATTCCTTGTGTGTCCAATCACACTTGGCCAATAAAGAATTCTATTCATATCTCCCCTAGTCCTTCCTTTCACTAGGCTAGACATTATAATAATATCTAGGAACGGAATAATCTTTGACAGTATAAAGGGCAAAGAAACATCCTGGATGGAACCCTGTTTTCAGCTCTTCATTTTTTTCAGAATAAAATGTCAATTCGCAAAGCATCCCTGGCCTGGTTTTGAGTTGCCATAGGCCAGGAAGGGTGGGAAACTGGCAAAATGGCATGGCAGCCAAAGACAGATGCACATTCCATGCTTATCTCTCTCAAGGCTGTATCCCAAGGTTACCCACAGCAGCCGAAGGGGAGTGACCTCTACAACCCCCGAAATTGCTCCGTTGGCAAATGTGATTGATGACACACCCTAGTGGGAGTGGGGAAACAGGGTCATCATTGGGGCATAAATTATGTAGGGTCAGAGCTGGCTTTACTTGGGAACGTGCTGACATGAAGCTCCTAATTAAATAACTGGATTCTTTTGAAGCTTGGCTCCAGAGGCTCATGATTTAATTAGGGTGTCTGTTGGAACCCTGATATAAACAATAGTGCTCTACAAAGAATACTGAATATTGGGATTAACCATGTCTTATGTTTTCAGCTAAAAAGGATGACAGTTGTGGTCCTCCAGCAGCCTGCGGAGCTGTCAGCGGAGTCAGACAGTGAGGAGGCTGGGGAGGAAAATGGGCCAGTCCTGGAGTCTGGGAAAGGCCTGGACGAGGGCTCTGCGTCGGAGGCAGAGATGGGGCCAGGGCCATCTGGGAGTGATGCACAGACTCCGGAGCCCCCAAAGTCAGGCAGCGGAGAGGCAGAGGAACAGGAGGAGCCTGTTCCTAGCGCACGCATGTGCAGAGCTTCCAGAAGGCAAGAGCAGCTAAAGTAAAAGGGATGACTCAGGAGTAAGGCCAGGAGATGATTGGCTCCTCCCATAAGGCTTAAAAGAGAAACAAAGACACTTGGGCCTTTTGCAGGAAAGCAACGTTGCTAACTCTGTTTCCAGTCGGCATCTCTTGTTTGTTTCTGAACTCCGTGGGGCTTTGCCAAGTAAGGCCTTTGGCAACGTATCAAAGAAGATAAAGTTTGGTGATTATCCCGAAGGACTTCTTCCGAAAGAGTTTTTTTGCAACTAATTGGGACTCAGCTGGGAATGAAAGTAATTCTCAGCTGTTACAATAAAATAGGTTTTTTTGGGACTAATTGTGTATTGTAATGACTCAGTAAGCCTAGGTCACAACAACGACTTACCTGGTCAATGACCCAAGGGCTGTAGAAATGCCCGTTCTCAGAAGGTTGCCACCAGCGGAGACGCGTAGAGGGAGAACGAGCTTTTAGAGGGATTTCCAAAGCAATGTACCGTCCGATATTGCTAGAATTGCTGAAGAGAAATTCCTGGAGTAGATTCCATCGGAGTCCACCATTAAGGGAATATTGTAACAACACCGGCTGACTCCTGGGATCGGGTACGGCTTTGCCACATCCCAGCCTCATGAAGAATTGCACAAATCTACATTAAGCACGAAAGAGCCCAAAATCAGAAGAAATATATTATTACTTTTGCTTGTACAAGACAATAAGTCATTCCTTTTTTTCCCACAATGAATAACACTATATTGTTATGCTATGCTGGGTATATATCAATGTGGCTTAAGCCTTTGCCTCATTTTATTTTAATACACCACTTGCTTTTACTCTTTGTATTTCGTTTATCCATTAGAGTGGCATCAAAAGAATTTTTTTTAAAGCTATTTTTCCTCCAGGCGTCAGCATGGAATCAATAAATAGACCGATTTACTTATAGAGCGAACGTCCTACTAAATTTGAATCTGCATTGAAATTTCGTGATTTTAGCCCAGAAACTTGGCAGCGTATAAAAGACAAAGCATAAAACACACAGCCCCGAGCTACATCCATTTGTTTATTAATATACATACCATCTTCCAGTTTTCCAGAAGATGGAAATGCAGCTTCGTAAAACCCAAAACGACGGGTAACAGTTCCAAGACAGGATTTATGGAATTATATACTGCTTCATTGAGTACATACAGTGAAGGGCCAATTGCAGAGATCAAAGACATGCCAAAGAATAACGCTCAACAGATAACCAAAATTTATTTCACATCCGTAATAAAACATTATTACATTTAAAATGTAAATACGGAGCTGGCATTTCTTCTTATTTTTTTCCTGTTATATTTAAGCTAGAGTTGGTCCATACATATAGCACAAAGTGACAGCTCTCAACAAGGGATTGTTTATCTGAATTCACAAGAGAAGGAAAATCAGGCATTTTTTCCTATCACTTCACAGAAGGCATTCAAATGCCACGGCCCTCTTGCTTTTAAGCGGGATAATTTGCCACAAAAACGCGATGAGGTATTTTTCCAGTGGTTTCATTTTATAGGGACAGCTTACTGTCTAGTTGGAAAATGCAATACATATAAATTAAGCCCTGTAGCAGAGAAAAAGAAAAATATGCAGAAGAGGAAGTAGTGGGAAGCCTTATGTTAATAAAAGAAGTCCAGAAGACACAAAGGCCGTATTAAAATGCATTTTTTACAGAGTTTTAAATCTATTTTTCCATCACAAGATACCGAGGGTTAAAATACATGTTTAAAGAAAATAGGATTTTTTTTTTAGATGCTTAAAGTCCGAGGGGGATAATTTCAAGCCCACCCAGTAACTTGTAAACAGGAGCTTTAATTTTAAACTAGTTTACATACTTTTTTTTGTTCTTTTTAAACCTCACTCATCACAGAATTTCTAATCAGGTGCAAAAGATGCTAGAATTTAACAGTTGCTATTTTAAATAGCTCAACACCAGCTTGTTCAGAATCTGGCAGTTATTAATCGTAAATAAATGTTGGCAGTTCAAAGCAAGCTTGAAAATATTTTGTAACTCCAAAACGAAGTATCCAAAGACATCTTGGCAATAAACGCCACATTTTAAACATGGTTCACTGTCGAGCGGCCCATTACTGAGCAGTTAGTATGCAAGAGAGTTCAATCTGTTAAGATTAAAAAGTTATTTATACTACAGGAGATGTCTCCCCGTTAGTGTGGAAACCCATAAAGCCAACTGGAAAAGATTTATAGAAGATGCTTGGTTTGTAAAAAAAAAAAGAAAAAAAAGAAAATATTTCACAGGAAACTCTCTTCTCCAGGTAGCCCTCAATTTAGGACCACAATGGAAACCAAAAGTTCTGTGGATAACCGAGTAAGTTTTGTTCCATTTTACAACTTTATTTGCCACAGTTGTTAAGTGAATCACTGCGGTTGTCAAATTAGTAACCCGGTTGTAAAATGAATCTGGACTCCCCATGGATTTGCTTGTCAGAAGATCGCGAAAGGGGATCACGTGACCTTGGAACCCCGCAACCGTCATAAATACGAGCCACTTTCCAAGTGGCTGCGAATTCTGATCATGTGACGGTGGGATGTTAAAACAGTTTTAAGTGTGAAAGACGGTTCTAAGTCACTTTATTTTAGTGCCATTGTAATTCCGAATGGTTACTAATTGAATGGTTGTAAATTGAGGACTACCTGCATGTTTTATCTCCCAACAGGTGATGTGACAAGAATAGAATGATAAATAAAACTTTTGAAAATGGCTGAAAATGGCCCGAAAAACAGCCTGAAAATGGCCCAAAAAACAGTCTGAAAATGGCTCAAAAAACAGCCTGAAAATGGCCCAAAAAACAGCCTGAAAATGGCCCAAAAAACAGCCTGAAAATGGCTCAAAAAACAGCCTGAAAATGGCCTGAAAAACAGTCTGAAAATGGCCTGAAAAACAGCCTTAAAACAGCCCAAAAAACAGCCTGAAAAATAGCCTGAAAATGGCCCAAAAAACAGCCTGAAAATGGCCCAAAAAACAGCCTGAAAATGGCCCAAAAAACAGCCTGAAAATGGCTCAAAAAACAGCCTGAAAATGGCCTGAAAAACAGTCTGAAAATGGCCTGAAAAACAGCCTTAAAACAGCCCAAAAAACAGCCTGAAAAATAGCCTGAAAATGGCCCAAAAAACAGTCTGAAAATGGCTCAAAAAACAGCCTGAAAATGGCTCAAAAAACAGCCTGAAAATGGCCCAAAAAACAGCCTGAAAATGGCTCAAAAAACAGCCTGAAAATGGCCTGAAAAACAGTCTGAAAATGGCCTGAAAAACAGCCTTAAAACAGCCCAAAAAACAGCCTGAAAAATAGCCCAAAAAACAGCCTGAAAATGGCCTGAAAAACAGCCTGAAAATGGCCCAAAAATGGCCTGAAAATGGCCTGAAAAACAGTCTGAAAATGGCCTGAAAAACAGCCTTAAAACAGCCTGAAAAACAGCCTGAAAACAGCCTGAAAAACAGGGTGAAAATGGCCCAAAAAATAGTCTGAAAATGGCCTGAAAAACAGCCTGAAAATAGCCCCAAAACAGCCTGAAAATGGCCTGAAAAACAGCCTGAAAATGGCCCAAAAAACAACCGGAAACTGGCGCCAAAAATGGCCTGCAAAAGGCCCAAAAAACAGCCTGTTTTTTGGCCATTTTTGGGGCCGTTTTCAGGCTGTTTTCCAGCGCTCCGGTGCCTGCGAAGCCAGAAGAACAGCTGGCGAAGGCGTACGTGCCCACAGAGAGGCCTCTGTATGCTACCTCTGACACGTGTGCCATAGGTTCGCCATCATGGCCCTAGAGAAAGGAGTCAATGCAATTGTACTTGATCTATTTGTAAACGGGAGTTACCTAGCTTGGGATAAATCCAGATCTTGGGTCATCAACATCCGCAACCCTTCCTCGTTAAAGAAGAGATTGTTCCCTCCGGACAGGATTCCACATTTTCTGGATGGTTTTCCGCCACTCACCAGTAAGAACCTGTCCGACTCCAGTTGACCTGAATGCAAACAGAGGTAGACATTGCTTTAGGAATGACCCCGAGGCATTTCTGCTAGGAATTGGAAATTGCATGGGATATCTCAGCGTAAATGAATAAATGGCTTGGTCAATTTCCTATAAAGTTTGATTTTGTCCAGCGGATTAAATTTAGCCGGTCTGGATTAATGTTTATTTATTATTTACAAAGTGACGATTAAAAATGAAAATTGCTTTCTCAATCCCTCCCTTTTTACAGAGAGTCCTTGACTTACAACTACGATTGAGGCTAAAATTTGTATTGCTGAGCGGGACAGTTGTTAAGCGGGTTTTGCCCCATTTTACGACCTCTCTTGTCACCGTTAAGTGAATCACTGCAGTTCTTAAGTTAGTAACATGATTGTCAGCTGAATCTGTCTTCCCCGTTGGCTTTGCTTGTCACATGCCTTTTGAAAGCATTTTTTTACAACCTCTTCGCCAAAGAGGTTGTAGAAAAAATGGTTTTAAAAGTAAAAAAAAAAAAAAGTTGGCCACACCCACCGTTACATTACACCCCCCCAAGCCACGCCCACAGAACCAGTAGTAACTCACTGATGAGGCCTTCATGAAAACAGTCAAACTAACATATCTATAAAGGAAGGAACATTTGGCCTGAACCAATGAGCTCATCTTGATGATTTGGCACCAGGACATTTTTTTCCCACAAAACCTAAGTACGCTCACCATACCTTCAGAGTGGAATGGCTCACTAGGTTACAATGCTGGGCTGATAATCGGCATACTTGCGTTCGAGTTCTGTTGCTGTCATGTGACGGGGTGAGCTCCCGTCACACGCTCTAGCTCCTGCAGTTCAAAAGTGGGCAACCACGAGTAGATAAATGTATACCACTTCAATGGGCACCTTCACAGGGACGTAAAAGATACCCCTAACTGGGCACCCCCCCAGGCAATGATGATGTCACTGGCAAATCCTTTCACCATGGAAGCACTTTGGTCTTAGTACTCTACCTTCAAAATCATCCTTGAGAAAATCAGGGTTCTTGGTGGTTATTCTACAGGTGGGTCCAGAATATCCAGGATCACAGATGCACTTGCTACCATTGATACAACTGCCGTGTCCACTGCACATCTCCTCACACTGTGGCCCTATGTATACGTTGTCAATGGCCCAAGTCACCGGTTGAGACCCAGCGGGATAAAATCCTTGGTACCATCTGAATCTCACCAAGCTGAAACAGACAGTCGCATTAACTCTTATCATCTTGCGTTATAGGATGTGCTTTGAGGATCGTTCCGTAGGTGGCAGCAATGCTAGCAAAACCATAACCAATAACTTTTTATACTTTTAGCGCCAAGAAAAGGAATGAAAAAGATTCAAGCTGCAAATTTATACATTTACAATTTATGTAAAGAACGGAAACTGCTGATCATTTCTCCCTTCACCAGAAAAGACAAAATACGTTTAATGCTGTCCTGGTGACAGAGTATGGGCAGTGGTGGGATTCAGCCGGTTCAGGATAGTTCGGGTGAACCAGTTGCTAAATTGCTGGCTGGCCCCGCCCCTTCCCCCCCCTTCCAGGTGTCCCCACATGCCCCATTTTGGCTCCCAGGTAAGTGTAGGGAGGCCTACTAGGCCTAAAACGGGCTGCGGGGGAGGGAGGGGTGGGGAGGCGCATCCCCTCCATGGCCTGTTTTTGCTCCCAGGAGGCTGCAGGGGGCCTACTAGGCCCAAAATGGGGCACAGGGAGGGGGGCAGCGTGGGCACCCCATGGCCCATTTTTGCTCCCAGGAGGCTGCAGAGAGGCCTACTAGGCTCAAAATGTGGCCTGCTTTTGTTCCCAGGAGATTTTGAATGTACACTAATCGGCATACAATAAAATGGAAAATACAGTAATATTTCCTTTCCAACCCTATCATTGTATGGTTTATTACTAACTTCTGGAAAGTTCTGTAAGTCGTTACAGAAAGGCACTGGGCAGAAAAACAAGGAATGAGGGTTTTGGGCCATTCTACTTTTATAGCTGAGCTGGTGTTAGGTTAACATTGTTTTTTTTTTAATATATACACACATTTTTGCATTGCTGCAAGTTGTCGTGAAGAGCATGATTCTATTTGTTTCTACTGCTGAACATTCTTATCTCAAGGGTGTATCAGTGGTGGGTTGCCCCCGGTTCGGACCGGTTTGCAAGAACCGGTAATAAAACTGGCGGGAGGCTCCGCCCACTGACCCGGATGTCATCAGGAAGTTTCTGCACATGCGCAAAAGCTTTTGCGCATGCACAGAAGCGCGTGCACGCAGTCCCGGTGCAAACTGGTAGTAAAGGTAAGTAGAACCCACCCTTGGGGTGTATGTGTATGTGTGTATGTGTGAGGGGCTTGTGGTAGGTAGCAAGAAAATAAACTGTCCTTCATCAACATTGAAAATCGGGCAAAGAAAACAACAACAGTCCTATAATATGGAGTATGGAGTTGTGTGGCTTTGGCACACAACTCTGGTAGGCATTTGGCTCTCTTCTTTGATTGACAGGCTGGAAAATTAGAGAAAAGGTTTGCGAAAGTGACTTGCAACAGCAGGGATGCTAAACATTCTGGGATAAAAGGCGATTAAAAAATGCATGTTCGCATTTAAAAATTAAATATTTTGGTTAATTATTAAACAACGGGGTGGGAGGTGTTTCTTTAGTTTTGCTCCAGTTTTTCAAGGGATTTGTAAGGTCTGCTGTATTTTTTTTTAGCATTTGTCACTCGGCAGAAATGCTTCCTCTCACAGATGATATATGCATGCTGATCGTTGGTGGAGATTCTCAACAATCCAGGTGATGGTTGTGCGAAAGGTGCTTTTTTTTTCAAGAGGCAACTGGACTTTCTGGTTTTTCTTGGGAGACTTTTCGCTTCTCATCCGGTTCGCTGGCCGGTTGCTGGGTGGGCGTGGCCATGGGGGCGTGGCCTCCTTGGCCTCCTGCACCACGGCCGGGGGGAACGTTTTCACCTGCCCCAGGCTTCGGAGGATTTCCTCAAGCCTCCAGGAGGGCAAAAACAGTTTCCCCCGGGTACCGGAGGGCCTTTGGAGGCCAAAAATGGGCCCACTTCCAGACTTCCAGTACTTCCGGTAGGCCTGTTTTTCGCCCTCCCCAGGCACCAGAAGCTTTCGTCGAGCCTCCAGGAGGGTGAAATGTAAAAAAGGAAAGAATGAATATGTCAATGTATAGAAAATATAAAATTAATATGGATCTTAATAAATATACTGTAATTAAGAGAGGGGACAAGAAGAAACTGGAATAATATAAAGGGAAAAGGGAGAAAATGTAAATACTAGAAGATCATCACGAAATGGCTGTTAAGAGAATATATATATACATACACATACATACATATATATATGTATATCTTCTTAAGTTTTCGCAGGTGTGTGTATGCAAAAAATTAAAATCTCGGGTAAGGATTTTTAGAAGATTTTAAGCTAGGATTTTAACCAGAATTTTAAACATTTTAACTAACTTATTTAACATGACGCGGGATTTATGCATTTATTTATATATATATATATATATATATATATATATATATATATATATATATATATATATAAATGCAACTTAAGAAGACATATATATATATATATATTGTATGTCTTGTAGTGTCATTTTATGTTATAATAATAAAACATTAAAAAATTAAAAAAGAAAGAAAGAAAATGGCTTCCCCCGGGCTCCGGATTCCCTCTGGAGTCCAGAAATGGGCCCATTTCCGGACTTCCAGTAGGCCCATTTTTCGCCCTCCCAAATCATCCGCGTGGGCTCTGCACTTACCTGGCATCCAAAACAGGCAGTGTGGAGACTCCTGGGAGTAGTGGGATGGGGTGGGCGCGGTCAGCCAGTCCTTGCAACTGCCGATTCGGTGAACCAGATTAAAATTAACATCCGGCTCACATGAACCGGTCCGAACCGGCTAAATCCCCTGGATTTATATCCCTTGCAGACAGCTGGTCATTTGCATTCTTTTTAGAGCGTCATTGAGGCCACCTGAAGGTGTTTGCCAAAACCAGAGTTTTTCTCATAACAATACAATGACACTCCATTGGACAATGTGACCTGAATTAATAGGGGGAGGGAGAATTCTATACTTTAATTTTGTGGGTTTGTGCGGGAATTAGACAGATCTGGTTTTGCCCCCATCAGTGCCAAAATGATGTACTCAATAAAGTTTTGCATTCAGCGATTGGATCGTCTCGACCATGCTGGCTTTGGTTGGGTTTGTCAGTCGGAACGTTGACGCAGATATAATCAGTTAACCTTGCTTACAGAATGCGGAAAAATAAGAGATAGAGATAGAAAATAGGTGAGGCAGAAAACAATTTCTTACCCACAAAGATGTAGCTTTCCAAAATGGATGACTTCTCTTCTCCAGCCCTGGGTTGTTCCGGCGTAGTAGGTGCTACTTGGATGATGCTCAACCGAGCAGAAAGAACTGAGATAGCTGCTGCTACTATAGCATAAAGGAAGAAGCAGGTGCCAGGTTGCACCCAAGTCTCGGGAGAATTCAAGTTTCACTGGGTCAGCAGAGGAGCTATCTGTCGTGCAGCCGATATTAATCTGAAATCAAACAAATCCTTTATGTTGAATTCAAGGATACTCAAGGATACTCAAGGATTCTCAAGGATACTCAAGGATACTGAGTATCCCTGATTTTTTCTTTTACTACTATGGACTAAAACAACTGTCTTCCTACATAATACTTGAATTTTTTTACGTGCTTGGGACAAGTAATGGGAACTCACACCGTTACGGAGCACTAGGGATTCGAACCGCTGAACTGCTGACCTTTCAATCGACAAGCTCAGCATCTTAGCCACTGAGCCACCGCGTCCCGCGTTTAGCCAGTTCCTAGATACTAATAAATCATACTAAGATGATCCTTCCATAGCCTTCAAAAAAAATGCAAGATACCCAGAGAAATGCTAAAGCAAAGATTTTAAAACACTTTGGATAGCAAGAAGAAAAGAAAGCAGCGCTAAGTAAGTACCTCAAACTGAATTATGGTATTTTCGTTTACGTTCAGATCTCTCGTTGTAATCGAATGCTCTCCGACTTCACTTGAAACAAACACCATCGCCGAATCTTCTTCTCTGTTGCAGGAGCAAAAGTGATATATTTCATGATGTGGATTACTAACTTTAGTCAACGCTTCTTTTTTCCTGAAACGTTGATAACTTGTCTGGTTCGGTAGAGCAACCAAACAGGATGGACACACAGACTTCAACGGACTGCAGAAAAAACAATTGCAACCAGCCTGCCTTTCATTGAGGAGCTGTGTACTGCATGGGTCAGAAGGAGGACTGAGAAAATATCTATAGACTCCTCGCATCCTGGACAGAAACTATTTCTACTTCTCCTCTCAGGATGCTGCTACAGGGCATTGCACGTCAGAACAACTAGACACAGAGACGGTTTTTTTCCCTTGTGCCATCGCTCTGCTGGAACACCTGATCCTCATAGTACTGTCTTATGCCTAAGCATATTTACCCATGTAGTACGGCTGTATTGTTATTATCCTTCTCATCTTTTCTACTACCTTCTCTTATTGGTATAATTATTATGATGATTATTATTATTACTCCATTGCTTTGCATTTACGTTGAGAGCTTCTGCACCAGAGACAAATTCCTTGTGCATTTAATCATACTTGGTCAAATGAAGACTATTCTGTTCTGGTTGTTCCATTTAATTCCATTTCAAATATTCTATTCTATTCTATTCTATTCTATTCTATTCTATTCTATTCTATTCTATTCTATTCTATTCTATTCTATTCTATTCCATTCCATTCCATTCCATTCCACACCTTCTATTTTGTTCTGTTCTGTTCTGTTCTGTCCCGTTCCGTTCCATTCTACATTTTCTATTATATTCTGTTCTGTTCCATACCATTTAATTCCATTCCATCTATTCTACTCTGTTCTGTTCTGTTCCATTCCATTCCATTCTACATTTTCTATTCTGTTCTGTTCCATTCCATTTAATTCCATTCCATCTATTCTGTTCTGTTCTGTTCTGTTCCATTATTATTATTTTCTTATTCTTATTCTTATTCTTATTCTTATTCTTATTCTTATTCTTATTCTATTCTATTCTATTCTATTCTATTCTATTCTATTCTATTCTATTTCTATTCCATTCCATTCCATTTTATTCCACTCCACAATAGGAATTCCTATTCCTATTCTATTCTATTCCATTCCACTCCACTCCATACCATATTTTCTATTCTATTCTATTCTATTCTATTCTATTCTATTCTATTCTATTCTATTCCATTCCATTCCATTCCATTCCATTCCATTCCATTCCATTCCATTCCATTCCATTCCATTCCATTCCATTCCACTCCACAATAGGAATTCCTATTCTATTCCATTCCATTCCACTCAATTCCATATTTTCTATCCTATCCTATCCTATCCTATCCTATCCTATCCTATCCTATCCTATCCTATCCTATCCTATCCTATCCTACTCCATTCCATTCCATTCCATTCCATTCCATTCCATTCCATTCCACTCCACAATAAGAATTCTTATTCCTATTCCTATTCCTATTACATTCCACTCCACTCTACTCCTACATATCACTATGCATACTCATGTTTTTATTTTAATACAT
Source organism: Pantherophis guttatus (assembly GCF_059756535.1). Lineage (NCBI taxonomy): Eukaryota > Metazoa > Chordata > Lepidosauria > Squamata > Colubridae > Pantherophis > Pantherophis guttatus. The sequence goes on from NC_142069.1 coordinate 85,529,521, forward strand.
ACGGTGCTCCTTTGGATGAATATGGACAATAAAGTCCAATGTTGCCACCAGGGTAGAAAAACCAGTTGTCTTCCTTTGGGCCCAAGTCAAAGGTATCCGAAAGGATCACAGGATTTTTCAGATTATTTCCATCAATAATGAAGTCATCTATAATCCAAATCTCCTCCTTCTTACCTAGGAAAAGCAAAAAAAATAAATAAAACCCTGATAACGACTGGTCTAGTCGTTAGAAACCACTCTAAAATAATTGCATGCAATGGAATAGTTAATTAGTTGCCACTAAGTGCTTCCTAAAAACACTTTAAGAAGCTATTATGATTAGTAATATTTTCACGTGTAAATTCCAAATCATAAACTTAATAATGATAGGTTGACATAAAGAGATAACTTTAATTGATGCCTTTCTATTAGGAACATAAAGAGCCGTGGTGGCGCAGCAGACTAAAGTGCTGTTAAGAAGCACCAGCTGCCTGCAATTACTGCAAGTTCGAATCTCACCAGGCTCAAGGTTGACTCAGCCTTCCATCCTTTCGAGGTAGGTAAAATGAGGACCCGGATTGTGGGGGCAATAAGCTGACTTTGTATAAAAAAGAACACCGCTTGGGGAGGCGAAAGCCCTACTAAGCAGGTATATACAAAAGTATGAAGGCTATTGCTTAATGCATTGTAAGCCGCCCTGAGTCTCCAGAGAAGGGCGGCATATAAATCAAACCAATAAATAAATAAATAAGTAAATAAGTAAATAAATAAATAAATAAATAAATAAATAAATAAATAAATAAATAAATAAACATTAGCTCAAGCACATTGAGTTTGTCATTAAGAACATGCCACTGAATTTTGCTTGCTGCTCAAATTGAATCATAATGTGCCGGGAATCCTCAACATATGACGGTAATGGAGCCTGCCCATCACAGTCATATGCCATAACAGTCGATTTTAAAACTTTTTATGCAGCGGTTGTTAAGTGAATCACCATGATTGTCATTAACTGAGCACCGTAGTTGTCAGGTGAGCCAATGGTTCACTAAGGCGTGGTTTTGCCAAAAACTGGAAATAAGTACCGGTTTTCGACAAAAGTGTCATAAAACGTAGACATGTGATCACATGACTCTGCAAATGGCTGTCAATGCGACCCTGTTGCTGAGCAACCAAGGTTCAATCATGTGACCATGAAACAGGCCCCCGACAGTCAGAACTTTGAACCTGGATCGTAAATCCCCTGTTTTCAGTTCGGTTGTAACTTTGGTTGCTAAGCAACCGGTCGCCAGACTGCCTGTATTTCAGGGGTGTCAAACTGAGTTTCGTTGAGGGCCAGATCAGCATTGTAGTTCTCCTCTGCGGGCCGGCCGGGAGAGGGAGATGGAATGGATGCCTCCTGCATCACCCTGCTGTCCAAAATGGGGTGCAGGGGGGGACGAGCCCCATTTTCAGCCTGGATGGCCTCCTGCAGCACTTTGCTCGTTAAACCGGGGCGCCGCAGGCCGGTCTTTTGCTTTTTCCCTGTGGGTCAGATTTAAGCACCCCGTAATCCGGATCCAGTCCGCGGGCCTTGAGTTTGACACCTCTGCTGTATCTCAAAGCCATCAAAATTTAGATCCTTCGTTCTATACCGTTGTTGTAGGGTTGCCAGATCCTAAAACGGGTAGCACTGCTTCGCGCTGAATACGGCAGCGGGATGTTAATGAAAAGGACATCGGTTGTTTGGGTGAAGTAAAACTCATCTATCAGATGCCACGTGATTCCTCCGTTGACGGAATACTGGAGCAATATAGAATGAGATCTCTCCGGGGTACCTGAAACATAAGAGAAGACGTCGTCATTGACGGCGTCATTGACAACAGTGACAAGATGAATCAATTACGGAAGCTTACCTTGGTGTCGAACTATGAAATCAAGTTGATTTAGTTTTTTAAAATAGTCTTTATATGAATTTAGAATTTAAAATAACAAAGTTGGAAGGGACCTTGGAGGTCTTCTAGTCCAACCCCCTGCCTAGGCAGGAAATCTTATACCACTTCAGACAAATGGCTATCCAACATCTTCTTAAAAACTTCCAGTGTTGGAGCGTTCACAACTTCTGGAGGCAAGTTGTTCCGCTGGTTAATTATTCTCACTGTGAGGAAATTTCTCCTTAGTTCTAAGTTGCTTCTCTCCTTGATTAGTTTCCACCCATTGCTTCTTATCCTACCCTCAGGTGCTTTGGAGAATAGCTTGGCTCGCTCTTCTTTGTGGCAGCCCCTGAGATATTGGAAGACTGCTATCATGTCTCCCCTAGTCCTTCTTTTCATTAAACTAGACATACCCAGTTCCTGCAACTATTCTTCATGTTTTAGCCTCCAGTCCCCTCATCCTCTTTGTTGCTCTTCTCTGCACTCTTTCTAGAGTCTCCACATCTTTTTTTACATCGTGGTGACCAAAACTGGATGCCGTATTCCAAGTGTGGCCTTACCAAGGCATGATAAAGTGGTATTAACACTTCACGTGATCTTGATTCTATCCCTCTGTTTATGCAACCTAGAACTGTGTTGGCTTTTTATAGTGGTCAATAATACAACACAGGTTTTAAAATGCAACAAATTCTGATGTTTTTGGCTTATTTTTTGAGGATGGTACAAGTTATTGGTATATATGGAGGGAGATAGACTATTTTTGCATTAATAAAAGAATCTGCATTAATAGAAGCAGCCATCTTTTTGTTTTCTGTACCTTAAAGTACTCCGTATGTCAGAATTTCCCCCCCCCAAAATATGACATAATGTTAAATATTGTTCTGTTCAAAGATATGGAGTCTGGAACCCCCCTTTTTTCCCCCACAAAGAGGAATTTTGCCTATCGAAAATCAGCAAGCCTGTTGTAGCCTTGGGGTGAGACAATTTTCTGTTTAAACTACAGATTCAGGCAAAAGTTTTACGATAAGATGAAATCCCAAAGAAGCAAAACAGTTTGGATTAACTGATGCCAGGTTCTGTTAAGAGCTAAATCTAGGAAGGCAGAAATTAGTAATTCTCAAGCGAGAATCTAAATTTGAGAAAGTCAAATTGCCAAGGATCCATGAATTCAAAGAGTTGGGAAGAAAAAGTTCTGGAGTTTAAACTCAAGAGCACAGACCTAACTAACTAAGAGGCTTTGATAGTTTTATCTTGCAGAAGACAAATATTCGGATAGGGCCTCATTCTTGACTGCAATGAAGAGTTGAGCCATTTCTGAGTTTCTTCTGCCAAAGAGTCTTTTGGAATCTGTGATTTAGTGCTAAGTTAACAGTATAGTAGCACTCCAAGCCCTCTCTGAGGGCATGAGAGCCATCGCACCAGCTCAGCTCCACTATGCATTCGTGCGCACCTCCCACCAGCCAGCTGGTTTTCAGGTCTCTGCTGCGCATGGGTAGGAGCAAGATGCATGTGGGAGATGCATGTGCATGCATGGAGGTGCACAGGGGGTCTTGTGTGCATGTGTGGGGTTGCATGGGGGGTGGGGTGCATGCAGGGAATCAAGCGCGCATGAATGTGGGTTGGGGAACATGGAGAGGCTTGTCGTGCACTCATCAGTAGTGGGTTTCAAAAATTTTTACTACCGGTTCTGTGGGTGTAGCTTAGTGGGCATGGCATGGCTTTGTGGGCATGGCAGGGGAAGGATACTGTAAAATCTCCATTCCCACCCAACTCCAGGGGAAGATACTGTAAAATCTCCATTCCCTTCCACTCCAGGGAAAGGTTACTGCAAAATCCCCATTTCCTCCTGATCAGCTGGGACTTGGGAGGCAGAGAATAAATGGGGGCAGGGCCAGTCAGAATTTTTACTACCGGTTCTCTGAACTACTCAAAATTTCCGCTACCGGTTCTCCAGAACTGGTCAGAACCTGCTGAAACCCACCTCTGGCGCACATGCACGGAAAGCGGGCTGCACGCAGGGGTCACGGGGGGTCACACGCACATTGCTTTTGGCACTGGACAACAAAAAGGTTAGCCATCACTGGCATATATGTTAGTATAAATAAGTATGAAATTTAGTATTAATCCCCACAGATTTCTGGGAAACATACTACAGTTTGGAGGTATTACAACACAAGTAACATCTTTCTAGCTTCATTAGGTCACTGTCTCTGTGTCTTTGTTCTGAGTCACAATGGGTTGCTTGTGAACTAACTTCACTTTTGGACTCAGCAAGGATTATATCAGTGATGGGATTCAGCCGGTTCGCACCACTTCGGGAGAACCGGTTGTTAATTTCCTGAGCAGTTTGGCGAACTGGTTGTTGGAAGAAATCATTAGGGCAGAGAACCGGTTGTTAAATTACTTGAATCCCACCACTGGATTATATTAATTTATCGTTACTCCTGTTTCGTGTAGTGATTAAGGCATCAGGATAAGAACCAGAAAACAGCCGGTTCTAATTTCGCCTAAAGCACAAAACCAGCTCGTTCTTTAGCAAACCGTTTCTGAAAAATCCTGGTAGGAAAACTGCAGGGAGCAACCATCAAAACTGGCTAAAGGAGAACAACTTTTGTTATGCAGTGGTAAACGGAACTCCAAAAATATTTCTTTAAAATACTTACCTTTGGCTAAAAATCTGAACGAAAACTGAATGTACATTGTATTTGTACAGTCTAAATCCCTTGAAACGAGCATCCTCAGCCCTTCCTGTATAGGGAAAATAGGTAGTATTACTACTTTTCATGGAGTTAAATAACATCTTTTCTGCTAAGCAAGTCCAGTACATTCTTTTAAAACCCTTCTTCAAAACTACTAAAGTAATGTTATATAATGATTTGGAACTAGGGTGAACAGTGAAGTGACCAGTTTAATAATTTCCCATTATTTGGGGGGTATGGCAGTAGGCAGCAGCTAAGGGAGGGATCTGTGTCCTTGCAGGCCTATACACTTCTTTTTTTTTGATATTTTTTCAAAAAGGGAGAGAAAGAGAGAGAAGGAGGAAAAGGGAGGGAGGGAGAGAGAGAGGGAGGGAGAGGAAGAGGGAGTGGGAGAGGGAGAGGGAGAGAGAGGAAGGGAGGAAGAGGGAGGGAGGGAGGGAGGAGAGGGAGCGGGAGGGAGAGGGAGAGAGAGAAGGAGGGAGAGGGAGAGAGAGAGGGAGGGAGGAAGAGGGAGGGAGAGAGAGAGAGGGAGGGAGAAGGAGAGGGAGCGGGAGGGAGAGGGAGAGAGAGAGAGGGAGGGAGAGGAAGAGGGAGTGGGAGGGAGAGAGAGGGAGGGAGAGAGAGAGGGAGGGAGGGAGAGGAAGAGGGAGCGGGAGGGAGAGGGAGGGAAGAGGGAGGAAGAGGGTGGGAGGAAGAGACAGAGACAGAGAGAGACTGGATGATGGGGAATGGAAGTTAGAGCTGAAGAAGCTTCCTGGATGAGAAGTGAAACGTCTTCAAAGAAAAACCCAAAAATCCAGTTGCCTCTTGAAAAAGCACCTTTGGTTGCTTGGATGACTGAGAATCTCCAAAGACAGTAGCTTCCACACGGCCCGTTTTGGGTGCAGGTAAGAGCAGGGCACGCACGGAGGCTCAGTGAGGGCGAAAAATGGGCCTACCGGAAGTTTGGGAAGGCTGGAAACGGGCCTGTTTCCGGCCTCCAAAGGGCCTCCGGAGCCTGGGGAGGCCATTTTCACCCTCCCGGAGGCTCGAAGAAAGCCTCCGGAGCCCGGGGAGGACAAAAATGCCCCCCCGGCCATTGTGCAAGAGGCTGACTAGGCCACACCCACCATGGCCACGCCCACTCAGCAACTGGGCAGAGAACCCCTTGCTAAACATTTTTGAAGCCCAACACCTCTGGGTGGAAAGTTGAAAAGACACCAGCAGAATTAAGATCAGATCCAACTTCTTCAACCGTGACCCATTGCCGCGTCTGAGGTCACTTGGGAATTATTTAAAACTTCCTGTGTTTAATCATAAAGTCCCCACGGGGATCCTGTCCTCTAATGCGAATGGGTTTCAAATGAGCCGTGCCGTCCAACAAATAAATAAATTAGAAAATAATGATCCCTTCCTAGGAATCTAATCATCTCAATTAAGTACATTTGGGGTTGCTTGCAAATGGTCTCGCTCTCTCCTAAATGAATTTCACACAGGACAGTTGAATAAAGAGACATAGAAGGAGATTGGGTATGAAGAAAGCCAATAGGAAAAAATAATAATAATTGTAATTGGCTTTTGTAAAACAAAACCACAGAAAAAAAGAGAAGGACAATTGAGAATGAAGTAACATTTGAGCGTCCACCACTCCTAACCCCTTTGAAGATGAGGCTGGTTCCGGATTTGATGGTGTCACCGTTCAGGTTTCCTCTCTCGGCTCCGTAGACTTCAGGCCAAAGGTCTGGATGAAGGTTGCCATTGAAGTCATCCTTCAGCACACTTGGGAGAGGACCAGTAGGCACACAGTAAGGCCCTCCGTAACCTCTGTCACACCTGAAGGAACACGGGTGGGAGAGCATGATTGGTTGTGTAAGGAGCATGGCCACCTAATACTTTGGCCACCTAATGAGAAGGAAGGACTCACTGGAGAAGAGCCCAATGCTGGGAACAATGGAGGGCAAAAGAAGAAGAAGGGGACGGCAGAGAACAAGGTGGCCTACCCAGTCATATGACCACCTAGCCACATCCACCCAGCCAGTCATTAGGCAGATCATTTTATTTATTTATTTATTTATTTATTTATTTATTTATTTATTTATTTATTTATTTATTTATTTATTTATTTATTTATTTAATTTCTATACCGCCCTTCTCCCGAAGGACTCAGGGCGGTGAACAGATTAAGATTTCGTATACATATTATATATATTATATATATATGTATGTCTTTGGTTATTCAGGTCTTCTCCCACGTAAAATTGGAAGTGTCTTGGCGATGTTTCGACGAAGTCTCATTCGTCATCTTCAGGCTGGTGTTCTCGGCTTCGTGCTTCCAGGAGCAAATCGTCGCCAAGACACTTCCAATTTTACGTGGGAGAAGACCCGAATAACCAAAGACCTACATACAAACACCTGCGAAAACCTGAGAAAACAAATATATATATATATATATATATATATATTCAGGGCACGTCGGAAAGTGCGAAGATCTGGGATTATTCGTATTCCAGGGGGCATTTTGTTCCAAAGAGTAGGTGCCCCCCCACAGAGAAGGCTCTCTCCCTTAGAACTATTAGACGACATTGTTTTAATGATGGTACTATGAGTAGGCCTACTCTGTGAGAGCGTATTGGTTGGTGGGAGGTTTATCGGTTAGGATTAGGGTTATATTAGTGGTCCGCGGGATTTAAAATTATGAATTTAGTGGTCCCTAAAGTCCGAAAGGTTGGTGAGCCCTGCTTTAGTCTCAACTTGAGTTGAAGCCATGCCTTCAATAAACCAGGGTCTCATTTGGGATGTAACCGGGGACTGCTTCTTCTTCAGTAATTTCTGCTTCGTTAAGGGGATGCATTTGGGTCCTTAATCCTTAATACCCATCATTAAAAGAAAACCAGAATTCTCAGCAGCTGTACCTTAACACTAGCCCCAAATACATCTGCTCCTCCTCCTCTTAAAAATGTTAATAATCTTTGTTTTCTTACACACAATGTCCAGAATCACAGATTCCATGACCGGAACACATCCAGGGGCATCTGGTAGCCAGGATGACATTATCAATAGTCCAAGTATCCCCACCAGGGGTATAATCATGTTGGATCCATCGGAAGCGTGTTCTGGGGGACCTGGAAACAATAGAGAGTGGGAAGAAAAAAAATCAGATTGCAAGGTTATAGAACAGTGATGGCTAACCTTTTTGCCATCGCATGCCAGGAAGGGGGAGGAAGGTTCGTGCGCACGTGTGCCCAAACCCATAATTCTATGTGCCACGCATGTTACTGTTTAATGTTTAATGTCATCTGCGCTTAACCCCCCTCCCCCCTGCTCCTGGCACATGATGGCCCAGTAGGCCCGTTTATCTTTCTCACCTGGCTCCAGATCCTCTCTATGCATCTGGGGAGGGTGAAAACAGCCTTCCCCACCCCCTCGGAGGCCCTCCGGAGGCCCGAAATGGCCCGTTTTCCAACTTTCGGTTGGACAGGAAGTGACTTTTTTGCTGTCCCCAACCTCCAGAGACTCCTAGAGAGCTCAGCTGGCGTGCCAGGCAACATGGCTCCGCATGCCCCCTGTGGCACGCGTGCCATAGGTTCGCCATTATGGTTATAGAAGATAAAGGAAAAGAAGCAGGGGAGGGATTCAGCTGGTTCGGACAAGTTCGGGTGAACCGGATGCTAATTTTACATCTGGTTTGCCGAACCGGTAGTTGCAAGGATTGACTGGCCCCGTCCACCCCACCCCTCCCCTCCCAGGAATCTCCATGCGGCTCATTTTGGATGCCAGCTAACTGCAGCACCCACGTGGAGGCTCTGGGAGGGCAAAAAACAGGCCTCTCAGAAATTCTGGAAGTCCGGAAATGGGCCCATTTCCGACCTCCGGAGGGCCTGCGGAGCCCAGGGGAGGCCATTTTCACGCTCCTGGAGGCTCAAGGAAAGCCACTGGAGCCCGGGGAGGGTGGAAAATGGGCTTCCCAGGGGTCCAGAAACGAACCCATTCTGGCCTCCGGAGGGCCTCCGGAGGGCCTCCGGAGCCCGGAGGAGGCCATTTTCGCCCTCCCAGAAGCTCGAGGAAAACCTTAGGAGCTTGGGGAGGGCAACCCCCCCCGACCGCCGTGGTGCAGGATGCCGAGTAGACTATGTCCACCATGGCCATGCTCACCCAGCAACTGGGCAGAGAACCGGTTGCTAAATTTTTTTAATCCCACCCCTGCCTGAAAAGAAGAGATATTGGGTATGTGACTGTCCTACAAAAGAGCTTACACTTAAGCAGGAATACTTAAAGACATGTTATCTGGTCCTCTATGCCATTAATGGTTCTTCTACCTATACAGGTAATCCTCAACTTGCGACAGTGACCATTCAACAACAGCACTGGAAAAAAAGTGACTTATGACTTATGTAAGTTTTTCACGCTTCCAACCATCACGTGATTTAAAAAATTCAGGCGCTTGGCAACTGGTTCATATTTACCGACGGTTGCAGTCTTCTTGGGGGGGGGTGTCATGTGGTCCCCTTTTGTGACCTTCTGGCAAAGTCAAAGTCAACGGGGAAGCCAGATTCACTTAACAACCAGGTTACTAACTTATCATCGGGTTTTTTTTCTGTGGATCGGGGGGGGGGGGCTGGTTTCATATGCTGCCTGCATCCCGCAGATGGGGCTTTGCTTGTTTGTGCGGCCCGGTTTCTGGCAGGCCACGGCCGAGTGCCAGTCCCTGGCCCCCGGGTTGGGGACCCCTTGTGCTAGAATATAAATTGAAGGCAAACCCCATTGCTTACTAGCGCTGATGATGTTACCTAGTTGGGTCATGAAATGTTTGCAAGAATACAAGCAAGCTCAGAGAGCACCAAGGGCCCTTCATAGTCCTCCTCCTCCTCCTCCTCTTCCTCCTCCCTTCTAGCACTGATTATTATTATTATTATTATTATTATTATTATTATTATTATTATTATTATTATTTAAATTTATATCCCGCCCTTCTCCCCAAAGGGACTCAGGGCGGTGAACAGCCAAGAATTAAAATAACATACAATATAAAAGTTAAAATAATTAAAAATAAATTAAATTAAACGGCCGCCCCAATTTAAAACCCCTAGCGATACAATTAAAAAACCCCTAAAACCTATTCAGGCCAGGCCGGCTTGCTGAAATAAAAACGCCTTCAGGGCCTTACGGAAAGTGCGGAGATCTGGAATCATCCGTATTCCGGGAGGTAGCTCGTTCCAGAGGGCGGGTGCTCCCACAGAGAAGGCTCTCCCCCTGGGGGCCGCCAGCCGACATTGCTTGACCGACGGCACCCTGAGGAGGCCCTCTCTGTGAGAGCGTATTGGCCGGTGGGAAGTTATTGGTAGCAGCAGGCGGTCTCGTAAATACCCTGGCCCTAAGCCATGGAGCGCTTTAAAGGTGAGAACCAACACCTTGAAGCGCACCCGGAAGACCACCGGGAGCCAGTGCAGCTCGCGCAGGAGAGGTGTTATATGGGAGCGCCATGTCGCTCCCGTGATCACCCGCGCGGCCGCATTCTGGACCAGTTGGAGCCTCCGGGTGCTCCTCAAGGGGAGCCCCATGTAGAGAGCGTTAGCGTAGTCCAGGCGAGATGATGTTACCTAGTATGGTAATGAAACGTCTACAAGCAAACCACCAAGCTCAGAGAGCACCAAGGACCCTGAGCTACAAATATTCTCCTTTATCGGTAGTCCATCAGAGGTTATGTCTTACATGGCTGCGGGAGGAAGCGACAGCGTGATCCGTTTCCAATTCTGAAATCTTTCCGAACTGTAAACCGAACTCTCCGTGTAATGTTGGCAGCCTATTCTGGGAGGCACACACTCTTCCGTCACCAGATGCCAATCTCTCCCGTTGTTCAGGGAATACTGGAAATGAATGCCGTGGGAATCGCTGAACGGTTTGCTGCAGCCCATGTTCAGCTCAAACTGCATGAAGGTGGAATCGGCCACGTGGAAATCCCAGGTCTCCGCGTAACGAGGCTTTCCTTAAAAAAAAAAAAAAGTTTACAGAAAAGAAGAGCAGCTAAGATTATTTTTTTAAAAAAATTATTGAACAGTTTTTTTAAAAAAGAAATGAAATTTTTACAATTTTTTTCTTTCCAACATTTCCATATCAGTTTTCATTTCTTATTTATCCATTTCTTATTTTCTCCCTTTTTTCTATTTACTATCTATACATGTGATTCTAATATCTATTTATACATATGAAAATATCAACGTACTAAATTACAATCATTACAATGCATTGTGTCCGTTCCCTTTCTACATATTTGTTACTATATTCAAACTCCTGTTTCTTCTTTCTTTCTTTCTTTCTTTCTTTCTTTCTTTCTTTCTTTCTTTCTTTCTTTCTTTCTTTCTCTCTTTCTTGGTTCGATTTATATGCCGCCTTTCTCCGGAGACTCAGGGCGGCTTACAATGCGTTAAGCAATAGCCTTCATACTTTTGTATATACCTGCTTAGTAGGGCTTTCGGCCCCCCCCAAGCGGTGTTCTTTTTTATACAAAGTCAGTTTATTGCCCCCACAATCCGGGTCCTCATTTTACCTACCTCGAAAGGATGGAAGGCTGAGTTAACCTTGAGCCTGGTGAGATTTGAACTTGCAGTAATTGCAGGCAGCTGGTGCTACTTAACAGCACTTTAGTCTGCTACGCCACCAAGGCTCTTTCCTTGTTTTCATTTCTTATATATCCATTTTGCTCCCTTTTTTCCATTTACTATTTATACATGTGATTCTAATATTTATTTATACATATGAAAATATCCACGTACTAAATTACAATCATGCATTGTGTCCGTTCCCTTTCTACATATTTGTTACTATAGTCAAACTCCTGTTTCTTCCTCATTTAATCTTCCCTTGCCCTTTATACCTCTCCTCTAACCATTCATACCATTTATCCCATACCATGTAACATTCTGTTTCCTCCTTATCTTGTCTTTCTTTTGTGAGTTTATCCATCTCTGCACACTCTAAAACTTTTCTTATCCAGTTTTCTTCTGTTGGTATATTGTTATTTTTCCAATTTTGTGCATGTATTATTCTCGCTGCTGCTGTGATATGTATAATTAAGTGTTGTATTTTGTTTTTCGTAATTAATTTTTTCGTAAGATAATTAAAGGCCTGGAGACTAAAACATATAAAGAATGCTTGCAGGAACTGGGTCTGGCTAGTCTAGAGAAAAGGACTAAGGGAGACATGATAGCAATCTTCCAATATTTGAGGGGCTGCCACAAAGAAGAGGGAGTCAAGCTATTCTCCAAAGCACCTGAGGGCAGGACAAGAAGCAATGGGTGGAAACTAACCAAGGAGAGAAGCAACCTGGAATTAAGGAGAAACTTCCTAACAGTGAGGACAATTAACTAGTGGAGTGGTTTGCCTTTAGTAAGTTGTGGGTGCTTCATCACTGGAGGTTTTTAAGAAGATGTTGGACAACCACCTGTCTGAAATGGTATAGAATCTCCTGCTTGAGATTCCAAGGTCCTATAGGAAGTTAGCACCCACCCGTCTCCTAGGAAAATGAGATATTTTAGGAAATATTAAAAGGGCAGAATATTTCCCCTAAAAGGGAGGCAGAAACTCAGCCCCCCACCTCCACCTTGTCAATTAAGACCTGGGCCAGTCTATTCTACGTAACAAAGATCTACCTCCTTCAGGAAGAGCCATTGGAGGAATTGCTCAAAGCCCTTTCATTACATCATCACCCAGCAAGAGTCAACCAAGCCTGGGACACAGACAACCTACTGGCCCCATGGGAGTCTGACAACTAAGCTCAAATTCAACGCCCAACAGAGGGTATAAAACCCAGGCACTCTCAACACTCTCTGCCCTTTTTCGGCCCAGGATCTCAAGCCGTGTGATCCTGTCCATCAATAATCCGTGCTTTCCGCCGTGCCCTCAAAACCCTGATGTTCCAACAGGCGGGGCTAAACATATGAACACGTGAATGTTTTTAAAATGTTATCTAATTTTAGGTTCTATTTACTTGGGCCAAACTATGTTATAATAATAATTTTAATTAGCAATTTTATGATGTTTGTGTATCTATATTTTTCTTGACTGTACACCTCCTTGAGTCCTACGGGAGAAAGGCGGTATAGAAATATAATAAATAAATAAATAAAATAAATAAATAAACCTTCTTTCCAAGCAACTTCCATGAATCCAGTGTCTTTTTTCCCCCACTTGGAACTGAACCCAAATGGACATTTCTTCCAACAGTCCCTTCCAGCTCTATTCTGATTAATGATTAATTACATCTATAAATGTAATTTATAAATGTAAAATAATTACATTATTTTCGTCGGGCCCTGAAAACCTATCTATTTCAACTAGCTGGGCTGGCTTGAGTTAAATTTTAAATTGATTTTAAATTGGGTTGTTTTAATTTACGGCCAAAATATCTAATTATTTTAAACTGTTTTTAAATGTTGTATGTCCTGTTTTTACTTTGGCTGTTCACCGCCCTGAGTCCTATTTGGAGAAGGGCGGTATAGAAATTGAAATAAATAAATAAATAAATAAATAATAGCTTATATTTCCTTCAAAGGTTTCAAGGGCCGCCCTGAGTCTTCGGAGAGGGGCGGCATATAAATTGAATTAATTAAATTAAATTAAATTAAGGGGAAAAAAGGAACAAAAGCTATGGTGTCCTGCTTAATTAGGTGGTCGACCTCCAAGGTTCCTTCCAACTCTGTTCTTCTATTATTATTGCCCACCTTGATCTACAGGTAGTCCTCAACTTACAACAGTTCATTTAGTGACCATTCAAGGTTACGACGGCAGTGAAAAATGTGACATGAGGGTTTTTCACAGTTACCGCCTTTGCAGCATTCCCGTTATCATGTAATCAAAATTCAGATGCTTGGCAACTGACTCATATTTATGACGGTTGCAGTGTCCCAAGGTCATGTGATCCCCTTTTACGACCTTCTGACAAGCAAAGACAACGGGGAAAGCCATATTCACTTAACAACCGGGTGACTAACTAATCAACTGCAGTGATTCACTTAACAACTGTGGCAAGAAAGGTCATAAAACGGGGCAAAACTCACTGAACAAATGTCTTGCTTAACAACAGCAATGTTGGGCTCAATCGGAGTCGTAAACTGAGGACTACCTGTACAGGCTTATGGGTGGAGTGGGTGGTATCTTCAGACTTTGGTCCAAAAAGTCCGGATGTTAACCATGATAGACATACAAGCAGGACGACTTCAATCACAAGATCACGGCTAACATTCTGACTTCACTTTTTGAACATCTTTGTTTACTTAGTATGACTTTTTCCCTTTTGTGAACTTTGTATAATGTTGCCTATGGCAGAGTTCCCCAACCCTTCTGGGTTGGTGGCCCAGAACAGGAGGGATGGAGGAAAGAGGGGATGATTTTGTGGGAGGGGCAAGCGCATGTGCGCACATGTGCACACGCATAAGTGCCCGCAATATTCGTGATGACACTTGAGCAAGGGGGCCCGCAAGCATGTGAGGCAAAACATGAGTGGGGCTACGAGCCAAAACATGTGTTAACTTGCAAAGCATCCTTGGCCTGCTCTCGAGTTGTCATAGGCAAGTGGAATGGGAAAATGGCGAAGCAGCACGGCAGCCAAAAAACAAAAGCACATTCCAGACAGATCTCTCTCAAGGCTGTCTCCCAGGGTTACCCACAGTGGCCGGAGGGGAGTGATCTCTACAACCTGCGAAATTGCTCCCTTAGTGAATGTGACTGATGACACACCCTGAGGGGAGGTTGGGAAACAGGGTCAAATCTGGGCCGTAAATTATGTGGGGTCAGAGTTGGCTTCACTTGGAATGTGCCGACATGAAGCTCCTAATAAATAACTGGATTTCTTTTGAAGCTTGGCTTGAGGCCCATGAATTAATTAGGGCATCTGTTGGAACCTTGACAGCGCGTGCAGTGGCAGTCCCTTCACACAGCCCAGTGGCAATTATCCCTATGGCCGCGGACCAAAGGTTGGGGACCTCTGGCCTATGGGAAAAAGGATTAGTATAATCAACACGAATGTATAAATGTATCCAATATTTCAAAACTTGAAAATGCTGGGATTTTCACAACAAAACGAATTAAAAGGATGAAATGTGTGCTCTTTGCCGCGATTTGAGCCTTACCTATATTTTCACTGAAGATGAGAGAGGTATCCATAGACAGACAATCAATGTCGACCTGACCCCCTTGAACCCGGTACCAATTAGACTGCAAATCTACAGAGCCGTCAAATTTATCTTGAAAACCCATTGGAGAGCTGTCGTTCATGCCTACAAGCACGTCATCCAAAGCCCATTGGGCTGAATGCTTTCCTAGAAACAAACAAGAAAAGAACACAATGGTTATTCTTTATTCATTATTTTATTTAAGTTATGGTACGGAACCAGTTGGGTGCAGAGCAGAGGTGGTATTCAGCCGGTTCAGACCGGTTCACCCGAACTGGTAGCGGAAATCGTGGGTGCCCCCCACCCCTCGCCCCAGCTCTATGCCGTCCTATTTAGGCATGTTTTTGAGGCCGGGCGATTTCCACTACCAGTTTGCCCTAATCGGTCCGAACCGGCTGAATACCACCTCTGACCGAGGTGCACGAATGCTGTCACCTTCCCACCAAAGTGGTATCTATTTATCTATTCGAAATTTGTATGCTTTTGAACTACTAGGTTGGTCAGGAGCTGAAGCAAGGAACGGCAGCTCACCCCATCCTGTGGCACTCGGGTCTCGAACCTGGGCTGGATAAGCTTAACGTCTTTAACCACGGAGCCATCATGAATTGGTCACACCAGGAATGCATTTATGCAAGTCGAAAAGATCATTTATTGCTCCTTAGAGGCATCATTAAAAATAAGCCCAAGGGAAAGAACTGTCTGACTAACAAAGCGTCAAGAACAGATGGCGAGAAAAGAGGAGTAGAAATAGAAATAGAGGAAGAGATCATACGGACGATGATCCAACTGCCAAACAATAAGACTTTTTGTCAAGTTTATGTAGTGTATATTCGAGGTGGTAACCCCTTTGAGAGCTGTAAGGAATGTAATTTCATTTTAATGTATGCCGATTAGTGTACATTTAAAGTGACAATAAAGTTATTCTATCATCTCTATCTCTATCTATCTATCTCTCTCATCTCTCTCTATATATATATCTTCTATCTTCTATCTATCATCTCTCTCTCTCTCTCTATTATCCATCCATCCATCCATTTATCATCCATCCATCTATCTCTATCTATCTTCTATCATCTCTCTCTCTCATCTATCTATCTATCTATCTATCTATCTATCTATCTATCTATCTATCTATCTATCATCTCTCTCTCTCATCTATCTATCTATCATCTCTTATCTATCTATCTATCATCCATCCATCCATCTTCTATCTATTATCTATCTATCTATCTATCTATCTACCTACCTATCTATCTATCTATCTGTCATCCATCCATCTATCTTCTATCTATCTTTCTTTCTTTCTTTCTATCTATCTATCTATCTATCTATCTATCTCTCATCTCTCTCTCATCTATCTATCTCTCATCTCTTATCTATCTATCATCCATCCATCCATCTTCTATCTATTATCTGTCTGTCTGTCTGTCTGTCTGTCTGTCTATCTATCTATCTATCTATCTATCTATCTATCTATCTATCTATCTATCTATCTTTCTATCTATCATCCATCCATCCACCCACCTATCTTCTATCTATCTATCTATCTATCTATCTATCTATCTATCTATCTATCTTCTATCATCTCTCTCTCTCATCTATCTATCTATCTACCTATCTATCTATCTTCTATCCATCCATCCATCCATCCCAAGTGTTGGCACTATTCCTGCAGAATTACTAGGACCCGAATGATACTATCTGTATTAATTAATTGAATGGAAAAATTATATAGGCATGATATGTCACTCTATATACCAACCATGCTGAGGTTGCCACCACCGAAATGCGGTGGCTGATGTTTTGGCTTCCCGGGGCAATTCAATAGAGACAATCTGTGGTTCCAAGAAAGACAAGAAGTCCAACTCTCGTAGCAACGTCCAGCTGATTCCATTGTCATTGGAATACTGGACCACAAGCCCTACGAATCAAAATGAAATACAACATCATTTTAAGGGCTCTGTAGCAAAAGTGGGATCTAATGCCTATCTGAGACCTACTGATGATGCAACATCTGCATTCCACAAATGCAGAATCCATTCCAGGTAGTCCTCGTCTTACAGCCATTCGTTCAGTGACCGTTCAAAGTTACAGCAGCACTGAAAAAAAAGTGATTTGCAACCGGTCCTCGTACTTATGACGATCGCAGCATCCCCAAGGTCTCTTGATCAAAATTCAATTCAGACGCTTGGCAATTGTATTTATGATGGTTGCAACATCCCAGCCAGATTCTGACATACAGAGTCAATGGGAGAAACCAGATTCACTTACAACTGTGTGATTCACTTAACAACTATAGATTCACTTAACAACCATAAAAGAAAAAGGTTGCCATGACTCCCTTAACGGCTGCCGTGCTTACAAATCGAAATTCTACTCCCAATAGTGGATGAAGGTGGAAGATTACCTGTCATTTAATGGTTTTGGATATTCTGTTACTACTTGTCAAGATTTACTTGTCAAGATTTATATTTTAAATGGCAGCAGTTTGAATGAACTTGA
The DNA here is from genome assembly GCF_059756535.1 of Pantherophis guttatus. Taxonomy (NCBI): domain Eukaryota; kingdom Metazoa; phylum Chordata; class Lepidosauria; order Squamata; family Colubridae; genus Pantherophis; species Pantherophis guttatus. The sequence goes on from NC_142069.1 coordinate 85,546,759, forward strand.
GAAGTCCGTGGCCTGAGAATTACACCTGAAGCCAAGCATTTTTATGTGTAGAATTGTTGTGGCCCGTCAGCGGCCTGTGCAGCTAGTAGCTGATTCAGACAGCGAGGAGGCTGGTGTGCTGCGCCAGCAGCCTGTGCAGCTGGCACTCGAGTCAGACAATGAGGAGGCTGGAGAAGATGTGGTGCCAGAGGTGGGGATTCAGCCAGGGCCTTCAGAACCTCCAGAAGCTCCCTTAAGTGAAGAGGACAAAGAGGAGGAGCCTCTTCTCGATGCACGGGCGCGCAGAGCTGCCAAAAGGCAGGAGTGGCTCCTCAGGAGGAGGTCTCCCCGAGAGTAAGGCTTGGGGCTAATTGACCATTCCCTTAGCCTATTTAAGGAGGAATGCCAATTGCAGCAATTTGCAGGGAACAACTTTGTTCACATACCTTCGTGTCTTGTCTTGCTTATCTTATCAGCTTCCTGCAAATTGCTTCTGGGCATTCTGCCAACCATAGTAAGATTTCAGTTATTATTCTTTGAATTCTTGGCAGCTGTTAATGCAGTTAATTAACAGCCGTTGTTGTAAAAGACTGGTTTATTCAGTAAACTAAGGTTTGAACGGACTTTGTGTGTGCTGCGTTCTTTGGGGTCTGTAGCTGGGGCAGAACAAGAATAGCGTTCCAAATTGCGACAGAATGCAGGTAGTCCTTGACTTACAACAGTTCATTTAGTGACCGTTCAAAGTTACAACGGCAGTGAAAAAAAGTGAGCTATGACCGTCTTTCACACTTTCGGCCGCATCCCCATGGTCACATGATCAAAATTCAGACGGTAGGTGACCGACTCAAACTTAGGACAGCTGCAGTGTCCTGAGGTCATGTGATCAGCTTTTGTGACCTTCCTAGCGAGCTCCGACAAGCAAAAGCAATGGGGGGGGAAGCCAGATTCACTTAACAAACTCATGTTTCACTTAACAAGTGCAGGAAATCGCTTAACAACTGTCGCAAAAAAAGCTCGTACAGTGCGTCAAAAGTCATTTAAGAACAGTGGAAATTTTGGGCTCAGAAGAACCAGCTTGGATTACACGTTTCTAACCACACAGTATTGATAAATGTTTTGATAGTTATTACGTTTAATACCTGCTTATTATGTTTAAAACAGCTTTATGGTCTTTATAAAAAAAGAACACATGTTATCCACACAACGTTTTTAACTAAGTTATGTAGCTAACAAAATAAAAATGAATTTACCTTCGTTCCTGGCTCGGGGTCTGTTGCAGTCTGTACCAGCTGTTTTGCTTCCAATCTGAACATAGAACTGAACTAGTCTGTTTTTTTAAAAAAAAAAAAGTTTAAAAAGTTAGTTTGGGAGAAAAAAAAAACACCACATCTTTAAAGCTTGGGAATTGTTCCATCAAATATAATTTCCCGGTATTTAGCATTTAGTCCTTCGGGAGAGGGGACAGTATAAAAATTTAAAAAATAAAATAAATAAATAAATAAATAAATAATTTTATATACCCTGTTTCCCTGAAAATAAGACATCCCCTGATAATAAGCCCAATCAGGCTTTTGAGCGCATGCACTAAAATAAGCCCTCCCCGAAAATATTTCAATGCATGCGCAGCTGGTCCCCACCATTTCCTCTGGTTTCCTCCACGTGCCCCAAAATAATAAGCCCTCCCCGAAAATAAGGCCAAGCACTTATTTTGGGGTTCAAAAAAAAAATAAGACAGGGTCTTATTTTCGGGAAAACATAGACCTTTGTTCAGTTATTCTTATAAAGAACAACTGACATTACCGTTAAGTGAAAACATGTGAATATTTCTGATGGCTGAATGAAGTACTGCACTGTGATTTTGCAATTTCAGATAAATATCTTCGGCAGTGAGTATAAAGTATTACTGATCAGGCGTATATAGCAGGGATGGCTAACCTTTTTACTGTTGCGTGCCAAAAGCGGGGAGAACAAGGAGGATCGTGCCCGCGCACTGGGTGCGTGCCCGCATCCAGTGCGCCCCCCCGGTGCATGGATGCGCGACACCCGTGCGCTCCCCCCGCTTTTGGCCTGCGATGGCACGGTAGGCCCATTTTTCACTCTCCCCAGGCTCCAGAGCCTTTCTAGGAGCCTGGGGAGGGCGAAAATGGCCTTCCCCACCCCCCTTGAGGGCTGCCAGAGGCTGGAAACATCCTTTTTCCCCGACTTCCAGTGGGCCCAGAAGGCCCGAAAATCAGCTGGCCAGCACGTGCATGCGTGCCAAAGCTCAGCTAGGGCAACGCTCATGTGCCCACTGATATGGCTTTGGGTGCCACCTGGGGCACGCGTGCCATAGGTTCACCATCACGGGTATATAGCATTGTATTGTAATTCTTAAGTAAGTTCACTCTGTAGAACCAGAAATGTAATACAGGTAATTTATTTAGTAACCATTCAAAGTTACAACGGCACTGAAAAAAGTGACGTGTCCAGTTTTCACACTTATGACCGTTGCAGCATTCCCCCTGATCACGTGATCAGAATTCAGATTCTTGGCAACTGACTCATATTTATGACAGTTGCACTGTCCCAGGGTTATGGGATTCCCTTTTGAGATCTTCTGACGAGCAAAATCAATGGGGAAGCCAGATTCACTTAACAACCGTGTTACTAACTTAACAACTACAGTGATTCACTTAATAACCGTGGCAAGAAAGGTTGTAACACAGGGCAAAACTCACTTAGCAACTATCTCGCTTAGCAATTTTACCAGAAATTTTGGGCTCAATTGTAGTTGTAAGTTGAGGACTTCTTATATCACTTTAACCTCTTATAATAGCTATGCTATCTGTATGTAGATGATGCATGTGACTCTTCAAAATCATTGAAAATGAGACATTATTTCATCTAAAACAGGGATCTCCAACCTCGGCCACCTTAAGACTTGTGGACTTCAACTCCCAGAATTCCTCAGCCAGTTGAGGAATTCTGGGAGTTGAAGTCCACAAGTCTTAAAATGGCCGAGGTTGGAGAGCCGTAATCTAAAACATTGTCCCTCTAAAACAGAAAAAATCTGAATTTTTCATGGTCCTGTAAAACCTATGGCAAAATGAAGCTTTTAAAAACAAAATATAGAGTTAACCTGATGCTGGTGGTATCCAGAGAGACGGTTCGTGCTTCTCTTTTGCCCGATCCACCAAAGTAAAGAGATTTCCCATCACTCAATATTCCGCAGCCATTTCCAACTTGAGCTCCGGTTATCTTGTACCAAAGGGGACTCAACTTCCTCTCAAATCTGTCAAACATCTCACTGGGATTAGGTACATTAGACACACAGGTCCCATGTGAAGCTTCAGAAAAAGAAATAATATATATATATAGGGGATACATTTTGGAAGAAAATCTTCAATGCAAAGGTCAAGAACTGGCAAACAAATATTATATATGCAGTATATTATATTACTGATATATTATATTAATACATATTAATATAATATATTAATTAACCTTGGAGTACTCATTTCTAAAGATCTAAGTACCAGAGCCCACTGTAACAACATTGCCAAAAAGGCATTAAGAGTTGTTAACCTAATCTTGCGTAGCTTCTTCTCTGGTAATATTGTACTATTTAACTAGAGCATACATAACATATTGCTTAACGCATTGTAAGCCGCCCTGAATCTCCGGAGAAGGGTGGCATATAAATAAATAAATAAATAAAACATTTGCTAGACCAATTCTTGAATACAGCTCATCTGTCTGGAACCCGCACTGCATATCGGACATAAATACAATTGAGATAGTCCAGAGATATTTCACGAGAAGAGTCCCTCTACTCGCAATAAAATACCTTATGCCACCAGACTTGAAATTTTGGGTTTAGACAACTACACCGTCTTCGGTCTGACCTAAGTGTAGTATATAAAATTATCTGCCACAATGTCCTACCTGTCAATGACTACTTCAGCTTCAACCACAACAATACACGACCAAGTAATAGATGCAAACTCAAGGTAAATTGCTCCAAACTTGATGGCAGAAAATACGACTTCAGCAACAGAGTGGTCAATGCCTGGAATGCCCTATCTGACTCTGTAGTTTCTTCCCCAAACCCCCAAAACTTTAACCTTAGACTGTCTACTGTTGACCTCACCCAGAGGTGAGTTTCAGCAGGTTCTGACCAGTTCTGGAGAACCGGTAGCGGAAATTTTGAGTAGTTCGGAGTAAACCGGTAGTAAAAATTCTGACCCATCTATTCCCTGCCTCCCGAGTCCCAGCTGATTGGGAGGAAATGGGGATTTTGCAATAACCTTCCCCTGGAGTGGGGTGGGAATGGAGATTTTGCAATATCCTTCCTCTGGAATGGAGTGGGAATGGAGATTTTGTAGGATCCTTCCCCTGCCACGCCCACCAAGCCACACCCCGCCCACCAAGCCACGCCCACAGAACTGGTAGTAAAAAAATTTGGATTTCACCACTGAAACAAACAAACAAACAAACCAACAAATATTAGTCAGGGCTGCTATTCACTTACTTTCCCTATCGGTTCGCCAATGTGACTCTACGCGTTAAAGCTTACCTGTATAGGCCATGTCACAAAAACAGACGCCGGAAATGCAGTCTCCCTGTCCATTGCAGTAGTTGGGGCACGGCTCTGAAATATACACTCCGTCCAAGCCAAAGGGGGGAAGGCTCTTTTGCGAACGGCTCTCTTGTATCCAGCGGAATCTGGTCTTCCTACACGAGGGGGACAGAAATACCAAAGCTGTTGCTGCTTTCTTTGAAAACGGGCCCTCCAAAGACATATCCAGGTTGTTCTGTGGGCTTAGATATCTCCAAGACAATCGTAAAGCACAGTGATGGCTAACCTTTTCTGGACCAAGTGCCCAAAGCACGCGCCCAAACGCCCAAAATCCAGTGCTTGCACGCCCCCCACGCACGCGCCCCTGAATGCCCCGCGCATGTGCTGCCCCGTGCATGCGTGCAGGGTCTCCTGCAAGTGTCCCGATTCCCACACATGCACATGCGCACGTGGCCCCTGCATGTGGCCCTCCCCCCTGTGCATGTGTGGCAGAGACCCGACAACCAGCTAGTCGGCGGGAGGCACACCTGCATGCATGTCAGAGCTGAATTGGCGCGATGGCTCGCGTGCCCACAGAGAGGGCACTGTGTGGCACCTATGGCATGTGTGCCATAGGTTTGCCATCACGGGTATAGTATGTTCCATGAGATAATGGGATGCACATAATTTTACTTATTTACTTATCTATATGATGCCCATCTGATTACTAGAGTGACTCTGGGTGGCTGATCATCTACATCCATCTACCTTTCTTTCCTTCTTTCCTTCTTTCCTTCTTTCCTTCTTTCTTTCTTTCTTTCTTTCTTTCTTTCTTTCTTTCTTTCTTTCTTTCTTTCTTTCTTTCTTTCTTTCTTTCTTTCTTCCTCTCTCTCTCTCTCTCTCTCCCCTTCCTTCCTTCCTTCCTTCCTTCCTTCCTTCCTTCCTTCCTTCCTTCCTTCCTTCCTTCCTTGCTTCCTTCCTTCTATATGGCCACCCACTCACTCTCCGTGACACTCTGGGCAGCTTATAAACAATAAAAAAACCCAATATATAAAAAAAATACAATTTGCTTGATTCCTGGCTCAAAACAAGACTGTATAACTACAAAACCATGAAAACTTTATTATTTTTAAACTACTGTGTTAGAATGACTGAATCAATATCATTATGTTGAAATAACATGGTGAGCCGTGGTGGCGCAGTGGTTAGAATGCAGTATTGCAGACGGACTCCGACCACAGCCAGGAGTTCGATCCTGAATGGCTCAAGGTTGGCTCAGCCTTCCATCCTTCCAAGGTTGATAAAATGAGGACCCAGATTGTTGGGAGCAATGTGCTGGCCCTGTAAACCGCTTAGAGAGGGCTGTAAAGCACTGTAAAACGGTATATAAGTCTAAGTGCTATTGCTATTGTGTCAAGCACAGAGTAAGATAGGTGGTATCCATGGGCAGCAATGTGCCATAAACTCATGGCACCCACTAGTCTCTCTCTCCTCTCTGATATTCAGAATAAATATCATGCCATCCCATCTCTCATCTCATCTCATCCAATCCCCCACCCTGCTCTGCCCTGCTCTTCCTTACCCAGGGGGGAAATCCAGCAGGTTCTGACAGGTTCTGGAGAACCAGTAACGGAAATTTTGAGCAGTTTGAAGAACTGGCAGATACCACTTCTGGCTGGCCCCAGAGTGGGGTGGGAATGGAGATTTTGCAATATCCTTCCCTCTGGAGTGGGGTGGGAATGGAGATTTTGCAATATCCTTCCCCCAGGACTGGGGAGGGAATTTATTTATTGTATTTATTTATTGATTCGATTTATATGCCGCCCTTCTCCGGAGACTCAGGGCGGCTTACAATGCGTTAAGCAATAGCCTTCATACTTTCGTATATACCTGCTTAGTAGGGCTTTCGCCCCCCCCCCAAGCGGTGTTCTTTTTTATACAAAGTCAGCTTATTGCCTCCCACAATCCGGGTCCAAATTTTACCTACCTTGAAAGGATGGAAGGCTGAGTCAACCTCATGGGGATTTTGCAATATCCTTCCCCTGGAGTGGGGTGGGAATGGAGATTTGGCAGTATCCTTCCCCTGCCACGCCCACCAAGTCATGCCCACCAAGCCACGCCCACAGAACCGCTAGTAAAAAAATTTGGATTTCACCACTGTACCTTACCCTACCCTATTCAACAGCCTCAATGGTAGGGAAGCAATGCCATCTCCTTCTGCACTCTTAAAAAAAGAAAAAACCTAACCCCCAAATTGGATAATCTGAATTTAGACATTGGCATCCTACAATGGAAGGAGTCAAAAGAAAACTTGGTAAAATTGAGCACACGATAATCCATGAAACTCGACAGATGGATTTCGCTAGTATACCGACGGAAAATACCACACGAAGAATCTATCTATTGCTCTGAACAGGTTGTAGGCAGAATTTATATATATAACGAAGAAATGTTCCCATAACACACGACAACTTCGAATAGACTCCATTACCATTTAATGGAACTGATTCCAAAGGGAATATTTTTAGATCTGGGTGCAAATCTGCCACAACTGTTATAGAATGGATACAGGGAAGGCGCGGAATAATATCCCATCTGTAATTGCAATCGATAAATGCAATTATGCTGATTAGCTTGATTAGCATTCTTGGGGAGCTGAGAAATGTACTTTCGAGTCGGGTGCCTCATCCCAGTTATATGACAGACATAATGCAAAACAGGCTGCCTTCTTATCGATTGGGTACTTTTTCCGTTGGGCAAAGCAATCTCATTAGTGTCTGTGTGAGTTGGCAATTGTGTTTGTTGGTTAATTAAAGGAAAATACTTTCGAGGGGGATGCTCACTGTTTATGTGATTTAGCCCTACCACGTTCTCTAAACTGTACAGCATGCCTTGTTCTGTAATTATTTGTTAATGGACTAACAGAAGGAGACGGTCTAAAAACACTTAGACAAGAAGATAAAATACATTTGGCCAGGCTGTTAAAGAAAGAGAAGAGATCCAATTTAAAAATAAATAAATAAACAAATACGGCAAGTACATTTGTTTGTTGAATTTTTAGCTATTTGTACTAATCTTGGAAGATGGTTCCGAACAAAACAGAACAGAATAACAGAGTTGGAAGGGACCTTGGAGGTCTTCTAGTCCAACCCCCTGCTTAGGCAGGAAACCCTACACCACTTCAGATAAATGGTTATCCAACATCTTCTTAAAAACTTGAGAAGTTGGAGCATTCACAACTTCTGGAGGCAAGTTGTTCCACTGGTTAATTGTTCTCACTGTCAGGAAATTTCTCCTTAGTTCTAGGTTGCTTCTCTCCTTGATTAATTTCCATCCATGGCTTCTTATCCTTCCTTCAGATGCTTTAGAAAAATAGGTTGAGCCCCTCTTCTTTAAAGCAGTCCCTCAAATATTGGAACAATGCTATCATGTCTCCCCTAGTCCTTCTTTCCATCAAACTAGACATACCCAGTTCCTGCAACCATTCTTCATATGTTTTAGCCTCCAGTCCCCTCATCATCTTTGTTGCTCTTCTCTGCACTCTTTCTAGAGTCTCCACATCTTTTTTTACAGTATATCGTGGCGCCCAAAACTGGATGCAGTATTCCAGGTGTGGCCTTACTAAGACTTTATACTTCGCGGAATTCTCCCACCTTATGTTCAGAATTAATAACTACAATAAACTCATTGTAAAGGATTTTAGTTTCCGAGAAAGAGTTAAAGTTAGAAGAAAAGGACATTCTAATATTGTCTGGGCATCTCAAAGAACATGGTTTGACCTTGGCGATGCAGCTGTTCTGGTTTCCAATCTAGTTTCTGGAGTCTTGTAAAATACAGGTAGTCCTCGACTTATAACAATTCATTTAGTGACCATTTAAAGTCACAATGGCACTGAAAAAAGTGAGCTTATGACAGTTGAAGCATCCCCGTGGTCAGCTGATCAAAATTCAGATGCTTGGCAACTGATTCATATTTATGACGGCTGCAGTGTCCTGGGATCACGTGATCTGCTTTTCCGACCTTCTGATGAGCGAAGTCAACGGGGAAGCCAGATTCGCTTAACAAACAGGTTACCAACTTTTTTAAAAAATGCAATGATTCACTTAACCACTGTGGCAAGAAAAGTCACTGAATCAATGTTTCACTTTAGCAACATAAATGGTGGCCTTTGTTGGGGTTGTAACTCCCTGCAGTTGATAAGTTAGTAACCCGGTTGTTAAGTGAATCTGGCTCCCCCTTTGACTATGCTTGTCAGAAGGTCACAAAAGAGGAACAAGTGACCCCCGGGACACTGAGCCCGTCATAAAGAGGAACCAGTTACCAAGTGTCTGAGTTTTGATCATGGGAATGTTGCAGAAGTCATAACTTCGAAAAACGGTTGTAAGTCACATTTTTCAGTGCTGTTGTAACTTTGAATGGTCACTAAACTCACTTGTCAACTCGCAAAGCATCCCTGGCCTGCTCTCGAGTTGCCATAGACAAAGGGGTGGGTGGGAAACTGACGAAGCAGCATGGCAGCCAAAGACAGGAGCACATTCCAGACATATCTCACTCAAGGCTGTCTTCCAGGGTTACCCACAGCGGCTGGAGGGGAGTGATCTCTACAACCTGCGAAATTGCTCTGTTGGCGAATGTGATTGATGACACACCGTGGGGGAAGGAGGGAAACAGCGTCATGATTGGGGCGTAAATTACGTGGGGTCAGAGTTGGCTTCACCTGGAATGTGCCGACATGTTGCTCCTAATAAATAACTGGATTTCTTTTGAAGGTTGGCCTGAGGCTCATGATTTAATTAAGGCATCTGTCGGAACCCTGACATCACTGTTGTAAGTTGAGGACTACCTGTTGTGAGATGGATGGTGACATAAATGGGTTTAAATCAATAAATAGCTCAATTACCTAGCAGCGAGCGATCTCGGCACGACAATGGTGATCCTTGTCCACTCTTCAAAGTCTCCCGCATAATACATGGTTGGCTCTGTCAATTCCCGGGTGCTCCCTTCGCACCCTTTCACCCCAGGGGATGCTGGGAAGCAGCCCTCCTTCACCAGCGACCAAGACAAGCCGGCGTCATGGGAATACTGAAGAAGAACTGGGGCAGAACTACTGAACTGATCCGTGCATCCAATGTTCAGCTGCGAAGTGGAAAACATGTTGAAAGCGTAAGAGGAAAACAGAATTGTTAAAAGAGACAACTTATTTATTTATTTATTATTCGAATTTCCATACCGCCCTTCTCCTTTCGGACTCAGGGCGGTGAACAGCCAAAATAAAAGCATTTATACATAAAGTACGATTAAAAATAGATTTAAAATAATTAAATTTGGCCCATAGTTTAAAATTTATCAATTTAAAATCCATATCAAAATTTAAAACCAACCATAAAATCATAAAATCAAGAGAGACCGGCTAACTGAAAGAGATGAGTCCGGAGGTCGGAGATCACTCGTATCTCTGGGGGTAGATTGTTTCAGAGGGTAGGTGCCACCACAGAAAAGGCTCTCCCCCTGGGGGTCGCCAACTGACATTGTCTGGCCGACGGCACCCTGAAGAGGCCCTCTCTGTGGGAGCGAACTGGCCGGTGGGAGGCAATTGGTGGCAGAAGACGGTCCCGTAAGTACCCTGGCCCTAAGCCATGGAGCGCTTTAAAGGTGATCACCAACACCTTGAAGCGCACCCGGAAGTCCACCGGAAGCCAATGCAGCTCGCGCAGGAGAGGAGTCACATGGGAGCGCCCCGTCGCTCCCATAATCCCCCGCGCGGCCGCATTCTGCACCAGTTGGAGCCTCCGGGTGCACCCCAAGGGGAGCCCCATGTAGTGACTGTGCGTAGAGAGCACTTGCGTTGTGCTTAACACTGAGAGACACGGGTGTGCATAAATCTGTTTTTTAATTTTGTATTCTGTTCCTTTTTCATAATTGCTTGCATTTTTTTTTTTTAAAAAAAAATCACATATACCCAGACCATTTTTTTCTTTAAAACGCACAAATATGTTTAAACGTTTAACTCCAAAATATTCAGTGACAGAAGAAACAGTGAAAACTGCATTCAGGGCTCTCCTGCACAGCTATGCTGACTGGAATTTCTGAACTGCTGGATACACCTGATGGTAACTAACAGTAACAGATTTGGAAGGGACCTCGGAGGTCATCTAGTCCAACCCCCTGCTCACGCAGGAGACCTATACTATTTCTGACAAATGGCTGTCCCGTCTCTTCTTGGTTGTTTATTCTCACTGTTAGGAACACACAAACATGAAACTGGTATCTCATCCAGACAGCACGCAAACATAGTCCTTGAACTAGCGATCACAATTGAGCCCAACATTTCCGTTGCTAAGCGCGATAGTTCTTAAGTGAGTTTTGCCTCATGTTACAACCTTTCTTGCCACCGTTGTTAAGGGAATCACTGCGGTGATTAAGTTCGTAACACGCTTGCTAAGTGAATCTGGCTCCCCCTTTGATGTTGCTTGTTTAGGAGATTGCAAAAATTAATCGCCAGATCCCGGGACATTGCAATCGTCACAAATGATTAGGAACAAAGATGATTAGGGGACTGGAGGATAAAACATATGAAGAACGGTTGCAGGAACTGGGTATGTCTAGTTTAATGAAAAGAAGGACTAGGGGAGACATGATAGCAGTCTTCCAATATCTCAGGGGCTGCCCCAAAGAAGAGGCAGTCAAGCTATTCTCCAAAGCACCTGAGGGCAGGACAAGAAGCAATGGGTGGAAACTAATCCAGGAGAGAACTTAGAACTATGGAGAAATTTCCCGACAGTGAGAACAATTAATCAGTGAACAACTTGCCTGCAGAAGTTGTGAATTTTCCAACACTGGAAGTTTTAAAGAAGATGTTGGACAACCATTTGTCTGAAGTGGTGTAGGGTTTCCTGCCTAAGCAGGGGGTTGGACTAGAAGACCTCCAAGGTCCCTTCCAACTCTGTTATCCTATTCTAAATACATGCCAGTTGCCAAGCATCTGAATTTTGATCACGTGAGTGGGGGATGCTGCCATGGCCGCAAGTGTGAAAAATGGCCATACATCACTTTTTGAGAGCTGCTGTAACATTGAACAGTCACTAAATGAATAGTTGCAAGGCGAGATATAACTGTACTTTGTACAGTTTCAGGAGAATTGAATTGACTTGAATTCCAATTTACAGTAGTGGCCAAAATTGTGGAAACATTTTGGGAAAAGTGTATTTACTAAAACTAGCTAATAATAACACTTCTTTTTTTTTTTGGAGTAATACCATAAAATTATATATCAATGGAAAGATCATTGAATCAAGAATGTAATGCAATAACTTTTACAAAGGATTTGCTATTAGAATAGCAGTTACAGTATAAAGAAGGAGAGTGAAACACGGAGAAAAAACGAGATATACAAAAATGATCACCATGGAAAAAATGAGATAGACAAAAATTATCACCATGTCAGTTAATACTTAGTTGGGTAAACTTTAGCATGAATTACAGCCTTACAACGTCTTCCCATGGAGTGAACCAAGTCTTTTAAGTTCTGCAGCTGTTATCATGTGAAACCAAGATTGAAGGATGGTTTCTATTAACTGGGTTTTATTGCTGGGTCGCTTCTGACTAACAAGTTTCTTTAGTCGGCTCCATAGATTTTCAATTGGGTTAAGGTCTGGGCTATTCCCAGGCCATTCCGGCAGTGGAATAGGATTCTCTTGAAACTTCCCCGCCCCCCAAAAAGTGGTGTTATTAGCCATCAAACCTCAAAAATACACTTTCCCCAGGCGGTTAAATATTGGAAAAAAATACGGCAATGGATTTTGGAAATTACACAGATTAATTTGGAATTAAGGCCCGAGATTTTCCTATTGGGGGCAAAACCTTTGAATGTTAAATCAGATATATGGTTCTTGTTGATTCACATTATTACTGCAGCAAGATTAGCGTATGCGCAGGAGTGGAAAAATCAATACTTACCGATAGATTTGAAAATAATATATAAAATTAATGAGTGTGCGGAATCAGATAGATTAACTAGATTGATCAATGGTAAAAAAGATTCAGAACTTTATAACAGTTGGAAATTATGGTACGATTGGGTCCAGAAAAGGTGGGATAGAATAGATATATGATGATGTATATATATGATGGCAAATATGTATGTATAAAGGAATGACTTTATATTTATGGACAATTCAATCACATTATACCATGGTGGCAGGATTGTATATTTTATTTGTGTATTGGTGTATAGAATATATTAATAAAAATTATTTAAAAAAAAATACACTTTCCCCAAAAGGTTTCCACAATTTTGGCCACTGTTGTAAATCTTAGCATTATTTCAAAGATTGAAATATTTTGTAAAAAAGAACTTAAGGCAGGCACATGGGACCGTGTTTTACGGACTACATTAGGAAAAACCTGCAACAAACATCATATGCAACAGAATGTTTCTCAGTTTGCATATCATTTCGTCAATGCAATGTCAAAACAGAGGGAGGTTATTTTACAAGTCCTCCTGTGCTTGCCAGCTCCCCCTATTTATAGAAGAGTGGGAATTATATTTGAAAACTTGCTTGTAAACATACAATGTTTTTTTTTAAAAAAAATAATTATGTCTGTACCTTATTCTCGGCCTACAGTTACGCAAGGCTCGTTTATATTGTGGGCAACTCGTTAAATTTTTTAGTGCAATCGATCCCAAGAATTTCCAGAGGAATTTAATGATGAACTCAATGAAAGGTTGATGGCAGCTAAGAGCATAACAGCTTGCTAAAGTGGTTTAGCCAGTGATGGCTAACCTTTTTGCCATCACGTGCCAAAAGTGGGGGGAGAGAGGGAGGGAGAGAGAGAGGGAGACAGAGGGAGGGAGGGAGGGAGAGAGGGAGGGAGAGAGGGAGGGAGAGGGAGGGAGGGAGAGAGAGAGGGAAAGAGAGGGAGGGAGGGAGAGAGAGGGAGGGAGAGTGGGAGAGAGGGAGGGAAAGAAGGAGAGAGAGGGAGGGAGGGAGAGGGAGAGAGGGAGAGAGAGGGAGGGAGAGAAGGAGGGAGAGAAGGAGAGAGAGGGAGGGAGGGAGAGGGAGAGGAAGAGAGGGAGAGAGAGGGAGGGAGAGAAGGAGAGAGAGGGAGGGAGGGAGAGGGAGAAGGAGAGGGAGAGAGGGAGAGAGAGGGAGGGAGGGAAAGAATACCTTGAATTGAAGGACGTAACCTGTTTTCAGCGTTAAATCCCGGGTCACTGCAAACCGATCGCCATCTGATTTGCCAAATATCATCGCTGATGGGGTAGCCGAACAAAAAGTTTCGTTTTTGGGCATCCCTTCGTTCGCTAACATTAGCCACATGCTGAGCTGGTTCATGGGGTAATCAAAGGCTGGTTTCTCGTAAAAATTCTAGTTGAAATAAAAAATATATATATAGGGAAAAAACCTCCGCGCTATTTATTAATCAAACGTGTATGCTGCCCATCTGGCCAAAGGTGACTCTAGGCAACTTAAAAGACATTGAACAAAATACTGTATAAAACATTCAAGCACTAAATGAAAGTCTTAAATTTAAAAATGCAATTAGAATACAATTAAGCTGCTGGCAGTCAGCAGAGTTAGTTTGCAATACTGCATTCTACCTAGTGTGCTACCAGGGCTTAGAATAGCGCTAGCCCTTAGACTTATATACCGCTTCACAGAGCTTTACAGTCCTCTCTAAGTGGTTTATAGTTTCAGCCTATTGCCCCCAACAATCTGGGTCCTCATTTTAACGACCTCGGAAGGATTGGAAGGCTGAGTCAACTTTGAGCCGGTCAGGATCGAGCTGCTGACAGTCGGCAGAGTTAGCCTGCAATACTGCATTCTACCTACTGTGCCATCACGGCTTAGAATAGCAATAGTACTTAGACTTATATACCGCTTAACAGTGCTTTAGAGTCCTCTCTAAGCGGTTTACAGAGTCAGCCTATTGCCCCCCAACAATCTGGGTCCTCATTTTACCGACCTCGGAAGGATTGGAAGGCCGAGTCAACCTTGAGCCGATCAGGATCGAACTGCCGAATTTTGTGCTAACATTTTCATAAGCGTAAAACACCGCCCAACTTATTACCTGAGGCAACGTGGGGTTAGCCACAGGAATGATCTGTTTCAGCTTTTCGGACAGGATGATGATGTCATCGATAGCCCACTGATCGTAGCCTTCTCCCGAAAACACCGGCTGCCACCAACGGAATCGAGTGCAGGGGGTCTTTGCAGCAGGAGGGAGCTCCAGATAGACAAACCTAGATGCAGACATTCCTCGCGTGTTAAAAAGAGACGTGTAAAATGCAGATAAACACGTGAATGCAAGTAAAGAGGAGAGGGGAACATTCTGTTTGAACCAACGCAAGTCACCGTATTTTTTGGAGTATAAGACGCACCGGAGTATAAGATGCACCGTGGCTTGATGGTCATGTGACAATTCTTTAGGATTTAGCAGAGGTACTGGTCTACCAGGCTTTTAATTGCTTGCAGAGCTGTACCAGTCTACCCATTTGTTCTTGGAGCGTTCCGGTCTACTCATTTGTTTTTGGAGGCACCGGTCTACCCATTTGTTTTTTGAGTACACTGGTCTACCACCACACTGCCTTTTAACACTGATCAGCTGTAGGGCGGCACTTTGAAGCCCCGCGGCAAGAGTTTAAACAGTTTTTTTCCTTCTAGCCGATCAGCTGGGACTCGGGAGGCAGCGAATAGATTGGGGGCAGGGCCAAATAAAAGGTAAGAATAACGGGGGGGGGGGGAGCTCCTGAACAAAGAAAACCAGTTCAATGACATGATATTGTCACTGCTACCGGCTTGATTGAACTGGGCCGAACCGGGAGGAACCCACCACTGAAATGGATGCTAGATAAGGCTCAGTGGAATTCATGAGGAGGCTGGACTTGGGTCTCTTGTGGTTATGCAACGACTTCAAACTGATGACATGTTTAACTCCACCTTCCAGCTCAGCCTGGTCTTTTCCCACACAATTACAATTATGGAAGATTAAATAAAAAAAACTTAAAAAACAAGAGGACAGGAGGCATATGGGTGAGGATTGTCTCTCTATACCAGGGGGCTCCAAACTTGGCAATTTTAAAACTTGTGGACTTCAGCTCCCAGAATTCCCTAGCCAGCCATGCTGGCTGCGGAATTCTGGGAGTTGAAGTCCACAAGTCTTAAAGTCGCCAACTTTCAGAGCCCTGCTCTATACCAACAGCCACCCTCAGCATAAAGCATCCCTCTTGGTGCCCCAAACTGACTGGCAGAGTCAGGTTTTCAGGCTCTTCTGGAAGGCCAGGAATGTGGGGGGGGGCAACCTCCCCTCCAACAGAAGAATATTCCAGAAGGGAGGGGCCACAGTGGAAATGACTCTTCTCCTGGACCTCCCAGCAGAAATATGTAGCCGACGGCAGCGATGGGTTTCACATTATGTTACTACTGGTTCGCCACCCGCGTGCACGTTCACTTCGTGCGCGCGCGCCTGGTTTGCTTGTGCGCCGGCCTTCCACGCATGCACCTGGCCTTCCGCGCATGCGCTTTGCTAGTGCGCGTGCCTTCCGCGCATGTGCGCGGCCTAAAAAATGTGTCTAAATAGGATGGCATAGAGCAGGGGTGGGTAGGGCAGAGGGGCAGGCCCACCTGTGATTTCCACTACTGGTTTGGGTGAACTGGCCCGAACCGGCTGAATACCACCTCTGGCCGACGGGATCCAAAGCTGAAATGAGTGAGATGGGCCAATCCCATCGGGGTGAGACAGCTCCTCAGATATGAACGTAAGGCTAATCATGCTGTCGTAGGTAGACATCAAAACTTTTCTGCCATGAATCAGTGGTGAAATGTAAAATCTGTTACTACTGGTTCTGTGGCCATGGCTTGGTGAAGGGGTAATGTGACTTAGTGGGCGTGACCAACTTTTTCTTTTTTTAGCTTTTAAAACCATTTTTTCTACAACCTCTTCAGCTGAAGAGGTTGTAAAAAAATGCTTTTAAAAGCCTCTGACGATTCCAGCTGAGTTGTCTGATCGGCAGAGGCTTTTTTAAAAAAAAAAAAACCTCAGGTAACTCAGCTGGGATTGTCAGAGGCTTTTAAAAACATTTTTTTCTACACCCTGAAGAGGTTGTAAAAAAATGCTTTTAAAAGCCTCTGACGATCCCAGCTGAGCCATGGGATCATCAGAGGCTTTTCTTTTTACTTTTAAAAGCATTTTTTTGCCGAAGAGGTCGTAGAAAAATGCTTTTAAAAATAAAATAAAAAAGCCTCTGATGATCGCGCGGCTCACCTGGGCATGGGGGTGGGGGGCAGGGATTTTTGCTACCGGTTCTCCGAACCACCCGCCACCATTGCTACCGGATTGCGTGATCCGGTTCGAACTGGGAGCATTTCACCCCTGGTATGAATCAATACCTGGATTTGCTGAAGTCAGAGAAGTACATTTCTGCCAGGGCGTGCCAGTTGATGCCTCCATTGTTGCTGTATTGCAGGAGGACTCCTTCTTCTCTGCTGTCTGGCTTGTTGCAGGAAGGACTCTCTCCGCCGATCTGAATGTAAAACTGGACAAAGTCTACCCAGGTGGTGTCCAAATCCAAGCTCACCAATTGTCTCTTCCCAGCCTGGAGCATACAAGGAACAACAACAACAACAACAAAAAAAAACATTGATGATATTGATAATGTTGTTGATGATGATGTTGTGGATTTTGATGATGTTATCCAACCTCACACAGTAGACAATCCAAAGCAGTAAAATTCATAGGGAGACTCAAATTGCAAGTGTGTCCATGTGTGTGTGAGATTCTCCCATTCTCTCTCTCGCTCTCTCAATCTTTGACTCAGTCTCTTTCTCAATCTCTCAAACTCTCTTTCTCAGCCTCTCGTTCTCAATCTCTTTCTCTCTCTCAATCGCTCAACAACTTGCCTCCAGAAGTTGTAAATGCTCCAACGCTGGAAGTTTTAAAGAAGAGGTTGGATAACCATTTGTCTGAAGTGGTGTAGGGTTTCCTGCCTAAACAGGGGGTTGGACTAGAAGACCTCCAAGGTCCCCTCCAACTCTGTTATTCTATTCTATTCTATTCTATTCTATTCTATTCTATTCTATTCTATTCTATTCTATTCTATTCTATTCTATTCTTTCTCTCTCAATCTCCCTCTTTCTCTCTCTCAATCTCTCTCAGCCTCTTTCTCTCTCAATCTCTCTTTCTTTTTTAGCCTTCTCTCTCTCTCAATCTCTCTCCCAATCTCTCTCTCAGCCTCTTTCTCTCAGCCTCTTTCTCTCTCAATCGCCTTCTCTCTCTCAGTCTCTCTTTCTCAGCCTCTTTCTCTCTCTTTCTGTCTCACTCTTTCTCTTTCCCTCCCTCCCTCTCTCTCTCTCTGTTTGTCTCTCTTTCTGTCTATCTGTCTCTCTCTCTGTCTTTCTCTCTTTCTCTCTTTCCCTCCTTCCCTCTCCCCCCCTCTCTCCATCTACCTACCTACCGACAGATTTGGCCCATACTGGGTTCATGTCAATGAAACTAGTGGTTTACCTAAGGAAATGTAGATGAATTGACTATGTAAACATTTTATAAGTTATACAAGCATGATTTTTATCCTCTTTTTACAACGATGGATATTTTTCTATTCAGATTATGAATATGCTACATAGACTTATCTAGGCGTAAAGGTGAGGGATATTTCTTTCAGCTGATTTAGAAAATGACATTTTTAAAAAGTGTTCATTTTTATTATTTCTTATTATTATTTCAAAAGATGTATCAATATAGCTGGCTAAAGAATTCTTGGAGTTGAAGTCCACGAGTTTTAAAATTGCCAAGCTTGGAGACCCCTATCTGGAAGTTATCCTTACTAGAAAGTTTTAAGCGTGTGGACAAATATTGACAAAGTCTATGCCAACACGTGTGACATGAGTTTAATTCAGCGATGCTATTCAGCAGGTTCTGACAGGTTCTGGAGAACCAGTAGCAGAAATTTTGAGTAGTTCAGAGAACTGGCAAATGCCACCTCTGGCTGGCCCCAGAGTGGGGTGGGAATGGAGATTTTGCAACATCCTTTCCGCAGGAGTGGGGACGGAATGGGGATTTTGCAGTATCCTTCCCCTGCCACGCCTACCAAGCCACGCCCACAGAACCTGTAGTAAAAAAATTTGAATTCCACCACTGGTTTAATTGATTTGAGTTTTAACTATTTACCAGAAGATTACTGACATCCATTTGATGCCCTTTTACCAGATAGATTAGCATCTAAAAATGTTTCGGTCCATGGTTTCCTATTCACCATATTCTTTCGTTGTAAACCAGCTCATTTTTATTGCCAAATGTAAATTGGTAGAATACGATAGGGATATTATTTTAAAATATAATCTGATTTCACAACTACCTGAAATATGAACCAAATGGAAGGTACCAGCGAGGCCTAAGTTGATATATTCCTTCATCAAAGACTATATAATGTCTTTCCACCTTCTCTTTCAGTGAAAAAAAAAATCTGGTCTTTGATAGGATGATCCATCTATTAGAGAACATATGACATGACATTCTGGCTCTGGGTTCAAGCTGTCTGCATTTCCTAAGATAAACCAGCTATCTCGTCCCCCCATGTAAACAGCCGAAATGCAATTCCAGATAAAATTGTTGTCACGAGCTCAAAGCCTCCAACACAAAATCTCCTTTTCCAGTGAGATGAATCACGACATCGTTACATTTATTATTAGTTTTTTTTTTTTTTAAAAAGACTCCAATTATTAAAATTACAAAGGACCGGGGGGCGGGGGGGAGGAGAGATGAATTAAAAGAAGAGCATCCTGCCAAGGACCTTAACAATCGCAAAAACAAATAAATGGCGTCATTATAATACAAAATTGCATTCTGAATTGAGAGAAGGTTGCAACGGTGGAGGTTAAAACATACGTTTCTTCTAGTTTTTTTAAAAAGGAAAATTATCTTCTTCTTTTTTAAAATATTCCTCAGACAGCTGCCTGTTTAAAAAAAAGAGAGAGAGAGTCTTTGATTAAAAATATCTCAGTGAGGCTGTTGCCAAGGTTAGTGACAGTGAGTGAAGCTTTAAAGAGGAGATGCATAACACCTGGGCCCGGCAGATTAAGACTCATCCAAGGGACCGCTGAAGATTAACAATAATTGTTCTCCCCTTGGACTGTGTACATCATCAAACGTTAGAGCAACACAATCAATCTCCGGCATCTGTGGTGAGCTCGCCGAGACAGACAGCCGTGGCTTTCCGTGGCGCTCCTCGGAGCGGAGCACAACAAGGGGAGCGAAACTCACACCCCTGTTTCTTTCATCGCGCGCCCGAATGTCAAGGAATAGAGAATGCGGGGGGGACAATGCGCACGACCTTGGAAAACTCGTAAAAGCAACACTTTGGCTGTTGTTTGTGAGTGACTATTTCACCCATTCAGGTGGGAGGAGTGAATTAAGGAGCGGTATTAGGAAGCTTTTTTTTTCCCCCTGAAGAGTTGCAAACTGAAGGGCTTGCTGGTTTTTGTCCGTCCCTCCCCCCCTCCCACAAATAAATGGGACACTTGAAACGTCCGCTTTTGTTAGCTGTAGCTTTAAGTGGCTCTTTTCTTTCTTAAGCTTCATCGGGTTTTCTGCACCATCATCCGAGCGACGAGTGATCGGTCTACATTTAAGACCCAGCCATCTGTTGGCCTCATCATCTTCCCATCTGCAGGTTCTCATAAGTGGTGGTCCAGCTGCCCCCTTTTTCTCCTTGAAGCCATTTCCTTCTTCTCTGATGGAGCATTTCTTCCTTCTCCTCCAAATTTCGTGCTCTGGATGAAATGTTCCTTTTGCTTTCTCCATTATCCAGCCATCTCTTTCAGCTCACTTTATGACTCTCTTCTCTTCTCTTCTCTTCTCTTCTCTTCTCTTCTCTTCTCTTCTCTTCTCTTCTTCGTCGTTTAATGACCCCGTAATCCTTTACAGAGTGGAGTCTGGGCAACTGAATGGAGCTAGCAGAGTGTTTACTGGCCAGATGCCCTTCCTGTTGCCAATACGGAGTTCTATTCAGCAGATATATTCTCATCGTGCCCAGAGAGAGAAATATCAGCCTCTACCTAGGATCGAACTCACAGCCTCCTGACTGTGAGGCGAGAGCTCCACCTTCTAGGCCACCATGCCACTCTTTATGACTCTGTTCTCTGATGAAGGAGATATGTAACGGGGATAACTTTCATAGACAGGTGGTCCGTACAACCACCATTGAGCCCAACATTTCGGCTGCTCTGTGAGACGTTTGTTAAGGGAATTTTGCCTCATTTTATAACCGTTTTTGCCACAGTTGTTAAGTGAATCGCAGCAGTTGTTAAGTTAGTGACATGGTTGTTAAGGGAATCTGGTTTTCCTCCATGACTTTGTTTGTCAGAAGGTCGCAAAAACGGATCACATCACCCCAGGACACTGCAACCATCATAAGTATGAGTCCGTTGACAAACCTCTGAATTTTGATTATGTGATTGTAGGGAGGCTGCGACAGTCATAAGTGTGAAAAACGGTCATAAGTCACTTTTTTTCAGTGCCGTTGTAGCTTTGAATGGTCACTAAATGAACTGTTGTAAGTTGAGGACTAGCTGTGGTGCGCGATTCTCAGTTCTGGCTTTGCAGTACACTTGATCTCTAATAAAACTATACCTTTCTCAACAAATGGAGCCACTGCACACTGGAACCACTAGATACAAGGACAGTTTTTCCCCCTATGCCACCCCTCTGCTAAACAACCAATTCCCACAACACTATCAAACTATTCCTATTGCCTATCTCCTTTTCTAATTATGACTATAACTGTGTTGCTTGTATCTTTATCATTTATATTGTTTTATTTAGTTTCCTAGCATGATTCGTGTTGATTCTATCACTAAGTGTTGTACCTTATGATTTTTGCTGAATGTATTTTTACGGTGACTATGATCATGATTTATCACTTATAGCTTTTATGGTACAATGAGAGCTTATGCACCGAAGAAAAATTCCTTGTGTGTCCAATCACACTTTTCTATTTCTATTTCTATTTCTATTCCATTCCATATTTTCTATTCTATTCTATTCTATTCTATTCTATTCTATTCTATTCTATTCTATTCTATTCTATTCTATTCCATTCCATTCCATTCCATTCCATTCCATTCCATTCCATATTTTCTATTCCATTCCATTCCATATTTTCTATTCTATTCTATTCTATTCTATTCTATTCTATTCTATTCTATTCTATTCTATTCTATTCTATTCTATTCTATTCTATTCTATTCTATTCCATTCCATTCCATTCCATTCCATATTTTCTATTCTATTCTATTCTATTCTATTCTATTCTATTCTATTCTATTCTATTCTATTCTATTCTATTCTATTCCATTCCATTCCATTCCATTCCATTCCATTCCATATTTTCTATTCTATTCTGTTCTGTTCTGTTCTGTTCTGTTCTGTTCTGTTCTACTCCACTCCACTCCACTCCACTCCACTCCACTCCACTCCAGTCTACTCCATTCTGTTGTGGCAAATCCGACATTTTTTTTTCAAAGTTAAAACATTCAAGCCCAACAAGTAAAAACTATGGAAGAATGTCGTCTTTGTGTTTTACCATTCCACCACCTTTCTTTCTGAATCGCATTATACTGAGCGAATGGATAGATATACCTTGTTGAAATAAAGAGAGGATCCAGAGGAGATCACTCCGCAGCCTTGTTCTGGTTTTACAATCTCTCCGCCAATGACTTCCTGCCATTCTTTTTCCAAAGTGTTCGGATTCTCAAAATCAGACATTATAGTTGAAGGCAGATTATTTTCAGGTTGGCATTCAGTACCCTGGTATCCAGAGTCACATCTGCAGAAGAGAACAAACACATGGTATGTGGTATCCGGGAGGGTGAAAAGGGCCTTCCCCGGCCTCCGGAGGCCCTCCGGTAGGCCCGTTTTTCACCCTCCCAGAGCCTCCACACGGGCCCTGCACTTACCTGGCATCCAAAATGGGCCGCGTGGAGACTCTTGGGAGGGGCAGGGCAGGGTGGGCGGGGTCAGTCAGTCCTTGCAAATACTGGTTCGGCGAGCCAGATTAAAATTAACATCTGGTTCGCCAGAACCGGTCCAAACTGGCGAAATCCCACCCATGGGAACATGTATAATGTATTTACATATATCTTTGTTAGGTATGATCTTATAAGTTATTATCTTAAGTTATACAGATGGCTTGTCACTCTATATCATCATTTCCATTCAATGATCCCATAATCCTTTGCAGATTGGAGTCGGGGCAACTGAATGGAGCTGAGTCTAGGCGGATGCCCTTCCTATCACCAATGCAGAGTTCTATTCAGCAGATATATTCTCTGTCAGCGTTCCAACGCTGGCATAGAGAGCAGAGGAGAGCGAGAGATAAACTCTGAAACTTTTGTCTGCTAAATCCCTTTGAAGCCGAGTTGTCATGGAATTGAGGGGAGGGGGCACATTCCTGGGAAATGACGAGAAAAAGAAGTCTGAAGAATGACTTGGAAGACAGCCAATGAGAAGCAGAGATTTGGGGATCGGAAAGGGAGGGATTGGGAGGCAAAAAGTCAGTCTTGTCCACGCGGAGTCATGATCCGGTGGCTGTGCTCAATTAAAGAAAGATTTCCTTAAAGATTGGCAGTTTGGAAATTCGTTTAATTTTGAGATAGCATCGTAGTCTGACATTCTCGTCATGCCCAGGGAGAGAAATATTTTCCTCTACCTAGGATCAAACTCACAGACTCCCGATTGTGAGGCGAGAGTTCCACCTCTAGGTCACCAACCACTCGCTTGTCACACTATTTGAGGTGAGCAAAATGTAAGTTTTGCTCCCCTATAATCTAAATCTCATTCAGGTTGAACTCGATTTACGATCACAATTGAGCCCAAAATTTCCCTTGCTAAGTGAGGCAGTTGTTAAGTGAGTTTTGCCCCATTTTATGACCTTTCTTGACACAGCTGTTCAATGAATCACTGCACTTTTTAAGTTAATAACAGAGTTGCTAAGTGAATCGGGCTTCCCCATTAAGTTTGCTTGACAGAAGGTCGCAAAAGGGGATCACGTGACCACCAACCCCCGCGACGCTGTGACCGTCATAAATATGAGTCAGTAGCTAAGTGTCTCTAATGTTGATCGCATGACCATGAAGATGCTGCAAGAGTTTTAAGTGTGAAAAACAGTCGAAAGTCACTTTTTTCAGTGTCGGTGTAACTGAATGGTCCCTAAACAAGCTTACAATGGCATTGAAAAACAGTGACACATGACTGATTCTCACACTTACGACTGCTGCAGCATCTCTGTGGTCACATGATCAAAATTCAGACACTTGGCAACTGGCTCATATTTATGACGGTTGCAATGTCCTCCCAAGGTCATGTGCAACCTTCCCAGCCAGTGTTCTGACCCAGCTCCCCAAACACAACAAACCCTCTGACGTGAACTCAAAGATTCCTTTATTAGGAGTGCCGGCAGCCCTGGCAAAAAGTTTCTCTCTCACTGCAGGCTAACAAGTCTGTCCAGCCGGGAGATGAATAGTTGTCTGCCACATCTATTCATTTCCGCCCCCTGCCTTTTATCCCCGGAGCTAGGGTGGGGCTTCGCTAGCAGCGGTGGCTCTTCCGTCCCAAGGACCGGCCCATAGATTTCCACTGCTCTCCTCTCCTCTGCCTTCTGTGCATCTGTATGTCAGGCACTGGACCCAGCTGTTCCTCCTCTTCCTCATCAGCCACCTCCAGACCTGAGGGCTGTTGACTCTCCACCTGAGGACTGATGGACAGCCCAGAGTCCACCTCTCTCTCTCTGACAGCTCTATTCCCTCCTCCTCCTCGGAGGTCTCAGGTTGCCTTGATGTTGGTCCTGACTCCCACACCACCTCCTCCTCTGATTTGGTTGCTGGAGGGGCCAGCCGCCGCAGGCCACAACACCAGTTTCAGGCAAACAAGGTCAATGAGGGGAGCCAGATTCATTTTACAACCGTGTTACTGACTTAAGAACTGCAGTGATTCATTTAAAAATGGTGGCAAGAAAGATCGCAAAATGGGGGAAGACTCACTTAGCAACTGTCTCGCTTAGCAACAGGAAGTTTGGGCCCAATTGTGGTCGTAAACTGAGGATTACCTGTAATTGGAAAGAACAATTAATCAGTGGGACAACTTGCCTCCAGAAGGTGTGAATGCTCCAACACCAGAAATTTTGAAGAAGAGATTGGACAACCGTTTGTCTGAAATGGTATAGGCAATGATGGCTAACCTTTTTGCCATCGCGTGCCAAAAGTGGGGGGAGCGTGGTTGGGTCACATGCACGCGTGCCCACATCCATAATTCTATGTGCCCCACCCGTGCTCCCCCCGCTTTTGGCATGTGATGGTCCAGTGGGCCCGGTAGGCCCGTTTCTTGCTCTCCCCAGGCTCTAGAGCCTTTCTAGGAGCCTGGGGAGGGCAAAAACAGCCTCCCCCCCGAGAGGCCCTCCAGAGGCCGGAAACAGTGTGTTTCCTGACTTCTGGTGGGCCCAGAAGGCCCGAAAATCAGCTGACTGGCGCACGCATGCGTGTCGGAGCTGAACTCGCGTGTCCACCGATATGGCTCCGTGGGCCACCTATGGCACCCGTGCCATAGGTTCGCCATCACAGGTATAGGGTTTCCTGCCTGAGCAGCGGTTTGGAGTAGAAGACCTCCAAGGTCCCTTCCAACTCTGTTATTCTATTCTATTTTTTTTTCTCTAACAGCAAACAAACAGGAGATACCTGCAAAGGCCATGATCGCACCAGCCATGCCCGTTGCACATATTTGGGCACTGCTGTCCTATATAGATGTTGTCCAGGGCCCATTCGTCTTGGGAGGTGTAATAGCACTGACTCCAGCGGAAACGTGTTGCACTGGACCTGGAGAGAAGAATAAAAATGGTGTGGTCATTAAAAGCGTGCACAAATCTGCGAGGAGGCACTCAGTAATCATAATGAGCCACAGTGGCGCGGTGGTTCGAACGCAGTACTGCAGGCTACTTCTGCTGATTGCCGGCTGCCTGCAATTTGGCAGTTCAAATCTCAGCAGGCTGAAGGTTGACTCAGCCTTCCATCTTTCCAAGGTGAGTAAAAGGAGGACCCAGATGGTTGGGGGCAATAGGCTGACTCTGTAAACCGCTTAGAGAGGGCTGCAAAGCACTGAATATAAATCTAAATGCTTATATACTTCTAAGTGGTATATAAAACTAAGGGCTAAGTGCTAAAAAACTAATATTCGACTTAGAATATCCCCAGCAGAACTCCAAAGAGAATCAAAGATAAACTTAGATTCTAGATTAAAGCAATGGAAAGGATGGAGGGATGGAAGGCTGAGTCAACCTTGAGCCTGGTGAGATTTGAACTGCCAAATTGCAGGCAGCCGGTAGTCAGCAGAAGTGGCCTGCAGTACTGCACTCTATCCACTGCGCCACCGAGGTCCTGTCCTATCCTATCCTATCCTATCCTATCCTATCCTATCCTATCCTATCCTATCCTACCCTACCCTACCCTACCCTACCCTACCCTACCCTACCCTACCCTACCCTATCCATTTGAAAATAAATTCTGAAAGCTCATAATAGACATTACTACAACCAACTTATAAAGGTATTTGCCATTATTATTGTTTATTCTTTCCTAAACACTTTTAAAGTCAGAAGATTCAGTCAGACCCTTGTTTTGTCAATTGTGTTTCATTATTAATAATTAGACACATTAATTAATAATGTATAATAATACAATAATCAGACACACTCATCTGACAAACAGGAATTTGAATAGCATTTTGGCTCTATAATGCTCTCTATAATGTACAAGCTTCGGTATAAGAAAAAACTTACAACATTTACCTGTATTGTCATTCAAATACTTCAGAAAGGAGCATTAAACATTAAAGCCATTGGTTTTTAAAAAATCATTCTTTAGGCAATCATACAAAAAGGACAGCTTAGAAGTTAAGGAAACGAATCCAGGAAAATAAGCTTGAACTCTCAGAAATTCTCAATAACCATTACTTGCGAATAATGTTGCTTCGTTAGCTTCCTACAGCTGAATTATTCTAGACCATCTTTATTGCCCCAACTTTTAAAACTGAAAAATAAAATAAACTCCCCCCCCTTTGGATGGAATTTTCCAGTCTATTTTCAACTACCGTTTTTTAGGAGAAAATATTGAAGATATTCTTATGTATGTATATATTAATGTGTAGGGCTAGTTGTCTACAGTAGTGGCCAAAATTGTGGAAAGCTTTTGGGAAAAGTGTATTTTCTAAAACTAGCTAATAACACCACCTTTTGGGGGAGTAGTACCATAAAATTATATATCAGTGAAAAGATAATTTAATCAAGAATGTAATGCAATAAGTTTTAGGAAGGGTTTGCTATTAGAATAGCAGTTACAGTATAAAGAAGAAAAGTGAAATACGTGGAAAAAACGAGATATACAAAAATGATCACCATGTCAGTTAATACTTAGTTGGGTAACCTTTAGCATAAATTACGGCCTTACAACGTCTTCCCATGGAGTGAAGCAAGTCTTGTAGTTCTGCAGCTGTTATCATGTGAAACCAAGATTGAATGATGGCTTCTATTAACTGGGTTTTATTGCTGGGTCGCTTCTGACTAACCAGTTTCTTTAGTCGGCATCATAGATTTTCAGTTGGGTGAATGTCTGGGCTATTCCCAGGCCATTCCAGCAGTGGAATAGGATTATCTTGAAACTCCAAAAAAAAGTGGTATTATTAGCGATCAGACCTCAAAAAAACCTTTTCCCAAAAGGTTTCCACAATTTTGGCCACTACTGTAGATTTAATATTCCTGTAGGAAGGAGTATATCATAGAGTAGCTCACAATGGTTATAAATGACTAATTTTAATCAATCTAGAATCACATTGGTAATTCATATACAAAGGAGTCCCAAGCTACACTTAGAATCAGCAAATCCGAAACTTGCAGTATTTATATTGTCAATGATGTGAAGATAATAGATCATCGACTCTTCTCTATGGAGGTTTTACAATAGCATCTCAAAAGTTATTGCAGCCCTCCAAAGGACCAACACAGCTCATTGAACAAGCTGCAATTCATATTATTGACGCTGAAAGAGAATAACCCACAAACTCTTTATCATTTGAAACCCAGAGGCAAACACGCAACAGTGTTTGCATATCAAATGCAGTTTGGCTTTCAATTTGAAGTTTAATTGTATTGTTCCTCAGCTTGAGAATATGTTTAAAAAAAAACATGTTTAAAAAATAAGACAACTGCAGGTATTTTAGAAAATGCATTATTTAAATGTGTTTTTTTTAAAAAATTCTATTTATGTTGTTGGAGAATCTTCCCAAGTGAAAACGTAAGGAATCTGTTCTACAACTTCTGTGGGCAAAGTTTTCAGAACAAACTGGCGATTTGAGGTAGTCCTCCATTTACGACAGTTCATTTAGTTGACTGTTCAAAAGTTACAACCACCCTGGTTGTTACAACTTTTGTAGCATCCCCCGGGGTCATGTGATCAGAATTCAAATGCTTGGCAACTGTTTCATATTTACGACGATCCCGAGGTACTAACTTTACAACTGCAGGGATTCACTTAACAACGGTGGCAAGAAAGGTCGCAAAAGTGGGTCAAAAACTCACTTAACAAATGTCTCACTTAACAACATAAATTTTGGGCTCGATTGTGCTCATAAGTCAAGGACTACCTGTATAAGGTGTAGGCTATATACTGAGAGCATATGCACCAAGACAAATTCCTTGTGTGTCCAATCACACTTGGCCAATAAAAAATTCTATTCTATTCTATTCTATTCTATTCTATTCTATTCTATTCTATTCTATTCTATTCTATTCTATTCTATTCTATTCTATTCCACTTCCTATTCAATTAAGTTGATGTCATATTCCTGCTTTCCTCATGGTTTTGTTACTAGACAGCCTTAAATCACTGCGATTTTTAAGTGCAACAAACAAATTCCACTTCAAGCAAAGCATAAGCGATGTTTTCTCAATAAATTCAGAGTAAGTGCTACCTTTTTAAAACACAATAAAGGAGGCCAAAGGACTGAGAGCCAATCAAATTATGTTTTTCTACCTTCCGAGTTAACTGTTAATTACATTTATCTAATTATCTGGCAGATCAGATGTTTGGTGTTGATTTGTTGATGAAGGCAGCAACTGGCAGCTGCTTGCATCTCATTAAGCCAGTTCTTATGTTAATGCCTTCCATAAAAATGAAATTAATTTCCATCAGCGTCAGAAACATATAAGTCATGTACAATAAAGTCCAGAAAACAGGTGCATCTGGCTGATACGTTCCAGGACAAGTTACCAAATGCCATATATTTTCTAATATGGCAGATTCCGGTCATAAAAAGGACAGTCCAGCAATCTCGTTTGGCTCAGATGTCCTGCAGGTACATATGTTGCTGAAAAACTAACAAGGTATTGATGACAATTCGTGACAAGGACATCTGAACCGGTGGTGAAATCTGAACTGGTTTGACACCGGTTTGCTGGCCACACATGCGCAATATGCGTCAAACACGCGCTTTGCACTGGGAAAAAAAAAAAGCAGGATTTCCTGCTTCCTAGCGATTTTAAACTGCGTGGCATAGCTGATCATCTCTTCTGCCCCAGCTACGGAACCCAAGAAATGTAGCACACACAAAACTCTGAACAACTTTGTTTACTACAAACAGTCTTTTTTTCAAATGCAGGCTATTACTAAAAATGTCCTTAACAGCCTGCCAGGAATTCCAAAGATTAGATAAAGGCTTACAAGAGTTGGCAATTAGGCCAGAAACCAGGTTTGCAAGGAAACTTCACTCTCAAATGCGACCGGACAAACATGCGTTGTTTCCTGCAACGTTTGCCAGCTGTGTGCAAACTTAAATAGGCTAAGGGAGTGGCCAATTAGCCCCAAGCCTTACACTCAAGGAGATCTCCTCCTCCTGAGTAGCCACTCCTGCCTTTTGGCAGCCCTGCGTGCTCGTGCATTGAGAAGAGGCTCCTCCACTTCACTCTCTTCACTTGAAGGAGCCTCTGGAGGTTCTGATGGCCCTGGCTGAATCTCTGCCTCTGGCACCACATCTTCTTCAGCCTACTCGCTGACTGACTTGAGCGCCGGCTGCACAGGCTGCTGGCGCGACACCACACCAGCCTCCTCCTCCTCGGGATCCGCCACAATCCGTGCAGGCCGCTGGCGGGCCACAACATCATCGGAAACACCCGTTCGGAGGAACCTGTAGCTTCTTTTTTACTACCGGTTCATGCGAACCGGTGCGAGCCAGTAGCATTTTACCACTGATCTGAACTCTTGGGGTGCAGGGAAAGGAGGATGGAGAAATATTGGGATTGCAAATGTCTCTGGGGATTCTCAGTCATCCAGATCACGGTTGTCCCAAAGGTGCTTCTTCAAAAGGCAACTGGACTTTGTTTTTTTCCTTGAAGACGTTTCGCTTCTCATCCAAGAAGCTTCTTCAGTTCTGACCGAAGGATTTATATTCTTTGCAGTCCTCTGGTCTTTAGCCCTCTTTCTGGGAGTCATTGAGGCCACTTGGAAGTTTATCTTGGCCCTTGGGGGGGGGTGTCACTTGAATGGTGCAAATGGGTGTGGAACAGGGGTGAAATCCAGCAGGTTCTGTCATGTTCTGGAGAAACCGGTGGCGGAAATTTTGAGCAGTTTGGAGAACCGGCAAATACCACTTCTGGCTGGCCCCAGAGTGGGGTGAGAATGGAGATTTTGCAATATCCTTCCCCCAAGAGTGGGGAGGGAATGGGGATTTTTCAGTACCCTTCCCCTGGAGTGGGCTAGGAATGAAGATTTTGCAGTATCCTTCCCCTGCCACGCCCACCAAGCCACGCCCACAGAACTGGTAATAAAAAAAAAATGGATTTCACCACTGATGTGGAACCTTCCATTCTCCACCATTCATTCAGAACTGAAGAAGCTTCTTGGATGAGAAGCGAAATGTCTTCAAAGAAAGTCCAGTTGACTTTTGAAAAAGCGCTTTTGGGGTTTGGATCCCAGCTGAATTTGAAGCACATGCATTACTTAAAGATGGGATCTCCCCGAACTTGCAAGAACTTTCGAGGTTCCAAAATCCACTCACATTAAGGTCAGATTTCTTTTGTGAATTCATTTAGTCCTTCACAAAAGAAAGGAAAAAGGGAAGAGGGCCAGGTGAATTTAAATTCTGATCCCTATCAATGTCTGCTGGAAATAGCTATGATTGATAAAGACCCTGAAAACTTTCCAAAGTTTTGGCTTAGCTGCCAGAATTATTCAATTTTTCTTTTCATCCTGGGCATATCTCATAAAATGTTGGCATCATTTGAAGGAAAAAAAAAACAGAAGAAAAATAAGAAGGAAGAGATGCATTCAAGTGACTGTACCAAGAATTATTTTAGCTTCAAACAATATATTTGCTAAGTAATATGCATTCAAGCTTGAAACACAACTATATCTCTACGTACGTACAAAAACCTAAGTAGTTACACTATTACCATGTTTTCTGGGGTAAAAGGACTGTGATTCTTCTCCACTTTGTATATTCACTGGAGTGGTAGATACTTGCTGGAGTAAATTCTTGGCAACTGGGCATGCTTGGAAGGCATTCCTTAAGGAAACATACAAACACAAATACATGAAAATTAATATGAAGATATTATAATGAACTGCAGTGTTGTTTAATTCCCTGGTGCACAAATAAAACATTTGACCAGGCATTGAAGCAACATTATTTTGTGCAAGCACTGCTAACTTCAGTATTATTTACTGTGTTTTCCCGAAAATAAGACCAGGTCTTATATTAATTTTTGCTCCAAAAGACGCATTAGGGCTTATTTTCTGGTTAGGTCTTATATTTGGGGAAAATACGGTACTAAATGCACCCATCTGGCTGACAATCTTAACTGGGACTTATTTTGGGGGTAGGACTTATATTACGAGCATCCTGAAAAATCATGCTAGGACTTATTTTCTGGTTGGGTCTTATTTTCGGGGAAACAGGGTACAAATATTTTATATTTCAGATACCATGATTTGGGGGTCAGAGCAAACAAATATTGCTCAACATATATATCATTTCCCCTGCACATTTTTCAATCATTTCAACTTCATTCTTATTTATGAAAATATAATGAAGTTGAAATGATTGAAAAATGTGCAGGGGAAATGATATATATGTTGATCAACTAAACACATAATTGTAACAAGATATTTTGGACGCTATGGTATCTCTAAGCCATAAAAAAAAAACTTATTTATTCAAAAATATAGACATTATAATGTGCCATTTTTGGGGACAATAATAAACAAGAGTTAGCACTAAATAAGAAATGTACAGTTCTAATTTGTTTATAACCACAATTCAAGAAGGTTCTCTTCAATCAGAAGCTTGAAAAGATACCTGCACATAATCATGATTTAATCTTACATGCGAGCTAAACCTGTAAATGTATGTTGACTTCTGGCTAAATCACTTTCTACAGTTGTCACAATTCCCCCATTAGTCTCTATTTTTGACTGAAAATGAATTTGTGAAACTTTGGTTATGCAGCTTTATCTATTATTCCACTATTGCATGATAGATGATAGATAGACAGACAGACAAACAGACAGATAGATGAGATAGATGACAGATAGATGAGAGATAAATGAAATAAATATAGAAGATAGATATAAATGATATAGATGATAGATGATAGAAAGACAGATAGATAGATAGTTATAAATGATGATAGAGATAAATTAGATAGATGATATAGATTAGATAGATAGATGAGAAAGATAGATGATAGATACACAGACAGATAGATGATAGAAATAAATGATAGAGATATAGACGATAGATGATATAGATGATAGATGATAGAAATAGATGATAGATAGATCAATATAGATGATATAGATGATAAAGAGAAATAGATGATAGAAATAGATGATCGATCGATCGAGCAATATAAATGATATAGATATAGATAGATAGATAGACAGATAGATAGATATAAATGATGATAGAGATAAATTAGATAGATGATATAGATTAGATAGATGATAGAGATAAATGATAGATACACAGATGATAGAGATAAATGATCTAGATATAGACGATAGATAGATGATAGAAATAGATGATAGATAGATCGATATAGATGATATAGATAATAGAAATAGATGATAGATCGATCCATCGATTGATCGATCGATCAATATAAATGATATAGATATAAATGATAGATAGATAAATTATATAGATGATAAATGATATAAATAAGATGATATAGATTAGATAGATAGAAAGATATAGATAAATGATAGAAGATAGATGATATAGATAGATGATAGAGAGATAAATGCTATAGATGATATAGATTGATTATAGAGATAAATGATAGATACACAGACAGATGATAGATAGATAGATAGATAGATAGATAGATAGATAGATAGATAAGTGATATACATGATATACATGATAGACAGATAGATAGATGATATAGATGATAGACAGACAGACAGACAGGCAGACAGATTTCACATATGTTCTCTGTGAAGAAATATCTCCCTTAATCAGACTTACCTCTTGAACCAGATGCCAAGTAAGGCCATGATTAGTGGAGTATTCCAGTTTCACCTGATTGTCCATGTGGGGCGTGTACTGCTGGCCACAGCCCATCACCAAGTTGAACTGAATCATATACGATGCTCCAATTTGCATAGACTGTGTTTCTACGTAGCGCATACTAGAAGCTAACTTGGAATCTCCGGTAAAACTGAAAAGAAGAGGGAAAGAGGTAAACTGGTCATTTATGGAGTAGCTTCAACAAACGCACGACACAACATAGGAGGACAAACCCACCAGGACAAGATTCAGCAGTCCGTCTGCATTTGAAAGACAAAGGCCACTCTTTTGAAGACAGCAAAGTCCCCATTTTAGACAGAGAGGACGGCTGGTTTGAAAGAGGGGTCAAAGAGGCCATCTTTGTCAAAATTGAACAGCCCTCTCTCAATGGAGGGGGAGGGATACGACATCATCTATCTCCGGTCTACAACACAGTTCTTTCAGCAGTTCCAAGAAGGCTCCACACCCATTTGCACTACTCAGGTGACCCTGAGGACATAGATAAACCTCCAGGTGGCCTCAATGACTCTCAGAGAGAGTGCCAATGACCAGATGACTGCAAGGAGTATAAATCTTTCCATCCTCTTACCATTGAGTCAGAACTGAAGAAGCTTCTCGGCTGAGAAGCGAAAGGTCTTCAAGGAGAAACAAAAGAAGTCCAGTTCTTTTTGAAAAAACGATTTGGGGACCCCTTTTTCTTGCTATTATAAACATGCCCTACAGGGGTGGGTTCTAATTTTTTTTTACTACCGGTTCTGTGGGCGTGGCTTATTTTGTGGGTGTGGCTTGGAGGTCATGTGACTAGGTGGGCGTGGCTAGCTGGTCAGAGTCATTTCTGGAAGGTCCTCGCACTTGCGACCAGTCCTCGCACTTACGACCCGACTCATTTGTTTGCTTTTAACACTGATCAGCTGTAGGGCGGCCCTTGGAAGCCCCGCGGCAAGAGTTTAAACAGTTTTTTCCCCTCTAGTCATCAGCTGGGACTCAGGAGGCGGCAATAGATTGTGGGTGGGACCAAATAAAAGGGAAGAATAACGTGGGGCAGTGGGGGGGGGTGGGAGGGCGGGGGAGGGGAGAACCGGTTCGGTGACGTCATATCGGCACCGCTACCGGCTCGGCCGAACCGGACCGAACCGGGAGGAACCCACCACTGATGCCCTATCATTAAACAACTTAAACCAGTGGAAGAAATTAATCAAAAGAAGAAAAAGAAGAAAAATCATCTTACATTGTCAGTCCACAGGCTCAGCTTGTTTGGGCAGTGTTAATCAGAGGGTGTGGATCTAAAAACTAGCCCACAATTAAGATGGGTTTCTATCAGAGGTGGGTTTCAGCAGGTTCTGACCAGTTCTGGAGAACCGGTAGCGGAAATTTGGAGTAGTTCAGAGAACCGGTAGTAAAAATGCTGACTGGCCCCACCCCCATCTATTCTCTGCCTCCCAAGTCCCAGCTGATTAGGAGGAAATGGGGATTTTTGCAGTATCCTTCCCCTGCCACGCTCATCAAGCCACACCCACCAAGCCACACCCACAGAACCGGTAGTAAAAAAATTTGAAACCCGCCACTGGTTTCTATGATGAATGGAAATAGAAATCTAGATTAAACTCGGCTTCTGCCTTCTGCTATTATTAAACTGTGGTTTATGAAGAGAAAACTAATATTGTTATCCTCTGACCTGATTTAAAAATGAGGTAGAGAAGGTTTTTAACTAATCCTTAGGAGAAAGATTGCAGATCTAGGGGAAAGAATGTACTGTAGAAGCCAAAATTGTGGAAACCTTTTGGGGAAAGTGTATTTTTGAGGTTTGATGGACCCCCCCACTTTTTTTTTTTTTTTTTTTTTGGCGTTTCAAGATAATCCCATTCCAGTGCTGGAATGGCCTGGGAATAGCCCAGACCTTAACTCAATTGAAAATCTATGGAGCCGACTAAAGAAACTGGTTAGTCAGAAGCGACCCAGCAATAAAACCCAGTTAACAGAAGCCATCATTCAATCTTGGTTTCACATTATAACAGCTGCAGAACTAAAAGACTTGGTTCACTCCATGGGAAGACGTTGTAAGGCCGTCATTCATGCTAAAGGTTACCCAACTAAGTATTAACTGACATGGGGATAATTTTTGTATATCTCGTTTTTTCTACGTGTTTCACTTTTCTTCTTTACACCGTAACTGCTATTCTAATAGCAAATCCTTCATAAAAGCTATTGCATTACATCAGGGGTGAAATCCAGCAGGTTCTGGAGAACCGGTAGTGGAAATTTTGAGTAGTTCGGAGAACCAGCAAATATCACCTCTGGATGGCTCCAGAGTGGGGTGGGAATGGAGATTTTGCAGTATCCTTCCCCTGGAGTGGGGTGGGAATAGAGATTTTGCAGTTGTTGTGGCCCCGCCCTCTGAGCCTGTCCCATCGGAGGAAGAAAGCTCCGAGCATGAGGAAGAGGAGTCAGCCACGCCTCCCTCTCCAGGCCCCTCCCCTCTGGCATTGTCTCAAGTGCCAGCCGAGGGAGAGGAGACAGCTGATTTGGATCAGAGTGATGAGGAAACATCATTCCTGGACGCACACCTCCGAAGGCGTGATAAACGTTTGCAGCAGTTTAGGAGGCGTGCTAGGGATTAGAACTGAGTCACTGGACCATACCCCAGAGACTATATAATAGAGGGTGGTGGTCAGTGATCTTTGTGACGAACAAAGCAAACCTTAGATAGTCACTTGGCAGATGGTGTGTCTATCGCTGCCAAGTGGAAGATAAGACCTGGGTGCGTTCCAAAGTGTTTCCTTAACCCTTGACTGGCTGTGTTTGGGTGTGTGTGGGTACGGGGACAGATCAGCAGTATCCTTCCCCTGCCATGCCCACCAAGCCACTCCATGCCCGCCATGCCACACCCACCGAACCGGTAGTAAAAAAAACTTGGATTTCACCACTGCATTACATTCTTGATTAAATTATCTTTCCATTGATACATAATTTTATGGTACTACTCCAAAAAAAAGTGGTGTTATTAGCTAATTTTAGAAAATACACTTTTCCCAAAAGCTTTCCACAATTTTGGCCATTACTGTAGCATCTACTTTGGTAGGTTATAGCTGTCTCAAAACAACACTATCAGAGTTTACCAAAATACCGGGTTTTTGCTATTGTGTAGGCTATTCAGATGAGCTAATAGCGTGGCTTATTTTGTGGGTGTGGCTTGATGGTCATGTGACAATTATTTAGGATTTAGCAGAGGTACTGGTCTACCAGGCTTTTAATTGCTTGCAGAGCTGTACCAATCTACCCATTTATTTTTTGCAGGCAATGGTCTACTCATATATTTTTGCAGGCACCGGTCTACTCATTTGTTTTGCTTTTTTACGACCAGTCCTCGCACTTACGACCCGACTCATTTGTTTGCTTTTAACACTGATCAGCTGTAGGAAGGCCCTTTGAAGCCCCGCGGCAAGAGTTTAAACAGTTTTTTTCCCTCTAGCCATCAGCTGTGATTCAGGAGGCAGCAATAGATTGGGGGTGGGACCAAATAAAAGGTAAGAATAACGCGGGGGATGGATGGGGGGGCGCCGGGGGGGCCACGGGGAAGCGGGGAGCAGAACTGGTTCGGTGACATCATATCGTTGGGAGAACCGGGCCGAACTGGGAGGAACCCACCACTACTTCAGATCCCTCTGTTAACCATCTGTTATTGTACTTAACACGTCGAAAGTTCACCAACGGCTTCCAGCCTCTTATAAAGTTGTCGGATTTTAATACATCTGAAGAAACATATGCTTGGAATCAATCCGAAGACCTTCGGAAGGTAGCTTAATATACCGGCTGCATCCATCAAGGAAAGAGCAATCAAATGCTCTTCTAGAAATAATGAATCGAGAGGAGGTTTGGATATTAACATTCTTCGGGGAACAGGTCGGTACTTGTGCATTTAATTAAACGATGTGCATGTTCAGAAATCGTCAACTTCCATGGGGTCTTCTC
Source organism: Pantherophis guttatus (assembly GCF_059756535.1). Lineage (NCBI taxonomy): Eukaryota > Metazoa > Chordata > Lepidosauria > Squamata > Colubridae > Pantherophis > Pantherophis guttatus. Next base: position 85,583,846 of record NC_142069.1, read on the forward strand.
AAAGTAATCATTTCACCTGCAAGCTGCACGTTAATTGCTCCACTTGGGAACGACAGCAGAGCGAGTGCCAGCCAGTAATTGTGACGGGTGAGCCATAGAATGGGACTTTCTACAATTACCGTACTTTGCTATCTATTTTTAAGCACATTGGTAAACTATATGGATACAAATGAACTGCGTCTGTCCAATCCAGCATCCTAAAGTGACAGGCAGAAGCCACGTTATTGCAGGAAACTCAATCTTTTTTTTAAAAAAAAAACAAAGTATGATTTGTTTTTCGTGTCATAGCAGAAAGGTTTGCGTACATCTTTACGGGTTTCAATGGGGACAGGAAAACTATGCAAGAATCTCCAATTTTAGTTCTGGAAAGATCTGTAATTCTCTGGATTAAATTGGTTGTAACTTGGAAGAGCTTTTTGCCCTATGGAATTCAAGAGGAGTTGGACTTAGACCAGGCCTGCCAAAATGGTGGGCCGTGGGCCAGATGCGTCACGCGTAGGCCACGCCCACCCTGGCTCTGCAAAGGCAAAAAAATGTGTGATATGTCATGATACGTCACATGACACGATCGAGTTTGATACCCGTGAACCAGACCATTTGTGGGAACGTTAACGACTCTAAGCTGATGACTCACTTAACTCTGCCTTCCAGCTCTGACTGCTCTTCTCCTACAGAATCATCAGACAATTCAGTAGGATTCAAAATAACTTTATATACATAACAACACATAAGACATACAATATCCTTGTAGGTTTTTCCACGTTGTAGAGAAGAGAAACAGCAAGTACAAACACGGCACAAAATGGAAGCACAAAATAGAGAAGGCAAAATGAAAGAGGGTGCCCTCAAGCCTATATACAGAACAGTTAAGCCACACCCAGGCTCTAAACTGTCTCTTAAGGTCCCATACAACAAATACTATGTTTCAGTTACCAAACAGCCCTCATTGGCTGACTTGTTGCTATGCCCTATTCCAGTTCATGAATATACTCTTGACAATTTATCATCTTACATGGTACATGACCTGGCTATTTCTAGGATCACTTTTCCTTAATATCCACCCAATTTATCACATCAGATAGGGTGGACATTGGGGTGAAATCCAGCAGGTTCTGGAGAACCGGTAGCGGAAATTGTGAGTAGTTCAGAGAACCGGCAAATGCCACCTCTGGCTGGCCCCAGAGTGGGGTGGGAACGGAGATTTTGCAATATCCTTCCCCCAGGAGTGGGGAGGGAATGGAGATTTCACAGTATCTTTTCCCTGCCATGCCCACCAAGCCACACCCACCAAGCCACACCATGCCCACCAAGCCACGCCCACAGAACCGGTAGTAAAAAAAAATGAATTTCACCAGTAGTAGACATCCTATCGAGGTCCCTCCTTGAAATCATGTCATCTAGTAGAACCTTGTAAGCCTATCTTTAACATGGCTGCCCCTACCCTGTGGAACACCTTCCTGCCGACAATTTATCCCTTCTAGCCTTTTGCTAGGCTGTGATTGTATGGATAGAAACATGGAAGGCTGGCAACTGAGCCTGTTTTGGGGCATCCCAAGAGCGACCTTATGGTGTAGGGCAGGGGTGTCGAACCCAAAGCCCGTGGGCTGGATATGGTCGAATCCTGGTCTACCCAGTGAGAAGAAGAAAGATTGGGCCAGCGTGGCTTTGGCCCGGTCTACCAAATGTGAAGAGGAAACATGCCAGCAGTTTGGGGAGTTGCGTCAAGATGGCCACGCCCACCCAGTTGGCCATGCCCACCAAGTTGGCCACGCCCCCCTGGCCCCTTCCAAGATCAATCACAGCCCTGATGCGGCCCTCAATGAAATTGAGCTGGACACCCATGGTGTTGAGTTTTTGTTCATTGCTTTGTTGTTTCTATCTTTTGTGTGTGCGATTGTTTTATTTATTGGCCTTATGGTTGTTGCAAGCCCGCTCAGAGTTCCTTAAGATGGGCAGCCACAGAAATCTTTTAAATAAAAAAAATATAATCCAGGTAGTCCTTGATTTACAACAGTTCACTGAGTGACCGTTCGAAGTTACAATAGGACGGGGGGGGGGAAATTACGACTGTTTTGCACACTTAAAACCGTTGCAGCATCCCCGTGATCATGTGATCAAAATCCAGACGCTTGGCAACTGACTCATATTTACGACGGTTTCAGTGTCCCGGGGTCATGTGATCCCTTTTTGCGACCTTCTGACAAGGAAAGTCAATGGGGAAACCAGATTCACTTAACAACCGGGTTACTAACTTAACAACTGCAGTGATACACTTAACAACTGAGGCAAGAAAGGTCGTAAAATGGGGCTAAACTCACTTAGAAAATGTCTCACTTAGCAACAGAAATTTTGGGTTCAATTGCGGTTGTAAGCCGCCGAGAACTACCTATACCAGACCATATATATATGAATTGTAATTCAGCCACTCTAAGTTTAGAAGGTGACCTAACTTTTTAAGTTTATTCCTTATAAAGTTAAAGGGAAAGGCTCCCCTCTCACATATGTGCTAGTCGTTCCCGACTCTAGGGGGCGGTGCTCATCTCCGTTTATAAGCCGAAGAGCCAGCGCTGTCCGAAGACGTCTTCGTGGTCATGTGGCCAGCATGACTAAACACCAAAGCGCTGTTACCTTCCCACCAAAGGTGGTACCTATTTTTCTACTTGCATTTTTTACGTGCTTTCGAACTGCTAGGTTGGCAGAAGCTGGGACAAGTAACAGGAGCTCACCCCATTATGCGGCACTAGGGATTCGAACCGCTGAACTGCCGACCTTTCGATCGACAAGCTCAGCATCTTAGCCACTGAGCCACCGCATCCCTTGTATTCCTTATACCTTCCTCGATAATTGTATATGAATAATGTCCCCAATTTCTCTTACAGTTGAATGAAATTACGAATAGCCAAAAAAAGTTAAAGAGGAAGAAAACCTTATGAATAAGGAAACAGATCCAATCTTTACCAAAGGATGAGGCTAAAAACTTGAAGCTGGAAGAGATGGTGGTGTATTAATTCAGGACTACGACGAGAGGCCTAAAATATCATTATTATAGAGGGAGAGTTTCCTTTCCCCCCCTGAAAATGTAGTTGAGGATGGCATGCTCTAAAATGATTTATAGCATATTGACTACCGTTCTTCTAATGAAAAAGCAATTTTCGGAGGATTCCCAGGAGAACGCTTTCCATGCTCCGCCAGCATACGCTCCTGGAAAGCCGGGAGGTTAGAAAATGAGAAGCAAATGGATACACAGCTGGGAGAAACCAACAGTAATTAATTTAACTACCAGGCATTTGCTCAGACCTGATCTAAGTTAAAAAAACAATCCTGGGGAGAAGTGGAAGGTCAGTGAAGGCTGCGGTTTGCATTTGACAAAGCTCCCGACGTCTCCATTGCAATGTTGATGCGCCGCCTGCGGTCCGATCTCAGCGTAATATGCGACATTGTCTGCTACGACGTCTTGCCTGTCAACAACTTCTTCAGTTCCAACCACAATAGCACATGGGCAAACAATCGATACGAGCTCAAGGGAAACCGCTCCAAACTCGATTGCAGAAAATACGACTTCAGCAACAGAGTGGTCGATGCCTGGAACGCTCGGCCTGACTCAAACCCTCACAGCTTCAACCTCAGACTGTTTACCGTAGACCCAGGGGTGGGCTTCAAAAATTTTAGCAAGGGGTTCTTTGCCTGGTTGCCGGGTGGGCATGGCCATGGTTGGCGTGGCCTAATTGGCTTCCTGCACCATGGCGGCGGGAGGGGGGCATTTTTGCCCTCCCCAGGCTCCGGAGGCTTTTCTTGAGCCTCCGGGAGGACAAAAATGGCCTCCCCAGGCTCTGTAGGCCCTCCAGAGGCCAGAAATGGGCCTGTTTCTGGCCTTCCTGAACTTGCGGTAAGCTGGTTTTTCGCCCTCCTTGAACCTCCGTGTGTGCCTTGCACTTACTTGCATCAAAAACGGGCTGCATGGAGACTCCTGGGAGTGGCGGGGTGGGCATTGGGGGTTCTCCGAACTGCACAAAATCTTAGCTAGAGGTTCTCCCGAACCCGTGCAAACCCCCAGCAGCCCACCCCTGTGGAGACCTCACTAGATTCTTAAGAGGTCCGTAAAGGGGGGCGTGCATTAACGCATCAGCATGCCTACCGTCCCTGTCTTACTGTCCCCATTTATTTGTATTTACTTCCTTTGTTTATGTTTATGTTCATACCTATACTTGTTATCTTGTACATGTTTGACAAACAAACAAATGAATAAATAAATACATGTATGGTCCATAGCGTTTTTCTGACCAGTTCCACATCAGCGAGAAAAACAACAGTCAGGAAGAAACTACAGAATAATCAGTCTTGTAATTTTTGGCATTTTTCTACAGGCAAAAAAAAAGAAAGAAAGAAAGAAAAGAACTTTGATTTTCCAATGTAGTTAAAAAAAAAAAATCCTGAAAACCAAAACTACACCTGGCATAAGAATCAGGGGTGAAATGCTCCCGGTTCGGACCGGATCGCCCGATCCGGTAGCAATGGAGGCGGGTGGTTCGGAGAACCGGTAGCAAAAATTCCTGCCCCCCCCCCTTTCCCCCCATGGCCAGCTGAGCCGCACAATCATCAGAGGCTTTTTTTTTACTTTTAAAAGCATTTTTTCGACAACCTCTTTGGCCAAAAAATGGTTTTAAAAGTAAAAAAAAAAGCCTCTGATGATCGCGCAGCTCAGCTGGGATCGTCAAAGGCTTTTAAAAGAAAAAACCCCTTTTTTTCTTTTAAATGCCTCTGACGATCCCAGCTGAGTTGCCTAATCAGCAAAGGCTTTTTAAAAAAGCCTTTGCCGATCCGGCAAAGCCTGATCGGCAGAGCCTTTTGACAGCATTTTTTTACAACCTCTTTGTTGAAGAGGTTGTAGAAATAATGGTTTTAAAAGTAAAAAAAAAAAAATTGGCCACGCCCACCCAGTCACATTACCCCCACCCACCCACCAAGCCACACCCACAGAACCGGTAGTAACAAATTTCAGATTTCACCACTGATATGAATACAGGTAGTCCTTCACTTATGACCACAATTGAGCCCAGCATTTATGCTGCTAGGTGAGAAATTTGTTAAGTGAGTTTGGCTTTTACGACTTTTCTTAGCCGTGTTTGCTAAGTGAATCGCTGCGGTTGTTAAGTTAGGCACATGGTTGTTAAGTGAATCTGGCTTCCCCATGGACTTTGCTTGTCAAAAGGTCGCAAAGGGGGATCAGGTGACCCCGGGACACTGCAACCGTCGTAAATACGAGTCACTTGCCAAGAGTCTCGATTTTGATCAGGTGACGCTGGGGACGCTGCAACGGTTGTAAGTGTGAAAAACGGTCATAAGTCACTTTTTTTTCAGTGACGTTGCAACTTCAAAACGGTCACTAAACGAACTTGTTGTAAGTCAAGGACTACCTGTGGAAGATAATATCTGTAGCTTAGGGTTGGATTGTGGAGTCCTTGATGCTCTCTGAGCTTGGATGTTTGCTTGCAGACATTTCCCGTCTGAGTTGGTAGTTCCTTGACTGGGGTGTTGTTTATCGAATCGAATCAAATCGAATCGAATCGAATCGAATCGAATCGAATCGAATAGAATAGAATAGAATAGAATAGAATAGAATAGAATAGCAGAGTTGGAAGGGACCTTGGAGGTCCTCTAGTCCAACCCCCTGCCTAGACAGGAAACCCTACACCACTTCAGGCAAATCGTTATCCAACATCTTCTTAAAGACTTCCAGTGTTGGAGCATTCACAACTTCTGGAGGCAAGTTGTTCCACTGATTAATTGTTCTAACTGTCAGGAAATTTCTCTTTAGTTCAAGGTTGATTCTCTCCTTGATTAGTTTCCACCCATTGCTTCTTGTCCTACTCTCAGCTATTTGGAGAACAGCTTGACTCCCTCTTCTTTGTGGCAGCTCCTGAGATACTGGAACACTGCTATCATGTCTCCCCTAGTCCTTCTTTTCATTAAACTAGACATACCCAATTAATTCCTGCAACCGTTCTTCATATGTTTTAGCCTCCAGTCCCCTCATCATCTTTGTTGCTCTTCTCTGCACTCTTTCCAGAGTCTCAACTGTTTGATTGTTGGTTCGATTGTTGGTCTCACATCAATTCTGGTGTTAAACTGTCAAACAGTAGACAGCAGAGCAATCAAGGAGGAAAACAATGCTCCCATCAATGCTGACAGAGCGAGCAATTTGTATATAAACAGAGAGCAAACCCCAATCCCTTCTAGCACTGATGATGTTACCTAGTAGGGTAAGAAAACATCTGCAAACATACTGTTGTGGCTCTGTTACCTGAGCCTGTGTCATCGGCAGGAGAGGACTCCAAGAGTGAAGGAGAGGAGTTGGCAAGGCCTCCCTCTCCAGGACCCTCCTCTCTGGCAATGCCTTTGGTGTCCGCTGAAGGGCAAGAGATAGGGCCGGGGCCAAGCACGTCCACGCAGCCACAGATGGACAATGATGAGGGTAATGAGTCTTGGCTGGATCCACGCCAGTGTCGCAGAGATAAGCGCGCGCAACAGAAGAAAAGGCGTGCCCGAGATTAGGCTGAGTCACTGGACCACACCCCACAGGGTATAAAAGGGAGCGTGGTGGCCAGTCAAACCTTGTGACGAACAAAGCGGAAAGCTTCCACGCCATTCTGCATTGCCGGACTTTTGCTATAGACTTTGCTGGATTATCTCTGGACTTGATTAACTCCGTAATTATTGAGCTGTTTCTTTTGATGTATCAGAAGTGGGGAGAAGTTATCTCTCCCCTTCGTAAATAATAAACTCTTGGCAGGCAGCCATTAGGTTGTTGCCAAGTTCCGTTATCATAAGGAAAAGGACTTTGCCAGCTGGTTTGGTCTTTAACTCTTGAACGTCTGTTGGTGTGTGCGCGTGTGGTTGGGGACAGAACACATACAACCAAGTTCAGGCAGCACGAAGGGGCTCTGCATCTTTTGCCCATCTAACAGTGGGCATCAAAAGCTTTTTATTTGACCTCTTTGATGCAAAATGGCCGCCTTGTTTCATTTTAATGAGCAGCGAGTACTTCCATTGTCCTTCTTTAAAGGAGTTAATGCTGTTTCAACAGCCTGGTTATTAGTGCCGGAGCACATTCTGTGATGTTTTCACAGCCAAGTCAATTCCTTTCAGTTTGAGAGATGAGGCCTAAATCAAATCACCAGGCTGTTCAGAATGTACTTGTTAATGAAAGACCCAGAATGTTAGTTCTTAGACCTTCGGGTTAATTGTACAGCTTTCCTCTCTAATCATTGTGACGGCAGCTTCTCGTAGCAATTTTACTTATAACTAGTAAATTCAGTGTAAGGTTATTACTGTGCCTGGCTCCTTAATATCTGAACCAAGGCTTTTTTCAACTGTACTTTGGCAAATGCTGGTAATTAATGAGAAATAAATTTTCAGCCTTTGTTGTTGTTGTTAGTTGCGAAGTTGTGTCCGACCCATCGCAACCGCATGGACAACGTTCCTCCAGGCCATCCTGTCCCCTACCATCCTCTGGAGTCCATTTAAGATCACGCCGACTGCTTCAGTGACTCCATTCAGCCACCTCGTTCTCTGCCGTCCCTTTCTTCTTTTGCCCTCAATCTTTCCCAGCATTAGGCTGTTCTCCAGTGAGTCCTTCCTTCTCATTAGGTGGCCAAAGTATTTGAGTTTCCTCTTCAGGATCTGGCCTTCTAAAGAGCAGTCAGGGTTGATCTCCTCTAGGACTGACCAGTTGGATCGCCTTGCAGTCCAAGGGACTCTCAGGAGTCTTCTCCAGCACCAGAGTTCAAAGGCCTCCATTCTTTGGCGCTCAGCCTTCCTTATGGTCCAACTTTCCATTGCAACTGGGAAAACCGTAGCCTTGTTTTCCACCTATTTGCTCTAAAAAGCATCACTATATAAACCTAGCACAATACAATAGTCATATACAAATTCTTTATTCAGTAAAACTTCAACGGTTATTGAAAAATAACATAACGTAGTCAAACAACTGTGTTCTATTGTGTGTAGAAGGACTGGCAGAACGAAGTGGTGGAGTTAAAAGAGGGGTTAGGCTAGAATCCTTACATTGCCACAAGCAAACTAAGTCCAACTGGGTGTGATTGACCCTTATCTAATTCTAACCAGGTATTGACCATTTGTTGAGAAGATTCTTTTGATAGATTATAGCAATAAATCAGCTTGGACCTGGTCTTTAGTCATCATCATTTTATTATTTTCATTTATTTCTGTTTTATGGTACTTTGTCAATATCATTTAATACAATACGGTTTTGTTTTATTGTACCCAAACTATAATGCAAATAAATAAATAAATAAATATGTAACCTATGCATATTTTCTCAAAAGCTCTTTAGAATAGAATAACAGAGTTGGAAGGGACCTTGGAGGTCTTCTAGTCCAACCCCCTGCCTAGGCAGGAAACCCTACACCACTTCAGACAAATGGTTATCCAACATCTTCTTAAAAATTTCCAGTGTTGGAGCATTCACAACTTCTGGAGGCAAGTTGTTCCACTGGTTAATTGTTCCAACCATCAGGAAATTTCTCCTTAGTTCTAGGTTGCTTCTCTCCTTGATTAGTTTCCATCCATGGCTTCTTGTCCTGCCCTCAGGTACTTTGGAGAATAGCTTGACTCCCTCTTCTTTGTGGCAGCCCCTGAGATATCGGAACACTGTTATCATGTCTCCCCTAGGCCTTATTTTCATTAAACTAGACATACTCAGTTCCTGCAACCGTTCTTCATATGTTTTAGCCTCCAGTCCCCTCATCATCTTGGTTGCTCTTCTCTGCAATGGGTGGAAACCAATCAAAGAGAGAAGCAACTTAGAACTAAGGAGAAATTTCCTGACAGTTAGAACAATTAATTAGTGGAACAACTTCCCTAATCATCTTGGTTGCTCTTCTCTGCACTCTTTCTAGAGTCCCAACATCTTTTTCATATCATGGCGACCAAAACTGGATGCCGTATTCCAAGTGTGGCCTTACCAAGGCATTATAAAGTGGTATGAACACTTCATGTGATCTTGATTCTATCCCTCTGTTGATGCAGCCTAGAATTGTGTTGGCTTTTTTGGCCGCTGCTGCACACGGCTGGCTCATATTTAAATGGTTGTCCACTAGGACTCCAAGATCCCTCTCACAGTTACTACTATTGAGCAAGGTACCACATATACTGTATAAATTTCATAGAGATGAAAAAGCTTAAACATTCAAGAATTCGTTTAAAAACAACTGTGAGATCTCTTTGCTTGCTTTATGAATGAGTATGTCCTTCACTAAGTATTCCTTGATGAAGGAATTTGGTTCTTGATTAGAAATGCATTATCCATTTACCGTATTTTTCAGAATATAAGATGCACCTACCTTTTTTGGTGAGGAAAAGAAGAAAAAAATCTGCCTCTGCCTCTGACCAATTTTGCCTCGTTGCAGCAAACAGCAAACAGCCTATTTTACTTTCATTTTCGTTTTCAGCATAGCTTGATTAGCACAAGGAAAAAAAAATCTGCTCCAGCAATTTACCTCCTTGCAGCAAGCAGCAGAGCCCTGCACAGAACAGCTGAGAGCAAAACAGCTGAAAGTCGGGAGGTCGATCCAATCAACTTGTGCTAATTAGGCTGTGCTGAAGCTGAAAGGAGCTGTTTTTTTCTTGCTGTTTGCTTGCAAGGAGGTAACTGCTGTAAGGCAGAGGCCAAACGGTGGGGGCCAGTGGGTAGGCGGGACTACATTCGGTGTATAAGACGCTCCTAAATTTTCACCCCCTTTTAGGGGGCAAAAAGGTGCGTCTTATATTCGGAAAAATACGGTATTTGCGGAGAATAATCAAGGAATCTAAAAACTGAATACAACACACACACAGAGGCATACAAACACACACAATGATATATTTTTGCCATTCTACAGCAAGCAAACAGGAATAATTTTTAAAAGCAGACGGGGCAGTGACTGACAGCTGAACTAAATGAGAGGTAGCATAATGATATTATACATGTTAGAGCTGAGAATTGGATTTATTTATGTAAAACATTTATATAACTGCCCGTCTTATAATCAGCTCTGGCCAACTCCCAATCAAAAGTTAAAACAGCATAAAAGCTAAATTGAAAGTATAAAAATTAATACATTAAAATACCGGTAGTCTTTCACTTATGACCACAATTAAGGCCAGAATTTCTGTTGCTAAGTGAGAAATTTGTTAAGTGAGCTTTACCCCCTTTTACGACCTTTCTTGCCACCGTTGTTAAGTGAATCACTGCATTTGTTCGGTTAGTAACCGGGTTGTTCAGTGAGTCTGGCTTCCCCATTAACTTTTGCTTGTCAGAAGATAAGAAAACGGGATCACGTCACACACACACACACCGGGACAGTGCAACCGTCATAAAAGTGAGTCAGTTGGCAAGCATCCAAATGTAAATCACGTGACCATGGGAATGCTGTCTGAATAATGATCACAAGTTCGCTTTTTTCCAGAGCTGTTGTAAATTTTGAAGAGTCACTAAGTGAACCGTTGTAAATTGAGGACTCCCTGTAATTTGAAGAGTTTGCATTGCTTTAAGTAGTGTATTTCTCTGGTTTCGACCTTAAAAAAATGGGTCAGAATGTTATGTAATTGCGATAATGTGGACTGATATAGTTATGGCCAATGACTATCATTGATTTGATTTGACAAAAAGCCCCTGTAGACAATCTTAAGACATCTTAGGTTTTAGCAGAACTAGGATATAAAAATAATATTAATCCATTAAATAGGGTCCTAAAGGACTCAGCTACATGGTTTATGCTAGACAACCTGTGATCTGTTGGGACATCCTTTCCAGAGACAGTTCCTAATCAGATTCCTTAATGCCTTCAACAGTGACAGAGCTTCTAACGTCCTGCCTTTACTGGAAAAGTTGGGAAATATTCAGAGATGTATCTGCCGTGAAAATAGAACTGACATAGAACTGTGTCGCGCAGTCAAATAAAAGCACAGGAAATGTTTTTAGGGCATTCTGTAGAATGCCATAAACTGTTTTATGATAGCAATAGCAGTAGAGTTTAGACTTATATGCCGCTTCACGGTGCTCCTTCACAGCCCTCTCTAAGCGGTTTACAGAGTCAGCCTGTAGCCCCCAACAATCTGGGTCCTCACTTGGACGGATGGAAGGCTGAGTCAATTTTGAGCTGGTCAGGATCGAACTGCTGGCAGTGGGCAGAGTCAGCCTGTAATATTGCATTCTAACCTCTGTGCTATCAGGAAGAAGAATGAGAAAGGGAATAAGAGAGGAAGGAAGGAAGGAAGGAAGGAAGGAAGGAAGGAAGGAAGGAAGGAAGGAAGGAAGGAAGGAGGGAGGGAGGAATAGCAATAGCAATAGCACTTAGACTTATATACCGCTTCACAGTGCTTTTACAGCCCTCTCTAAGCGGTTTACAGAGTGAGCCTATTGCCTCCAACAATCTGGATCCTCATTTTACCGACCTCGGAAGAATAGAAGGCTGAGTCAATGTTGAGCTGGTCAGGATCGAACTGCTGGAGTGGGCAGAGTCAGCCTGTAATATTGCGTTCTAACCTCTGTGCCATCAGGAAGAAGAATGAGAAAGGGAATAAGAGAGGAAGGAAGGAAGGAAGGAAGGAAGGAAGGAAGGAAGGAAGGAAGGAAGGAAGGAAGGAGGGAGGAATAGCAATAGCACTTAGACTTATATACCGCTTCACAGTGCTTTTACAGCCCTCTCTAAGCGGTTTACAGAGTGAGCCTATTGCCTCCAACAATCTGGATCCTCATTTTACCGACCTCGGAAGAATAGAAGGCTGAGTCCATCTTGAGCCGGTCAGGATCGCACTGCTGGCAGTGAGCAAGAGTCAGCCTGCAATACCGCATTCTAACCACTGCGCCACCCGTCTCGTAGTATTTATGATCATTTTTATGTCGTAAAACGTTTTATAAAATTTGCCAAATTTCAATTCCACACGCATCACAGACCCTGGATTTTGAATGCATTCTGTAAATTAACCCAATTGCAGGCATTTTGGTTGAAAAAAAAAATATTGCCCCATGATGCACTATTTCGATTAGTTAAAGGTTACGGGAAGAAGAGTTTTAGTGGTGTATAGGTAGTTCTTGACTTACAACAGTTCGTTTCGTGGCACTGAAAAAAAGTGACTTATGACCATGGTTCATACTTACGACCGTTGCAGTCAGATGGTCAAATTTCAGACGCTTGGCAACTGACTCATATTTATGACGGTTGTAGTGTCCTGGGGTTATATGATCACCGTTTGCGACCTTCTGACAAATAAAGTCAATGGAGAAGCCAGATTCACTTACTAACTTAGCAACTGCAGTGATTCCCTTAGCAACGATGGCAGGAAAGGTCACAAAATGAGGCAAAACTCACTGTCTCGCTTAGCAACAGATATTTTGGGTTCAATTGTGGTCGTTTAGTTGACGACTACCTGTACAGAATTTTTTTTTTTTTTTAAAGATGTGTTTAAAACCACAGGCAGATTATTTTCAACTCATTCTACAATCACGGCAAAATTTAATATCCCTAATTCATCTACAAAAAAATTAGCCATTAATTTTTGAACTTGGAATTTCCAAGGAGAATCTGTTTTGTAACTGAATGTTGCTTGGAACCAAGCGAGCCAACCTTTAAAACATTTTCAAAACCATTAATTAATTCCAACAAAAGAAACTAAATGAGAATTTCAGCATCATTTTGACGACAGAACTTACAGAATTGCTTATTATGTTCGGGTGAATCGCTTAGGTCCTGCTAGACCGAGCGGATAACGAAAACAGAGAATTGTTCATTAATCAGGTTTCAAAAGGTGAAACGCATCAGTCTGGTTTAATTTGCATGAATCAATTATCATAACTGAAAGAAAACCAACGCAAGTTAATTATTCTTTCATTTAGATCGGTTCAGGAGAAACTTCCAAAATGTTACAAGCAGGGAAACTACGTCAATGCACACCCAAGATAAATCACATTCACATCTCATCGCCGTGTTAAATTTACCCCCTCATTACGTACAGGTCACCGAAGACAATTGTCGTACATGTTTGAACCCTGGGGAAAATTCTAATGAAAAACACAAGGGAGAAAATCATTTGGAGAAATCAATTAGCCTACTCCGCTACTCATTACTTACACGTGCCTTTATGATCCTCCGCTTAAAAAAAGATTTGCAGCCTTTTCCTCGAAATACATTACACAAATATGAACCCACAAAATTTATACCGTTAAGTATGAAAATTGTTCGGTGGATTTTGCTCCATTTTACGACCTCTCGTCGTCAAGTCAATAATCACAGCCGTTTAATTAATAACGTGGCTGTTGAGTGAATCTGGCTTCCCCTATTGACTTCGTTTGTCAGAAGGTCGCAAATAAGAATCGCATGACCCCGGAACCGTCATAAATATGAGTCAGTTGCCAAGCGTCTGAATCACGTGGCCATGGGGATACTGCAACGGTCATAAGCGTGAAAAATGGCCGTAAACCATTTTTTTCCCAAAAAATTATTTTTCCACATAAACATACATATTTTGTGGGCAGTGTATTGACTGGGTCAAGTCTTTTTAAAACAATGTTAACAATAATAATACAAATTAGTATGTGCAGTCCTAAACTTCCAACTTCAATAATAGTATTTTCTTTTCATAATCCTTTATCATTTTCCTATTAATTCATTTAAACATAAATAACATTTTTTGCGCCATTTATTTGCTATCCCCAACTGAATACTATTATTTAATATTTTAAGAATTACTCATTATTTCACCATAACTTCAATATTCCAAATGTGTAGGATTACTAACAATGCCAGATATTAACAATATTTAATCAATCCCGGGAATCTATCTCAAGATCCCCACAATTTCCAAACCTTAATATTTAAAATTCACAATATACTTTAACACACTGTAAATGTTAATAATACAATTAAATTTCTTAATCCTAAATTTCCATCTACTAGTCTTAACTTGTTACATATATAATATAATAATAATAATAATAATAATAATAATAATAATATATAATAATAATATATAATATAATAAATATATATATATATGCACATATACATACTATTTTAAAAGGGACGTGGTGGCTCAGTGGCTAAGATGCTGAGCTTGTCGATCAAAAGGTCAGCAGTTCAGCGGTTCGAAACCCTAGTGTATGTAACGGAGTGAGCTCCCGATACTTGTCCCAGCTTCTGCCAACCTAGCAGTTCGAAAGCACGTAAAAAATGCAAGTAGAAAAATAGGGACCACCTTTGGTGGGAAGGTAACAGCGTTCTGTGCGCCTTTGGCGTTGAGTCATGCCATCCACATGACCACGGAGACGTCTTCGGACAGCGCTGGATCTTCAGCTTTGAAACGGAGATGAGCACCGCCCCCTAGAGTTGGGAACGACTAGCACATATGTGCGAGGGGAACCTTTACCTTTACTTACTACTGTTTTCCCTATTAGTATTTTTCCATTTTATTAAACTATTTTTTTTTCAGTGCCATTGTAACTGTGAACACTTATGAAATGAATTGTTATAAGTCAAGGGCAAACTGTAATCACTTGCTTGTCCAATTTTTATGCAAGTCATGAGCTACACAACATATACCCATTGGAAACATTTAAAGAATTGTAATCTTTACTATGAAAACAAAAAGTTTAGCCAGAGCAGAAGATTTAAAAAAAGGGACTCACCAGAGTGTCCAGTCATGGCCACAGTATGGTTGAACATTCCCCAAGTAGAATCCAAGGGACTGAGTAACTTCCAACAAGTTGGTGAAATCCAGGCTAATGCTATTGAAAAGCACGGAGGTCATAATGATTTCATCAATGGCCCAAACATCTTCGCCTTGAGAAGAATGGTACGGTTGCCACCATCGGAACTGAATGCCAAACTGTCTCGCATCTTCTGGCAATTCCACCGAAATTATTCTTTAAAAAGAAAGAAAGAAATGGATTTATGGAAATGGCCTAAGTTACAGAAATCACTAAGATGATTCTAACTGTTTGTACTGTACGCCAGTGATGGCTAACCTTTTTGCCATTGAGTGCCAAAAGCGGTGGGAGCGCGGTGGGGGTCACATGCATGCGTGCCCACATCCATAATTCTATGCCCCCCCTGTGCTCCCCCCACTTTTGGCACATGATGGCACGGTGGGCCCGATAGGCCTGTTTTTTGCTCTCCCCAGGCTCCAGAGCCTTTCTAGGAGCCTGGGGAGGGCAGAAACGGCCTTCCCCACCTCCCCAGAAGCCCTCCAGAGGCCGGAAACAGTGTGTTTCCTGACTTCTGGTGGGCCCAGAAGGCCTGAAAATCAGCTGGCTGGCGCATGCATGCGTGTCAGAGCTGAGCTCGCGTGCCCGATATGGCTCCATGCGCCACCTGTGGCACCCGTGCCATAAATTCGCCATCACGGCTATAGGCAGTCCTTGACTTATTATCACAATTCAGTGGTGGGCTGCAACTGGTTTAACAACCGGTTTTGCTCCCCTTCTACAACTGCAATGATTGGTTTTATCCACTAGATGGTAGCAAAGAGATCCAAGAAAATCTGAACCCATTTCTGCCATCTCCTGGTTAGATTTTGTTTCAGCCCAGATACGACAACCTTAACTTTAAGGGGTTAGGATTAGGGTTAGGGTCTCAAGAGAGAGGAAAATGAGGATAAATTGAATTGTTAAGTGTCTCAGGCTGTATTTCTAACCAGGTTAATATTCCTACATAAAGAGTGTTAAAGAACAGATAAAGAATGGTGGCTGGAATTGAGTATGTCTAATTTAATGAAAAGAAGGACTAGGAGTGATATGATAGTACTGTTCCAATTTTTGAGAGGCTGCCACAAAGAAGAGGGGATCAACTTGTTTTCCAAAAGCGCCAGAAGGCAAGACGAGAAGCAATGGATGGAAATTAATTAAGGAGAAAGAACTAAGGAGAAATTTCCTGACAGTTAGAACGATAAACCAGTGGAACTGCTTACCTCCAGAAGTTGTGGATGCTCCAACATTAGTAGTTTTAAAGGAGAGATTGGACAAACATTTGTCTGAAATGGTATACATTTTCCAGCCTTAGCAGGGGGTTGGACTAGAAGACCTCCAAGATCCCTCCCAACCCTATTATTCTGTTATCTTCCCTATTCAACATTGCATTACATTTTAAACTCATTTATTCTTGTCTTGCTTGCAGTTTTTGGGAAGATTTATTTTGCAATAAAAACCTCAGTCTGACATCAGGGCTAAAGACAATATTTGTTAAGATTTTCAGCAGCTTTTTAGCAGTCCCCAAAATGAATAATACATTTGTACATGCTCTTGGATTTCTGCCCCTGGAACTATTTCTTTCCCTCTACATTTAAATTACTCCTGGAAGACTAGACTAGACTAGACTAGACTAGACTAGACTAGACTAGACTAGACTAGACTAGACTAGACTAGAATTCTTTATTGGCCAAGTGTGATTGGGCACACAAGGAATTTGTCTTTGGTGCATATGCTCTCAGTGTACATAAAAAGAAAAGATGCATTCGTCAAGAATCAAAAAGTACAACACTTAATGATAGTCATGGGGTACAAATAAGCAATCAAATCATACTAGGAAACAATCAATATAAATCGTAAAAATACAAGCAACAAAGTACAGCCATGCAGTCATAAGTGGGAGGAGATGGGTGATAGGAACGCTGAGAAGATTAATAGTAATAGTAATGCAACCTTAGTGAATAGTTTGACAGTTTGATGGAATTATTTATTTAGCAGAGTGATGGCGTTCAGGGAAAAAACTGTTCTTGTGTCCAGTTGTTCTGGGCTGCAGTGTTCTATAGCGTCGTTTTGAGGTAGGAGTTGAAACAATTTATGTCCAGGATGAGAGGGGTCTGTAACAGTGGTGAAATCCAAATTTTTTTACTACTGGTTCTGTGGGCGTGGCTTGGTGGGCGTGGCAGGGGAAATGATACTGCTAAACCCCCATTCCCTTCCCACTCCTGGGGGAAGGATATTGCAAAATCTTCATTCCCACCCCACTCTGGGAACAGCCAGAGGTGGTATTTGCCGGTTCTCCAAACTACTCAAAATTTCCGCTACTGGTTCTCCAGAACCTGTCAGAACCTGCTGGATTTCACCTCTGGTCTGTAAATATATTCACAGCCCTCTTTTTGACTCGTGCAGTATACAGGTCCTCAATGGAAAGCAGGTTAGTAGCCATTGTTTTTCCTGCAGTTCTAATTATCCTCTGAAGTCTGGGTCCGTCTTGTTGGGTTGCAGAGCCAAACCAGACAGTTATGGAGGTGCAGGTGACAGACTCAATAATTCCTCTGTAGAACAGGGCTGGATATCTTGATGAGCAGATTCTCTTACCCTTTTGTCAGTGTCTGCTAGGGATTTTTGACAACGTCAAGCCGTTGCCCGCAGTGAGGACAGACTCAGCTGTCAATCAAGCCGGATTTTATAAACGGAACTAAAGCAAGCACCATCTTGTTCTTATTCGGGGGCAAAAACCGTCTTGGCGGGAGACGCCGTTTGGCTTTTTTCTCTGCGCGTGTCAGTTTTGTGCCAAAGAGTGCTGGCAGAGAGCACAAAGCACATATTTCATTCCTTGATGAAGCAATTTTCTTTTATGTGTATTTCACCGTAGCAGGAAGTTCCATTCTCAATCTGGCGGGGAGCGGAGAATGGTACCCAACAAGAATCTCCAAGCATAAACATTAATTCTAGCGAGGAAGGGACAGTCAACAGTGTCCTGCTGCACGGTTCGTGAGCCAAGCCCCACGAGGAGCCCTCAAGAAACCCTCCTGGCAGCTGTGACAACAAAACCTACATTTGATGAAGTGTGAAGAAAATTAAGAATAATATTGAATTTCCAGGCGCAATTACGGGACACAGCCATGGGGTTCATACATTAATTGCCATGGCAATGACATCTTTGATAATGTTCCATAAATCAATAACAGCAGATGCCCACATGAAACACGCAAAGGCAAAAGCTGAGGCATAACAACACTGAGGGATGTTTATCCCCATCATCAACGCACAATAAAATATTGGCAAAGGAACTTTCAATATCCTTCCAACCTTGTCTTTTTTTCCCTTTCAAATAAAACTCTGTAAATCAAGTAGGAAGGGGACTAGTAAAAAGAAATTCATACATTAACTCTGACATCTTCCCCTTGTTGGGTCTGACAATAACCACAGTACGTTGTTGTTGTTATTCTTTTAGTCTGTGCTGCCACAACCTTGTATCTTCGCTTGTGAAGAAGAACACACAAACACACAGTTAAAAAGCGCTTTTTATGCTGTCTTTGTGAACTTCGATGAGTGCGCAACTTGTGACATCCTGTTTATTACTGAAGGAGGATGTGTTAATTGATTAGCGAGAGGATCAAGTGGTGAAACTGAACAAGTAATTTTGAGAGACAGGGTGTAGAAGGGAAAAAAAATATTTCAGGCAATTAAAAGAATAGAAATAGTATAACAGGGTTGGAAGGGACCTTGGAGGTCTTCTAGTCCAACCCCCTGCTTAGGCAGGAAACACTATACTACTTCAGACAAATGGTTATCCAATCTCTTCTTAAAAACTTCCAGTGTTGGAGCATTCACAACTTCTGGAGGCAAGTTGTTCCACTGATTAATTGTTCTCACTGTCAGGAAATTTCTCCTTAGTTCTAGGTTGCTTCTCTCCTTGATTAGTTTCCATCCATTGCTTCTTGTCCTGCCTTCAGGTGCTTTGGGGAATAGCTTGACTCCCTCTTCTTTGTGGCAGCCCCTGAGATATTGGAAGACTGCTATCATGTCTCCCCTAGTCCTTCTTTTCATCAAAGTAGACATACCCAGTTCCTGCAACCGTTCTTCATATATTTTAGCCTCCAGTCCCCTAATCATCTTTGTTGCTCTTCTCTGCACTCTTTCTAGAGTCTCCACATCTTTTTTACATCGTGTTAGATTGTGTTAGACTGGAGATGCCTAGTTCCCTCAATCGTTCATCAGTGGGTTTACTCTACCATTTTCTTCTTTATCTATCTTCAAAACTAGCAGAAAAGGTTGCCGTGAGTCTTAGCAATCACAGTGAAACAGGGCTCTAATGGTCTCCAGAAGGAGACCTCAAGAGACCTGTAGAATCTCTAAGACTGGATGCTCACTTGGACAGAATTTTGGGACTGAGAAGATGCAGCTATTCTAGTAATAGAATTACTCGAATAGAATAAAAGAGGGATGCGGTGGCTCAGTGGCTAAGGAGCTGAGCTTGTCGATCGAAAGGTCAGCAGTTCAGCGGTTCGAATCCCTAGCACCATGTAATGGGGTGAGCTCCCGTTACTTGTCTCAGCTTCTGCCAACCTAGCAGTTCGAAAGCATGTAAAAAAATGCAAGTAGAAAAATAGGGACCACCTTTGGTGGGAAGGGAACAGCGTTCCATGCGCCTTTGGCGTTGAGTCATGCCGGCCACATGACCACAGAGACGTCTTCGGACAGCGCTGGCTCTTCGGCTTTGAAACGGAGATGAGCACCGCCCCCTAGAGTCGGGAACGACTAGCATATATGTGCGAGGGGAACCCTTTACCTTTATTCTAATAAACTGAACCTGGATCTTCTCAATTCTTCATGCGATCACCCCACAACATTCCTCACAACATCGCTTCTTGAAAGGATTGTTATTGGGATTTAAAAAACAAGAAGAACTTCTGCAGAGCCTCAAATTTCTTCGTACAAAGGCAGGATAGAAAGCAGATACATCAAGGCTACAATAGGTTGTAAAAAGGATTATAGCAATTTGACCAGGGGTGAAATCTACTTACCCTCCTTACTGGTTTGGAAGTGCACACACCCCACGCGCTGAACCTCTGCGCATGCGCAAACCATTCTGCACATGCACAGAGGGTAAAAAACAGGTTGCTTCCTGGTTAAAACCAGGAAGTAACGACCGACCGGGCGAATGGGTGGAGCCTCAAGCTGCCATCATTACTGGTTCTCCAAACTGGGCCAAACGGGAGCATTTCACTCCTGAATTTGACCATAGGCACAGAGGCTATTGAACTGCTGCCTAATAGGATACTTTTGCATTGTGCCCTATTAAAGCAATGCATTTTGGCTGTCGGCCCCTAGGGGGAGAGCCTTCTCTGTGGGGGTACCGACGATCTGGAATGAGCTCCCCCCAGAGATACGGAGGATTCCGGACCTGCGCACCTTCCGCCGCGAGCTGAAGACATTGTTATTTCATCAAACTGACCTCGCCTAAATCTTCTCCCTTTTAAGTGTAAATTTTAAATTTTTAATGTATTTTAAAATATGGGAATTTTAAATTATGGGTATTAATTCAGCCAAATTTATTTAATTCATTTTATTCGATTTTAAATTTTGTATATCTATGTGTTTTATTTCATGGCTGTGCACCGCCCTGAGTTCTTCGGGAGTAGGGCGGTATAGAAATTCAATAAAATCTAAATCTAAATCAATAAATTTACCTTGGCTCGTGATAGTTGAGATACGGGTAATGTTCCAGAAGCTTCCACGTAATCCCATTGTCGTACGAGTAGTGCAGTAAAACACCTTCGCCAGGCTGATCCGGGGCTTTGCAAGTACTCAGAACAGATCTGCTACCGAGTCTCAGAGTGAACTGGAGGAATCTGGTTTGACAAAGAGTTCGAATCATTATAAATTACCATCTCCGCAGGATTCTCTTCCCAGACCTGCCATTTTATTTCATTTTAATCCTTGTACATTAAAGCGAAGCTAACATCAACAATACTGATGGCTCCTTGCCGGTGTTGAAATTGTTTATTCAGTCCAGCCAGGTAGTACGGCGTGGATTGTTTTTAAATGCCAATCACTATTGCATTCCATTATTTATTAGGAACCGGAGGGGTGGAGGAACGATTGAATGGATCTAATCAGCTGCCACAAGCTGTCAAAATAAATACAAGCCCGTAAATAATTAACCAGCACTTGGCTCTGACACTCACTTTTTGATATTAATGTTGCATGTTTGCAAACTCAGGCACTGTATAATTACCCCCCAATGTATTAAACACTTAGCCCTGCAAATAAAGTTTTTTTTTTTTTAAAAAGCATTCTCGTATCCAGAATTAAATGTAAAAATATACGAAGCCGTCAAAAATTCAAGCGCTGGATTTTTATTTATTTTTTTCTCGGTCAAGCAGAAGCTCCTCTTTTTAATTGAAAATATAAGAGATCCATCCCAGAGATTCATGATCCAGAAGCGAATTCAAAGGAGCCTGCATTGTTTTCGTTTATCCCCGTTTACCTTGACTGGGAGCTGTCGAAGAAAGACGTGACGAGTTGACGTCTCCCATCCTTGTTAAAAACCAGGGCTTTGCCGCTCGCTAGGACTCCGCAGCCGAAACTGACTTCAGCACCACGGATAGAGTAAAAGTTGTGATAGGAAGAGAGCCTGGAATTGCTGAAGGTTTCTGAGATGAACATCGGAAAGGTTTGAGAAGCCATTTCGCACGCCGGGCCTGAAAAACCAGGGTCACACCTGTGACGGAAAGAAGCAAAATATCAGCTAAATAGGATCGACCATTGAGAGAAATAAGTCGTGAATGTTGTACGAGATCTTTAAGAAATACAAGCCACAAGGTCACAAAAAGCTAATACCCATGTATCCCCCTCTCCTCATTTGTTTCGATTTTAATTTTAATTAATTTATTTATTTGTATTCCACCTTATTTTTGCAAACAACTCAAGGTGGCAAATATATCCAGAACACCTTTCTCCTCCTATTTTCCCCCCCAAAACCAACAACACGCCTGTGAGATGGATTGGGCTGAGAGAGAAGGATTGGTCCAAAGTCTCGCAGCTGGCTTTCATGGCTAAAGCAGGACTAGAACTCACAGTCTCCTGGTGATTGGTCCAAAGTCACCCAGCCAGCTTTCATGGCTAAGGCGGGACTAGAACTCATAGTCTCCTGGTGATTGGTCCAAAGTCACCCCGCTGGCTTTCATGGCTAAGGCGGGACTAGAACTCATAGTCTCCTGGTGATTGGTCCAAAGTCACCCCGCTGGCTTTCATAGCTAAAGCAGGACTAGAACTCACAATCTCCTGGTGATTGGCCCAAGGTCACCCAGCTGGCTTTCATCGCTAAGGCAGGACTTGAACTCACGGCCTCCCACTTTCTAGCCAAGTGCCTTACCCACTAGACCAAACTGGCTTTCTTCTTTCCAAAGTTATCAAAAAATGAAATTGAACAGTCCATGACTAACTGCAAGTATAGGATTTTGCTATTATTATTGTTGTTGTGGTCACTCACACAGTCAGCCAGATCTTTAGACTGGATTTAGCATTTTTTTATCCAGCTATCAAATCCTTCTCAAGCCCCTGGGATAGATAAGACGTGGTTTTTTTAATAACATTAAAGGTATATTGTTGCAGCCTGTAAGATGTTCCAGATAAAGCTGCCTTTTGCAATTGACTGATGGGGGATTTTGTCAATGACAATGATGCTCAAGCGGTGTTCCAGATTTCTTGCAATTGCATCCAAGGCACTTATTACAATTAGTGCTGATTTTGCTTACACAGTGGTTCCACTTCTATTTGCAAGTGCACAAAATCCCCTCCTTTAGCGATCACAGACAATATCTTCTCTGAGAGATTTTCTTATGATTTCATGGGAAGGCATTTCCACAATGCAGTTGAAAAAATAAATAGAATAGAATAGAATAACAGAGTCGGAAGGGACCTTGGAGGTCTTCTAGTCCAACCCCCTGCTTAGGCAGGAAACCCTACACCACTTCAGACAAATGGTTATCCAACCTCTTCTTAAAAACTTCCAGTGTTGGAGCATTCCCAACTTCTGGAGGCAAGTTGTTCCACTGATTAATTGTTCTCACTGTCAGGAAATTTCTCTTTAGTTCTAGGTTGCTTCTCTCCATGATTAGTTTCCATCCATTGCTTCTTGTTCTACCCTTGGGTGCTTTGGAGAATAGCTTGACTCCCTCTTCTTTGTGGCAGCCCCAGAGATACTGGGACACTTCTATCGTGTCTCCCCTAGTCCTTCTTTTCATCAAACTAGACATACCCAATTCCAGCAACCCTTCTTCCTATGTTTTAGCCTCTGGTTCCCAAAGACTTCCAAATAAAATAAAGGCTTACAAATATGTTTCAAATTAGAACGGTCAAAACCTAAAAGGGCTACCCACCTTTACGATTTAGAAAAAAGTAGAAAGATAATCATTCAAATGACAGAGAATTAATTAGAACCCAAAATAAGTTTCCCCCCCACCCACCTCTAGTTCCAGTTAAGGCTGTTGTATTAATGTCATGACAGTCCACGCATTCAACCTCCTGTAGAGATATAGTACGTCTGATCTAAGCAAAGCAGGAATCTGTCATTTGGGGGGGGCGGGAGATTCTGATTGTGCTATCAGGAGAAGCTGTAATACCACAAGACAGGTTGTCCTACAACCGAGAAAACAACTTTACAGAAACGCAAAGATGCCGGCCAAAGCGTTGTGATCAGACTTACTTGCAACCGGTTCTCGTGCATTGACCTCGCCCTGAGCAGAATTTGAGACAAGACGGACCAATGTAAACTGCAGGAAAGGAAAAAAATAAATAAATGTGCTGAAATTAAATTCCAGAACTTTGGACATATTTAAGTGGTGGGCATACAAAGTTCATTACACTGTATCTAACAAGACTAAGTATACACAGGTTGTCCTCGACTTAGGACTGTAATTGAGCCTGGAATTATGGTTGTAACTTGTGCTGGTCATTACCATGTGATTGCACTTGATTTTACAGAATGGAATGGAATGGAATGGAACGGAACGGAACGGAACGGAACGGAACGGAACGGAACGGAACGGAACGGAACAGAACAGAACAGAACAGAACAGAACAGAATAGATGGAATGGAACGGAGCGGAATGGAATGGAATGGAATAGAATAGAATATATGGAATGGAATGGAATGGAATGGAATGGAATGGAATGGAATGGAAAGGAACGGAACGGAATAGAATAGAACATATGGAATGGAATGGAATGGAATGGAATGGAATGGAATGGAATGGAATGGAATGGAATGGAACGGAACGGAATAGAATAGAACATATGGAATGGAATGGAATGGAATGGAATGGAGTGGAGTGGAGTGGAGTGGAGTAGAGTAGAGTAGAGTAGAGTAGAGTAGAGTAGAGTAGAGTAGAGTAGAGTAGAGTAGAGTAGAGTAGAGTAGAATAGAATATATGGAATGGAATGGAATGGAATGGAATGGAGTAGAGTAGAGTAGAGTAGAGTAGAGTAGAGTAGAGTATAGAGTAGAGTAGAGTAGAATAGAATAGAATAGAATAGAATAGAATAGAATAGAATAGAATAGAATAGAATAGAATAGAATATATGGAATGGAACGGAACGGAACGGAACAGAACAGAACAGAACAGAATAAAATAGAATATATGGAATGGAATGGAATGGAATGGAATGGAATGGAATGGAATGGAGTAGAGTAGAGTAGAGTAGAGTAGAGTAGAGTAGAGTAGAGTAGAGTAGAGTAGAGTAGAGTAGAGTAGAGTAGAGTAGAGTAGAGTAGAATATATGGAATGGAATGGAATGGAATAGAATAGAATAGTTGGAAGGGACCTTGTAGATCATCTTGTCCAACCCCCCACCCCCACCCAAGCAGGAGACCCTACACCATTTCTGACAGATGACTCTGGAAAGCTTCCAGTGATGAAGCTCCCACAACTTTTTATGACTTTTTTTTTTTTACAGTGGTTGCTAATTCATTGTCCACAATGCCTTTTGTGTGTGTGTGTGCGTGCCAGAAATCAGAAGTAAATAGCAGTTTTCAGGGGAGGAAAAACTCAATATTTGAGGTCATGACATAACAGGAGGCTGCAAATGGCTGCTGGTTGCCAAGCACTCAACATGTGATCATGTGACTACAGAGGTGGCCATTGAAACTTCAAACCCAGGTGACTGGTTAGTCCATTGTAACTTTGAACGATTGCTAAACAACCAGTTGTAATTTAAGGACTACCTGTAACTTTTAAAAACTTCTATCATACTTTTGACAGCAGATAGAGAAAAAAAAATTACTCAGAGAGCTACTGCTTCCCTTTCGCCAGATGCCTTCACACAAAGATTCTCCAAATAGTTAATAGTAGTAAAATAATAGACTATTATTCTATGTTCTACTTATCTGCCCAAGACGTTATAACTGGAATAACTGCAACCAAACCAGTTATTGCATTCCCTAACCTAAACTTGATTCTGTTCTCAGCATGGCCTGAGATTAAGAATGATTACGAATGCCTGACATTAATATTCCTTCACTTCTGGAAAGTGGTAGCCGCACTTCAATTATTTAATATGGCCTTGAAACATGGACTCTACTTCATCCCTGCTTCAATACAGAAGTGAACGACCTCATAAGGACATATTAAGAATTAATTATATTTTCCAAGAGGGGTTTTCAGATTAAGAAGGCTCATAGAAGGAGGTTCTTGCTTAAATAAAAGAGTTTTCTGTCTTAAAATTATTTTTTTTAAAACAAATAAAGTTAGAAGATCATCAGGAGCCTGGGAAGACATCAGGGATGGGCTTCAAAAATTTTAGCAAGGGGTTCTCTGCCCGATTACTGAGTGGATGTGGCCATGGTGGGCGTGGCCTAGTTGACCTCCTGCACCATGAGGGGGGGCATTTTTGCCCTCCCCGGGCTCCGGAGGCTTTCCTTGAGCTTCCGGGTGGGTGAAAATGGCCTCCTCAGGCTCTGGAGGCCCTCTGGAGGCCGAAAACAGGCCCATTTCTGGCCTTCCCGAACTTCCAGTAGGCCTGTTTTCACCCTCCCCAAGCCTCCGCGCACACACTGCATTTACCTGCATCCAAAATGGGCCGCGTGGGGACTCCTGGGAGGGGAGGGGTGGGATGGGTGGGGCCAGCCAGGAGTGGGATTTGGGGGTTCTCCGAACTGCACAGAATTTTAGCTAGAGGTTCTCCCGAACTCCTGCTTACCTGCAGCATCCCACCCCTGGAAGACATCCTGAATGGAGTGAGGGGAGGTTTAGTCATCCAGTCTCCTGTCTATTTTCATTTCACACATTCTCAAAAGTTCATGGCAGGTGAAATTTGTGGACAAACCCACAGATCTATACTGTGGGGCTACTCTAATACACCTGTGCATCTGGTAGAATCTCTGTCAGAATCTTCTGATGTATGCCAACTGGGGTATAGTAAGCAACCCCTGATTAATCTAGAGAACTTTGAGAGTTGTTGTTATTATATTTTCCCCATGTGCTTCATCCTTTAATGGTCCAGCTGTCCCTATGACACACCATTTTGCCTAGTTAAAGGTTACACACAGGGCAGTTTTGGTACTATGTAGATAACACTGGTCAAATACTTTGGCCACCTAATGAGAAGGAAGGACTCACTGGAGAAGAGCCTAATGCTGGGAATAATTGAGGGCAAAAGAAGAAGGAGACAACAGAGAACACCTCGAGGTGGCTGGATGGAGTCACTGAAGCAGTTGGCGTGAGCTTAAATGGACTCCAGGAGATGGTAGAGGACAGGAAGGCCTGGAGGAACGTTGTCCATGGGGTCGCAATGGGTTGGACACGACTTTGCGACTAACAACAACAAGAAGATAACACTGGTGGTAATAAATACTACTAACTGCTGTCAATTGCCCACATGTTTCCAAGAACCGATCCGGTTTGTCTCCATCGAATTCTGGTATCTCTAGTTAAGGCTGCATTTGGAAGGGGAATAGTTATACGGTTCCACCTGAAACAAAAGAGATGAGATTTCCGGCTTTTAAAATTTTTGAAAAGTTGATTTTAAAATGTAAAGTCGTTCAAGCTTAAACGAAAACACAGCAATTCCAGTTCCGTCTACAAACAACATCAGGTTGTTTTTCATTGCGGGTAGTCCTCGACTTAGCGATCACAATTGTGCCCCTCGTTTTCCACTGCTAAGTGAGTTTTGCCCTGTTTTACAACCTTCCTTGACACAGTTGTTAAGTGAATCACTGCAGTTGTTCAATTAGTTAACACGGCTACCGTCGTAAATATGAATCAGTTGCCAAGTGTCTGAATTTTGCTCACGTGATCAGGGGGATGCTACAACAGTTGTAAGTGTGAAAAATGATCACAAGCCGTTGTAACTTCAAACAGTCACTAAATGAACTGTTGTAAATTGAGAACTACCTGCATTGACTTAAATTCGGTGAGAATGTTTAGTAGTGGCCAAAATTGTGGGAACCTTTTGGGAAAAGTGTATTTGTGAGGTTGGATGGCTAATAACACCACTTTTTTTTTGGAGTTTCAAGATAATCCTATTCCACTGCTGGAATGGCCTGGGAATAGCCCAGACCTTCACCCAATTGAAAATCTATGGAGCCGACTAAAGAAACTTGTTAGTCAGAAGCAACCCAGCAATAAAACCCAGTTAATAGAAGCCATCATTCAATCTTGGTTTCACATGATAATAGCTGCAAAACTAAAAGACTTGGTTCACTCCATGGGAAGATGTTGTAAGGCCATAATTCATGCTAAAGGTTACCCAACTAAGTATGAACTAACATGGTGATCATTTTTGTACATCTTGTTTTTCTATGGTGATCATTTTTGTATATCTCGTTTTTTCTACGTGTTTCACTTTTCTTCTTTATACTGTAACTGCTATTCTAATAGCAAATCCTTCACAAAAGTTATTGCATTACATTCTTAATTAAATTGTCTTTCCATTGATATATAATTTTATGGCACTACTCCAAAACACAGTAGTGTTATTAGCTAGTTTTAGAAAATACACTTTTCCCAAAAGGTTTCCACAATTTTGGCCACTACTGTAAATATCATGGTATAAATCCTACCCCAGTCATCTCTCAACACACAAAATTTATCACTTTTGAATAATCTTATTCCACCATATGTTTTAGATTTACCCTACTGTTGCTTTCAGTTCAGAAAGAATTTCTATAAATACTGTATATGGTTAAAACTAGGTTTTAGTTTCGACAGATGCTTCCAAAATGAAACATTGTTCTATCAAGTCCATTTTCATCGCTAAAACCCTTGAAGATGGAAGGGCCTTTTATTAATTTTGGGAGAAGAGCATTTTTAACACCACAGCACTTATTTATAACTGCCTTGGTTTGTCAGAGAGAAGAAATTACAAGAGGTTGTTATCTTCACAGAATCACGAACGACTTAAGTTTTTCATCATGCTTCAGACAGAGTTATTTTGCACAAAAATATCCCCTCACCCACTGTAGTTTTCGGATGCGTAGACCGTGCTGTGGGGAAGATGGGATCCAGCACAGGTCTCTGGCAAACATTCGGAGTGAAGCAATGACCAAGAACGTCCATGGTTGGTGGAGAATTCCAAGCTAACACTGCCAACAAAAAGAAAGACACAAAAGAGAACAATCTGATTTCTTATCCGGATTAAATTGCAATAAATTGGTATCTGCACCAAGAATGCATAAAAGCTTTATAATCACGGCTTACTAAATAATTGATCTTCCAGATGCTTGAAATATGAAATGCCTGGGAGCGCTGAAAAGCTGAACAATTCAAGATGCACCAAAAACACGAGATGGTTGCCCACGTCAGAAAACGTTTGGAGTGGTGGGTATGTTGACAATGCCTCTAAAGCCTTACTTACGCTGCAGGCACATTTGACTAAATTCTACTCAACACTGAGTATTATCGTTAGCACTGATGAGAAGCCAGACCAAGAGAAATTGAGAGGAAAGGTTGGGGTGATTCTGCCAACAATAAGTTCCTCGGAGGATTTTGTGTAGGGGTTAGAAGGCTAAATGTTTGGGTTAAATTGTTTAAGGGAGATTGTTGGTAGTCTCTGAGCTTGGTTGTTTTCTTGGAAACGTTTTAGTACCAAACTAGGTAACATCATCAGTGCTAGAAGGGAGTGGGGTGTGTGGATTGGAGGAGGAAGAGGAGGAGGATGAAGAGGATTGTGGGGTCCTTTGAACCTTGGTGCTAGTGTGGCTAGAAGGGTGTGGGGTATCTAATGAAACATCTGCAAGAAAACCACCAAACTCAGAGACCACCTCCGACCTCTCATTTCAACAGGGAGCTACAAATATTCTCCTTTATCAGTAAGCTTTATATTTATTAAGTTCAGCATTAGAAGGTATGAAGTTCTGTATGGATGCCCAGTCAACATAAGCATTTTTGGAAACTGAATGGGTAAGACAGACGTTGGCTAGAGGACATTGGGGAGAACGTGGTGAGATCCTGCCTGCAGCTCTCACCAGTCAAAATTCAACTCCCGATCTTCAATGAGACCATTTCATCCCCATGGGAGAGCTGCTTCGAAGCGTCAGGACTTCACAGCATCTCTTCCCTGCCCTCCATTTTCAATCATCTTGTGCCATCTCCTGTCACGTAAAAGTGTGGGCCGGTCAAAGCAGAGTGGCAAACATATTGCCAGGAACCCTGATGGAGCAGTGGTTGGAATGTGGTATTGCAGGCTGGACTCTGCCCACAACCTGGAGTTCGACCCTGATGGGACTCAGGGTTGACTCAGCCTTCTGTCCTTCCGAAGTCAGTAAAACGAGGACCCAGATTGTTGGGGGCAAGAGGCTGACTCTGTAAACCGCTTAGACAGGGCTGTAAAGCACTGTGAAGCAGTATATAAATCTAAGTGCTATTCCTTCCTTCCTTCCTTCCTTCCTTCCTTCCTTCCTTCCTTCCTTCCTTCCTTCCTTCCTTCCTTCCCTCCCTCCCTCCCTCCCTCCTTCCTTCCTTCCTTCCTTCTTCCCTCCCTCCCCTCCTCCCTCCCTTATTCTCTTTCTCATTCTCCTTCCTTGTGGTGCAGTGGTCAGAATGCAGTACTGCAGGCTAATTCTTCCCACTGCCAGCAGTTCGATTCTGACCGGCTCAAGGTTGACTCAGACCCCCATCCTTCTGAGGTCGGTAAAATATTGCCCCCAGATCGTTGGGGACAATATGCTCTGTAAACCGCTTAGAGAGGGCTGTAAAGCACTGTGAAGTGATGTATAAGTCTAAATGCTATTGTTATTGCTGCATACAGTACATGCTTGCATAGAAGTCGATGCTGCCTTTAGCCATCGCACAATTCCTGCCATGAGGGATTCATGAGAGATCTCCAGTTGATTTATTCTTGTGGGTTGTTCTTTTTTTTTTTTTTTTACTCAGAACAACACAGTGGTGAAATTCAATTTTTTTTTACTACAGGTTCTATGGGCGTGGCTTGGTGGGTGTGGTTTGGTGGGTGTGGCAGGAGAAGGATACTGCCAAGTCCCCATTTCCACCCCACTCAGGGACCAGCCAGAGGTGGTATTTGCCGGTTCTCCGAACTACTCAAAATTTCTGCTAGCGGTTCTCTGAACTACTTAAAATTTCTGCTAGCGGTTCTCCGAACTACTCAAAATTTCCACTACCGGTTCTCCGAACTACTCAAAATTTCCGCTACCAGTTCTCCAGAACCCGTCAGAACCTGCCGGATTTCACCCCTGGAACAACACCAGCTCCTGAAATTTTTAAGAAAACATGGCCGCCCCTCATTATGAAAAATGAAAGTCAGCTACACCCATTCTAATGAAGCATGAGCCTTATTATATTCTGGGAGCTGTCCAGTAATTGGGGAAGCATTAACAGAAACTTACTCGCTTGAAAAATGTGGTGCGCGTACCCTAACGTAAGTGGCGCAATTTAATTCGAACGGCCCCCATTTAAAATGCCGCAGATGATACATTAAAACAAATTAATAATTCATTAGCTGACACCAAATAAGCAGAAGACGACTTACCCGTCTCACAGAATCATTTATTTGGATACGGCTTCTCTTGAAGAATGCCTTTTTATGCAGTTATTCTGCGCCCGGTATTTTAAATTTGCATTAAATGGCTTAGGAGGCTTCACTGATTCCATCTGAGGTAAAAAATTGATATGGATACCTCGAGGACCCTATTCACTTCGTATATTTATGCGAGGTTTCCTACACTCCCAGTCATGAAATGACGGCGCTATTCAAAATAACGCCTTAATGGCTCAAGAAACCCGCGCTGCCAAATTGTTTTTGAAATTCAGATGAGATTGGTCGAGAGTTAGCAACTCGTAAAAAAAAAAAAATGAGAGAAAAAGTGGGTTTGAGGAAACAAAAAGAAAATAAACCCATGTTTCAAAAGAGATCAAAGGCTCCGTGAGGAAAGCTTCACGATCAAGCAGAAAATTATGCTGATCCGTGTATCTTAAAAGAGACTTTCGTTTAAAAAAAAAAAGAATTATTCATATTGCAGCTTCTATTCAGCGCCGCTTACTAAAAATGGAAACACTTTAGGTCCCCATCCTGAGGTGATATTGTGCTCAGCACCAGCAGAACAAATAAATATCTATACGAAGAAGGCCCTTATTTGCATATAAATGTACAGCAGACTCGAAAGACTGACAACAATGCATGGCAGCAGCGATGAAAAAGGGGATTTTTCACCAGCCTCTTTTATCCCATAAAATTTGGAACCGCAGTTTCCAGAAGAAACTTCTTGGAATCCCCTATTTCTGGAAAAACCCGAGGGAGGAAGCTCTGCTTTCAATTTTTTAACCATTTCTTTCCCCTGTGTTTCTATTTGTTTGTTTGTTTATTAGGTGCAGAAGGCCAAAAGGTTGCCAGTGGGCCCAGTAGGCCCGTTTTTTGCCCTCCCCAGGCTCCAGAGGCTGTCTTGGAGCCTGGGGAGGGTGAAAACGGCCTTCCCCACCCACCTGGAGGCCCTCCAGAGGCTGGAAATGGCCCGTTTCCCGACTTCTGGTGGGACCGGAAGGCCTATTTTCCACTCTCTCCAGGCTCCAGAGGCTTTCTTGGAGCCTGGGGAGGGTGAAAACGGCCTTCCCCATTCCCCTGGAGGCCCTACAGAGGCTGGAAAGGGCCCATTTCCCGACTTCTGGTGGGACTGGAAGGCCTATTTTCCACTCTCTCCAGGCTCCAGAGGCTTTCTTGGAGTCTGGGGAGGGTGAAAATGGCCTTCCCCATCCCCCTGGAGGCCCTCCAGAGGCTGGAAATGGCCTGTTTCCCGACTTCTGGTGGGCCCAGAAGGCCCGAAAATCAGGTGGCCGGCACATGTGCCCACAGATATGGCTCCACGTGCCATCTGTGGCACGAGTGCCATAGGTTTGCCATCACGGCCCTATACCATTTGTCTGAAATATTATAAGGCAGGAGTATCAAACTCAAGGCCTGGGGGTTGGATCCGGCCAAGGGGTGCTTACATTTGGCCCGGGGGGCTGCCCTGGAAACAGCAGACCAGCCCGTGGTGTCTCTGTCAGCAAAAATGGAGCTCGGGAGAGATGCAAGCAGCCATTGCAAGCTCCACTTTTGCTGGCAAAGGGTTGCAGAAGACTGTCACAGCCAAAAAGAGAGCTCGGGAAGGTCGTGTGTGGCTCTCCTGAGCTCTGTTTTTGCTGGCAGTGGGTTGCAGGAGGCTGTTGCAGCCGAAAATGGAGTTCAGGAGCCCGTTTTACTCACTTACTTACTTTATTTGATTTATATACTGCCCTACTCCCGAAGGACTCAGGGCGGTGAACAGCCAAACAGTAAAAATACAGAGATACAAAATTTAAAAACAAAGTAAAATCAAATTAAACAATTTGTCCCAGCCAAATTAAAACACCCCAATCATTTAAAAACTGATTAAAATTTGCATAATTAAAAAGAGGGAAAAGATTAGGCCAGGCCCGCCTGGTGGAATAAAAAGGTCTTAAGAGCACGGCGGAAGGTGCGCAGATCCGGGATCCTCCATATCTCCGGGGGGAGCTCGTTCCAGATAGTACGTGCCCCCACAGAGAAGGCTCTCCCCCTAGGGGCCGCCAGTCAACATTGTTTGGCCGACGGCATCTAGAGGAGCCCCTCTCTATGAGAGCGTACTGGCCGGTGGGAGGCTATTGGTGGTAGTAGGCAGTCCTGTAGGTAACTAGGTCCTAAGCCATGGAGCACTCTAAAGGTGGTAACCAATACCTTGAAGCGCACCCGGAAGACCACTGGGAGCCAGTGCAGCTTGCGCAGGAGAGGTGTTACATGGGAACGCCATGTCGCTCCCATTACCACCTGCGCGGCCGCACTCTGCGCCAGTTGGAGCCTCTGGGTGCTCCTCAAGGGGAGCCCCATGTAGAGAGCATTACAATAGTCCAGGTGGGAGGTGACGAGGGCATGAGTGACCGTGCGTAGGGAGTCCCGATCCAGAAAGGGACGCAACTGGCGGATCAGGCGAACCTGATGAAAAATCCTCCCGGTCATGGCCATCAAATGCTCTCCCCGGCTTGGTCCATCACAGGTCCCTCCGACATGAGTGATGTCAAGCTGGCCATGCCCACCCAGGCCCCCTGCGGTCAAACACAAACAACCCTGATGCGGCCCTCAATGAAATCGGGTTTGACACCCCTAATGTAAGGTCTGCTGCTTGGATGTGGGGTTGGTCTGGAGGACCTCTGGCGTCCCTTCCAACTCTATTATTCTGTTTTGTTATTCTAAAGTTATCTTTTTTTTACGACCATGTGTAATAATCCCATCAAGCCCAAAGAAAGTCCAGAATGGTATAGGATCTCCTGCCATGGGCAGAGGATTGGACTAAAAGACTTCCAAGGTCTATGTGTCTGGCATAAATTGAAACATTTAATTGACCAGAAGATTTAGTTGACCAAACTGAGATAATCTATTTCAACACGAATGGGATTTGTGGTCTCTTAGGCAACTACGTAATGCTAATAGAAGAGATTCTTTGTAGCTCAGGGTTGAACTGAGAAGTCCTTTTGTGCTCTCTGAGCTTGATGGTTTTCTTGGAGACGTTTCATTACCATACTAGGTAACAGCATCAGTGCTACAGGGGGTGGGGTGTGTGGATTGGAGTAGGAGTAGGAGAGCCTCTCTTATTGTTCTAGGACAGAACCAGTTACCAGTGCTATAATCTAACAATAGGATGGAAGCTAATTACGTGTGAAAGGACCTTTTTCAAAATTCAGGGACCCAGAAGAGTTTACTAGTATAACATGTACACTGTCTCTTCCCTAATTCCTGGGACAGGGAGGGCTATACAGGTAGTCCTCGACTTATGACCACCATTGAGCCCATGTTGCTAAGCGAGACATTGGTTAAGTGAGTTTTGCCCCATTTTTCAACCTTTCTTGCCACAGTTGTTACGTCAGTCACTGCTGTTGTTAAGTTAGTAACCCGGTTGTTAAGTGAATCTGGCTTCCCCATTGACTTGGCTTGTCAGAAGTGTACAAAAAGGGATCACATGACACTGCCATCATAAATATGAGTCAGTTGCCAAGCGTCTGAATTTTGATCACGTGACCACGGGGAATGTTGCAACGGTTGTAAGTCTGAAGCATGGTCATAAGTCACTTTTTCCAGGGCCGTTGTAACTTCGAACGGTCACTAAATGAAGTGTTGTAAGTGGAGGACTACCAGCACAAATTAAAGAACCAATTATATTTTAACTCTGCACTACTATTAATCTTCTCATCGTTCCCACCACCCATCTCCTTCCACTTATGACTGTATGACTGTAACTTTGTTGCTTGGATCCTTACGATTTATATTGATATTATTTCCTGATTGCTTATTTCTACCCTATGACTATCATTAAGTGTTGTACCTTATGATTCTTGAGGAACATATCTTTTCCTTTATGTATACTGAGAGCGTATGCACCAAAGACAAATTCCTTGTGTGTCCAATCACACTTGGCCAATAAAAATAAATAAATTGAAATTTACCTGTTGCCGGGTTGATGGGTTCCACAGCCCAGGTTAATGGAAAACTGGATCATATGTGTAACAGTAGAAGGAAGGACTGGCAGGACATGGAAGTAATCGATAGCCCAGATATTTCTGTCACGTCCTTGGTGGCTCTTTTGCTTGAGGCAGAATTTGGTTGCCGGAGTTTGAAGTTCTGGACTGATGACAACGGAGACCAAAGAGGGACTCTTAGATAGAAACAACAAAAAACAGACAATTGCGGTTAATTTAAACAGTTTCAGTTTAAATGTAGTTCCTTCAAACCCTAAGACTCTTAATTTAAATTTAGCCCCTTCAAACCCTAAGACCCTCCGTTTAAATGTAGTTCCTTCAAACCCTAAGACCCTCAGTTTAAATTTAGCTCCTTCAAATCCTAAGACCCTCAGTTTAAATGTAGTTCCTTCAAACCCCAAGACCCTCAGTTTAAATTTAGCTCCTTCAAACCCTAAGACCCTCAGTTTAAATGTAGTTCCTTCAAACCCCAAGACCCTCAGTTTAAATTTAGCTCCTTCAAACCCTAAGACCCTCAGTTTAAATGTAGTTCCTTCAAACCCTAAGACCCTCCATTTAAATTTAGCTCCTTCAAACCCTAAGACCCTCAGTTTAAATGTAGTTCCTTCAAACCCCAAGACCCTCAGTTTAAATTTAGCTCCTTCAAACCCTAAGACCCTCAGTTTAAATGTAGTTCCTTCAAACCCCAAGACCCTCAGTTTAAATTTAGCTCCTTCAAACCCCAAGACCCTCAGTTTAAATGTAGTTCCTTCAAACCCCAAGACCCTCAATTTAAATTTAGCTCCTTCAAACCCCAAGACCCTCAGTTTAAATTTAGCTCCTTCAAACCCTAAGACCCTCAGTTTAAATATAGCTCCTTTAAACCCTAAGACCCTCAGTTTAAATATAGTTCCTTCAAGCCCTAGGATCCTCAGTTTAAATTTAAATGTAATTTATTTAATTAAATTTAAATTTAATTCCTTCAAACTCACATCCTTAGATGCTACATTTTCCTTTCATGAACGGGTCAGATTTTTTTCTGTATCCCATCATCAACCTTTAAAAGTGACCCACACTGCCTAAAAGAATTTCAGAAAGTGGCATTAGCAGATATTTCTCTCTTTACAAATTGGAGTCAGGCTGTTGTAATCAATTTAATGCTCTTTTCAGGATACATGTTGAATACTTACCCTGTGGGAAGCGTAACTCATTACATCAAGAGTTATGTGATCTTTTCTTCCTTCAATTTTTGCGTATAATAGGACATCGTTTTCATGAGCTTCTCCAGTGTCACAGCTCCCTCCTGAAATAAGATGCAAGATGCATTAACTTTCTTTCTACTTTAATAGTGACAATGACTGTTTTTGGTTTATTAAGGTAACGTGGGCCAATATAGGGGAAATAATTCTAACTGAATATTCAACTTTCATTCTAATGCAAGTGGAACAATAATATGCATAATAAAATGGCTTGTATGTATAGTAGATTTCTTACCAATTTCCCTGTTGTTAAAAATGACCTTCCCCCCATCCCCGAATTATTCTTTACCTTAAGGCAGGAGTGTCAAACTCAAGTCCCGGGGGCCGGATCTGGCTCATGGGGTGCTTAGATCTGGCCTGTGGGACCACCCTGGAAACAGTGAATGACTGCCCTGCAGTGCCTCTGACAGCGAAAACAGAGCTCCGTTTTCTTCCGAGCTCCGTTTTCGCTGGCAGAAGGTTGCAGGAGGCTGTCGCAGCCGAAAATGGAACTTGCGAGGGCCATGTGCGGCGCTCCTGAGCTCCGTTTTCATTGGCAGAGGGTTATAGGAGGCCGTCACAGCTGAAAACGGAGCTCTCGAGCCCATTTTCACTGTGCTCAGGCCCCCACAAGCGCCCCCGACACGAGTGACGACGAGCTGGCCACTCCTACAACATAGATATGACATCACTGGTTCCAAACATCTTCCGTCACTTTACAATAATATTAGTACTCATATAAACAAGAGCCTTGGTAGTACAGTGGTCTAAGGCACCCTGTTATTAAGCTGGTTATTAAGACCAGATGCCTGCAATTACTGCAGGTTCGAATCTCTCCAAGGCTCAAGGTTGACTCAGCCTTCCATCCTTTCTAAGGTAGGTAAATTGAGGACCCAGTTGTGGGGCAATAAGCTGACTTTGTATAAATATACAAAAGAATGAAGGCTATTGCTTAGCGCATTGTAAGCCGCTCTGAGTCTCCGGAGAAGGGCGGCATATAAATCAAATTAAAAAAAAAAAACTAAAAAAAACCCCAACCATATAGTTCTTTAGCTTTGTTCATTATTTAAACATATCATATTAATACTTTTTCCCTTATTTCTGTATATTTATTCATCTCTTAAACATACATTTATCTATAATAACATCTATATTTTTGTTCTAACACTATACATTTGTCTTGGCTACCCTCATTATCTATCCAATCATAAAATTGTTCCCAGATTTTGTAGTATTTAGTTTCGCTTTTATCCTTGAGTTCCAAAGTGAGTCTGTCCATTTCTGCGCAGTTAAAGATTTTCAGTAATATTTCCTCTTCAGTTGGAATATCTTTCTCTTTCCATTTTTGAGCGAAGGCTATTCGTGCCGCTGTGAGTATATGCAGTAATAAATAATTTGTACCTTTCTTATATTTTCTTTCTATTATTCCCAGTAAGAAAAATTCCAGTTTGACTTCTATATTAGTTGACAAAATTTCTTCCAGCCAGTTCTTTAATAAATTCCAAAACTTTTGCACCTTTGGGCATTCCCACCACATGTAACACCATTCATCTTGATAACCTCATTCAATGCATGCTCGGGAGTTTCCCCCTCCCCACATAATAGAGATTTATATTTGCATTTTTTCACGGCATAATGCTAATGAAACTAAACTAATCCTAGTTGAACACTTGCATTTTAAACATCAAATTAAAATCTATTATTTTCTCTCTCTTTTTTTTTAAAGCAACATTTGAATATTCCACCAACTCATTTTCACACAATTGGTGTTTTCAGTGAGATCATCCAAGCTGTGCTGAGCTAATAGCTTTTTTCTCGGAGTTCAAAAGGTTGACAAAAGTGTCTTTCCTGTTTTCCGTCAGGTGTGGCCTTCCTGGATACAAAACAGACTCCGTTTCCTGCTGCACTCTTGGTCCATCAGACGTTACGAACGGGATTTGACAATTGAGACGGAAGATCAGAGAACCCCTTTCCAGTAAGAAAACGGTGTTTTTGTATCTTGTTGACAGAAAAAAACCAGTTTCACGAGGGAAAACAGATCCGTTCTGTTTCCTTTCTCGTTCTTTCCATTTCGCATTAATGGACGTAGTGTTGAAAGGATGAGTTTTCCCCGTATAGTTTACCCCGATTTGCGGACGTTGCAGAATAATATTTGGGGAGGGGAAGGTGAGGAAGGAAGGTTAGGAAAAACAGGCTGCATTGGATTGCGAAATTTAAATTTGCCTGTTGGTCTCAACCTTAGTTCCAATCATGAAAAGTTTCATGAAAAGTCAGTAATGGCATGTCCCAAAGGTGCTTTTTCAGGAGGCAACTGGACTTGTTTTTTTTCTTTTGAAGATGTTTCGCTTCTCATCCAAGAAGCTTCTTGTTCTGCCCCAGTTACGGACCCCAAAGAACACAGCATACACAAAATTTGTACAAAACTTAATTTACTAAAATAACTCAGTCTTTTTCAAAACAAAGGCTGTTAGTAAACTTTCTTAACAGCCTACAAGAAACCAAAGATAAAGTAATCACAATCTTACTAAGGTTGGCAGAAAGCCCAGAAGCAATTTGCAGAGAATCCAGACACGAAGGAGAGTGAACTGAAGTTGTTCCCTACAAATTGCTTCAGTCGGCATTCCTCCTTAAATAGGCTAAGGGAGTGGCCAATTAGCCCCAAGTCTTACTCTCAAGAAGACCTCCTCTTGAGGAGCCACTCCTGCCTTTTGGCCACTCTGCGCGCCCGTGCATTGAGAAGAGGCTCCTCCTCTTCTTCCTCTTCATTTATGGGAGCTTCTGGAGGTTCTGAAGGCCCTGGCTGAATCCCTGCCTCTGGCACCACATCTTCTCCAGCCTCCTCATTGTCTGACTCGAGTGCCAGCTGCACAGGCTGCTGGCGCAACACCACCATGAAGGATTTATATATTATGGTCCGCCAGCAGCCTGCGGAGCTGGCAGCAGAGTCGGACAGTGAGGAGGTTGGGGAGGAACATGGGCCAGTCCTGGAGACTGGGGAAGGCTCAGATGCAGGCTCTGCATCGGAGGCAGAGAAAGAGCCATCTGGGAGTTATGTGCTGTCTTCAAAGCCTCCAGAGTCGGACATCAGCGAGGCAGAGGAATAGGGGGAGCCTGTTCCCAGTGCATGCATGCGCAGAGCTGCAAAAAGGCAAGAACAGTTAAAACAAAAGGGATGACTCAGAAGTAGGGCTTGGAGATGATTGGCCCCTCCCATAAGACAAAGGAGGAGCAAAGGCATGTGAGCCTTTGCAGGAAGCAACTTTGTTCGTTCTGGTCGGTTTAAATTCTGAAGCTACATTTTTTTGTCTCTGTGCTCCGTGTGGCCTTGCAAAGCTAGTTGCCAATTAGGTCTTTGGCAGCGTGTCAAGGGAGATAAAGGTGGGTGCTTATTAGCCTTATCCCGAAGGACTGTGGCAGACTTCTGTTGGACTCTTTACAAACGATTTGCGATTCATTATGGGCTGTGAATGAACATAATTCACAGCCATTGAAATAAAAAGAGGGTTTTTTGGGACTAATCATGTGCTTTTTACTGTCTCAGGAAGCCTAGGTTAGAACATTATATTCCTTGCAGAGAGCTGGTCATTTGCATCCTTTTAGAGAGTTGTTGAGGCCACTTGGAGGTTTAATCTGTGTCCTCAGGGTCACCTGAGTGGTACTAATGGCTGTGGAGCTTTCTTGGCTGCAGGTTGTTTTTCTGCCCTGTGTCCCTTCACTGTTGAACGCAGGAGCAGGTGGTTGGGGATGAGTCTGTGTTGTCTCCATCTCAAACTGAAGTGCAAATGGTTCTTGTCGTCTGCAATTTTTAGGGAAATCTGTTTATACTCCCACACCCATTTGCACTACTCACGTGACCCTCAGGACACAGATAAACCTCCAAGTGGCCTCAACAGCTCTCTAAAAGGACGCAAAGGACCAGCTGTCTGCAAGGAGTATCAATCCTTCCCTTCCCCACCGTCCAGGCAGAGCTGAAGAAGCTTCTTGGATGAGAAGTGAAATGTCTTCAGAGAAAAAAGGTGGGGGGGCACGTGACTGAGTGGACTCACGCCCATGCTCACTCAGTCACATGACCCCCCCACCTAGCAACGCCCACAGGAAAAGGTAGGAATTTATTGGGAATTTCCACCTATCTACCCCCGCCCTCCCTTTGCCAGTCACCCCCATTTCTCTTCCTTTAACAGCCCCGGCCCTAGCCCCACTTCCTCCCCCACCACCGCCTCTTTGTTCGGGCTGCTTACCTTCTGTGGCAGCTGGTCCAGAGTCTGGAAGGCAAGCTGACCAGAGTTTTTGGTGGCCCCCAGCCAGCCGCCGCTGCTGGAAAACAGCTGGCAGAGAAGCCTCTTTGAGAGTTGCTTTGCGGCTGCGGCAGCTGGCCGCAGGCTTCCAAAAAGTACCAGAGGTCGCGGAAAAAGCTGCTGCCATCGCCACCATGTTCTTCGTGCATGCGCATCCCATTGGACTTGCAAGGCAATGGGATGCATGTGTGCAAAGAACATGGCGGGCGGGGCGAGCGAGCGGTGACTGTGGGGACCGGTTCGGGAGCGTGGCCAGCTGGCCATCACTACTAGTTCGGTGACCTTGGCCAAATTTCCACCAACGGTTCGTGCGAACCGGTGCAAACCGGCTGAATACCACCTCTGGAAAGATAACTGTTTCAGGTGTCTCGGAGTATAGTCATGTTGGTCACATGACCACAGAAAGGTCTTCGGGCAATGCTGGCTCCCTCAGCTAAGAAATGGAGATTTATTTATTTATTTATTTATTAGTCCAATTTATATGCCGCCCTTCTCCGCAGACTCAGGGCGGCTTACAATGCATTATAGCAATAGCCTGCATACTTTTTTGTATATACCTGCTTATTAGGGCTTTCGGCCTCCCCCTAAGCGGTGTTGTTCTATACAAAGTTGGCTTATTTTCCCCACAATATGGGTCCTCAATTTACCTACCTCGAAAGGATGGAAGGCTGAGTCAACCTTGAGCCTGGTGAGATTCGAACTTGCGCTAATTCCAGGCAGCTGGCAGCTAAATGCTAGCACTTAACAGCACTTTAGTCTGCTGCACCACCGAGGCTCACCGAGGTGAGCACTACCTACTCTAGAGCAGGGCTGTCAAACTCCCGGCCCCACAGGCTGGATGCGTCAAACGCTGGCCATGCCCACGCCCGGTTTAGTGAAGGGGGAAAAAGTCCCGATACGTCACGTGATGCTGCCGTGATGATGTGAGTTTGACCCTGTGCTAGAGTCAGAAATGATCGGACAGGGAAAACATTTGTACCTTTTACCCTTTTAGGTTCCAGAAACAAGTGGGAGATCAACTCATTTGAACATACTCTCCTCCACTGTAGGAAAATATGAAATAGTGAAGAAAGATTAATGGCGTGTACTCACCCATGCTGAAATAAAACCTCAGATTTCCATAACCTGTCATGTCCATGTATGGAGTGCATAGTTTTCTCTCGCCTTCTCTGAGGAACACGGCGGATGAACCCGATTCCAAGGTCCCACATTCGTTGCTGATGATTGCTCCAGATATATCCCACCTAAAGACATCCGAGAGGTAAGGATCAGTTCATTTCTGGACTCAGTTCAAAAACACTAGGGTTTTTTTTACCTTTACAGTCTTAAAAATCATGAGGCGGGATATTAAGGAAGGGCTACTATCGAGCAAGGGGACATGGTGGCTCAGTGGCTAAGACGCTGAGCTTGTCAATCGAAAGGTTGGCAGTTCAGCAGTTCGAATCCCTAGTGCCATGTAATGGGGTGAGCTCCCGTGACTTGTCCCAGCTTCTGCCAACCTAGCAGCTTGAAAGCAGGTAAAAAAATGCAAGTAGAAAAATAGGGACCACCTTTGGTGGGAAGGTAGCAGCGTTCCGTGCACCTTTGGCGTTTAGTCATGCCGGCCACATGACCACGGAGACGTCTTCAGACAGCGCTGGCTCTTCGGCTTTGAAACGGAGATGAGCACTGCCCACTAGAGTCAGGAACGACTAGCACATATTTGCGAGGGAAACCTTTACCTTTACCTTACTATCGACCAAATGAATTTTTCCTCTATTCAAGGGAGAAAACCCTGATGTTTTCACCACTACCACAAGAAGGTTAAACTGGTGATTAAGGCAATAGAAGAAATAGCGAATGGTGAACAGTTATGGAATCTGTAAAGCATTAGTATAATACTTAAATACTTACAATACTATAAAGTATTTATAAAGCCTTGGTAAGACTACACTTGGAATATTGCATCCAATTTTGGCCATCATATTATTAAAAAAAGATGTAGAGATTCTGGTGCAGAAAAGAGCAACGAAGATGATTAAGAGATGTTTGGAGGCTAAAACATATGAAGAATGGTTGCAGGAATTGGGTAGGTCTTGTCTAGTGAAAAGAA
This sequence comes from Pantherophis guttatus, assembly GCF_059756535.1. Taxonomy (NCBI): domain Eukaryota; kingdom Metazoa; phylum Chordata; class Lepidosauria; order Squamata; family Colubridae; genus Pantherophis; species Pantherophis guttatus. The sequence goes on from NC_142069.1 coordinate 85,626,172, forward strand.
AAGACCAGGGGAGACAGGAGAGCAGTCTTCCAATATTTGAGGGGCTGCCACAGAGAGGAGGGAGGTCAAGCTATTTTCCAAAGCACCCGAAGGCCAGACAAGGAATAATGGATGGAAACTGAACAAGGAGAGATTCAACCTAGAAATAAGGAGAAATTTTCTGACAGTGAGAACAATCAACCCATGGAACAGAAGTTGCCTTTGGAAGTTGTGGGAGCTTCATCCCTGGAAGCTTTCAAGAAGAGACTGGACTGCCATCTGTCAGAAATGGTGTAGGGTCTCCTGCTTGGGCAGGGGGTTGGACTAGAAGACCTCCAAGGTCCCTTCTAACTCTGTTAATCTGTATATCTGTTTTTGCTTGTGACATCCAATCATATACTTGTAGACTTCCTTAAAGGCTCATTGACTGCACCGTTCTTCGTCTTATAAAGGCAGCTGATTTGCAGATAGGGTGAAAACGGGCCAAATTAAGTTCTTAAAGGCAGGATTTATAATGTTTCTATTAGTATGCATGGATTCCATAAAGGAAATGTGTCGAAATGAGCTTAGAAAATCAGGATGGCTGCTTTATTGGGATATCTCCCAGGAAATCCATTTAGCCTAATGTTGACTGGCAATTAGAACTGTTTAATTGGAACAGATGTCCCATCACTTCTAACCGTTAGAGATGCCACTCTGCAATTTAAAATGGTGAAATGATCCCCATGTTTATCGCCACGCTCAATAAGCGGTAAATTTCTAACTAACCCTCAAAAACTTTGGGCGGATCTGAAAGTTCGCAAGACTAAGCCTTAAGTAGCATTTACACATTTAAAAACAATACAGCAAGGGTGTCAAACTCGATTTCGTTGAGGGCCACATCAGGGTTGTGTTTGACCTCAGGGGGCTGGGGGTGGGTGGGAATGGAGTGGGGTGGGAATGGAGATTTTGCAGTATCCTTCCCCTGCCACGTCCACCAAGCCATGCCCACAGAACCGGAAGTAAAAAAAAAATTGGATTTCACCACTGCTTTAGACGTCTTGACTCACCTCCATAATTCAACAATCATGGGTCCTTTTTTTATAGCAATGATTGATTTGGGGCTGAAAAAATGACATTCCTAGAATCTGATCACTTCATTCCTTCATTCCTAGCTTAACCACATTTTCCTCTTCCTGTTGATCTGACTTCTTACACAATTATACACTTTTTCCTTTTTTTTTTTTTTTGCCAGTGCTCTGGCAAAAAGTATCTGGCCAATTTTACCCCCGTTAGGCATTGCATAGAAGGGCCATTCAGACAGCGAGATACATGATTTAAAATAAATTTAACTTGGGGTTGAATTTATTTTAAATCATGTATCTCACTCTTTGATGATCGCCCAAGATATTAGGGGATTAAAAGATATGAAGAGCAGTTGCAGGAGTTGAGTATGTCCAGTCTAGTGAAAAGAAGGACTAGGGGTGACATAATAGCAATGTTCCAATATTTGAGGGGCTGCCACAAAGAAGAGGGAGTCAAGCTATTCTCCAAAGCACCTGAGGGCAGGACAAGAAGCAATGGATGGAAACTAATCAAGGAGAGAAGCCACCTAAAACTAAGGAGAAATTTCCTGACAGTGAGAACAATAAATCAGTGGAACAGAAGTTGCCTTCAGAAGTTGTAGATGCTCCATCACTGGAGGCTTTCAAGAAGAGACTGGACAGCCATTTGTCTGAAATGGTTTAATATCTAGTGCTTGAGCAGGGGATTGGAGTAGAAGATCTCCATCATCAGCATCCATTCTTTTTGTCTGGCAGTTAGTGTTCTGTCCCCCTTCCCCACACAGGCAAACACACAACCAGGCATGCCTGCCAAGATTTTATGAAGCAATCAGACTTGCAGGTAAGAGTTTTGGCAGTAAACTGCGAAATGCCTGCCAAGTCAGTTTTCACTCACAGTAAGCAAGAGAGAGTTTATCCTCAGTCCGGTCCAGTAGCAAAAAGTAATCCACGAAGCAAGAGTTCGCCAAGGTCCAATCCAAATATGCACAAGCCAGATTTCAGGTAACGCGATGTGACTTTCAGGTTTTTAATTTTGACCGTCACAAAGCCTGAAGAGCAATCACACCCACTTTTATTCCTTGTGGGGTGTGGCTCAGTGACTCAGCTCAATCTCTGGCCCTCCCACGCCTCTTTCGTTGTTGCGTACGCTTCTCCCTACGACGCTGCCTGGGATCAAGCCAGGATTCATCATCCTCGCTACCTATCTGTTGTTGTTCCGATATGCTTTCCTCCTGGCATATTCCAGGCTGTTCCTCTTGGCCTTCGGATGGAACCTGAGGCATTGCCAGAGAGGAGGGTCCTGGAGAGGGGGGGCCTTGTCAGTTCCTCCCCATTACCTTCTGAGTCCTCTTCCTTTGTTAGGACAGGCTCGAGAGTCGGGGTCACAACAGTTAGATTCAGGAACCGTATGCTTAAAATGGGCTTTTGCAAAGAATTCATCAAGAGCAGATGCAGAATTGCATCTTGGCCTGGACGAAGTCCTCCTGCGAACTGACACAGCATGTTCGGCTGTGCATTTTTCTTAACCGTCTGGCTGTTGCAGCATGAAATGAATTGGAGATTTCACCGAACAATTCCATCATTACTAATACGGCAGTTCAGAACCCAGACTGCAGGAGGTCAGCGATTAAGTCAAAAAGATCATTCTTCAAAGGCGGATGGCGTGCGTAATGGAAAGATTAATTCAGAAGTTTTGTCCAGGAAATTCTTTGTTCACTGACAACTCCTGAAAGTATCAGTGTAATATTTTATTTTTATTTTTTTTGGTCTTTGGGACCGAAAGCCAGTAGAAAGGTTGACTGTTTGGGCATATAATGCCACATTTTAAAGGCTCACGATTCCCTGCGGATGTGGAGTGATGGTAAATTTGTAATAGTTAAGGAGAAAGGCAGCCCAGGGAGACTGTAAATTTGGACCAGTGGTGGGATTCAAATAATTTAACAACCGGTTCTCTGCCCTAATATCCAGCTGGGTGGGCGTGGCTATGGTGGGCGTGGCCAGGGGATGTGACAGGCAGCACTTGGCCTCCTGCACACCCCTGGGAGCAAAAATGGGCCGCAGGGAGGGAATGAGCTGCCCCCGTGCCTCGTTTTGGGCCTAGTAGGCCTCTCTGCAGCCTCCTGGGAGTGAAAACGGGCCACGGGTGGCGCGCTGCACCCCCCGTACCCTGTTTTGGGCCTAGTAGGCCTCTCTGCACTTACCTGGGAGCCAAAATGGGGCGCCTGTGGATTCCTGGAAGGGGAGGGGTCAGCCAGCAATTTAACTACCGGTTCACTCAAACTGGCCCGAACCGGCTGAATCCCACCACTGATTTGGACCAGATAACACAGCAGCAATGACATTCTAAAAATTGAGGCTCTTGAGGGACAGAGACACTGTAGGCTAAACTGAATGTATAATGTTTCAGCTCAAGAACGCAATTCCTGGATATAAATTTTGAGACTCTTCTTCAGCTCTATGGGTTTGAAGGAAAGCACCTTAGGTGCACTACATCTAAAAGTTTAAATGGATGAAAACTCTGAACCATAGGATCTGATTTCAGATCAGACTGAAAAAAAAAAAATCAGATATGGACACAATTATTTCTAATTTATATATTTATAAATTTATTTCTGATTCCTCCCCCCCTCCCCCCACCGATCCGTAAATCCTAGGGAATGGATTGGCAGCCAGATACAAAGACTGTGTAAATTTGATCTCGGATGTCTACATCCACTAAATTGTAAGGTTCTTTTTGATGTTCTGAACTTTAATCACTCCAAAAGAGATGGTGATTAGAGGATGGATGGATGGATGGATGGATGGATGGATGGATGGATGGATGATAGATAGATAGATAGATAGATAGATAGATAGATAGATAGATAGAAGATAGATAGAAGATAGATAGATGATAGATAGAAGATAGATGATAGATAGATAGAAGATAGATAGATGATAGGTAAGTAGGTAGGTAGCTAGGTAGGTAGATAGATATGTGATAGTTATGTGATAGATAAAAGACAGACAGACAGACAGACAGATAGATAGATGATAGAAGATAGAAAGATAGCTAGCTAGCTAGCTAGCTAGCTAGATGATAGATAGCTAGAAGATAGCTAGAAATAGATAGATGATAGCTAGATGATAGATAGATAGATAGATAGATAGATAGATAGATAGATAGAAGATAGATAGAAGATAGATAGATGATAGATAGAAGATAGATGATAGATAGATAGAAGATAGATAGATGATAGGTAAGTAGGTAGGTAGCTAGGTAGGTAGATAGATATGTGATAGTTATGTGATAGATAAAAGACAGACAGACAGACAGACAGATAGATAGATGATAGATAGCTAGAAGATAGCTAGAAATAGATAGATGATAGCTAGATGATAGATAGATAGATAGATAGATAGATAGATAGATAGAAGATAGATAGAAGATAGATAGATGATAGATAGAAGATAGATGATAGATAGATAGAAGATAGATAGATGATAGGTAAGTAGGTAGGTAGCTAGGTAGGTAGATAGATATGTGATAGTTATGTGATAGATAAAAGACAGACAGACAGACAGACAGATAGATAGATGATAGAAGATAGAAAGATAGCTAGCTAGCTAGCTAGCTAGCTAGATGATAGATAGCTAGAAGATAGCTAGAAATAGATAGATGATAGCTAGATGATAGATGGATGGATAGATAGATAGATAGATAGATAGATAGATAGATAGATAGATAGATAGATAGATGATAGAATCTGTAGAAAACAGGCAAAACCTGGACTACACCATTGTGGCCTTTATCCTGACTTTTTTTTTTTAACTATAACCTCCAAGCACCTCTGCTGATTTTATTAACCATACTGAGCGATGTCAAATGTACCAAAATGCCATTTGTTTTATTGTGCAGTTTTCAAAAAACATTTGGATAGGACAGGTTGGAAAATTAAATTTGGTCATAAATTCATTTCTATCACCATAAAAAGTGGTAAGTAGTGTCAAAGGGTTGGAGGAGATGGATTTTTTTTTTTCTGAATAAATAACGCTGCTCCCTTTCTCCCATCTTGTTTGATCTCATTATACAAGAGCAGAGGCGGCATATTAAGCGAGACAAGAACATTCAACGCCTTAATATGAAAACAGAACAAAATGTAAATACATTGTTGGCACATGACATGTCCATTCTTCTTCAAAATCCTCGCAGAGATATAACTCAGTTGAGGTTTGCATCAAATACATTTTGGGCAGTAGCAGGGTTAGCAATTCATTTTCACGTTCTGCTACGTTAATCAACATCAATAAAGACTCACACGGAATGGCTAAACTTTATATCCATCTAATTGGATTTAGATAGTTAGAATAGAATAGAGCTGGAAGGGACCTTGGAGGTCTTCTAGTCCAGCCTCCCGCTCAAGCAGAACCTATACCCATGTGCCACAGGTGGGTGTGGAGCCATATCTGTGGGCACGCGAGTGTTGCCCTAGCTCAGCTCCAGTGCACATGTGTGCACCAGCCAGCTGATTTTTGGGCTTTCTGGGCCTACCAGAAGTCAGAAAATGGGCATTTTCGGTCTCTGGAGGGCCTCGGTGGTGGGGAGGCCGTTTTCACTCTCTCCAGGCTCCAAGAAAGTCTCTGGAACCTGGGGAGGGCAAAAAACGGTCCTTCCGGGCCCAAGAGAAGTTGGGAAACGGTTCGTTTCCGGCCTCCGGAGGGCCTTGGAACTCTTTCCAGGTTCCAAGAAAGCTTCTGGAGCCTGGGGAGGGTGAAAAACCCTCCCCAGGCTTCAGGGCCCATCAGTAACCTTTTTGCCGTCACATGACAAAAGCGAAGGGGAGCGCAGGGGGATCACATGCGCATGCGTGGCGTGGCATGGCATGGCGTGGCGTGGCAGGGGGGCATTGAACTTAGAATTTGGCTTAGAATTTTTATTGGTGAATTTTATGGGTAAGGGGTTTTAAATTGGGGAAAGCCATTGGATTTAATTTTGTTTTAAATGCATTTTAATGTTTGTATTGGATGTTTCTTAATCTTGGCTGTTCACCACCCCGAGTCCTTCGGGAGAGGGGGCGGTATAAAAATTTAAAAAATAAATAAATAAAATAAATAAATAAACTTTACGTTTACTTTACTAAACACGTGTCTGTGACCCCCACCGCGCTCCCCCGCTTTTGGCATGCGACGGCAAAAAGGTTAGCCATCACTGACCTATGCCATTTCGGATAAGTGACTGTCTAGTCTCTTCTTAAAAACCTCCAGTGATGAACCACCCACAACGTCTGAAAGCAAAATGAACGGTTGACATCTTCAATGGTATGTCTTAACTTCCATTAAGGTGTCACCTTGTTATGATTGTTCAGATTTGGTTATCTATTTGTCCATGCGGGTTATCCCATCAAAGTCAGAGGTAGTATTCAGCCGGTTCGGACCAGTTCAAGCGAACTGGTAGCTCCGACGATCAGCTGGCTCTGCCCACCTGCCCCCACCCTATCCTGTCCTTTATTTCCTTCTTCCTGGCTCAGCTGATTTGCAGGGCACAGCTGATTTTCACGCCTCCGCTGTTCTACTTACCGGGGCTGCCTTAGAAGGTAAGCAGCTGAGCTTCAAATTGCTATATTTTGAATGCTGCGCGCAATCCAGTTTCTACCAGTTCTATGGGCGTGGCTTGGTGGGCGTGGCAAGGGAAGGATACTGTAAAATCTCCATTCCCTCCCCACTCCAGGGGAAGGATATTGCAAAATCCCCATTTCCTCCCAATCATCTGGGACTCAGGAGGAAGAGAATAGATGGGGGCGGGGCCAGTCAGAGGTGGTATTTACCGGTTCTCCGAACTACTCAAAATTTCCGCTACCGGTTCTCCAGAACTGGTCAGAACCTGCTGAAACCCACCTCTGGTGCAATCATGCTAGGTGTATGCCGAAAGCACGCGCTCACCAAACCGGATTGTTAAACCGGTTGCATCCCACCACTGACCAAGGTTAATAGATATGGCTTGTTAAAGATGTTCCCACATACCAAAACTTATTAACTTTTGCTATATTCTCAAGCATTAATAAAAAACAACAACTTGGAAGTTGTTTTAAAGTGAGATAGAGAATGAAGTTGCAATAACCAAGAAATGGAGAACTCTCTTAGGAGGGAATGATACACAAAAGAATGCAATTTGTCCCCAACTGGGGGGGGGGGGGAAACGGCAACAGGAGTCTAAGAGAACTAAATAAATGAGTGTAAGTTATCCAAGGAGAGAGGAGAGGAGGCATTAAGATGATACATACAGTATGTCTTCTCCACAGTAAAGACATAAGCAGACCCTTTGCAGGCCAAAGATAGATCAGATAATGAAAAGTGACAGGGAATAAGATAAGGTCAGAGCCTGGAGAAGCAAATAAATAGGTCCAAAGACAGATTCAGAAATTAGAGTTCCTGGATGATTCATTCTACCATGCAGGACACGCCAACGGGGAAACCAGCAATCTTCTGTAGCAAAGGGAAAAAATGGCTGAACTAAACTTTGTCTGGCTAAGATCGAAACTTGAAGACAATTAGCCTATGTTGGTTTTTCTGGTGCAATTGGGATGATAGATGACCACATCCAGTTCTTAAGCCACAGGATCTCTGCCACATAGTGATAAATATAAGGCTGGGGAGTATCAGAGAGAGAGAGAGAGAGAGAGAGAGAGAGAGAGAGAGAGAGAGAGAGAGAGAGAGAGAGAGAGAGAAAGAAAGAAAGGATAGGAAGAAACTCCGAATAGCTACCCATTCTCTGAACATCGTCCATCCTGGGTACTCAATGAGGCAGGGATCCTGTGGGAAAAAGAGTATGCGATCAAAGAATTAAAGGATTCAACATAACGACTGCGAACGATTGTTGGGAGTTACAAATGTTGAATGAATCAAGGATCAAGAATTTATGTTACTTTATACTAACCAAGGAAGACTATCTGGAACATTTTAAATAGTTGAGATAGAATCTTCCATCAGCCTTAGTCAGCATAGAGAATGATGAGGGATGATCAGAATCATATGGTAGAGTAGAGTAGAGTAAAGTAGAGTAGAATAGAGTAGAGTAGGGTAGGGTAGGATAGAACAGAATAGAATAGGAAAAGAAAAAATAAGAATAAGAATAGAATAGAATAGAAAAAGAAAGAATAAGAATAGAATAGAATAGAATAGAATAGAATAGAATAGAATAGAATAGAATAGAATAGAATAGAATAGAATAAGGAAGAAAAATAGAGTAGGGTAGGGTAGGGTAGGGTTGGGTAGGATAGGATAGGATAGGATAGAATAGGATAGGATAGGATAGGATAGGATAGGATAGAATAGAATACAATAGAATAGAATACAATAGAAAAAGAAAGAATAGAATGGAATGGAATGGAATGGAATGGAATGAGGAAGAAGAATAGAGTATAGTAAAGTAGAATAGAACGAGGAAGAAAAATAAAGTAGAGTAGAGTAGAGTAGCGAAGAGAAGCAAAGCGAAGAGAAGAGAAGAGAAGCGAAAAGAAGCAAAGAGAAGAGAAGAGAAGAGAGAAGAGAAGAGAAGCGAAAAGCAAAGAGAAGAGAAGAGGAGAGAAGAGAAGAGAAGCAAAGAGAAGAGAAAAGAAGAGGAGAGGAGAGAAGAGAAGAGAAGAGAAGCGAAAAGAAGCAAAGAGAAGAGAAGAGAAGAGAAGAGAAGAGAAGCAAAGAGAAGAGGAGAGAAGAGAAGAGAAGAGAAGCGAAAAGCAAAGAGAAGAGAAGAGGAGAGAAGAGAAGAGAAGCAAAGAGAAGAGAAAAGAAGAGGAGAGGAGAGAAGAGAAGAGAAGAGAAGCGAAAAGAAGCAAAGAGAAGAGAAGAGAAGAGAAGAGAAGAGAAGAGAAGAGAAGAGAAGCAAAGAGAAGAGGAGAGAAGAGAAGAGGAGAGAAGAGAAGCAAAGAGAAGAGGAGAGAAGAGAAGAGAAGCGAAAAGCAAAGAGAAGAGAAGAGGAGAGAAGAGAAGAGAAGCAAAGAGAAGAGAAAAGAAGAGGAGAGGAGAGAAGAGAAGAGAAGAGAAGCGAAAAGAAGCAAAGAGAAGAGAAGAGAAGAGAAGCAAAGAGAAGAGGAGAGAAGAGAAGAGAAGAGAAGAGAAGAGAAGAGAAGAGAAGCAAAGAGAAGAGGAGAGAAGAGAATTCTTTATTGGTCAAGTGTGATTGGACACACAAGGAATTTGTCTCAGGTACATAAGCTCTCATATGGGGAATATTAAATTGCCTACAGATGCTGACAGTTGCTGAAGTAAATGTTGGGAAAGCCTTATTGTCTGTAACGATGGTTATAGTTCAAATTTTAGAAGATGCGGGGGCAGAGGCTGTTTGAAAGAAAACAAGTGACTGAATTAAAAGATGCTCAAGAACGCTTTCCTAGAGACTTGCTCCTTGTGGCTTACCTTGAGCCTTAATTGAAAAAATATGAAGCATCCGTGCAACTAGTAAAAAAAAAATTAAATCCCAAACCGAGAATTCAAAATAGGCTAAAACACAGGCACGGGAATTTCTTACTTTCAACCTCATCCGAAACCAGAGGACAGGTGATATCAACAGCCAGTATGTACTTCCACTGTCCTACTTGTATTGGTTATTTGCTTCATTGAGAAACATGAATCATGTCTCATCTCTCCAGAGGAAACTGAATGCACTATAAAAACCACTTACCCAGCACGCTGGCATTGAAATGAGATTTCTGCCCTGGAACAAATGTTGAACTAATGGTTCGTGATATGTATTATATATTTGGAGTGCCAATACCATCAATATTAATATAGTGTAAATAACAGTTGTGATAAGCATTCGTATATTAATTTCAGTGATTTGGGCATTATAGCACAATAGGGGCCCCAAATTTATATGCCTCCGTCTGGTTGACTATTTTAATTAGGGCTTATTTTTGGGGTAGGGATTATATTACGAGCAACCTGAAGAATCATGCTAGGGCTTATTTTCCGGTTGGGTCTTAATTTTGGGGAAACAAGATTATCTATCTATCTATCTATCTATCTATCTATCTATCTATCTCTGGGATTTTCCACAGGAGATTCCTTCAGATTTTATCTCCATGTTCTACCATAAAGGTAAAGGTTCCCCTCTCACATATGTGCTAGTCGTTCCCGACTGTAGGGGACGGTGCTCATCTCTGTTTCAAAGCCGAAGAGCCAGCGCTGTCCAAAGACGTCTCTGTGGTCATGTGACCGGCATGACTCAACGCCAAAGGCGCACGGAACGCTGTTACCTTCCTACCAAAGGGGGTCCCTATTTTTCTACTTGCGTTTTTTACGTGTTTTGGAACTGCTAGGTTGGCAGAAGCTGGGACAAGTAACGGGAGCTCACCCTGTTAGGCGGCACTAGGGATTCGAACCGCTGAACTGCCGACCTTTCGATCGACAAGCTCAGCGTCTTAGCCACTGAGCCACCATGTCCCTTTTATGTTCTACCACGATGCCAACAATAATTTTTGTCACTGAAAAGTGGGTAGTTTTAAAAACTTGTCCTTTGGAAACAACCGCCCCTTGTCAACTAGTTTGTCCTCAAAATTTGGAGAAATCCATGATTTTATTAACATTGCATGTTGCTACAAACCAGCAAAGTGTTTGGCTTGAAAATACACCAACTCAACATCCCAAGAGTTTACAACTCACCCTTTTGGCTGGCTCTCAAATTCTTCGGCCCATTGCTCCTGAGCGTCTTCAGTGGAGAGGTCCACGTCGCGTGTCGTGGCAAAATTTAACTCACTGCCTTCAGTTCCGTGGAAGTAAATTGCATTTCCATCTGACTGACAGCTATGCTGCAGAGGAACACATGCCAGAAGAATCTATTAAGTCAATTTAGTACGTGAGCTTTGCAGGGGGGAAAAGTCATATTATTTGATAAATGGCTCGTAAGAGAAGCTAAACTCAAAAAAAGAGATTGAGATTGACTTCTGCCCAATGTTCATCCCAACATTTCTGCTGCTAAGTGAAACGTTCATTCAGTGAATTTTGCCCCTTTTACGACCTTTTTTGCCACGATTGTTAAGTGAATCACTGGAGTTGTTAAGTTAATAACATGGTTGTTAAGTGAATCTGGTTTCCTCATTGACTTTCCTTGTCAGAAGGTCGCAAATGGGGATCACGTAACCCCGGGACACTGAAACCGTTGTAAATATGAGTCAGTTGCCAAGTGTCTGAATTTTGACCACCTGACCATGGGGATGCGGCAACGGTCATAAGTGTGAAAAATGGTCATAAGTCCACTATTTTTCAGTGCCGTTGTAACTTCGAACGGTCACTAAATAAACTGTTGTAAGTCGAGGACTACCTGTAATTAATCATTTTTCAAACACAATCATTTTAATTTAAAGCTCTACCAGACATTACAAAAGTCCATCCTCTTTTGGTTACTATTCATCATGGCAACCCTACATTTGTCAAACACAATTACCGTATTTTTCAGAGTATAAGACGCTCCGGACTATAAGATGCACCTACCTTGTTTGGTGAGGAAAACAAGAAAAAGAAATCTGCCTCAGCCTCCCAGCAATTTTGCCTCATTGCAGCAATCAGCAAACAGCCTGTTTTACTTTCATTTTCGTTTTCAGCATAGCTTGATTAGCACAAGAAAAAAAAACTTCTCCTAGCAATTTACCTCCTTGCAGCAAGCAGCAGAGGCTGCAGCAAAACAGCTGAGAGCAAAACAGCTGAGAGTCGGGAGGCAGATCCAATCAACTTGTGCTAATTAGGCTGTGCTGAAACTGAAATGAGCTGTTTCTTCTTGCTGCTTGCTGTAAGGAGGTAAACTGCTGGGAAGCAGAGGCCAAAGGGTGGGGGCCAGTGGGTGGGCGGGGATACATTTGGTGTATAATATGCAACAAAATTTTCACCCCCTTTTAGGAGGGAAAAAAGTGCGTCTTATATTCTGAAAAATACGGTAGTTATACACCCAGGGCATTTGATGCACATTTTAAAAAAAGACAAAACTTAAATTACATTGCCACCTTGGTTTTTTAATCACACTCACAAACACACACACAGGATAGATGTCACTGTATAACTATATTGTATCTTTAATCCCAAATGTCAGCTGCTTATTTTTCGTTGGCACTGATCCCTGAAACATCAGATCCTGATTTATTTATTGAGGATTTTAAATTTTTATTGCAGTAGCTCCAAAAATAATAATAATGAAAATGATGAAAATGTTAGTATTTTAGCTGTGGACACCATACTTTTAACTATAAATTACTGTATCGTGATATTAACTTTCATAAGGAGGTGACTCTTTCAAAGATTTTTAGAAATACATTTTTATTAAAAAAAAAGAGAGAGAGAAAAAAAGGAAAAAAGAATTAGAAAGTAGTAGGACAGGGGGATTTATATATGTATCTTGGAAATTACTTTTTTTCAATATTTCATTAATGGATCATAAATGAAGTATATCGTTTTAAAAACTCTAAGAGTCCATTAAAGGTAAAGGTTCCTCTCGCACATGCGTGCTAGTAGTTCCTGACTCTAGGGGGCAGTGCTCATCTCCGTTTCAGAGCCGAAGAGCCAGCGCTGTCCGAAGACGTCTCCGTGGACATGTGGCCAGCATGACTCAACGCCAAAGGCGCACAGAACGCTGTTCCCTTCCCACCAAAGGTGGTCCCTATTTTTCTACTTGCATTTTTTACGTGCTTTCGAACTGCTAGGTTGGCCTAAGCTGGGACAAGTCACGGGAGCTCACCCCGTTATGCGGCACTAGGGATTCGAACTGCTGAACTGCCGACCTTTTGATCCACAAGCTCAGCGTCTTAGCTGCTGAGCCACCGTGTCCCCATCATAAATGTGCATTACATTGTTTTAAAAAAAAACAACTTTGTGCCATGGGACTCGTAACAGAATCTATGTATCAGAAACAGCCGTATAGATCATAAAATTACAGTCAATTCTGTCCATATGATTAAAAGTCTAATCTGATTTTAGAGAACTTATAAAGCTGAAATATTAAGATGTTTTTGTAATGAGAAACCAAATCCTTGGATGGGACGCAAATGCGTTCCTCAAACTGCAAACCAGAGATAGCTTCCATGCTGAATTTAATTTCGCAACAGATTTAAGATACAAAGTTTGCTTGGATATCAAAGCATGGTCCTATGATTTAGTTAACCTTTTTTCAAATGTCCTTTTTTTAATAAGGAGCATCAAGAAACCTCATAATAGCTTTGCAACATGTCAGGTGATGATATGGAATTAAACAGCTAAGCCCAAGCAATAAAAATAAATGGCAACAACTCTCAATCAAAGGCCTCCAGCAATTCTATTTTTAATAATCACCTGATGCCTAAAAGCTGAGTCTATAGAGAGCAAATTGAAACTTATTTGAAAACATACTGTAGCATCAAAGAAGGCATGTGCATAAATCCAAAAATGAAATGCTGATGAGCAATGAGGCAGCAGCTATTATTACAAACAAACGTTTTAGTCTTCCAAACGTAATAGAATGCACAACTAAAACCTTTGTGAATTTAATTGAATCAATGAAAATGATTTCTTTTCCATCTCCTCTTCCTCCCTTTCTCCTCTTCCTCCTCCTGTTCTCCTTCTCCTTCTTCTCCTCCACCTTCTCCTTCTCCTTCTCCTTCTTCTCCTTCTGTTCTTCTTCTTCTCCTCCTCCTCATCCATCATCCATTAATTTCACCCCAAATTTGAAATTTCTTTAATAAGCATAACTATAAAGCAATGCATCCTTTTTTATTTATTAAATATAGCCTTTCATAACTTCTAGTTTGCAGCTTCAAGATGCTTCCACTGGATGCATCTGGACTAAATCCCTTCGTTTACTTGATTCGAAGGTTTTATGATAGCTCTCATCTTTCTGAATTCTCAATTCCAACTCGGGAATAGTGGTGTTCCCTATACCAATACTTAAATCCAATCAAAATTTATCTGAAAGATTGGTTAGAAGCTTAATGGACACGAAATTTCTCTCAAACAAATCAGAGCTTCACGAAGATGTTATTTTAGTTACTCTGGTTATTTTGGGATGAGCTTGTCCTGTGTGTGGTCAGTACCAGTTTGCAACAGGTTGGTGTTAAATGGAAAGAAACCTGCCCACTTCTCTTGTACCGCTACTTTAATGGACAGTCATCGATTTTCTCCATTAAGAAGTTGTCATTCACCCATCCAGCTGGAAAAGCAATTAAAAAAAAAAAAAAATCCCAGCCAGACTGGTTGCATCGACTACAGAACTAAAGTGCCTTTTCAAAATGCAAGTTAGACTGTTATTTGCAACAAACCAAGTGGCACACTTCAATTGCACTCCATTTTGTAATCACTGTCACATATTAAATGATTGTTTTTAGTACCACTTCTGATCCTTCACAGAGTGGTTTTTAATTAAAACCTATGGCATGCAAATTGATTAAATACGAGGAAAGAAAAATTGAAGACGGAAAGAAATTAATTAAAAAAAAAGATATTGTGTACACAAACATGAATTCGATATTATGCGCTGCCAGGAAAAAAAATTATATATTTTTTTTCTTTTTATTTTAAGAGTGCAATTCGAAATCCATCTATTTGAAAGTTACCCTTATGGAAAGCAAGGAATAATTCTTGAATTATAATTATAATATTGCACTATAAAACTGATTGCAGATTAATGGAAAGTTGTAACTTTGATACACCTTAATGCATTTACAGTTATGCATTTAACAGTAATGGCTGTTTTTTTTAAAAAAAAAATTAATGGGTTATAAGGTTGAAATACAGAGGGAATAATTCAGGCTTTTTCATAATTAAAAGGCACATATAACTAGGATTAAAGCTGCTCTTTATTAAGTAAAACTGGAAGGTTTAATTACTTTTGATGTGATATATAGACGAGAAGTTGTTATAGCTAACAACTAGTTAACATCGGCTGATCTTGAACAGTTAAGCAGGATCAGATCCAATTAGTACTTGAACAGGGGATTATTGGGAAATCCCAGAAGATCAATCACATTAGCAAACTAATTGTCAAAAAAAACCCAAAAAAAACAAATACAAAGATATCCATTTAGTCACCAGGAGCTGAATATAATAAATTCATGAGCAATCGCGAAGCAATTTTTCAGTGTCATGACTTTGAACAGACACTAAATGAATGGTTGCAAGTTGAGGACTACCTGTTTTTATCCCAAAGGTGTTTTTTTTTCAAGAGGCAACTGGACTTTCTGGTTTTTCTTTGAAGACGTTTCGCTTCTCATCCAAGAAGCTTCTTCAGCTCTGACTGGATGGTGGGGAATGGAAGGATAATCCTAACCAAGGGTGGGCTTCAAAAATTTTAGCATTGGGTTATCTGCCCATTTGCTGGGTGGGCGTGGCCAAGGTGGGCATGGCCTAGTCGACCTCCTGCACCATGGGAGGGGGGTGTTTTTGCCCTCCCCAAGCTCCGGAGGCTTTCCTTGAACTCCGGGAAGGTGAAAATAGTCCTCCCCAGGCTCCAGAGGCCCTCTGGAGGCCAGAAATGGCCTTCCCAAACTTCTGGTAGGCCCGCTTTTCACCCTCCCCAAGCCTCCATGCGTGCCCTCCCCTTACCTGCATCCAAAATAGACCGTGTGGGGACTCCTGGGAGGGGAGGGGCGCGGTGGGAGAGGCCATATATTAACATGTTCCGATGCTATGGAGTTACACATTCTACATTAAGTTTCAGGCTTTAAGTGTCAATTTATCACGCCCGATCACATAGTTTTGTAGCGAAGCACGGGTGTCCAGCTAGTATAATATATATTACATTATATAATAATACTAGACTGTATGGTTTCTATTTTTCAAAAACACATGCCTAGCTCCATGCGGCATGAAGCGTAATGGGAATAAATGCCAGATGGGGATTAGTTTGACAAATTTAATTTACCTTCTAAAATTCTATGCAGAGAGAGACAGAGAGAGAGAGAGATGAAAGGTTAATCAACTAATGCATTGTCCTGACAGATAGATATTTTACACTCTGTTGGTTTTGAAAGGGAATATCGACAAGCGTTTTATGGGAACTTCAGTCCATATTTAATCTCTAATTCACCCACTTTTGATGTAAGCCTTAATCGGAGATGCACGCAACAGTGGAACAAGAGTAGATCAACTGAACAGCGTAAAGGGTGGCCGATTATACATGTATATTCCATTAAGAGAGATTGCTCCATAGAACAATGTGAGTGGGGGTGGAGGGGGGAAGGCACCATAAAGCAAAAGATATTAGGAAAGAATTGAGCCATCGTAATTATAGGAATAGGCACGACCGGCAAAATGGCATTTCCAGATTGCAATTTATCAGCAATTTAGGAACATTTCAAAAGCATATTGGTTACTGAAGTACTATTCAGACACCACACGATAAAAAACAATTACGGAGGGGGGGAAATCCCATATTGGTTGTATTGTAGGACACACCTATGTTCTCCAACTTGCCAAAAATATGATCAGTGTCAGTAAGGAATCTTTATAAAGCCCTATGTATATGTTTTTTTTAGAAATACACAATCATGTATACTTCAAAGGAGACACATCTCTATCATTTTACAGGTGATAGATAGATAATAGAGAGATAGAAGATAGATAGATAGATAGATAGATAGATAGATAGATAGATAGATAGTAGATGGATGGATGGATGGATAGATAATAGAAAGATAGGTAGGTAGGTAGATAGATAGATAGATATGATGGATGGATGGATATGTAGGTAGGTAGGTAGGTAGAGAGAGAGATAACAGACAGATAGATGATAGATAGATAGATAGATAGATAGATAGATAGATAGATAGATAGATAGATATGATGGATGGAAGGATAGGTAGGTAGGTAGGTAGAGAGAGAGATAATAGACAGATAGATGATAGATAGATAGATAGATAGATAGATAGATAGATAGATAGACAGACAGACAGACAGACAGATAATAGATAGGTAGGTAGGTAGATAGATAGATAGATAGAATAACCTTATTTTCACTTTGAATGTACACTAATCGGCCTAAATTAAAATAAAATTTCATTGCATACAGCTGTCAAAGTGTCACCACCTCAAATATACACTACACAAACGTGACAAAATAAATAAATACAAAATTATGCATATACCCCCATATATATATATATATGACACAGAGAAACAACAACAGTCTAGTTCGGATGTATACATGTACATGGCGAGAAAAAAACGAATCTTGCAAGGTGGAAAAGAAACCGTGAAATGACTAAGTATATTGTTCATGAGTCAGACTGCAAGACTAAAAATGCATAAAGGCTTAGACCCTCTCCAAGGTTTAGTTGTAAGTCCAAGTTGTAAGTCAAGGACTATCTGTACTGCTTGGCTACACAGCTGGCCTTGAGTATTCTAGAGATTAAACTTTCATTTGATAACCCCCTACGCAACATACAAAGCTACGTTGTGTGAGTGATGGGTGGTAAAAATTCTCTTTCCTCTTTTGGGGTTTCATCTCAAGCAGCGTTTATTGCTCAGGAGAGAAGTTCAAATACTTCATGGAGTCAACTAATTGCAAATTAGAAATCAAAATTAAGCAAACCTTAATCGTGGCTCCGGGGAAAAACAGCCAGTTTCCCGTATCCACAGGATCGAGATTGTCTTCTAAAACGATTTGTCTGTGAGCTGCGTTGATGATCAAGATATTGTCCAACGCCCAGCAGGATTCGTACACGTCACCCACATGTACATATTCCTGTTTCCACTGAAATTGAATATTTTCTCCTTTGGCTTCTTCGGGGAGATACAGAATGTGGATGATGGTGCTGACGTTAGAAGGAGCTCTGTATGACACAAGTAGGCAAAATGAATATTATTATTATTATTATTATTATTATTATTATTATTATTATTATTATTATTATTATATTGCTCACGTTGCCAGGGCAAGTAAACAAAGTTCATAACTTGATACTCAAGAAAATCTTATCTACCCAATCAAACAGTTCGATTCTAGGCAACGAGTTAATGTTGCAGTATTCGTTGAAATTAAAATGAAATTGCCATCATGAAAAATATAAAGCACTTCTGGCCTGCTCTCGAGTTGCCATAGGTAGGAGGGGGGAAAAAACTGACGGAGCAACACGGCAGCAACCAGAAGCACATTCCACACATACCTTCTCAAGGCCGAAGCCTAGGTTACCAGAGCCAGCCAAATAGGCGTGTTCTCTATAGCCCGCAAAAGTGCTTCATTGGAGAATGTGATTTATGACACACCCTGGGAGGAGGGGGGGAAACAGGGTCATAGTAGGGACGTAAATTATGTGAGGCAGAGCTGACTCCACTTGGGTATGTGCTGACATGTTGCTCCTAATAAATAACTGGATTTCTTTTGAAATTTGGCTCGAGGCTCATGAATTAATTAGGGCATCCGTCGGAACCCTGACAATTGCATTTGGCTGAAACGGTGTCCTAAAAGTAATTTGTAAAGACCAAGAATTTTATAGAGGGAGTCCTCAAGTTTTGACCAAAAAAATTTATGTTGTTAAGAGAGACAGTTGTTAAGTGAGTTTTGCCCCATTTTACGACCTTTCTGGCCACAGTTGTTAAGTGAATCACTGAAGTTGTTAAGTTAGTAACACCGTTGTTCAGTGAATCTGGCTTCTCTATTGACTTTGCTTGTCAGAAGGTCGCAAAAGGGGATCGCGTGGCCCCGGGGACACAACATAAGTTCATGCCAGTTGCCAAGTGTCCAAATTTCATGGGAATGCTACAACGGTGTAAGTGTGAAAAACGATCACAGGTCACTTTTTTTCATGACTTAGCATTTCACCCCTGGGTTAGTGTAAATGCATATTAGATCCATGTCCTTTCTAATTGGTTCAGGCTGCCCAAATTGTGATGTGTGGTTGGATCATAGTAACAGGGCAGTCTTGCTCTTGAAGTAGGTTGTTGGTTTCCCAAGAAGCCATCATGAGACTCAGCGTGCAACCTTCCCTTTTTCAGGAAAGTTGTTGAGGAGGTCTTTGGTTTGCCAAAAGCTCTACAGGAAACAGATTATCTGGATCCCTTTCCATCAGGATTCAGACTAGGATATAGAACTAAGACATCATTGGTTGCATCAGTAGAAGATTTACAGCAAGACCAGAGTGGAGAGTGATCCATCCATCTTAGCTTTTTGGCTCTTTCGGCAGCCTTTGATACGAGTAACCATTGCTTCAAGGGTGTCACAATGGCTTTTCTCCTTCCTTCAGGTCTGGTTCCAGAAGGTGTTGTGGGGAGAGATGTAGGAGATGACCAGGCTGAGCCCGAGGGAGGAGTCAAGTGCGTCATCAGTCTTGAATTCCTTCGTTCTCACAAGAGATCCAATTCTAGCCCTCCTTGAATTCCGCTGACTCTTATCTACCGCCAATTTGCCTTGACCGTTAGTAGTTCAGATTCTTGTTTAGAGGTAGCCAGGAATAAACTTCTCATTTTAACAACTCTGGTTCCTGATTTCTCACACCTGATAGGATATATTGAAGCCAATACCCTGGCTTTACGAGGTTCCTGAGGGTTCTCTGCTCTTTTTAACAGCCAAATGAAGCCACCAAGTGAAATAATTCATGGACGTTGGGTCAGATATATCCATCTGCTGATTTCCACCCTAGGTAGAAATCAAGTAATGCCACCAGGTGGATATGGACGGGGTAGAATTCAGCAGGACCCCAATTCTGAGAATTCTCTATCGTTAATTCAGGATGGGATTGGTACAGGCAAAATTGGTACACAACCTGGAAGTCCTTCCTTGGGCTCTCAGTTCCTACTGGAAGACCAGGTGGCACTCATGGCCAAAGAGGACCTTTGCACAAATCCATCTTGTGAGCCACTTGCAACTGTTTCTTGGTTGAAAAGTCCCTGCTCGGGATTCCCATGCCTTAGTCATATCATTCGGACTATCGCGATGTGAACTATATGGAGCTCTCTTGAAGACTATCTGGAAGCTACAAATGGTCCAGAATGAATGGGTACAGGTGGTTTATGGGCACACCTTGAAACATCGCTACTTTGGAAGTGCAGGGTTGCCAAGGTTGCTTGAGCTGACGGGGGTTGGACTAGAAGACTTCCAAGGTCTCTTACAATACTGTTAATTGTGTTTGTAGGCAGTGGTGGGAGTCAAATAATTTAACAACTGGTTCTCAGCCCTCATGACTGGATGGGTGGACATAGCCATGGTGGATGTGACCAGGCAGCACTCGACCTCCTGAATCCTCCCAGGAGCAAAGACAGGTCACAGGAGGGGACATGCTGCCCCCTGTGCCCTGTTTTGGGCCTAGTAGGCCTCTCTGCAGCCTCCTGGGAGCAAAAATGGGCTGCGCAGGGGGGGGGGGGGTGCACCACACCCCCGTGCCCCATTTTGGGCATGGTAGGCTGCCCTGCACTTACCTAGGATCCAAAATAGAGCATGTGGGGACTCCTGGAAGGGGCGGGGAGGGACCAGGCAGCAATTTAACAACTGGTTTACCCAAATTGGCCCAAACCGGCTGAATCCCACCACTATTTGTAGGTTTCCAGGTGCAAAGTGCTGGTTAATACTAGTAAAGCCCTTCCTGGCACAAGGCTCCAAGTCAACCTATCTGTAATCATCTCGCTTCTATCCTATGAGATCCAGCAAGGTTGATATCTCCTATTGGGAAGCAGGTAGCATACCTTCTATATCTCAGCACCTGTTCTACAGAAAAATTTATTCTCCAGGATTCACATTGCCTTCCACAAAGTCTTGGTTTTTTTTCCACCTGGGCATTCTTCTAAACTAGAATGTGAAGTTTTCGAAAGATGCGCTAATTAATTCATGAGCCATGAGCCGAACTTCAAAAGAAATACAGTCATTTATTAGGAGCACCATTTCGGCAATATTTGGATGCAGTTAGAACTAATCCCACGTAGATTTACGTTCCCCTATGACCCTGTCTCTCCCCTCCTCTCTGGCCAGGTCATAAATCACATTCTCCAATTAACCACTTTGGCTGGCTGTGAAATCCAACACCCTCCTTCTGATTGTGGTCAGGAAGAATGTATGGAATGCACTTCAGTTAGGGAAATCAATCAGCTCTATCAGTTCTCCCTCCCTCCTGCTCATGGCAACTTGAAAGCTTTGCAAGTTGACATAGAACTTATCTGGTAAAGGTTTTGGAATTGGAATATATTTGTGTGCTTGGCTTCAGTTTTGCTGTTTTGTGGAGTGTCCCTCTGTGTTTAGTGTTTTTAGCCCGTTGTAAGCCACTCAGGTAGGGACATGGTGGCTCAGTGGCTAGACACTGAGCTTGTTGATCGAAAGGTTGGCAGTTCAGCGGTTCGAATCCCTAGTGCCGCATAACGGGGTGCGCTCCCGTGACTTGTCCCAGCTTCTGCCAACCTAGCAGTTCGAAAGCAGATAAAAAATGCAAGTAGAAAAATAGGGACCACCTTTGATGGGAAGGTAACAGCATTCCGTGTGCCTTTGGCGTTGAGTCATGCCAGCCACATGACCAGGGAGTCATCTTCGGACAGCACTGGCTCTTTGGCTTTGAAACGGAGATGAGCACTGCCCCCTAGAGTCGGGAACGACTAGCACATATGTGCGAGGTGAACCTTTACTTTTAAGCCACTCAGAGTCACAGAAATATAAACTAATATATCTAAACTGTCCCTCTAATACAGCCTGCTAAAAAATTCAAATCTTGTATTTTTGTTATTTTAGATGTATCCATTTTAATTTACGTATGAAAACATAGATAAGGCGCTTCTTTTAAAAAAAACACTCACACACAAAGCAAAATTTCAACAGCGAAATAAAATAAAACACCCAACAGCCAACCTTTGTAAAACAAAAAATAAGTGCCGAGAAAGAGCGTTATAACCAACCTAATTTTCTCCAGTTGAATCCAATCTTCTGAATTATTCTTTGAATAGGAGACAATGATGTCCGGATCGGAGTAGCTAAAACGGCATGAACCTGACCCTGCGGAGAACAATAACGATAGAAGTATTTATAGCCCTGTTAAGTGATACATTATCATTTCGACATTGTCTTCTGAGAGAGTCCTTGCCACCATTCTTAATTTTCCATATTTCAATTTATTTATTTATTTTTTTGATCGATGGTGAGTTTTGCTGTGCTCTGTTGTTGGCGGAAAAAGCATACTAATGCATGCTCCCTGAGTTAGGAATAACTTAGGGAAGATAAATCACACCAGACCAGCATAATCTGCGGTAGATTTCCCAGGAGAAAGGTATAATAAATTACTAAACACTCCCTTATTCAAAATGCACACACAAGGCATGGTATAGCAAAAATGAAGTGCCAGGCGCCGTACTTGCCAAGGTACACAGTGAAAAACGTGACAGGGGTCCCTAAAGCATAAAGGAAAAACTGTATCTCGTAACCGTTGGATGATCTTAGAAATAGAATAGAAATAGAATAACAGAGTTGGAAGGGACCTTGGAGGTCTTCTAGTCCAACCCCCTGCTTAGGCAGGAAACCCTACACCACTTCAGACAAATAGTTATCCAACCTCTTTTTAAAAACTTCCAGTGTTGGAGTATCTACAACTTCTGGAGGCAAGTTGTTCCACTGATTCATTGTTCTCACTGTCAGGAAATTTCTCCTTAGTTCTAGGTTGCTTCTCTCCTGGATTAGTTTCCACCCATTGCTTCTTTTCCTGCCCTCAAGTGCTTTGGAGAATAGCTTGACTCCCTCTTCTTTGTGGCAGCCCCTGAGATATTGGAATACTGCTATCATGTCTCCCCTAGTCCTTCTCTTCATTAAACTAGACATACTCAGTTCCTGCAACCGTTCTTCATATGTTTTAGCCTCCAGTCCCCTAATTATCTTTGTTGCTCTTCTCTGCATCTTAGTTATATAGGTAGTCCTTGATTACGACCATAATTGGCACAGAACTTCTGTCACGAAGCAAAGCGATTAAATGAGTTGCGTCCAATTTTATGACTATTTTTACTGTGGTCGTTAAGCAAAGAGCTGTGATGGCGCAGTGATTGGAATGCAGTATTGCAGGCTAACTCTGCCGACTGTTAGGAGTTCGATCCTGGCTGGCTCAAGGTTTACTCGAGCCTTCCATCCTTCCGAGGTCGATAAAATGAGGGCCCAGATTGTTGAGGGGCAATATGCTGATTGTGTAAACGGCTTAGAGAGAGCCGCAAAGTACTGTGAAGCGGTATATAAGAACTTATGATCATGCGATCATGGGGATGTTGCAGTGGTTATAAGTGCAAGAACCTGTTTGGTTGCCATGATGTAAAAAAAGATGTTGAGACTCTGGAAAGAGTGCAGAGAAGAGCAACAAAGATGATTAGGGGACTGGAGGCTAAAACGTATGAAGAACGGTTGCTGGAACTGGGTCTGTCTAGTCTGATGAAAAGGAGGACTAGGGATGACATGATAGCAGTGTTCGATTACCTAAGGTGCTGCCCCAAAGAAGGGGGAGTCAACATATTCTCCAAAGCACTTGAGGGCAGGACAAGCAGCAATGGGTGGAAATTAATCAAGGAGAGAAGCAACCTAGAACTAAGGAGAAATTTCGGGACAGTGAGAACAATTAATCAGTTGTGAATGCTCCAACACTGGAAGATTTTAAGAAGAGTTTGGATAGCCATTTGTCTGAAGTGGTGTAGGGTATCCTGCCTAAGCAGGGGGTTGGACTAGAAGACCTCCAAGGTCCCTTCCAACTCTATTCTATTCTAAGTCATATTTTCCAGCACCACTGTGACTGTCGTAAGACGATAACAACCTGTAGACTCTCTCAACTAAGCAGAGCCAACTTATTCATTTCCCAGAGAACAGCATGGTACAGGAAGTTTATCACTGATGGCAGGTCTAATATACTGTGTCATATTTTCCTTCCTAGCCTGCATTATTAACCGTTAGGCATATCTGCCATTGCAAGAGACAGGAGTCACCTTTAAAGGCATAGAAAAGAAAATCATCATTGTTTACAACATCCCTTGCAACTTATTCATAATGCTGCAGATCAAGGCCAGCCCAACATTTTGCTACCAAGTCTTCTGAAGACCACAAGTTTGGTTTCATCATCGAGGTATTTTTTCTAGCCTTCGCCTCCTTTATAGCAAATGTGAAATCCACATTTTTTTACTACTAGTTCTGTGGGCGTGGCTTGGTGGGTGTGGTGTGGCTTGGTGGATGTGGCTTGGTGGGCGTGGCAGGGGAAGGATACTGCAAAATCCCCATTCTCTCCCCACCCCTGGGGGAAGGATACTGCAAAATCCCCATTCCGTCCCCACCCCTGGGGGAAGGATATTGCAAAATCCCTATTCCATCCCCACTCCAGGGGAAGGATACTGCAAAATCCCCATTCCCTCCCCACCCCTGGGGGAAGGATATTGCAAAATCTCCATTCCCACCCCTCTCTGGGGCCAGCCAGAGGTAGTATTTGCCGGTTCTCCGAACTACTCAAAATTTCCGCTACCGGTTCTACAAAATGCTCAAAATCTCCGCTACTGATTCTCCAGAACCTGTCAGAACCTGCTGGATTTCACCCTTGCTTTACAGGTATTTATGGTGTCTTGAAATGCTGGGAACTATGTTCCTGGTTTTTCCTTGTTGGTTTAGCCTCTTCCTTGCATGTTCTAATTACTACAAGATTGAACCCAGAAGCACGTTCGTGCTTGAGTGCACTTTCTCAACCCTTTGCCCTGGGAGACCAGAGACCGTGCTCAGACATGTTATCTCATCCAACGCCAAGCTCTTTTAATGAAGCTATTATTTCCGTAATGAGCACCGATGGGCAGCCTATCACCTTAGAGACTTTTTGAGCAGCCAGGCTCTATAATGCTCTAATCCAAGTTGATGAACTGAGCCTTTTTTTAAAAAAAAATTTAAATCCCAGTCAATAAATAACCAGAATTAAAAGCCGGCAGATCCCACAAGAGGACTGAAAAAAAAAAAAAAAAAAAAACACGAAGCACTACCGTAATAAAGAGCCCATGGATAGAATATGCTTTCCTCGATGCAATTGAGAGTCAGAATAATGAGCCTGTAAGGATTTATTACGACTGGATTCCATCGGCGCAACTAAAGTTTGTCAGATGTATTTATAAACGCCAGTTTTTCTACTCAGTCTCTGTTCCAATTTGAGTAATGTTGCGATGGCTGATTCCATCCCCCGCATGGGAAAATACGCCGCAGCCACCGGGCCCAATGCAGCCTGGAGAGAAGATTCTGGCAGCCAAACTATACACAAAGCTGTCAAGGGAGATCCCTTGGATTACTCCAGCACGTGGCTGACCCGTCTTGACCCTGGGAAGAGATAGCTATGGATTTCATTGTTGAGCTCCCTGAGAGTGGGGGATAGTTATTTGGACTGTCGTAGATCACACTTTTTAATGGTTTCACACCCTCTTCAACTCTCTCTTCAAAGTTCTTTTCAACTTTTGGGTCATCTCCCCCCCCCCCCGTGGCTCTCCTCCGAGTGGCCTGGCCCCGGGTCTGCCACTTGCTGGAGTAAGCCGGGGTGGGGGGAGTCTTCCTTGGTAGCTTTGTGCATAGTTTGGTCACCAGAAGCTTCTCTCCAAGAAGCATCAGGCCCGGTGGCTGTGGCAGCTGGGGGGCGGAGGCCCACGGTGAGCCGAGCCATGCCTCAGAATTCCTCCCACCCCTCCCCACGATAAACTGAATTTCAAAGTTCCAACTCTTTCAGGAAGCTTTTTACTAAAGTTCCAGATTCTTTTACTTCCAGCAACCTGCTCCGTTTATGATTCGATCAAGATTTCCGTAAATATACCGTGTTTCCCCGAAAATATGACTCTATCTTATATTTTTTTTTAACCCCGAAATAAGTGCTTAGCCTTATTTTCGGGGACATCTTATTATTTTGGGACACATGGAGGAAACCAAAGGAAATGGCGGGGACCAGCTGCACATGCATTTAAATATTCGTGGAGAGGGCTTATTTTCGGGTGGGGGGGGCTTATTTTAGCGCATGCGCTCAAAGTCCCGTTTGGGCTTATTATCAGGGGATGTCTTATTTTCAGGGAATCAGGGTAGGTAGTGATGCCTCTTCAGCAGCCTCCTCTGAATACAATCACATTCGGGCCTTTTTCCTGCTTAATGTCTGTGGAGATTCTCAGTCAGCCAGGTCATAGTTGTCTCAAATGAGCTTTTTTTTCCTCCAAAAAGCCAATTAGACTGTTGTTTTTTTCCCTTGAGGATGAAAACGTTTCACTTCTCATCCAAGAAGCGTTGTCAGTTCTGACGGCGGGTTGGGGGGGCGGGAATGGAAGGATAGATACTGACAGTTGAGACTGGGTGATGTGGGGACAGAAGGATCGTTTCTGATAGGCTGGGGGTGGCGGGATGGATGACCAGATGACTTTCTTTTCAGTCATCTGGTTGTTAGCACTCTCTGTGAGAGTTGCTGAGGTCCCTTGGGGGTTTATCTGTGCCCTCAGGGTTCCCCTGAATCAGGATGCAATTGATTTTAGAATTTTTTTTGGAAGGACTGCATTGTAGATAGGAGACATGTGGTGCTGTTTTCCTCCCTCTCTATTGAGGGAGGGGCATTCAATTCTAACACAGATGGATTCTTTTACCCTTCTTTCAAACCAATAGTCCTCTCTATCCAAAATGTGGACTATCCAAAATTTGGACTTTTCTGCTTAGCTTCAGCCATTTTTCAAAAAAGGAGATTTTCCTTCTTCTTCTATTTCACCACCTCTAAGGGATGGTAGTTTCCAAAGGATAAGTTTTAGAAACTACCCATTTTTCAGTGATAAAAATTATTGTTGGCATCTTGGTAGAACATAAAAGGGATGCAGTGGCTCAGTGGCTAAGATGCTGAGCTTGTTGATTGAAAGGTCAGCAGTTCAGTGGTTCGAATCCCTAGTGCCGTGTAACGGGGTGAGCTCCCGTTACTTGTCCCAGCTTCTGCCAACCTAGCAGTTCGAAAGCACGTAAAAAAATGCAGGTAGAAAAATAGGGACCACCTTTGGTGGGAAGGAAACAGCGTTCCATGTGCCTTTGGTGTTGAGTCATGCCGGCCACATGACCACGGAGATGTCTTCGGACAGTGCTGGCTCTTCGGCTTTGAAACGGAGATGAGCACCGTGCCTAGAGTCAGGAATGACTAGCACATATGTGCGAGGGGAACCTTTACCTTTACCTTAAAGCAGCCAATAGCATCGCCCTCCTAAAGAGTAGGCCAGTTTGCATTGCATCTTGCTGTCCAAAGCCAAGTCTCAAGCCTGGAAGCCATCTTTTGTATTGGGCTTTCAGGCCTGCCACATATTCTACTGTGGGAAAATGGGAGGGGGGATTATATGGAATACGGGAGATATATAGTCAAAATAACATTCCTTTCTCAAAGAGTCAAGGACGTTTGCCTGGCACCTGGAGTTGGGTGTCTGGGAGGCATCTCCAGTTGAAACGGTGTCCTGATTGGGCCATGTGATGGACATGTGGGTGCGGGGCAGGAACTGGAACTTTTACTTGGGTGAGGAAAACCTGGAAACTTTCAGATCCGGTTTTTCCCAGATGTGCCAATATGACATCTCTAATAAAATAGAACTTTGAGGAATCTTGAGCCTCGGAGTCTTCTTTCGTTGGGGGGGTGGGTGTTACTTCGAACCCTGACACCAACTCCAGGGCAAAATTTAAAGGAAGCCCCTCCAACAGTAAATCTTCAAAAGTTGAAATGAAACCTTTCAAAACTGAGAATTATTCCCTCAAGAGTCTTTTTTTTTTTAAACTTCTTCCTTTTAAAAAACAAAAGCAAAAACAAGGGACTTTGTAGAGATGACTCCAGATTGAAGAGTCGCCTCGAGGTGAGTGGGAAATAAATCAAAGAAATAAGGTTCCAGTTTCAGAAAAATATGTTTCCTCAGTAGCAAGAGTTCCAATACTTATTAAATGAATGTCTGCCCTGAGACTTAGTGTAAACCCTACATAAAAAAATAAATAAAATAGTAATCAAGATTGTAGATTTGTGAGAAATCCTAAGGGGCTCCGGAAAGCAGAAGGATCAAATATATGTGCATTATTATGGTTTATATATAATGGAGCAGTCTCTTGGGTGGATACGTATGCATTTGAAAAACCCACACCAAAGGGAAGGCAGTTCCCAGAAATAGAGACACTTGGGCATATTGGAAAAAGAGAATTGAGATGAGATGCCATTAAAACAGAATAACAGTGTTGGAAGGAACCTTGGAGGTCCTTTAATCCAACCCTCTGTTCAAGCAAGAAACCCTATACCAGTGATGGCTAACCTTTTTGCCGTTGCGTGCCAAAAGCAGGGGGAGTGGGGGGGGGGTCACGCACGCGTCTGCCTACACCCATAATTCAATGTGCCCCGTGCATGCACGCGCAACCCCCCCCGCTCCTTCCGCTTTTGGCACGTGATGGCATGGTAGGCCTGTTTTTTGCCCTCCCCAGGCTCCAGAGTCTTTCTAGGAGTCTGGGGAGGGTGAAAATTGCCTTCCCCGCCCCCTGGAGCCCTCTGGAGGCAGAAAACAGCCTGTTTCCTGACTTCCGGTGGGCCATGAAGGCCCGAAAATCAGCTGGCTGGCGCACGCATGTGTGCCGGAGATGAGCTAGGCCAACTCTCGCATACCCATCGATATGGCTCCGTGTGCCATCTGTGGCATGCGTGCCATAGGTTCGCCATCATGGCCCTATACCATTTCAGACATATGGTTGTCCAATCTCTTCTTAAAACCTCCAGTGTTGGAGCGCCCACAACTTCTGGAGGCAAGCTGTTTCACGGATTAATTGTTCTCAACCGTCAAGAGATTTCTCCTTATTTTTAGGTTGGTTCTCTCCTTGATTAGTTTCCATCCATTGCTTCTGGTTCTGCCTTCAGGTGCTTTGGAGAATAGGTTGACCCCGTCTTCTTTGTGGCAGCCCCTCAAATACTGGAACACTTGCTATTATGTCACCCCTTATTAAGTCTCCGTCAGAAGATGGTTTATTAATCAGGAGAATTCTACCAGGAAAAATTCTGCATCCTGAAAGACTCAAGATAATAATAATAATACTTCTCTGGTAATGTTGTACTACTAACTAGAGCATACAAAACATTTGCTAGACCAATTCTTGAATACAGCTCATCTGTCTGGAACCCGCACTGCATATCGGACATAAATACAATCGAGAGAGTCCAGAGATATTTTACGAGAAGAGTCCTCCATTCCTCTAACTGCAATAGAATACCTTATGCCACCAGACTCCAAATTTTGGGCTTAGACAACTTAGAACTACGTCGACTTTAGTCTGACCTAAGCATAGTACATAAAATTATCTGCCACAATGTCCTTCCTGTCAATGACTACTTCAGCTTCAACCACAACAATACACGAGCAAATAATAGATACAAACTCAAGGTAAACCGTTCCAAATTCAATTGCAGGAAATACGACTTCAGCAACAGAGTGGTCAATGCCTGGAATGCACTACCTGATTCTGTAGTTTCTTCCCCAAATCCCCAAAACTTTAATCTTAAACTGTCTACTGTTGACCTCACCCCATTCCTAAGAGGTCTGTAAGGGGGGTGCATAAGTGCACCAGCGTGCCTACCGTCCCTGTCCTAATATTCCTTTTTACTTACTCTTGTCATGTATTCAAATTATGTTTATACTTTTACCTGTTATCTTATATATGCTTGACAAATAAACTTATGATTATGATTATAACCTCTCGACACAAGTCAGCAAAATAGGAACCCTTCTGTCCTGTAGGTTAAGGAGTTACACCAGATGGTGATTCCAGTATAAATATATATTTGATGAATTTAAATTTTCCAATAAAGGAAAACCCCAGCCGCATCCCCTGAGATGGGGCTACGCTGTGCAATTAGAGACAGCCAACACACCTTTTAAAGCAGCTCTATAAACCTTGTAAAGGACACAGTTATTTTAACCCTTCAAAGAGGGATGCTTTGTGTCTGTGCTGGAAAACCTGTTTTTTCAAAGGTTTCCCCTAACCCCATAAAAAGACTCTGCTGGATTACAGCAGGCATAATTTTCCTTTGGAATCAAATGTGATGCTGTGTGATTCCCTATCGCAAAGGGGTGGGGCTGCTGGGGGTTCGCAGGGGTTTGGGAGAACCTCTAGCTAAGATTCTGTGCAGTTCGGAGAACCCCCAAATCCCACTCCTGGCTGGCCCTGCCCACCCGACCTTGCCCCTCCCAGGAGTCCCCACGCGGCCCGTTTTGGACGCAGGTAAGTGCAGGCCACGCAGGAAGGCTCGGGGAGGATGAAAAATGGGCCTACCGGAAGTTCGGGCCTGTTTCCGGCCTCCAGAGGGCCTCAGGAGTCTGGGGAGGCCGTTTTCGCCCTCCCAGAGGCTCAAGGAAAGCCTCTGGAGCCTGGGGAGAGCAACCCCCCCGGCCGCCATGGTGCAGGAGGCCAACTAGGCCACACCCACTATGACCACGCCCACCCAGCAACCAGGCAGAGAATCCCTTGCTAAAATGTTTGAAGCCCACCCCTGCTATCGCAGCATATAAGGTAGAGAAATATGCCATTTTTGTAATATTCTATGTAAAGCAGTAGATAAAGGAAACGAGCATTTTGATAAATACAATAGAATTTGGTATTCTATCATTTCCCAGTTAAGCTGTTCCGTTTTGAAGACAAACACAGCATGGGCTCCTTTGTAAAAATAATGCTCCTAATACCATACTTAGTGGCTTCAAATATTTTCCATGGCAATATTAAAAAAGATACAAGAATGTCCTTGCTTGTGAAATATTAGGGGATTGCGCGTATATTATTACGTTCTATAGAAAATATTCAGCAAATTGGTTGCGAAATAGTATAGATGCAAAGAAATAACTTTTGCTTAATTCTAGCAAATAATTATTCGTAGATCTAAAAATAAATTTCTGAAAAAACACCAGAAAAGTGTTATAACACCCTTCCCCCCCCTTTTCTCTCCCTCTCCTTATTTATCATCTTATTTAAAAAGGAAAATTTTAATGAAGTTAAAAATAAAATTTTCCACCTCTTACCAGCATGTACAATATGCCTTAACATCTTTGTGCAGCTAGCAAAACAATAGCACTGTGATTAATTAATGTTGCATCAACAAGGGTATATGTACATTGCGTTCCCAATTAAGCTCTTAAAAATAATTTGACTAACAACTGCCGCTAACCTTTTTTTTAAAAGAAAAACATTTATATACCTTTTTTTAAAAAAATCAGTTGAACATCTCTTTAATTGGATGACATCTGTTGTCATTTCAAATACACAGGAAATCCAAACCCTAAATACATCTTTTTAAACTTAGTAGTTTTCAATGTATTGGACTACTGGAGAGTAAAGTTGTTTAAAATATGATTATTTGTCTTGTTCAGGCAGCATTTATTTGTAAAGGAATTAATTTTATAAAACAAAATAAACTTTTTCAGAATAATTAGTGAAAGTTGTCTTCTTGGGAGTTTAGACAACTAAATTCTGGTAAAGCCTCAGTGGTGAAATCCAATTTTTTTTACTACTGGTTCTGTGGGTGTGGCTTGGTGGGCGTGGTGTGGCTTGGTGGGCGTGGCTTGGTGGGCGTGGCAGGGGAAGGATACTGCAAAATTCCCATTCCCTCCCCACTCCTGGGAGAAGGATATTGTAAAATCTCCATTCCCATCCCAGCCAGAAGAGGTATTTGCCGGTTCTCCGAACTGCTCAGAATTTCCGCTACCGGTTCTCCAGAACCTGTCAGAACCTGCTGGATTTCACCCCTGTAAAACCTGATCTTATTTAACAAGGAGAACTTCAGTTGGGAAATGAGGATGACATTTTAGAGTTTTCCCACAAATACCTGTAAAACTCTGCAATCATATTAAGCCACCACGTTGCTTAATCCAAGAGGAGAGTTTAGGATTGTATTCTGATGAAAGTTCCTACAAAAACCTTTTTGAGAGCCAACATTTATGAAATCAATTAAAATACTTTTTAAACAAAGAAGCAGAGAAGTTATTTTAACATATAGGTGCATGAACATTAGAACAACAAGAAAAAAAAAGCTTTGTTATTTATTCTCCTGATTGTATATTAAATGATTTATAGCAATATGTCCAGCTCAGTCAATGACTTCCTGGAGGAATGGTGTTTCATATATCATTAGATTTTGGTTTGCTGGCTCAGTGTGTTAAGATATTTAAAATTTAATAGCTGGAGCAGTCAAGGATTGGACAACAAGTAAGAACACACAGTTATAGCTAATTGGATAAAGAGAACTGGCCACTACGAGGCAATCTCAGTTGTGATTGGCTGCTGTGAGAGAAAAGGGGGAGGTTCCTTGTTTCTCGCTTTTTTCTCTCTCTCTCTTTTTTATTTACCTAACTATGCTACTGTTTGCCTCTTAGTTACTGTAAATACAGCGGTGAAATCTATCTATCCAGCTCGCGCTAACCGGTAGGGTCGACGGCGGGAGGCTCTGCCCACCTGTCGGGATGTCATTATGTTCCGTTTTTGACCCTCTGCACATGCGCAGAAGAGGTGCGCGTGCTCACATTTCCGAACCGGTAGCGAAGATAAATGCATTTCACCGCTGTGTAAATACATTTGTTTATATAAAACCACAAGTTATTATCAGCACTTCTGACTCCATTTGGACAATTCCCTGACACAATAATACCTGGGTATTCAACTGCTTTGAAATTAATTGAATTTGGTACTCAGTGCATTTTGATGTGAAAATTTTGCCCCGGTACTCATTGTTTCTTTGATACTCAACTCACAAGCTAGAACTTGTCTGGGTTGGCTGCCTTGTGACTCACTACATTATTATTATTATGGGAAAAAATTTGTTTGGTACTCATTGTTTTTGGTACTCATCGTGCCTCCCGGTGTTGTGTCCTAGGCTTCTTGAGTCATTAAAACACACGAGTAGTCCCAAAAACCTCTTTTATTGCAACAGCTGTGAATTACGTTCATTCACAGCTGAGTCCCAATTAGTTACAAAAAGCCCTTCGGGAGAAGTCCTTCGGGATAATCACCAACCTTTTTCTCCCTTGACACTCATTTCCCACCCTCTAGCCAAGGGGTCTCCAACCGTGGCAACTTTAAGACTTGTGGACTTCAAGCAAAGCTGACTGAGGAACTCTGGGAGTTGAAGTCCACAAGTCTTAAAGCTGCCAAGTTTGAAGACCTCTGGTCTAGTCAGATCTGAAGAAGCTTCTTGGATGAGAAACGAAATATCTTCAAAGAATAACAAGAAAGTCCACAAAAACAAACACATCAAAACTTAAGTACTAGTAACAGCTTTTCTACATCGGTAGAATTTGTTTTTGTTTGTTTGTTTTTGTTGTGTAGTTTTTTTTTTATTTTTTTGCTCTTTTCTATTTTTTTGTACTGTATATTTTAATGTTTGAAAATTTAATAAATATTTAAAAAAAAAAAAGAAAAGAAAGTCCAATTGCCTCTTGAAAAAGCACCTTTGGGACAAAGATAAATTAACTAATGAACCACTCTAATATTTAATGGCAGCTAAGCTTTAGAGCTCTCAGGTGACTGTTTTCAATCCTAAAGTGTGCAATTAAAATTTTTGACTGGGATGTTCCCAAAGGTACTATTTTTAAATATCTTAATTAGTAGCAATCCCTTTGCACATGATAGCAATTCTGAGCATAGAGATCTATATGAAAAGGAAGATGTGAAATTATCTGATGTTAACACAAGGTGGAACGTCCTTCTGGATATGGGAAGGAAGGAAGGAAGGAAGGAAGGAAGGAAGGAAGGAAGGAAGGAAGGAAGGAAAGAAGGAAGGAAGGAGAGAGAGAGGAAGGGAGGAGGGAGGGAGGAAGGAAGGAAGGAAGGAAGGAACGAGAGGAAGGAACGAGAGAGAGAGGGAGGGAGGGAAGGAAGGAAGGAGTGGAAGGAAGGAAGGAGAGAGAGAGGAAGGGAGGGAGGGAAGGAAGGAAGGAAGGAAGGAAGGAAGGAAGGAAATAATTTGAATATACGGAAGTCTATTATAGAAACTGCCTGTACTTGTCCTTTAAACTTAATGATTTCATACGTAAGTGCATCTAAATTAATTAGCAGAAATGGCTGATCAGCACTTCTATCAAATATCAATGAACGACACAGCAGAGTGTGTCGATATTCTGTCTTTGAAAGAGCCCGGGAGCACCTAAAACAGATTTAATAAAATTGTTTCAGGGAAGTTATCCTTTCCAATTCAAGCATCTAAGAAGCTTTTGGATTATAAAAGGGAATATGGGCCATTTTCTCACTGGTTAAATCCTTTACCATTATCCGTTTCTCCAAATCAGATTACTTGATTCATATTGGGGGCATTTTGGCGGTGAAAGAGCTGAACAGGGGTGGGTGGGAAGGGGAGGATTGAACTGTTGCCCACGAGTTTCAAAGGACAATCTGTCGCTAGGATGCTTTGACGAGCAGACAGCAAGCAATAGAGCTAAACAACAGATGATCAGTCAAGTTGACTCAAAATACTTCCTTCTAGACCAGTTTCTGCAACCTTTCCAGCTGGTGGCCTGGCATGGGGTGAGGGTGGAAGAGGGGATGGGTTTATGTGAGGGGAGGCACAGGAGTGGGCTTCAAAAAATTTTTTTGCTAGAAAGCCTAGTCGGCCTCCTGCCTGGCTCCAGAGGCTTTCTTCGACTCTAAATTAACACAATCCTTTGGTTACTTCTGTTTTTTGGAACAATTGATCAGATTTACGACTTCTTCAGGTAGAAACAGATAAGTACAGGGCTGTAGATTTTGTTTTTTTTAAATTTGATTTATATGCCGCCCTTCTCCGGAGACTCAGGGCGGCTTACAATGCGTTAAGCAATAGCCTTCATACTTTTGTATATTTATACAAAGTCAGCTTATTGCCCCCACAAACTGGGTCCTCAATTTACCCACCTTAGAAAGGATGGAAGGCTGAGTCGACCTTGAGCCTGGTGAGAATTGAACTCACAGTAATTGCAGGCAGCTGGATGTTAAATGCTGCCTTAGGAGGCATTAGCCTCCTACGCCACTCAGGCTCAGGTTTTGATGGGAGTTATTTCTGTGGATGCTTAGCTTGAGTAGAAATTTTATAAGACTGTTCAGAAGTACTGAGTGCGCCCAAAAAAACTAATAACCAAACAAAAAATAATAAAAAATAAAACAGCCAGTTAGATCGCTGCTGTCAGCTAGGTATTATGGAAACAAGAAAAATAAGCAGTAGAATTCACTACGAAAGTAACAACTCAGCTAAAAGGCCACTATTATTTATCCGAGACCCTATTTTAAAAATACTAACAAAACAAATCAAAGTAAAACAAAATAGTGAAATACATTCCTGGGACCTCCTGAATTTTACATTTTAATTCAGAGTAGGGGGTTAATCCAATCGTACTCATTTCTAATAAATTTCTCCACTGTAGAATCACAATCCCACTGAGAAACAGTCAGCTGGAATAATTGGTTCTTAAAAATGAGGATTTAATTTACATCTCTAGAATTCCTCATCCGCACTGCTTCTTCATTCTTGAGTTATCTCTACAGACAAATGGTTAATTTCCCACAGACAGTCAACTCATTTCCTCAAAAACTGGGTGGTTTTTTTTGCTATTTGTGTTGATGATCCAATTACCTTTTTCTTTTAAAAAAATTGCTTATTCTGTCACAAATCTGGAAGAGTTCACATAGTTGTCTGCATGTGATTTAACTAGTTGTTTATATCGGGGATCCCCAACCCTGATATTGTGGTCTGCCGGCCACTGGCCCGCCAGCAACCGAATCAGAGGAGGAGGAGGAGGTGTGGAAGTCAGGGCCAGCATCAAGGCAACCTGAGAGCCCCGAGGGGAAAGAAAGAATGGAGCTGTCAGAGAGAGAGACAGAGGTAGAGCCTGGGCCATCCATCAGCCCTCAGATGGAGACTCAACAGCCCCCAGGTCTGGAGGTGGCTGATGAGGAAGAGGAGGAACAGCTGGGTCCATCTCCCTCAGCGGTGAAATGCCCGATCCGGTAGCGATGGTGGCGGGTGGTTCGGAGAACCGGTAGCAAACATCCCTGCCCTTCCTCCATAGCAACAACAATACAATTAAATCGCCATTTGAACAGCTCCATCTCCATTCGTAGTCCCCAGGCCTGCTGATAAAACTAAAATTTTAGGGCCTTTCAGATAAGTAATAGGATGGGGGCCTACTATATCTCAGGTTGAATATGTTCCATAAAGGAGGGGCCACCACCGAGAAGGGCATTCATTATACAATATACTATTTGAATATTCCAAAGAAAGAACTGAGTCTTCGGAGAGGAGTGGCATACAAATTGAATTAATAAATAAATAATAAATAAATAAATAATAATAAATGGAATAAAAAAAACCTTGAATCTCCGGTACACAAAATATCAACATTGCCTACTTATAAATTGACAATTATAATTGATTCAGTTGAAGGTATGTATTTAAATTTGGGCACAAATCCATCTTTTTAGAAATAAACTGGCATCTCCAATCGAAATGCATTGCTCAGTATATAGTGATAGTTCACCCAACATGACCGTTTCTACAATGTGTCTATTTTGCATGGATGTTAATTCACATATTTATTGTTCATTGGAAAACTCATTTGTATGTTGTTTTGAACTAAATACCAATGATTTGAAGACAGAAAGGAGGAGAAATTAAATGAATACTGCATGTTCTCCAAGACTGGAAACGAGTAACACAAAGTACGGAAACATATGAAGAACAGTTCCAGGAATTGAGTATGTCTGGTTTAATGAAAAGAAGGACTAGGGGAGACATGATAGCAGTGTTCCAATATCTCAGGGGCTGCCACAAAGAAGAGGGAGTCAAGCTATTCTCCAAAGCACCTGAAGGCAGGCAAAAAGCAACCGATGGAAACATATCATGGAGAGAAGCAACCTAGAACTAAGGAGGAATTTCCTGACAGAACAATTGATCAATGGAAGAGGTTGCCTCCTGAAGTTGAAGGCTTTTAAGAAGAGAAAAGCGGGGGGAGCGCAGGGGGTCGCACGCATGCGTGCCCACACCCATAATTCAATGTACCCCATCTCCTGTGCATGCACGTGCAAACACCCCCCCCATGCGACCCCCGCTTTTGGCACGCGATGTCACAGTGGGACCAGTAGGCCCATTTTTCGCCCTCCCCAGGCTCCAGAGAGTTTTTTGGAGCCTGGGGAGGGCGAAAATGGCCTTCCTCAGCCCTCGGAGGCCCTCTAGAGGCCAGAAACAGCCCATTCCCTGACTTCCGGTGGGCCCAGAAGGCACGTAAAAAAGCATTTTATTGTTTGAAAGCTGTAGTGTATATAGGCAATTTGAATTTCCATTTTTGCCCAATCGGCTTAAATGTTTTAAAAATTCATTGGATAAGACTATATACGAAGTACCCTTTTTGTTTAGTACTTTAAATACAAACACTTTTGTGGGCCTTTTTCTTCTTTTTAAAATAATTAATATAATGCAGCATGTACCCCCCCCCCCAAAAAAATACAAGTTAGATCGCAAGGAGTATTTAAAAAATAAGTATCCAAAGGAAGGTAAAAGTAGACACAATTTCTGTCTTCAGCATAAAGTGAATTGATAAGATACAAATACAAAAATACAATAAAACTTTAAAATAAACTTGTGTTGCATTTCTTATGCCTTTTAATTATAGTCATCATAAAAACTTACCTATTGAAAATTGGAGGACAGAAGCTGTTGTTGTGTTAAGGCCATTGGTAATCTAAAAAAGAAGAAGAAGAGGGGAGGAGAACTGTTGAATTGACCCACCAAATTCATTTGTTACTATACTTTTATCAGCCAGCGAATACCTAAATTGTTAAATATAATCCAGGGACCTCCAACCTTGGCAACTTTAAGACTTATGGACCTTAACTCCCAGAATTCCTCAGCCAGCATGGGAATTCTGGGAATTGAAGTCCACAAGTCTTAAAAGTTGGCCAAGGTTGGAGACCCTCCTGACATCTATACAACTACAAAAGAACAGGAGCTCCAGCTCTAGATATTTATATAACTTATTCCCTGTTCACTTCTTTAGAGCTCCAAATCCCTGTCTGGAACTTAGCCCGAAAGTGAATTGATAGCCAGAAGCAAAGTGATTAGAAATTCCCCAACTGTCACTGAGCAGCTTGGAGAAAATCAATTAGGGATTTTTCAGTCTCTAGGGCACTTAGACACTTATTCCTCCCTTATGTTCATGAAGTTCTTCTCCCCTTCACTGAAGTATGGTCTCTTCTGTCTTTCAATGTTAGGACAAGAATGAGAGGCTGTCAGGGTTCTGACGGATGCCCTAATTAAATCATGAGCCTCGAGCCAAGCTTCAAAAGAAATCCAGTTATTTATTAGGAGCAACATGTCGGCACATACCCAAGTGGAGTCCCACGTTCCCAAGTGAAGCCAGCTCTGACCCTACGTAATTTACGCCCCAATTATGACCCTGTTTCCCCCCTCCCCACAGGATGTGTCATCAATCACATTCACCAACGAAGCAATTTTGCGGGTTGTAGAGGTCACTCCCCTCCAGCCACTGTGGGTAACCCTGGGATATAGTCTTGAGAGAGATAAGTCTGGAATGTGCATCTGTCTTTGGCTGCCATGCCGTTTCGCTGGTTTCCCATCTCACCTGGCCTATGGCAACTTGAGAGCAGGCCAGGGATGTTTTGCGAGTTGACAAGAGATCTTTTGGAGGTCTCCCAAGGATGGAAAGCAGGAAGTGATAGTGTTCCTGCCCACTCATCCACCTCTCCTAAACAAAAAATCTTGTTTAATCTCTCCTAAATTACAAATCTTGTTCAATTCTCCCTCCTATCAAAGTTTGCATCTTACTGTGGTATCTGACACAAATCAGGTGTCCACTGAAATAACCTCACCCTCACATGACTAAAAGAAAGGGATGAAGGAATGAATCAATACAAGTAACCATTACTTTCGGAAGGTGGACAATTCAGCTCCACATGATCATTGTCTCTGTCTTTCCCTTTTCGGAACTCCCAATAAGCAAGAAGCTCTCAACTGCGGATGGGAAAATAGTTGAAGGCCAACTCATCCTTGCTTCCGTGAGATTTCCTACTCCAAATAATTCAACTCCATATGATCACTATCTCCATCTTTCTTTTATCCCAACTCCCAACAGTGTCCTCTTTGATCATAGGTGGGGGAGAATCAGAAATTGTGATCTCAGATAGTAGGATATCTCATTGAAGGTCTGGAGTTGGACCTCAGCTACTTCCTCATCGGCAATTGAGAAAAATTATTGCTTCTGTGCAGCACTACAGAGGTGTGCTAAATGTGTGTTAAAAAGAGATCTAGCAGTATTTCAACAAGAGCACATTCCTATGCATTTAAGAAATCCATGGAAGAGAGACCCTTGAGAAATGAGAGGGTGCCCAATCTATGCTTCATCCCAAGCCCAAATGACCATGGAGAGTGATGACAGAAGAGTGGCTTTCCCACAGCATCTTGTTGTCAACAGAATCCAGGCAGATCTGGGGGTGGAGTCAAAGGAGAGATCAGCGTAGAATCCTTACATAGTCACAAATCAACTAAGTCCAACCTCCCTAATGTCAACTCGTAAAGCATTCCTGGACTGCTCTCGAGTTGCCATAGGCAGGAGGGGAGGAAACTGACGGAGCAGCACGGCAGCAACCAGAAGCACATTCCACGCATACATTTCTCATACCTTTACCAGAGCCAGCTGGAGAGGCGTGTTCTCTATAGCCCGCGAAAGCGCTCTGTTGGAGAATGTGATTTATGACACATCCTGGGGGGGGGGGAGAAACAGGGTCATAGTTGGGCCATAAATTACGGGGGCAGAGCTGACTTCACTTGGGTACGTCCTGACATGTTGCTCCTAATAAATAACTGGATTTCTTTGGAAACTTGGCTCGAGGCTCATGAATTAATTAGGGCATCTGTCAGAACACTGAGAGCAAGTCAGCTCTGCCCCCGTAATTTACGGCCCAACTATGACCCTGTTTCTCCCCTCCTCCCATGGTGTGTCATAAATCACATTCTCCAAATTCTTTTGAGATTTATCTAATTCCAAACAATTGCTGACTGTTAGTTGAGAAGATTCCTGTGCATAGGTGTTTAGCAATAAAGTGGTTTAATTGGACTTTCGGGTGTGGACCTGGTCTTTTGCACCTGACACTCACGTATGAATTAGATAAAACCTAAAGCAACATCATGAAGACATAGCAAAGTAGCGGTTACTACATATTCATGGGCAGACAGGGAGACATGAGAATGAGTACCTTGTCTCCATGCGTCCAAAACCGTCTCCTTGCTAGAATTTCCTACAAACAATTTCTAACAAATTCATATCATTTGTATACGTATAAGTAAGAAATACTTATTGTGAGGAAGCACTTACGAAGTGCAAATAAATTAGGCAAGTGGAACACTGTTTTTATTTAAGCTTTGCTAATAAATTTGAAGTGACATAAAGGCAGATTTAGGCAAACTGGTTTATTTTTTAAAAAAACAAACTGAAGGAGGGAAGATTATATTTAGGAATTACAATGTGGGGGGAAAAAAGGTGTCCTACAAGGTTAAAATGTCGTATAAAATGAAACTTTCCAAAGCAGGGAGAACTTGCTTGTTTGGTACCTTTCTTTAACAGATCTGGTATCCTGTTTTCCCCAAAGTAAGACATCCCCTGATAATAAGCCCAATTGGGCTTTTGAGCGCATGGCAATAAGGCCAAATGCTTATTTGAGGGTTCAAAAAAATACAAGACAGAGTCTTATTTTCAGGGAAACACGGTATGTGGATCACAACATCATGTTCAGGAGTAACATGAATTCTGCTACTATTTGCTAACTTGTGGTCGCTCCGACATTACGGAGAGACTATTTAAGCACGGGTCATTGAGAACACGAGCAAGGAAATGAGTCAGTATAATTTTGCTCTTCAACAATTTGGCCAAGAGGCAAAAATCCTGGCATCGCGACGGACCCAATTTAAGAATTATTGTCTATTTCATCTGGGCTGGAACATTTTCTGAGTTCTTTTAATTTAGAAGAACCCGGACATTAAATATTGAATGCAAATCACTGCACGACGGCCCTTCCCTCCC
The DNA here is from genome assembly GCF_059756535.1 of Pantherophis guttatus. Lineage (NCBI taxonomy): Eukaryota > Metazoa > Chordata > Lepidosauria > Squamata > Colubridae > Pantherophis > Pantherophis guttatus. The sequence goes on from NC_142069.1 coordinate 85,667,142, forward strand.
AGCCCAGGGCCATGAATTAAAAGTAGTTGTCAAGCCAAGCCACTAAAACTGCCTGGAATAATGTATCTTCAGTTTTGCAATAACCTTGGATGGGAAAATACAGTATTTTTACGATGGTTCCTTAATCTTGCATATTCAGTAAAGATCCCCTTCTCTGGTTTAACTCAAAGCCTGTTCCATATGCTGAGTGAACTCAATGAATGTTGGCTTGTACAGGTAGTCCTTGAATTACGGCCACAATTGAGCCCAAAATTTCTGTTGCTAAAATGAGACGGTTGTTAAGTGAGTTTTGTCCCGTTTTATGACCTTTCTTGCCAGAGTTGCTAAGTGAATCACTGGTTGTTAAGTGAATCTGGTTTCCCCACTGATTTACCTAGGAGGTTGAATGACCCCAAGGGTTGCTTCAACGGTCGTAAGTGTGAAAAAATCACTTATCACAAAAATGATAAGTCACTTTTTTCAGTGCCATGGTAACTTCGAATGGTCACTAAATGAACTGTTGTAAGTCGAGGACTACCTGTACTGATGTAGTCTTCTTAAGTCTGGGAGGTAAAGACTAAAGTACCAGAAACACATTCATTAAACAGGATGATGTGATCAGCGGTGGGTCTCACATTTGTTACCAACGGTTCGCCACCCGCCCACCCGCTTCGCACACGTGTGCACCTTACACGCATGCTCCTGGCCTTCTGTGCATGCACTTTGCTCACTCGCACGTCTTCCGCACATGTACCCGGCCTCAAAATTGTGCCTAAATAGGACAACATGGAGCTGGGGGGGGGGCAGGGGCTGGCCCACCTGTAATTTCCGCTACCGATTCACCTGAACTGGTCCGAACCGGCTAAATACCACCTCTGGATGTGATTAAGAAATTTAACTACATACAATCCGCTGCAGTGTTTCTTGACTCAATTTTAAGATTTGTGGATTTCAGCTCCCAGAATTCATGACTGGCTGGGGAATTCTGGGAGTTGAAGTCCACCCATCTTAAAGCGACCAGAGTTGAAAAAAAACTGCACTTACGGTTTCAAAAAAAAATCTTAAATGATCAATCCTTCTTTCAACTTCCCTCTCTGAGGGAGATGGGAGGTGCAGAAATGCCAACTAATAAATAAAATATAAATCAATAAAGCGAACTTAACAACTGCACCGATTGACTTAACAAGCTCTGGCAAGAAAGATGGTTAAACGGGGCAAAATTCACTCCACGACTCACTTAGCGACAGGAATGTTGGGCTCAATTGTGGGCGTAAGTCGAGGACTACCTGTACTTTCCCTTGCAAGACCCTTCGGGGTTTAAAAGCTGAAGAAGAAAGAAATTTACAAACAAGGTAGAAATGATTTTTCTATCACAAAATGGACAAAAACGATTTTTATTATTTGTGGGGGGAAAGAAAAATGTGTTCAGGACCAAGGAAAGGAAGCAGATCTATAAAACTGTCGGCGTAAAGAGGAATGTAAAATGAACGAGCTTTTACCACCAGGTGGGCTATTCAAAGAGCTGAGACCTCATAAACCAGTCAGATTGGCCAAGACTTACTAGATCTCTTGGACCGTATGGCTCACAGAAAGTGACAGCACTCCCGTGCATAATGACTCCACACTGGTCTCCAACCTCACAGTTGCTGCATTCAAACCTGCGAGAAAAAGAATCCGAGTGAGTTGGAAACGCCACGGAAGAAGGTAGCCTAAGAATAAACAGAGTTGGAAGGGACCTTGTGTTGTGACCCAGGCCCAAGTAGGTAGTAACAGACGCCAACAGTTCCAAAACAAACAGACTTTATTAGAACAGCTGAGAATTAACTCATTCTCAGCGTAGTCCAAACTAAATCAAAACAAACTCTTCATAACACAAATTCCTCAGTCTAATCACCAACCTTGGTATAATTAGGCAAACTGCCAAAGGCTTCTCTTGGCAAAAGTTCAGAAGCAGAAGACCACCGACAAGAGATAAGTGCAGCAAGAATATCAACGTTGTTTTCTGACAAAGAGGCCAAGAGCCGATGCTGGTCTTTTAAGCCTTATTTGAGGGGCCAATCATCTCCTGGCCTTACTCCCGAGTCGTCCTCTCTTCTTTAGCTGCTCCTGCCTTCTGGCAGCTCTTCTCATACGTGCACTAGGAACAGCGGACTCGGACAGCAATGAGGCTGAGGAAGAACATGGGCCAGTCCTGGAGGCTGGGGAAGGCCCGGATGAGGGCTCTGCGTCGGAGGCAGAGATGGGGCCAGGGCCATCGGGGAGTGATGTGTAGAGCCTCCAGAGACTGACAGTAGAGAGGCAGAGGAACAGAAGGAGCCTGTTCCTAGTGCACATATGAGAAGAGCTACCAGAAGGCAAGAGCAGCTACAGCAAAGAGGATGACTCGGGAGTAGGGCCAAGAGATGATTGGCCGCTCCCATAAAGCTTAAAAGACCAGCAACGGCTCTTGGGCTCTTTGTTGGAAAACAACGTTGATAGACTTGTTCATGTCCTGCTGCACTTATCTCTGGTCGGCGTCTTCTGCTTCTGAACTTTTGCCAAGAGAAGCCTTTGGCAGTTTGCCTAATTATACCAAGGTTGGTGATTAGACTGAAGAATTTGCGTTATGAAGAATTTGTTTTAACTTAGTCCAGACTACGCTGAGAATGAGTTAATTCTCAGCTGTTCTAATAAAGTCTGTTTGTTTTGGAACTGTTTACGTCTAATACTACCTACTTGGGCCTGGGTCACAACAGCGTGAAGCACACGGCGTGTGAGTGAAACACGCAATCACCGAACCGGTTGTTAAATTGTGCTTTAGACAATATATTTTACACTTGGTTTGGTTGAAATTAAAGGATTGACTTGATGACCATGATACAAATAGGAGACAAATAGTTTTAACCGGTTGGTTACTAAGCAAAGAGCCTTGGTAGTACAGTGGTCTAAAGCATCCTGTTATTAAGACCAGCTGCCTGCGATTACTGCAGGTTCGAATCTCGCCAGGCTCAAGGTTGACTCAGCCTTCCATCCTTTCAAAGATAGGTAAATTGAGGACACAGTTTGTGGGGGCAATAAGCTGACTTTGTATAAATATACAAAAGGATGAAGGCTATTGCTTAACGCATTGTAAGCCGCCCTGAGTCTCCGGAGAAGGGCGGCATATAAATCAAAAATTAAAAAAAAAAAAGTGGGGGGGGGAGTTCTACTAACTGTAAGAGGAGTCTGGGAGAGTAATGGACAGAGTGTTAGACATAAACAACAGAGAGATAGGAAGGGAGTCTGTTTCTTGCTTATCTGACAAACAGCAACTCAGTCCAGCTGGCAAAGAAAATATTTCATAACAAAATGCTCCAAGAGATTCCGCCTTAATGAACTCACTAATCAATTAAGTTTGGATACGCCGCTTGTGGTTTTCAAGATCCCCAGATTTTCCCCTAACGCCCGCATTACAGAAACCTTTAATGGCGTTTTGTGTAATCCTTGCTTGCTTGCTTGCTTCCTTCCTTGATCCTCGCCATCTGTAGGAAGCTTGACACGAGCACGATTATCAATGGCTTTTTGCGGCAGGCATTTGAGACAAGAAAGCATATTTCGCTTTTCCCCGAAAGCGTCTGTTAAGTGCATCAGATTCTGGGCTTACGCAGAGATTAAAACCAGCTGAAATGATTGCACAAACAGCTACTAGAGACGGGGAAGCTCTACTACAGGAAGCGTTGATGGGTTAATAAAGAGGCACGATGCCGACGCAACAGATGGCACCCAGAGAGATTTGTCAAAGGACTCTCCAAGACTAGGAGGCTGTAAATATGCTGTTATTAAAAACAATGCCCATTAAGGAAACATTTGTTTTCCCAAACCTCGGTGCTATGGAAGAAGACTGTCTCCTGTATTTTAATCAAGAAACTGTTCAAGAAGATCAGAGCGAAGCTGTATAGCCAATGAGCAGCAAAGCTCAGGAAAATTTGAAAATGGGCTAAATCCGTTGGTTAGTCGTGAATCAAAATCACCTACCTCCATGCCATTTTTTTTTCTTTCCTTCCTTCCTTCCTTCCTTCCTTCCTTCCTTCCTTCCTTCCTTCCTTCCTTCCTTCCTTCCTTCCTTCTTCTCTCTCTCCTCCCTCCCTCCCTCCCTCCCTCCCTTCCTTCCGTCCTTCCTTCCTTCCTCCATCCCTCCCGCCTGCCATGATGGCTTAGTGGTTAGAATGCAGCATTGCAGGCTGAGTCTGCCCACAGTCTGGAGTTCGATCCTGACAGGCTCAAGGTTGACTCAGCCTTCTGTCCTTCCGAGGTCGATAAAATAAGGACCCAGATTGTTGGGGGCAATAGGCTGACTCTGTAAACTGCTTAGAGAGGGCTGTAAAGCATTATGAAGCAGTATATACATCCAAGTACTACTGCTGTTGCTAAGTGCCCTTCCTTCCTTCCTTCCTTCCTTCCTTCCTTCCTTCCTTCCTTCCTTCCTTCCTTCCTTCCTTCCTTTCTTCCTTCTTCCCTCCCTCCCACCCTCCCTTCTTCCCTCCCTCCCTCCCTCCCTCCCTTCTTCCCTCCCTCCCTCCCTCCCTCCCTCCCTTCCTTCCTTCTGGGGAGTTTGTGAAGTTTTCTATTCCACAGCAAAATTTCGGGCAGCCTTCTATACTTGTTTCGGCCAAATTAATCTATAAACGCAGCTGGACTTACCACATCGTAGGATTCAGTCCTTGCAAATGATAAGAATCAAAATCATCCCGTAATATGATGCTGTCGCTGTGCATCTCGGCTGAAATGAAAGAGAAAACAATCTATAGTATATTTAGACAAATTAAATTTGTCCAGTGTGCCTAATATCTCTTATATTTAAATCCTTATGCAATGAGAATGCAGTTCAAAGAGAGTATAGCAGCTCAAGGAGAGGTGGGTTTCAGCAGGTTCTGACCAGTTCTGGAGAACCGGTAGCGGAAATTTTGAGTAGTTCGGAGAACCGGTAGTAAAAATTCTGGCCGGCCCTGCCCCCATCTATTCTCTGCCTCCCGCGTCCCAGCTGATCAGGAGGAAATGGGGATTTTGCAATAACCTTCCCCTGGAGTGGGGTGGGAATGGAGATTTTATAGTATCCTTCCCCTGCCATGCCCACCAAGCCACGCCCACAGAACCGGTAGTAAAAACTTTTGAATCCCACCATTGAGCTCAGCCACTCAACATTTGTTTCCATTTCTTGGAGAGAAAAAAAATTGTATAGCGTTTCCAAAGATGAAAAGATGCTTTAGGAATGTGGAAAGGCAATTTATGCAATTGTCTAATTAATTAATTGACTGCAACTTCTTCAAGTAACTTTTGTTCTTTTCCTGGTGTGCTGCTGGCTGAGGAACTCTAGGAGTTGAAGTCTACAACTCTTAAAGTTGCCAAGGTTGGAGAGCCCTGGTGTAAAACTCTATGGAGCGATATATAAGTCTAAGGGCTGTTGCTCTTGCTATGAACTGATGTTTTAAAACCTTAACATGACTCGTCAATGGTGTCCAATACATAAACCAGTTTGGTGAAGGCTACAAGCCACATGTACTTTGTGGTACGTTGGTTGAATGGAATGCATGAATGGAGACGATGGGGAGTGTTTCTGCTTCATTATTTGCATTCCTCCCCCCCCCCACTCAGTAGTGAAATCCAAATTTTTTTACTACTGGTTCTGTGGGCGTGGCTTGGTGGGTGTGGTGTGGCTTGGTGGGCGTGGCTTGGTGGGCGTGGCAGGGGTACTGCAAAATCCCCATTCCCTCCCCACTCCTGGGGGAAGGATATTGCAAAATCTCCATTCCCTCCCCACTCTGGGGCCAACTAGAGGTGGTATTTGCCGGTTCTCTGAACTACTCAAAATTTCCGCTACCGGTTCTCTGAACTGCTCAAAATTTCTGCTACCGGTTCTCCGAACTGCTCAAAATTTCCACTATCGGTTCTCCGAACTGCTCAAAATTTTCACTACCGGTTCTCCGAACTGCTCAAAATTTCCGCTACTGGTTCTCCGAACTGCTCAAAATTTCCGCTATCGGTTCTCCGAACTGCTCAAAATTTTCACTACTGGTTCTTTGAACTGCTCAAAATTTCCGCTACCGGTTCTCTGAACTGCTCAAAATTTCCGCTATCGGTTCTCCGAACTGCTCAAAATTTCCGCTACCAGTTCTCCAGAACCTGTCAGAACCAGTTGAATTTCACCCCTGCCTCCACTATGCTGCATTGGGACACCTGCCCAGTGGTCAAAAGAATCAACATGACAATCACATGATCAAAATGTTATATAAAAAGAGGACAGGGCTTCCATTATATATAGCCATGCTCACCCTCTTCATTCTTCTACTATAGAGTTTCATGCGCTGTGTATTCTGCTAGAATTTTAACATAGCCCCCTTGGTACAAGACAGGAGCAACTAATAAAAATAGAAGGAAAAATAAACTAGAAAGCTAATCATCTTCTTTCTTCTTTTAACGACCCCATAACCCCTTGCGGGATGAAGTCTGGGCAACTGAATGGAGCTGAGGGTTTACTGGCCAGATGCCCTTCCTGTCGCCAGCGCGGAGTTTTGTTCAGCAGATATATTCTCAGCGTGCCCAGAGAGAGAAATATTTGCCTCTACCTAGGATTGAACTCACAGCCTCCTGATTGTGAGGGCGAGAGCTCCACCTCTAGGCCACCGCACCACTCAAACTGGAAAGCTAATATGGTTAAATAAATAAATATGCAGGGAAACTCAAACAATCTACACTTTGCTTATATGAAAGAATATCTTAGATCTGATTTGTTGAATCAAATCAGGATAAGCACAGCAGAGTGAACGGTTTCTGTGTTTCAAGAAATCTATCACCTTTGGAAGTTTGTACAGACTTATTTAGTTCAAACACGGGACTGTTCCTGGACAAAAATCTATCTAGGGGTTAGTTAGTTAGTTAGTTTATTAAACTTCTATACCACCCTTCTCCCGAAGGACTCAGGGCGGTGTACAGCCATATTAAAACACACATGAACTCACAAAATTTAAAAACAATTTAAAACGAATATATAAAATTTGGCCCACAAAGTTAAAAATGACAAAATGGCTTGATGGAGCACAACAATCCATCACCACCGTACCACAGAAACTCCTGCAGAACTTCTGACCTCCCATGAGATGTGAGTTGGCTCGTCTTATTATCTCAGAAATTGTTCCTGAAACCCAGCAATAAATATTGCAATCTCATTTTAACAGAGGGGTAAACCAGGGGTGAAATCCACTTCCCTTCGCTGCCGGTTCGCGAAGGGGAGCTCGCGCGCAACACCTCTGCGCATGCACAGAGTGTCAAAAACGGGACGTGATGACGTCCGGATGGGTGTGTGGAGCCTCCTGCCAGCGTTATTTCACCACTGGTGTAAACAGAACTATACGCCGTTCTACTTTTCGAAAACCCGAGTTCTGCAATATTACAGAATATTTCCATCGTAGCCAACAACATGCTCAAATACATTGGAGTTGTAAGCCTGATTGTGGTTTTGCACGCCGAGGGGCCGATGCTAAGTTTTCTGCCTCGCCTACATGGTCAGGAAACCCCTGCCAAAAATGAAACAGGGCCAAAGTCATAAACAAATGAGCGCAAACATATTTGCGAGAGTCAGAGAGCCATCTGCTAGCTTCAATCTGTTCTCTCTTTTGCTAAGCATTTAGGGGGACGCACAACAGGCTGGAAAAGGCTCAGTTATGATTTCCAGTGCAATCTGGGATTAATCTAGAAATACAGTAATAACCCTCCCGCGGCTTTTTCAAGCTCCTTTTATGCACCTGAAGCGAAGAGATTTGAGGGTTTATAAAAGTGGGATGAAGCCTACTGGAACACACATCCGTGCAATTATTTAATATAGTTTTCTTTCCATTCTTTTTGACTTATAACCGAACCTATGGCAGGCATGCCCGAAGTGGCACGCGAAGCTGTGTCGCCTGGCATGTGCGGCCTTGCCTATTTGTCTTCCAGGTTTCTGGCACAGGGGTAAAATGCTCCTGGTTCGGAGTGGATCGCTCGATCCGGTAGCGATCATAGCGGGTGGTTCGGAGAACCGGTAGCGATCCTGGCGTGAGGCTCCGCCCACCTGCCCGGTGGTCGTTACTTCCTGGTTTGCACATGTAGGGGTACATGCTTTTTAAAATGCTTTAAAAAGTAAAAAAATAAAAAGTTCCGACATCGCTCAGCTGATCGTCGGAACTTTTTTTTTTTTTTACTTTTTAGGCATTTTTTTTTTTATTACCGGCTTGGGTGAATAGGTAGTGTTATTGAGAAGAGTACCCTTTGAGTAAACGCATGAAAAGCGACTGGGAGTGGTTGTGAAAACACACTGAGTTGTGGTAGTCTTTTACTTTTTAGAAAAAAGGTGGGGGTCCGTTTTTGCTCCCAGCAGGAAAGAAAAAGGAGAGGAAGGAAAAACTACAAACCTGGCACTAGAGGATAATCCAGGGCTACAAGGGACCTGGAGGTCATCTAGTCCAACCCTACTCCAGCAGGACATTCTTAGTGAGTTTCTGTCTTTTGATCCCCAAGTCACATGGTTACATAGCCACGCCCATTCAGTCACATGATCCCCACCAAGCCACGCCCACAGAACCGGTAGGAAAGTAATTTAGATTTCACTACTGTTCTGGCACGCATGCGCGTGAGATGATCAACTATCCTTCCCATGCGCCGCAGTGCTGAAACGCCGGCCAGCTGATTGTTGGGTGCGCATGCACGCCAGAACCCGGAATTTCGGCTTTTCCGGAGCACGGCTCCGATGAGCGCTTGCGCACGATGTTTCCGCACGACCTTTTTGGCACAAGGTTCACCATCACTGACCTATAAGAACTCACAGACTCAATTTATAATACCTTATCTAATAAAATATTTGGAAAATACAGGTAGTCCTCGATTTACAGTGCAAGCACCATTGAGCCCCAAATTTCTGTTGTTAAGTGAGACATTTGTTAAGTGAATTTTGCACCGTTCTCCGACCTTTCCTGCCAGGGTTCTTCAGTGAATCATTGCAGTCAGGGGTGGGTTCTAACTGGCTTTACTACCAGTTCTCTTTGTGTGTGCGCTTTGCACACGATCGTCTCTTCAGTCACGTGCTTTGCGCACGATCGCCGTGCGCATGCTCGATTCACTCGCAGGCACACCAAACGAGCGCGTCGTGCAAGCACATTGCGAATCTGCCCAGCTGAGGTGCGGCAATCCGCTCTGCCACACCTCTCAGCTGGGCGAAAACAGCAGAAATATAAGGTCAGAATAATGCAGGGGCAGGTGGGAGGGCCCAGCTCCCGAAGAAAGAGAACCGGTTCGGTGATGTAATAGCGTCACCGCTACCTGCTCGCACGAACCGGGCCGAACCAGGAGGAACCCACCACCTATTGACTTTGCTCATCAGAAGATCGCAAAAAGGGATCATGTGACTTTGGGACACAGCAACCGTCATAAATATGAGTCGGTTGACAAGCGTCTCAATTTTGATCACATGACCATGGGGACGCTGCAAAGGTTGTAACTGTGGAAAATGGTCATAAGTCACTTTTTTCAGTGCCATTGCAACTTTGAGTGGTCACTAAATGAACTGATATAAGTAGAGGATTACCTGTATTGATCTCTTTTACATGCAACAACTGTTATTAGATCAGTACGAGGTAGTTTCTCTGAATATGGCCAAATTCTGTTATGAATGATTTGCAAATTGTATGCAAAATCAGGCAAACTCTTAAGTGCCTGCTGATGATTCTACTACCAATCGCAATATATTATTGTGTCTATCTCTTATTTTTATTTTTTTTACTATTTTTTTAAAAAAATACTTTTATTTCTAACACTGCTCTGTGACCATAAATAAAAAGGTATTGATTTGACCTAGGTGGATATTTTTAAACGAGATATTATTTTAAAAATGCAATCATTCAAACATTCCAAACCGGATACCCAGAAAAGCCAAAAACTTTAATTTATTGACTTACCTAAAAGAGGATGGAAAGGAGCTTCTGTTGGACCTGCAAAAGAAGAACAAAAAGAAAATAAATATATATATATATTTCTCCACAGTGGTCTTTGGCTGTAGCCAACTTTGAACATTACCAATTACCGATTACCCACGTAATCAAAATTCGGACATTTGGCAACTGGTTCATATTTATGACGGTTACATGTCCCCGGGGTCATGAGATCCCTTTTGTGCTATTCTGGCAAGGGAAGTCCATGGGGAATCCAGATTCACTTAACAACCATGTTACTAATTTAAGAACCGCAATGATTCACTTAACAACTGTGGCAGGAAAGGTCATAAAATAGGGAAAACACACTTAACAAATGTTAACAAACAGAGCTTTTGGGCTCAATTGTGAAGTTGAAGACTATCTGTATTTTTTCCACCCATTTCGTTGGGATTTTTATATATTTTATATATTTTTTACAGCGGAAAAAAATATGTCCTCTAGAAGTCATGGCTACATTTTGGTTGAAATAAATTATTTGTAAGATTGAGCAGCACGTATCAAAAGTTAAGTTTTTAACTTCTTGGTCATAAGACTGAATGCTAAAGTTACTTCATTTCTCAATTTTTTTAATGCGTCTGAAAAACCTGACAATTTTTTTGCCTCGAGTATCTTGTACTCATTTCAAATTCTAATTCCTCATCTCAGAAATTATAAAAGGAACTACGAAGATACCATTAAACGGGGGACGAACATACTTTCATATCCCTCATAATAGTTTCTTTATTGCAAACTATATTTTATTGCGGTAAACTGCAGTTTTGACCTTCATATATTTTAAATAAAGTCCCAAAATGTCACACAGCAAGAATATTATATAAAATTGATGTTTTCTGGTATTAAAAAACAGTGGGCAGGTTTTTTTTAAATACATTTTTAATCCATCTTTCACAGTACTGCAGGTTCAAGTAAGAATTTTACCAGTTCAAAAAAACCCCAACACTTATTTTAAATCCAACTCTGGTCTGGGAAAACTGAGTGGAAGTTTAAATTTTAGTTTGACATGGTCGTAAAGAACCCTAACCTTCATTTCAGGGGTGAAATGCTACCGGTTCGCACCGGTTCACATGAACCGGTAGTCATAAAAGCTACAGATTCACCCGAACCGGTATTTCCAACGATCAGCTGTGCCGCATGATTTATATTCGCTAGGAAGCAGGAAATCCTGCTTTCTAGCAAATCTAAATCGCGCGGCACAGCTGTTCCTCCCCCTCGCTGTTCTACTTACCTTCAAAAGGCTCCTTTTTCCACGTGAATCATGCATTGGTGCGCACTGCATGTATGCACATGCACAGTATGTGTTTGGCATGCGCATAGCATGTGTTTGGCACACACCATGCATGCACAGGCAGCGAACCGGTGGCAATCTGCCGAGGATTTCACCACTGCTTCATTTACTTACTTTTTGGAAAAAAAATGAATTAAACCACATAATAAGATCTTGGAAAAAGAGAAGGTGAGAAAGTCTGAATTCTCAAGTTAGAACAATTAGACTTCCTTTCTCTGGGAGCTCCAGGACCAACCCTTCTCATCTGATGTCCTTGCCTCAGCCATCTCAACAATCTTCTTAAATTTAAATTAAACCTGTCTCCTGCAATGGCCAACTTGTTCTATATTAGAAGTTAGAATTCTTTATTGGCCAAGTGTGATTGGACACACAAGAGATTTGTCTCCGGTGCATAAGCTCTCAGTGTACATACAAGCAACGTGGTCATACATAGTCATCGTAAAAATACATTTATCGTAAATCATAAGATACAACACTTAGTGATAGTCATAGGATACTAAATAAGCAATCAACATAAATTGTACTGGGATACTAAATAAAGCAATATAAACCTTGGATACAAGCAACAAAGTTATAGATAAGGAGATAGGAAAAATGAGAAGAATAATAGTAATACAGCCTTACTAGATAGGTAGACAATGTTGTGGGAATTAGTTGTTTAGTAGAGTGTTGGCATGGGGGAAAAAACTGTCCTTATGTCTAGTTGTTTCTGGTGTGCAGTGCTCTATAGCGTCGTTTTGAGGGTAGGAGTTGAAACAGTTCATGTCCAGGATGCGAGGGGTCTGTAGATATTTTCACAGCCCTCTTTTTGACTCGTGCAGTAGACAGGTCCTCAATGGAAGGCAGGTTGGTAGCAGTTGTTTTTTCTTCAGTTCTAACTAGCTAATGTAATATAACTGGTGGCTCAGCAGACTGATAGCATTGTGATTAACACCAGCTGTCTGCAATTACTGTAAGTTCGAATCTCACCAGGCTCAAGGTTGACTTAGCCTTCCATCCTTTCTAAAGTAGGTAAATTGAGGACCCAGTTTGTGGGGGCAATAAGCTGACTTTGTATAAATATACAAAAGTATGAAGGCTATTGCTTAACGCATTGTAAGCCGCCCTGAGTCTCCGGAGAAGGACGGCATATAAATTAAATTTTAAAAAAAAAACTAACGGTATTGTATTGTATTGTATTGTATTGTATTGTATTGTATTGTATTGTATTGTATTGTATTGTATTGTATTGTATTGTATTACAGTATGTTATGTTATGTTATTTTATTTTATGTTATATTATGTTGTTATGTTAACTATATAATATGGAAGGCTGTACCATATTGGTGTCATTTGTGTGGGCTTAATTTCTTTTCTTAGGGTCAAACCCCTGAGTCTTCAGCTTTTGAGATAGATTTAGTAATAAGTGCTATATCATCAGTGAATAGCAATAATAGAGAAACTAAACCATCTTTCTCTTTCTTAAACAAACATGGATCAGCTTTACCAACTACAAAACCCATAGCTACTAACTCATTGACAATGCATTTATTCCACTCATAACCTGAACTGCTTTAAGCCATAAAGACTTTTCTTCAGCCTCCAGCAATCAGTCTTCCCATCAGTTTTCAAACCTAGTGGCTTCTTCCTATAGATCGTATGTTGTAATGGCGCATGCAGATATGCAGTTTCAACATCTATATGGTTTATCCTGTATCTATTCTTAGTTGCCCATACTATTGCTGCTCGCAACGTAGTCGCCCTCAGACTCGGTGCAATCAACTTGGAAGATCTCCAATGGTTAAAAGTTTCTTTCATGGGAACGTTTGCGTTAATACTGAAAAAATATGTCATTATTATGACTTCCGTAACAAGGGATCCACAATGGAGATTGTGACACATGCCTGCAGGGTTTGTCTGCTGTCGTTCTCCCTTATGAAAAGAACAATTTTCCAAGCACATGGAATAGTTCCCATAAAGCTTCTTCTTTCATAAATAAGAACGGGAAAGATGCTTCATGTTTGCCTAAGTCTTTGTTAAAGCTACCACATGCATCTCTTTGCGAGCTGGGGGTCAATAGTCACCATTCTTCGTAGCCTTTTCCTTTTGTTTTTTGTTCTTTTTTTCCCCCTAGTTTAATAAAGGCTAAATCCCCCAAGGAATTCATGCTTGGTTTGCTCAGTGCTTAAATCAAAATCTAAACAGAACAAAAATCAATGCTTATTAAAGATGAACGGATGCAATTATTCTTGGCTACGCTTCTATTCATTTCTCTGGACACAAGCCTTTGTAATATTTGACTAAATAATTCTAAACTATCCTACCCAACACCCACCTATAAAGGAATTTATAATAAAACTTTGGATGTGACAGAAGTAGCTTTTTCTTGGTTTCCTTTTAATCAGAATTTTGGAGTTTGTTTGAAATACTGATGCAATTTGTTTCTATAATTATATATTTATAATTATATAATAATATATTATTATATAATTTATAATTATATAATAATATATTATTATATAATTTATAATTATATAATAATATATTATTATATAATTTATAATTATATAATAATATATTATTATATAATTATATAATTATAATGATACACATTATTATACACAATGTTAAGCATTGTGTTTCTAATGATACACAATACTTAACACACAATAGATAAGACTTTTTGTTCCGGATATTTCTACGCCCATCCCAGTAAAAACAACAATTGGGAGGCTGCTTCTTCTTGACCATCTTAAAAAAATTTCAATTAATACAAGTTAAAATTACAGAAAAATAAATGAACACTTACTTCCTTGTTCACACAACTGCTGGGCTAAGGCATCCTTGAATATAATTTGACCTCTGTGAGTGGCTGTTGCCCTAGAAACAGAAAGAAATATATATATAAAAAAATAAATCCGCATAACTAAACCGCAGAACAAAAATACCTTTTTAAGGAAAGAAACACCATCTATACCAATATCTCCCAACCTAGACAACTTGGAGACATATGGACTTCCAGAATTCTTACCGATGGGCATTTTGACTGGGAATTCTGGGAATTGAAGTCAACACATCTCAAAATTGCCCAAAATTGGGAAACATTAGTTATAAACACTAAAGCAGTTCAAAGACAAGTGGAGCGTAGTTCTTGTTGAGAGAATTTGTCCTGTACCATTAAAAAAAATAACCCTTTGAAGGAAATGTCTGAGTATATCTTCTGCTTTCTTAAAACTGAAGAAGTGGTTGGGATGTAACCAGTGATGGGATGGATCCAGCCGGTTTGCACCACTTCGGGAGAACCGGTTGTTAACTTTCTGAGCACTTTGGAAAACTGGTTGTTGGAAGAAATCATTAGGGCAGAGAACCGGTTGTTAAATTACTTGAATCCCACCACTGGATGTAACCATTGTCAAAAGATGGTTGGTTAGCTTTCTTGTTTATTCCCTTCTTTGTAAGTAGCCAAGAGTCCAAATTTTATGTAGAGGTACTCTGTACAGGTAGTCCTCCACTTATAAAAATTCACTTAGTGACAGTTCAAAGTTACAAAAGCACCCGAAAAGTGGCTTACAACCGTTTTTGACACTTATGACCATTGCAGCATCCCCATGGTCACGTGATCAAAATCTGGATGCTGGGCAACTGACCCATAGTTATGACGGTTGCTGTATCTCAGGGTCACGGGATCCCCTTTTGCGGCCTTCGGACAAGCAAAGTCAACGAGGAAGCCAGGTTCCCATAGCAACCGTGGTCCTAACTTAACAACGGCAATGATCTTCTAGATCTGGACAAGAAGATCTTTGAGTTTCCTACCAGCCCTATAGATTCTAGGTTCTATCTTTAGATAACTCCTGCTGAAATGACAATCTTCGCTGGTAAAAGATAATCGCGCCCCGATGTAGAGAGGGAAAGAAAAGTGAGAGATGTTGAAGAGATGGCCTCCTCAGGCTGCTGTGGAGTTTTCATTGGCCCCATTCCACCGAAACATGTCGACATACGGAGATATTTGAGGGATGTGATCCTTGTTATGAACACACAGTTTTTATGAGGGACGTAAGGGCTCTCTCGAGACATTGGGGTTTTCGTCTCTTTAAGGGCAAAGGTCGGAGGAACCAAAAATGGAATTTTGGGGGCTACAGGGCAGACAGTATGTCTAAGGGAAGGTAAACATTGCATTTCCCACAATACCGAGAGGCGTCTTGCGTGTAGTTTTTTTTTAGCCACAGAAAGGAGCTTGGTTGACCCCAGATGCATGGATTCAACTGGCAAAGTCTTTTGATGTCAGCATGGAGGGGAGAAGGACAGAATGAAGAAAATAAGGGCTATCTTTTCATCCTGCTAGGGGTGGATTGCCGGGGGTTCGCAGGGGTTCGGGAGAACCTCTAGCTAAGATTCTGTGCAGTTCGGAGAACCCTCAAATCCCACTCCTGGCTGGCCCCTCCAACTCTGCCCCTCCCAGGAGTCCCCACATGGCCCATTTTGGATGCAGGTAAGTGCAGGGCGCATGTGGAGGCTCGGGGAGGGCCAAAAAGAGACCTACTGGAAGTTTGGGAATGCCAGAAATGGGCCTCCAGAGGGCCTCCGGAGCCTGGGGAGGCCGTTTTCACCCTCCTGGAGGCTTGAGGAAAGCCTGCAGAGCCCAGGGAGGGCAAAAATGGTCCCCCCCGCCATGCTGCAGGAGGCCGACTAGGCCACGCCCACCATGGCCACACCCACCCAGCAACCGGGCAGAGAACCCCTTGCTAAAATTTTTGAAGCCCTTTCTGCATCTTGCTCATATTCTACTCCAATCTTCAGTCTTGTCGTCGGTACCCAAGAAGAGCTGGATGGATGCTGTCGAAGAATTTCGACTGAAATTCATCCTGAATTTCCTCCGTTAGTCACTTTTTCAACTGGTCTGATGCTTGGTTTTAAAAGAAGAGATTTCGCAGATGGCCGTCACTTGCTTGACCGCATCTCAAAGTTGGAGCTCAAGAATGCTAAAACATAAAAAATTAATGATGTGTTGGTCTGAGTCAGAAAGGGGATTGCTCTGAATCAGAAAAGGAAGCTGCAGCTTCCTAATTCATTAACTTAATTATAAACCTTATGTGCTCTCGGTCAGTGAGGAAAGCAGCTGGTTTAAGAGATATGAGTAAGAAGACGCTTGGATTCCCATCATATTTCCAACCCAAGGAAGTAGGGAGGGGTGGGCTGCAGATCCTTTAGCAACGGGTTCGCTGCCCCGTTGCTGTGTGTGCGTGGCCATGGTGGGCGTGGCCTAGTCGGCCACCTGCACCACGGCAGGGGGGCGTTTCTTGCCCTCCCCAGGCTCCGGAGGCTTTCCTCGAGCCTCCGGGAGGGCGAAAACTGCTTCACCCGGGGTCCGGAGGCCCTCTGGAGGCTGGAAACAGGCGCCTTTCCAGACTTCCAGAAACACCGGTAGGCCCGTTTTTTGCCCTCCCAGACCCTCCGTGCACCCCTGCATTTACCTGGAATGATAAACGGGCCGTGTGGAGATTCCTGGGAGGGATGGGGTGGGATGGGAGGGGCAGGTTGGGCGTGGCCAGCCAGGGGTGGCATTTGGGGGTTCACTGAACCCTGCCGATCCTTGGCTAGAGGATCGCCCGAACCCTGCCGAACCCCCAGGAGCCCACCCCTGGAAGTAGGTACTTGACACGTCAGGGGCTGTGACTCCCGGGCCTTGAGCCAAATCTGGCATTTATTGGACCACCAATAAATTGCTGAACTAGCTCGTTCATCATCTGAACTAACTAGACATCTAGGTTGCCAGTTGGGCAACCTGGGATAACCTGGGATTGTTAAGATAGTTTCTTGAGGATGTTACTTGGTTATGACGTTCGCGACACATCTGCTTCGATGTAACAAAGCTACAAGTCAAATGTACTCAAGAAGAAAGTTTATGGTATGTGGAAATGGAGCCAGTATGTTTTTCAGGACTTTGTGCATTACAGTTAGCCCTCGATTTACAACAGTTCACTCAGTGATGGTTCAAAGTTACGATGAAAAAAAAGTGACTTATAACCATTTTTCACACTTACGACCTTTGTAGCATCCCCATGATCAGCGGTGGGTTTCCAATATTGTTACCACTGGTTCGCCCCACGTGCGCATGCTCGCTTTTCGCACATGCGCCCGGCCTTCCGCACACGCGCTTTGCTCATGCATGCGCCATTTGCACAGGCGCCCGGCCTCGAAAACATACCTAAATAGGACGGCATAGAACCGGGCAGATGAACAGGTGGGCGGGTCCACCCATGATCTCTGCTACCGGTTCGCCTGAACTGGTATGAACCGGCTGAATACCACCTCTGCCCATGATCAGGTGATCAATATTCAGATGCTTGGCAACTGGTTCATACTTACGACTGTTGCAATGTCCCGGGGTCATGTGATCCTCTTTTGCGAAGCAAAATCAGTGAAGGAGCCAAATTCACTTAACAACTGTGTTACTAATTTACCAACTGCGCTTAGCAACTGTGGCAGGAAACATCGTAAAATGGGGCAAAACATAACAAGTGTCTCGCCCAACAACAGAAATTTTGGGCTCAGCTGTGATTGGAAGTTGAGGACTATCTGTATAAATGGCCACATATAATTTGAGAATGTTTCCTTAGGAAGTGTCAAGGGATCTGGGATGATCTCAGCATACCTGAAGCAGTTAGATGGTTAGCCTCTATCGAATGATATTGAATGATAACATCTATCCTATTACGGTTCTACGGTGTCGGATTACGGTGATTTTATCATGGGTTTACCTTAATTTAATATTTTATCTCATATATTGTACTGCCCACATACTACATACACACACACATATACATACACACACACATTCATACTATGCATGTATATATGTATGTATATACAGCAGAGGTGGGTTTCAGCAGGGTCTGGCCAGTTCCGGAGAACCGGTAGCGGAAATTTTGAGTAGTTCGGAGAACCGGTAGTAAAAATTCTGACTGGCCCTGCCCCCAATCTATTCTCTGCCTCCCAAGTCCCAGCTGATTGGGAGGAAATGGGGATTTTGCAGTAACCTTCCCCTGGTGTGGGGTGGGAATGGAGATTTTACAGTATCCTTCCCATGCCACGCCCACCAAGCCACACCCACAGAACCGGTAGTAATAAATTTTGACTCCCACCACTGATATACAGGTAGTCCTCAACGTACAATCACAGTTAAGCCAAAGTAAAATTAAAACTAATTGTATTAGTTTTAACTAATAAAAGCAAAGCTTTTTAGCCTATTTTTCTATGTATTTTTCTATGTATTTTCCTCCTTATTTATTTTTTGATGGTCTGGATATTTGAATGCTTTTTTTTTCTTTTTCTTCTTTCTTTCTGCTAGTTAATGATCCCAATAAAGTTATTTGAATTATAAATGGCCCTATAAGTACGAGGACAGCGAGCAAAACCTCTTGTGTTTTTGCTACTCATAGCGAAGCTTAGTCAGCCTTTGATAAATTTAGTCAACTACAAGGAACAACGGACTGAGAAATTGCGGCAGTAAATCAAGAAAAAAGGAATGTTTATTTATAAAATCAGATTAAAGGAAACCTTTCCAGAGAATGAAATATATGAATGAGCCAAGAAAATGATTTCGCCCCCCCCCCACTTCCTTGAAATGCAGTAGATAGAAAGTGCACCTCCAGCTACTACAGCATTGCTATAATTGGAAGTTTAATCATTTGAGGATAAATTCAGTTCAATTTTCCTTTGTGAAGAAGAAAATAGTTTTATTACCGACAATACGAAAATAGATGTAATTATTCTGGGTGATTTAGCTGTAAAATATCCTGGGAGGAATCACGTGGAGAATAGAAAGGATGGATCATATTTCATATGCTATAATTCAGTTAAATTGCCTGCTGGTTACAAAAGAGTCAGAGATTACACAATGAACCTGAATCCTGGAAGAACAGGACACAAAACTCTTTTTAAAACAACAACAACAACTTGTCATTAAACTCTGGATTTTGCTACAAGATTTTTTTTTAAAAAAAACACATTTACGTGACCAGTCATTTCCATCATTTTTCATTCATCTTTTAACTTTCATTTTTCATTTTTACTTTTTCGGGGCTGCTCTTTTACCCTTTATCTTTACTCCAATCTTTCTTCTTCTCCTCCCCTTCTCTTCCTTCCTCTTTCTCCTCCTACTTCCTTCATTCTTCCTCTCCTTCTCTTTCCTACTTCCCTTTCTCTTCTCCCACTCCTTTCTAACCTTCTCCTCTGCTCCTCTTTCCCCTCCCTTTTCTTCCTCTCCTTTTCCCTTTCTTCTTTCTCCTCTCCTCTCCTCTCTTCTCCCTTCCTCTCTCTCTACTCCTTCCCCTCTCTCCTGTTGTTTCCCTTTTCAGTTCAATCTAAAGTGGTATTTGAGCAGCTTTTCTAATTATCGAGCACCAATTTTCTAATTATCTTTATTTATTTATTTATTTATTCTTAATTTGATTTATATGCTGCCCTTCTCCGGAGACTCAGGGAGGCTTACAATGCGTTAAGCATTTGATGCTGTTACCAGCTTGGCTGAATTCAGAAAATAATTGCAGCAATTCATGGAAGAATCAGTGGCTATAATCCTTGATGGTGGTGGGATTGCCTCTGATAGCCATCTACTGGAAGACTAGTAGTCTTCTGTGTCCAGTTGGTTGACCACTGTGAGAACAGACAACTGGACTGGATGGGCCAGGGGTCTAATCCTGTTTATGTTCTTATGTCACCGCGAAAAGAATTGATTAAATTTCAAAACCCAGTTGTAAGTCCAATATTTGGGTCCATCAGAATGTTGAAAAGTTTCTAAGAGACCAATTGAGAGGTGAATGCTACCTCTATCCAATGGCTAGGAAGCATTATATTTCTAAGGGAAAAATCAGTATTCTAAAAAAACCACCTTGCATTATTACCCTGTTTCCCCCAAAATAAGACATCCCCGATAATAAACCCAATCGGGCTTTTGAGCGCATGGCAACAAGGCCACGTGCTTATTTTAGGGTTCAAAAAAATATAAGACAGGGTCTTATTTTTGGGAAAACATGGTATTATTGTGTGCTTTCGTATATATTGCATCATAAATATATCAGTTTTTAAAATATTTACTTCCTTGTGATAGGCTAATCAAGTCTCATAACCCAAGTCTAACATTTATTCATTTGTGTGTGAGAAGAAAATTCACCAAGCTTTATGGCTGTGAATATTTGAGAGGGAACAAAAAAGATTCCTTCTATTAAGCATAGTGAAACACTTTTGAAAAATCATCTAGTATCTTCTTAGGTTAAATATTCCCACCAAAAATATCTGTTTCTGAAAGATACACCTGAAAAATAAAACTTTTGGGAAGTTGTATACTGAAAAATAGCAGTTGGAAATACTTATTCTGGAATTACATGTAGAAACAGTTGTATTTTTTTTTAAAGAAAGAACACAGGGAAATTTATATTTTAAAAATCAGGCGATCTGGACATGGTTTTTTTAAAAAAAATCACAAGGAAACGTAAGTGAAAGAAATATTTTGAGGAAATTGGTATCAAAAAGCGCAAGTTGTATAGAAAAGCATTGCCAACATCGTAAACAAAAGCCACAGATCTGTTCAACAATGAATTTTTAAATTACCAGGCCAGATCCGTACCTCCATAACACAGACAATAAAATAACCTAGCTGTAGATGTATCCACATCATTTCACTTTGAAGCTATTCAGAATGACAAAACATTACATTTATTCTAAAAATGCTGAGTTCAGTCCCATTGAGGTTAATTACCACACCGATCAAAATCTCACCTCTGCTTACCTTCGTAATGAGCAATCGAACAGTGCAATAAATAAATTCACCTTGGAATAAATTTCACTGGAAATGATTATACTTATATCTCTGAAGAGACATTTATTGGGTGACTTCCCTAAGAAGTATTTTTCGTGCAAGTGAAATGGGCCTTGGCAGAATTCAATCCGACAAATTTTATTATCGTTCAGAACCAAAGTGTGCTTTTAAAAAGTTTACAACGCTTTCAACAGAACATTTTGCTTCTCCAAAGCTACAGAAGCTAAAGGTAAAAGGTTCCCCTCACACATATGTGCTAGTCGTTTCCGACTCTAGGGGGCAGTGCTCATCTCCATTTCAAAGCCAAAGAGCCAGCGCTGTCCGAAGATGTCTCTGTGGTCATGTGACCGGCATGACTAAACACCAAAGGTGCACGGAACGCTGTTACCTTCCCACCAAAGGTGGTCCCTATTTTTCTACTTGCATTTTTTACGTGCTTTCGAACTGCTAGATTTGGCAGAAGCTGGAGCAAGTAACGGGAGCTCTCCCCGTCACGTGGCACTAGGGATTCGAACCGCTGAACTGCCGACCTTTTGATAGACAAACTCAGCGTCTTAGTCATTGAGCCACTGCATCCCACCCTACAGAAGCTAGACTGCCTTTATTATACATTTCATAAAAGTAAAAGGTAAAGGTTTCCCCATTCAGTTTCCCCATTCACTACTCCACCCCATGAAGTAGTGCCCTATTTCGTGCGGTGGCACTCATCTTCCTTTCTTAGCTGAGGGAACCAACGTTGTCCAAAGACAAATTCTGAGGTTCATGTAGCCAGCATGACTGTACACTGAGGTGCATGCTGTTACCTTCCCACCGAAGTGGTACCTATTTATCTACTCACATTTGCATGCTTTCAAACTGCTAGTGAGCAGGAGCTAAGGCAAGAATGGGCACTCACCCTGACTCAGGTCTCGAACCAGGGCTGGTAGCTTCCCAGATAACAAGTTCAGTGTCTTTAACCACTGAGCCATTGCAGCCATGCAGAGTAGGTCATGTAGAGAGAGGTAGTATGATCAAGAAAGGTGTATGAGAGGTGCAAAGTGGGTTAGGGAGGGTACGCGGGGGAGTATGGATAAGGAAGGATGTCTGGGGGTGCTTTGGAGTGCACAGGAAGTGACATGTTGGTCAGGGATGACACATGGAGGAGGTGGCACAGGTTAGGTAGGGTTCATGGGAGTGCTGGCAGGCTGGAGAATTCTGGGAATTGAAGTCCAAACAACTTGAAGTTGCTAAGGTTTAAAAAAAAAAACATTGCTCATCTTAATACCAAATAGCATAACAACAACATTTAAAGATAAAGAGAAATGTATCCAAAGTTTCCTGTTTTAACAAACAATCAAATATCAGAGGTTTGGGATAGTAGAGTCCCTTCTTCAGATGTCCACCTACAAGATGATCCATAAGCTATTTAACAAATCAGAACTCACCAAATTCTGACTTAAAATTAGCAAATATGACCAGATGCAGGAAAGGGTTATTGATAAAAGTTCCTGCCATTTGTCCTTTCAAAGTGCCAGAAATTTCCCCCCCCTCTAATTTTCTAAAAATTAACAGCATGCATTGTAAAAACAAGATAAGGTATTTATTAGCCATGTAAAAACCAATGTGAAAATTATTAATATTGTTATTGACACAGAGACAGCCAGATATAGGTAGTCCTCGACGTACGACCCCAGTTGAGCCCAAAATTTATGTTGTTGAGTGAGACATTTGTTAAGTGAGTTTTGCCCTACTTTATGACCTTTCTTGTTGCAGTTGTTAAGCGAGGCACTGCAGTTGTTAAGTCAGTAACACGGTTGTTAAGTGAGATCTGGCTTCCCCATTGACTTCGCTTGTTAGAAGGTCGCAAAAGCGGATTTTGATCACATGACCTTGGGAATGCTGCAACAAACAGTCTTCCGTGCGAAAAATGGTCCTAAGCAGGGGTGAAATCCAAAAGTCACTTTTTTCAGTGCCGTCGTAACTTCAAACGGTCACTTAAACGAACGGCAAGTTAATCAAGGGCTATCTGTAGTTCTGACTCGCTTTTGACGATCAGATGTTGAGGGTGAGGATGGTGGTGATAGATATATTTTTTTTAATCTCGCCTTTTATTTTTCTTCTTTCCTATCTGCTAGCTTTTTCTGGCTTGTGTGGTTCATAAACTGAATAACAAATGTTTTGGCTCATGGTCAGTATGAAATTTATTGCCGAACAGGGATACGAATTGAAGGCTTTTTTTTTTACTGATCTTCGCCTACTTATATTAACTCAATAGCAGCAACAGTTACATAATCTTAGTCTAGACAAGGTATTAATCCCTGTCATTTTTTTTTAATCCGGCCAAGGCACGATTGCAGAAGACTTTCCAAGAAAGATCTTACGAGAGAGTTGGGATGGAAAAATGAATTAATAAAAAGCTATTTTATGGAGGCAGATTAAGAAACGACAAAAGGAAAAGAAAAAGTATTCACAAAAGAAAGGATCTGGGTTGGGAAACAAGCCAAGAGCCTGAAGCCAATAATAGCTCAACAGGCTGTCAAATGTAGAATCTGGTAGGTCCACGCAACTGTGCAATTCTCACACACAACGCTGTGAGTTGGTTTCATGCCAAGATTCTGTGAGAATGAAAAGCAGCATAGATCACGCCAAGGACTGCTTCATTGGAGCCATCTAACCAATTCACTCTTTCCCCTGATTCACGAGACATTTATTATTTCTTTTTAAAGATATATTTTTTACAGAAACTGTTAAATACAAGAATCAGATTAAAGGTAAAGGATTCCCTGTCCTGTCATGCCTGACTCCAGGGGGCAGTGTTCATCTCGGTTTCTTGGCCGAGGGAAGCCAGCATTGTCTGCAGACAATTTCCGTGGTCATCTGGCCAGCATGGCTATATGCCAAAGATGCATGGAACGCTGTTACTTTCTCACCAAAGTGGTACCTATTTATCTACTTGCAGTTGCGTGCTTTCGAACTGCTAGGTGAGCAGGAGCTGGAGCAAGGAACAGGAGCTCACCCTGTCACGTGGCACTCGGCTCTCGAACCCTGGCTGTCAGCTTTCCAGGTGACAAGCTCAGCACCTTTTTAACCACTGAGCCATCATGCCCCCTTAAGAATAAGATTATTGAATAACCAAATAACAAGGGGTTTTTTTGGTTTTTTTTTTAATTTGATTTATATGCCGCCCTTCTCCGGAGACTCAGGGCGGCTTACAATGCATTAAGCAATAAGTTGAATAAGCAATAATGGAAGATCTTAATGTAATATAAATGTTGGTATTAATATTAGTTATATAAGTTTGTTAAGTGTAATAAATATGATTGATAATATTTTATTCATATTATAAGGTATGATAATTAAGATAGAGGGATTGGTATAAAAATAACATTGAAATATTGAATAACTAAACAATGAAATATTATAATTTAATATAAAGATGTATAGTATTATTAGTATTATATAAGCTTGTTAAATGAAACAAATATGATTAATACTAATTTTCTTGTATGAAATGTATGATACTCACTGTTCACATACTGATATGTTCGTAAAAAATAAAAATAAAAAACTTTTTAAAAAAAGAATAAGATTATTACAAGCTAAAATAGAGTGAAAAAGAGGGGGGGAAATGAAAGGAAAAAAACCCCAAAGGTATAAAAAAAGAAAAGGAGTAGCCGAAAAGAAGAGAAGAAAGAAAATCAATAAAAAAAGAAAAATGAAAGAAAAAAAACCAAAGCTGCAAAAAAGAAAAAGAGTAGCAGAAAAATAGAAAAGAAAGAAAAAATGATACAAAATGGTTTTGAACCTTCTTAACAGCAGTTATTAAGTACAATTACAAACTCACCTCTCTTTCTAAAGTTACACCCCGACTCCTTTCTTTCTAAATCCTATCTAATCTTCAAAACTATAAATCATCTGTTAATTCTTAGTATTTTTTTTTTTTTCGTTTTAGGGCCAAAAAACGTCCGTAAGGATTTTAAGTCCAGTCCTGATTCATGGGATGTTAACTGTAAAAACCATTTATTCTACTCTGCTTAAACTTCGTCTGACACCTTTATCGGTCTCTAAGGATTTGCTGCTGGGAACAGGATTAAGAACATCCCAAAAATGTGTCAACCTACACGACAGATTCCAGGGATATTAACATCCAGTGGACCCAGTGAATAAGTAAGAGGCTTGAAATCGTCCAGCCCTATTTTTGTTTTTTCTGCAACTGCATCAAAACTTGCATTTTAGATGATGGATTGGTCTTATAAATGTGCATCGCAACACAACCTCTTTGTCTTGCATGGCGAGGCTGCACATAAGTATGTCTGGGAGGGGCTTGCATTGTGATGTCACAACAGCAGAATTCATCATCTTCAGGTCCTCATCAATTGTTCAGGCGCCTCTGATTTTATCGAAGGTCTTAGCAACAAAAGGGATACAATCAAGATCAAGGGAGGTACTAATACCGCTCTATAAAGCCGTAGTAAGACCACACCTAGAATTCTGCATCCAGTTTTGGTCACCACACTATGAAAAAAGATGTGGAGACTCTAGAAAGAGTGCAGAGAAGAGCTACCAAGAAGATTTGGAGGCTAAAATATAGGATGAACACTTACAGGAATCATCTAGTTTTGGTCACCATGCTATAAAAAAGATGTTGAGAATCTAGAAAGAGTGCAGAGAAGAGTAACAAATATGATTAGGGGACTGGAGGTTAAAAGATATGAAGAACGGTTGCAGGAACTGGGCACAGCTAGTCTAGTGAAGAGAAGGACCAGGGGAGACATGATAGAAGTCTTCCAATATTTGAGGGGGCTGCCACAGAGAGGAGGGGGTCAAGCTATTTTCCAAAGCACCTGAAGGCCAGACAAGGAATAATGGATGGAAACTGGTCAAGGAGAGATTCAACCTGGAAATAAGGAGAATTTTTATGACAGAGGAAACAATCAACCGATGGAACAGAATTTGCCTTCAGATGTTGTGGGAGCTTCATCACTGGAAGCTTTCAAGAAGAAACTGGACTGCCATCTGTCAGAAATGGTGTAGGGTCTCCTGCTTGGGCAGGGGGTTGGACTAGATGACCTACAAGGTGTCAGCATTCTGATGCTGCCATAAAAAGGAGGAGACGAGGCTTGACTTTTCACCTACTTATTTTCTCTGTAGATAATATCCCCTAGGAGATGGGATGGGAGGGGGAACATTCCTGTGGGGTGAGGTCAGAAGTTGGAGAGACTGACTTGGAAGATGGCCAATGAGAAGATGAGGATTGGGGAACGGAAAGGGAAGGGTTTGGGGGTCAGAGGGTTAGTATCGGCTACGACGAAGTCGGGGCCAGAATCTGTCGTACTCAATAAATGGAATATTTCAGTAAAGATTAATTGTTTGGGAGTGCAATTTATTTGAGATGACATCGAAGCCTGACACAAGGTCCCTTCCTTCTCTGTTAATCTAATCCTTACTTCCCTTAACATCCCTTAGTTTAGTTTAGTTTAGTTTAGTTTAGTTTAGTTTAGTTTAGTTTAGTTTAGTTTAGTTTAGTTTAGTTTAGTTTAGTTTAAATTACTAACCCTTAGCAACATTACTGACAATAATTGGCAGATATAAAGAGTCTTAAGAACAAAACACCTGGGGGCTATTTCGGATAGTTCTGTAGAGCTTAGATTTACCTGGAAGGAGAAGTAAATTTTCTGGCAAGTACAGGTAATTCTCAACTTACAACCATTCACTTAGCAACTGTTCAAACTTACAATTGCATTGAAAAAAGTGACCTAGGACCATTTTTCACACTTACAACTTTTGCAGCCTCCCCACGATCATGTGATTAAAATTCAGACTTCATACTTATGACCGTTGCCATGTTCCAAAGTCATGTCATCCCGTTTTGTGACTTTCTTGACAAGCAAAAGTCCATGGGGGAGCCAGATTCACTTAACAATCATGTTACTCACATATCAACTGCAGTGAGTTGCTTAACCACTGGGACAAGAAAGGTTGTAAAATGGGGCAAAACTCACTTAACAAATGTCTCACTTCACAACCAAAATTTTGGGCTCGGTTGTGGTTGTAAGTCGAGGACTAACCTGTAATTCATCTGTCGGATGGAATTCGCTGAGAATAGAGTAAGCGAGACAGCTGTACTTTTCTCTGTTGGTTTTGGGATAGGGAAGTTGTTGTTGTTAGTTGCGAAATCATGTCCGACCCATTGCGACACCATGGACAACGTTCCTCCAGGCCTTCCTGTCCTCTACCATCCTCTGGAGACCATTTAAGTTCACGCCTACTGCTTCAGTGACTCCATCCAGCCACCTCATTCTCTGCCGTCCCCTTCTTCTTTTGCCCTCCATCGTTCCCAGCATTAAGCTCTTCTCCAGGGAGTCCTTCCTTCTCATTAGGTGGCCAAAGTATTTGAATTTCCTCTTCAGGATCTGGCCTTCTAAAGAGCAGTCAGGGTTGATCTCCTCTAGGACTGACCGGTTGGATCTCCTTGCAGTCCAAAGGACTCGCAGGAGTCTTCTCCAGCACCAGAGTTCAAAGGCCTCCATTCTTTGGCTCTCAGCCTTCCTTATGGTCCAACTTTCACAGCCATATTGGGATAAGGGAGAGGGGAACCTTAAATTTAAGGTTAATTTTCTTTTGGGTGATATATGGTAGTTATGTCAAACTTTCTAGGTGAACTCCAATAAAAAGGTTGCCTGAAATAACAACCACAAATGTGATTTCCTAGAGCTTTCTTATTAATGGACATTCACATGTTGGCTCAGTGTGCAGAATAAAGAACTGTCACAGAATCAATTCCTTCCATCTGGAGAGGAATCCGAGCAAGAGACAGAGAGATGCGTGCTGGCCGGAGAAAAAATTTGATTTTTCAATTTATATAAAACGATCCATGACTGTTCCCAGCTCAAAAGATGGACAGCTGCCCAGGCGCATGCAACAGAAAGAATGCTTACAATTTCATTAATTAAAACAGATTTTGATGGCACGATATTTGTTTACACTGGAAGGAAAAAGATCCGGAGCCAGCATAGCAGGCAAAAAACCCTTTAGCTGATGCTTTGGCAAGGAATTAGAAAAAGAAATAAGTTCAACTAATGCTTCTAGCAATAGTTTCATATATTGGGGATTAGAAGAAAATAAAACAATAATAATAATAATATGGAGAGTTTTGTTTTTCCCTGTGTGTGTATTTTTCAGCAATCGAAATATTTCCTCCTTAAAGGATTCCATAAATCTTGTTATTGTAAAAATGAGTCATCCATGGAATTCACTATCCCTTTTTGAAACAGTAAATGGCAGAACCTTGGATCCAGTGGTGCGTTGCTCCCGGTTCAGTCCGGTTCTATAGAACCGGTAATACAACCGGCGGGAGGCTCCGCCCACCTGCCATGACGTCATCATGGGTGATCTGCGCATGCGAAGCGAGCAAATGTGTGCGCTCCCATTGCGAACTGGTAGTAAAGGTAAGTGGAACCCACCCCTGCTTGGATCAGAAGGCAAATGTTTGGTCTAGTGAAGGGGATTCCAAACTTGGCAACTTTAAGACTTGTGGACTTCAACTCCCAGAATTCTCCCATGCTGGGCTGAGGAATTCTGGGAGTTGAAGTCCACAAGTCTTAAAATTACCAAGTTTGGAGACCCCCTGGTCTAGTGGTTAAGGCACTAAACTAAAAACTGGGAGACCGTGAGTTCTAGTCCCGCCTTAGGCATGATTAAATGGCTATGTGACTTTATAAACCAGAATTATTCATTAATTTTTTTAAAACAATGAAGAACCACACCACTCATTACCAGTTTTCACCATCAACAATTTGACAATGTGATCTGGAATGTTTTGAAGGCCATAGAAATGGATTGAGGACCGGCAAGGCTTGCCAAAATGTTCTTAAATATTTCACCAACATATTGGAAATGTAAAAAGGCATAAGGAACATATTATCATTTATGGTGGACATGCCTATCGGCAAAAAGGTATTGGACCAAAATTAGAAAATGGTTGGAAGAGATAATTGAGGAACCCATAGATTAGAAACTGGAGATATACATATTGGGAATATCCACCAGGAAATATATCAAAGAAATACAATACCTAATTTTACATATAATAATGGCAGCAAGGATATCATATGCACAAAATTGGAAAAATAATAATTTACCAACTGAGGAAAAATTGATAAGAATTATTCTGGACTGTGCTGAGAGGGACAAATTAACGAAGGAGATAAAAGAAAATGAGGATACAGAATACTATGCAGTATGGAACAAATCGTATAATTGGCTGGAGATTAGAAATAGTAAATAAGAATTAATGGGAAAATGTCACAAAATGGATAATGTTTGTAAAATAATATATAGTTATAATATTATGTGTGAAGGTTTATATACAGAAATAAGAAATAAAGGGACTATAAAGACAAGTACAGTTAAAGAAGAGCAGGGGGGAAATGTAAATAATAGAAGAATACTGTTATGAAACTGTTATAAAAAAGAAATATATGTTTTATGTTTGTTTGTCATGTTCTGTCTTCTAAAAAATAATAAAAAGATTAAAAAAGAAGAAAAGAAATGGATTGAGGACTTCACATCCCAGCCTTAAGGGCTAATTGGCACATGAACTCCATAATCTGAGTAGCAAAGATTCAATAAGAGCTGAAGCATCTGAATATATGATCTGAAGAGAAAGCAGAATACATTGATCTGTATAAGTTTACCTTAGTAGCACAGAATTATGATTAAGAACCAACCAGATCCGTCTGGTGGGCTTGTAGTAAAGCAAAAGCGTAAGGGGGCTTAAGTTTCATCTTAATTCAGAAGATTCTTAAAACAAATATAAAACTGAAACCAGAAGTTTTCCTTTAAAGGACTGTTGGATAAACAACTTGAAAGAAAATCTGGAACTTTTGTTATCATCTGTGTTGAAAGCGGTGAGAGTCCTATACGTGCAACAATGAAAAGAGACATCAATTCCCACCATTGAAGAAAAGATAGAAAAAAGTGAAAGAGAAGTTAAAACTAACTGTTTAATTAAAGAGAATTTATCCAGTTTTGTTTCCACTTGGAAACCGCTTCTGGACTTTATGCTCAAAACACAGACACAAAAATGAAACTTTCTTTTTAGGTGTTGATGATTAGATTAACCCTGTTATGGTAGAAATAGCTGCTATTTTTTTTTTTTTAATTTATATGCCGCCCTTCTCTGGAGACTCAGGGCGGCTTACAATGCGCTAAGCAATAATATTTACCAGAAAAGTAAAGCAAAAAGTTGAGGCTACAACTGGATTTTGTGTTCTACTGCGCCAAAAAGAGTTGGAAGTCCCTGCTTTTATTCCTTTCCCCTTTCCCTTTTGATCTTTATTTGTATTTTTTTTTTACTATAATAAAAAAGTAAAAAAAAAAAAAAAAAAGAACCAGACAGATTAACTCCTTCAGGTCAATGTAAAGATCAAGCAGGGTGAAGAGGACATTAAATGGGAACTTTGAATCATGGGTCATTGTGGTTTATCCTCCAGAAATCCAGAGAAGAAATAGACTCAAGGAATATCTGTCAACTCTGACTTCTTAACCAATATATTGCTATTATGGGATGATGATTGGTGTGGTAACATATACAGTAGTGGCCAAAATTGTGGAAACCTTTTGGGAAAAGTGTATTTTCTAAAACTAAGTTAATAACACCACTTTTTTTTGGAGTAGTCCCATAAAATTATATATCAATGGAAAGATAATTTAATCAAGAATATAATGCAATAACTTTTATGAAGGATTTGCTATTAGAATAGCAGTTACAGTAGAAAGAAGAAAAATGAAACACGTAGAAAAAACGAGATATACAAAAATGATCACCATAGAAAAAACAAGATATATAAAAATGATCCCCATGTCAGTTAATACTTCGTTGGGTAACCTTTAACATAAATTATGGCCTTACAACATCTTCCCATGGAGTGAATCAAGTCTTTTAGTTCTGCAGCTGTTATAATGTGAAACCAAGATTGAATGATGGCTTCTATTAACTGGGTTTTATTGCTGGGTCACTTCTGATGAACAAGTTTCTTTTGTCGACTCCATAGATTTTCAATTGGGTGAAGGTCTGGGCTATTCCCAGGCCATTCCAGCAGTGGAATAGGATTCTCTTGAAACTCCCCCCCAAAAAGTGGTGTTATTAGCCATCAAACCTCAAAAATACACTTTTCCCAAAAAGGTTTCCACAATGTTGGCCACTACTGTATAAAGTCGATACATCTAGGGTCCCACCAAAGAAGAAAGAGACCCTGGTTTGATCTTAGGGTAGCTTTTCTCTGTCAAGAGCCTACGATTACTGTAGGTGCAATGCATGGAATAGCACCTGAGGTGGAGGAATAATGCTACATGCTGGCATTTCTTTAGCCAGATGTTCTTCGTCTTTTAGATACCTCCCATATTTCTTTTTTCATCAATATTTGTTATTTGATAGAAATGCTAGGTGGCAATTAACCTGGAACTAAGGAGGAAATTCCTAAGAGTGAGAACTATTAAGCGGTGGAACAGCTTGCCACCTGAAGTTGTGGATGCTCCATCACTGGTGGCTTAAAAAAAAAAAAAAGACTAGGCAACCAATTTGTCCAGGATGGACTAGAGGGTTGGACTAGAAGACCTCCAAGATCCCTTCCAGCCGTATGAAAATATGCTTTTATTAATCTTGTTCCAAGTAATACATGCTAGATCTATTATAAAACATATAATTTGCTTCCAGAAAGGCAAGTTCTCACTCCCTTTCTCACACATAATTACTTCTTACACTAAAGACTGGAACGGTGCCATTGGCAAGCCAGACAATTCGTATAAATAATAGGATAAGATTCTATTAATTAAACACTGACAAGAGTACAAAAATTGGGTCTTTTTTCAAGCAGGAAATCATGGACATAATATCGTTTGTCTTATTTAATTTTAATTCAGGTTGTTTATGATACTGATGGCATAGTGTTGTGGCCCGCCAGCGGCCTGCATGGATCGTGGCTGATTCCGACGACGAGGAGGCTGGTGTGGGGTCGCGCCAGCAGCCTGCACAGCCGGCGCTCGCGTCGGACAGCGAGGAGGCTGAAGAGGATGTGGTGCCAGAGGCAGAGACTCAGCCAGGGCCTTCAGAACTTCCAGAGGCTCCTTCAAGTGGAGAGAGCGAAGTGGAGGAGCCTCTCCTCAATGCTCGAGCACGCAGGGCTGCCAAAAGGCAGGAGTGGCTACTCAGCAGGAGGAGGTCTCCTCGAGAGTAGGGCTTGAGGATAAGTGGCCACTCCCTTAGCCTATTCAAGTCGCACGCAGCTAGTGCGTTCTTGCTGGAAACAACTCGTATTATTATCAGAGTATTTTGGTTTATCATATCTTGTTTTCTGGGCTGGTTGCCAACCTTTGCCGGTCTTGTTTATTCTTGCTACTTAATAAATTTGATAAGGACTGTTGGTGTGTGTCAATATTCTCGGAAATCCGGAGCTGGGGCAGAACACCTGCCAACTAGTCTTCGGGACTCTGCTGTGCATGCACGGGGGGTGGGGGAGGGCAGGGGCCACTGTGTGCATGCGTGGGGGGGCATGTGCAGGGATGCATGCACATGCGCAGGGCGGGGGCCACATGCACATTGCATTTTGGGGGTTTGGGCGCCCTTTGGGCACTCGTTCCAGAAAAGGTTAGCCATCACTGCCTTATACCATTTCAGACAAATGATGTCCCATCTCTTCTTAAAAAACTCCAGTGATGGAGCACCCATAACTTCTGGAGACACTGGTTATTTGTTCTCATCGTCGGGAAATTTGTCCTTAGTTCTAGGTAGATTCTCTGCTTCGTTAGTTCCCAGCTTGGTTCAAAGCAATTTCTTAAGCAAGAGGGAGGGGGGGGAAAACCCCTTGCTTTCACACTAATCTTTTCATATCTGCCTTTGGTGCTCACATCGCCGGTGTTTTTTCCCAGCAATCTGTTCTATACAATGATGGCGTAATGGACTACCCCGCTGCATACATAGGCACAGGGAGAATATAGTCGCAGCCATGGCTTAAATCAATCTCACATTTACATTAACAAAACATTCCTAAGTGCCCCTGGCTGCTCGTTGTCCCTGGATGACTAATTTGTTTTGATCCACCAATCTTCCTTCCAGGACTGGGTTAATTGGCCGTTACCTAGCAGAAGTTGTCCAGCATTGAATCCCTCCTACCGCGATGAAGGATAAAGAACTAATATAAAATGAAGTTGCTCCTTCCCTTTGGAGAGCTCACCTGAAAGAGATTGATTTTTTTCCTCGCCTTGCTAGGCTGCCCACTACCCAGTGTGATTGATGTAATTAACTCTTTCATGCCTGAAGCCCTGGGAGTGTATCCTCCCCCTAAACTATAATTATGGATCTGATATGCCAAGCGTATAAACTCCCGGAGGTCTTTCTCTGATCGTATGGCGTTTGGTCAAATGCCCTTTATAAAACGAAGAGAGGGCTTTAAGAAAGAACGTTGTGTATTGGCTTGGGAGGAATCATTAGCAACCAGGGCTAACTTCCTGGTGGAAATTTGGATTGTAACTTTGAATTTGGGGGTGGCAAAACTGAATTTTTGCACTGGACAAATTGAATTTTGGATTGCAAAAGTTAAGACGAATTTAGGATTGAATTTCATCTTAGTACTGTTGTACTAAAGGCAAACTGTCCCACTGATTAATTGTTCTGAAAGGAAATTTCTTCTTAGTTCTAAGTTGCTTCTCTCCTTGATTAGTTTCCATCCATTGCTTCTTGTCCTGCCTCCAGAGGTTTTGGAGCATAGCTTGACTCAAGATGCAGGAAATTTAGAATAACAGAGTCGGAAGGGACCTTGGAGGTCTTCTAGTCCAACCCCCTGCTTAGGCAGGAAACCCTACACCACTTCAGACAAATGGTTATCCAACATCTTCTTAAAAACTTCCAGTATTGGAGCATCCACAACTTCTGGAGGCAAGTCGTTCCACTGATTAATTGTTCTAACTGTCAGGAAATTTCTACTTAGTTCTAGGTTGCTTGTCTCCTTGATTAGTTTCCACCCATTGCTTCTTGTCCTACCCTCAGGTGCTTTGGAGAATAGCTTGACCCCCTCTTCTTTGGGGCAGCCCCTGAGATATTGGAACACTGCTATCATGTCTCCTTAATCATTCTTTTCATTAAACTAGACATACCCAGTTCCTGCAACCGTTCTTAATATATTTTATCCTCCGGCCCCCAGTCATCTTTGTTGCTCTTCTCTGCACTCTTGCCAGAGTCTCAACATCTTTTTTTTACATCATTCTGACCAAAACTGGATGCCGTATTCCAAGTGTGGCCTTACCAAGGCATGATAAAGTGGTATTAACATTTCACG
The DNA here is from genome assembly GCF_059756535.1 of Pantherophis guttatus. NCBI lineage: Eukaryota > Metazoa > Chordata > Lepidosauria > Squamata > Colubridae > Pantherophis > Pantherophis guttatus. The sequence goes on from NC_142069.1 coordinate 85,701,492, forward strand.
TGATCTTGATTCTATCCCTCTGTTGATGCAGCCCAGAACTGTGTTGGCTTTTTTGGCAGCTGCTGCACACAGATAACTCCTATTTAAATGGTTGTCCACTAGGACTCCAAGATCCCTCTCACAGTTACTACTATTGAGCAAGGTACCACATATACTGTACCTGTGCATTTGGTTTTTCTTCCCTAAATGTAGAACCTTACTTTTGACTCCCTCATCTTCGTAGCAGCCCCTCAAATATTGGAAGACTGCTATCATATCACCCCTATTCCTCCTTTTCATTAAACTAGACATACCCAATTCCAGCCATCGTTCTTTATGCCTGGTCCATTATAAATGAAAGAAGCATGGCAGCTGGCTTGAACTTCACCCAAGTTACAAAAGACGTGCAAGGTGTATAATTTTGTTCTTTAAAATCTGCATTTGCTGGGTGTGTTTAACTTTCTCAAAATGTGCTCGTTGTTTGTATTTACCCTTGCACTATCTGGAATACATGAATGGGTGCCATCTGTCCCCATCAAAATGGGCTCTTGTCATTTATCAGCTGACTTTCTCAGCGGCGAGAGAAGATTAGAAGAGCAATTTCTTCCCTTGAAATTACTCCTACTGGGTTCCGTGAGATAAAAGTGCTTAGGATGACAAGTTAAATGCAAGATCACAAAAGCAGAATATTCATGGGACAATCCACTCGGATAGATGATTCTAGCTTGTATCTCTGGCTGAAAGCAGATGTTGCACCCTGGATAAATTCATAGAGATGTTTTCTGCTGAGGGCCCTACAATATAGGAGGTTTTTCCCACCCTCTTTCAATAATGCAAACAATTAAAGGGCTTTTTAAAAAAAAAAATCTGAATTTTGAATACCTGGATACCAGGGGTGGGTTCTAAATTTTTTTACTACCGGTTCTGTGGGCGTGGCTTATTTTGTGGGTGTGGCTTGGAGGTCATGTGACTAGGGTGGGCATGGCTAGCTGGTCAGAGTCATTTCTGGAAGGTCCTCGCACTTACGATCAGTCCTCGCACTTACGACCCGACTCATTTGTTTGCTTTTAACACTGATCAGCTGTAGGGCGGCCCTTTGAAGCCCCGCGGCAAGAGTTTAAACAGTTTTTTTCCCTCTAGTCATCAGCTGGGACTCAGGATGCAGCAATAGATTGGGGGTGGGACCAAATAAAAGGTAAGAATAACGTGGGGTGGGTGGGGGGGGTGGGAGGGCAGGGGGGAGAACCGGTTCGGTGACGTCATATCATCACCGCTACCGGCTCAGCCGAACTGGACTGAACCTGGAGGAACCCACCACTGCTGGATACCATATTTTTCAGAGTATAAGACACACCTTTTCCCCCCCTAAAAAGGGGTGAAAATTTAGATGCATCTTATACACCGAACGTAGCCCCGCCCACCCACTGACCCCCACACTTTGGCCTCTGCCTCGCAGCAGTTATCTCCTTGTAGCATGCAACAAGAAGAAACGACTCGTTTCAGCTTCAGCACAGCCTAATTAGCACAAGTAGATTGGATTGGCCTCCCAACTCTCAGCTCTTTTGCTCACAGCTGTTTTGCAGGGCCTCTGCTGCTTGCTGCAAGGAGGTAAATTGCTGGGAGCAGATTTTTTTTCCTTGTGCTAATCAAGCTACGCTGAAAATGAAAGTAAAGCAGGCTGTTTGCTGCAATGAGGCAAAATTGCTGGTAGCAGAGGCAGATTTCTTTTTCTTGTTTTCCTCACCAAAAAAGGTAGGTGCGTCTTATAGTCCGGTGCAATTTATACTCTGAAAAATATGGTAATTTATTATGCATCTTTTACAGATGCAAAATATGTCCAGCTTTCTTCCTTTTTTTCATTCTCTGTTGCATTTCTTGATTTTTTTTTTTTTCTATAATTCATTTTCCCTTCAAATAAGTGATACTGGTAAGATAAAGAACTGAGGATGCTCAGTTTTAAATGCTTACTAGATTAGTTATTTCCTGTAATGGGGAAAAAAAAAACACCATTCGTGTGGTTTCGAATTTGCAAAAGAACTGAAAGGAGAAGCAAAATGACTGAAACAACTAAAATTTGGATTACTGATGTGAATTTATTTATTATTTATCATTATGTATTAGAATTTGTCAAACAAAAACGAGAACAAGAATAAAAGAAAAAAAAATACAATGGCAGGGATGATAGGCACGTTAGTGCACTTATGTATGCCCCCCCCCCCCCGCAATGGATCACTTAAGTATGAAGTAAGGTCTACGGAAGTCAATTTGTGACTCAAACTGTTAAAATTTGTAGCTGAGACAACTGGATCAGGTAGGACATTCCAGACTTTGACAACACTATTATAGAAATCATATTTTTTACAGTCAAGTTTAGAATGATTTACACTGAGTTTAAAGCGGTTGTTCGCGCACGTATTATTGCGATTAAAACAGAAAAAGTCATTTACAGGTAAAGCATTACTACGTATAATTTTGTAGGTAATACCTAGGTCTGACCGCAAGTGACACAGTTCTCAGTTATCCAAACCGAGAATTTCGAGCCTAGCAGCATAAAAGGTAAAGGTAAAGGTTCCCCTCGCACATATGTGCTAGCCGTTCCCAACTCTAGGGGGCGCTGCTCATCTCCATTTCAAAGCCGAAAAGCCAGCGCTGTCCAAAGACGTTTCCGTGGTCGGCATGACTCAATGCCAAAGGCGCACGGAACACTGTTACCTTCCCACCAAAGGTGGTCCCTATTTTTCTACTTGCATTTTTTACATTCTTTCGAACTGCTAGGTTGGAAGAAACTGGGACAAGTCACGGGAGCTCACCCCGTTATGCGGTGCTAGGGATTCGAACCGCTGAACTGCCGACCTCTCAGTAGATTGTACTGATGTCAGATATATGGTGGGGATTCCAAACAGTTGAACAATACTCTAAGATTGGTCTAGCATAAGTTTTATAAGCTCTAATTAGCAATTACAATGCTTCGCAAAATTAAATTTACAACTCTTGATGCTTTCTTAGCAACAGCTGTTACAGTGAACTTTGGCGCGTAGATTGTCAGAGATAGGTACACCTAGGTCCTTGACAAAGTGAGGGTCATCTGCCAAATCAATGCCACCTAGCTTATATCTGACATTCTGATTACGTTTACCAATATGTAAGGCAGAGCATTTATTAATCGAAATTTGAAGTTGTCAATTAGATGACCGTTCAGACACATAGTCGAGATCAATTGGTGAAATTTTACTGAGATTTCTTCCAAATATGATCATTATCAAATAGGAAGTAATTATCAGATCCAGTCCTTGCCTTTTAAAATAATTCAAAAAATTTACACATGTGCAGAAATGGATAGACTAACGTTGAAATTGAAAGATAAGGAAAACTCACAGTATTTTAAGATATGGGACAGTTGGTATGAGTGGATAAACCAATGGAAAAGAAGGTAAAGTCAAAATTTAGTAAGAAATTAAAAATAATAATTATACACCGTCATTAAGGAAAAAAAGGAAAACAAGTTTTTGTTTATATGTGTACTTATATACATTATATATACTTTGTTGTTTGTTGATACTGTTGATTGTATTTTAAGGTTGTGAATGTTTTATACAACTTTATTTTTTTTAAATCTAATAAAGTTTGTTTTTTAAAACCAAAATAAATAAATAAAATAAAATGTTTTTTTTTTCTTCTAAACAGTGGTCCCAAGTCTTGAAAAGTCATAAAGAATCAAACTTAAAAGGAAAAAAAGGAATTATATTACATGTCACCTACATTAATTGGAAACTTCCAGAAAACTGAAAAAGTGGAATGAATATTGTGTCCAATTTTCACTGAATCTGACACAAAAAAGTGAAATTTAGACAACAGAAGCAGAATAAACAGAATAACACTTGGGAAATATAAGTCAGATAGCATATACTGTGTAAGAAAATCTATTCATGCACACCCACTTTTCTTCTTTTTCAGCTCAGTTACTATTTGAAAAAGAAGAAAATTATTCATTAGCATGAGTTGAAGCCTTATTCTTGCCTCTGTTTAGTTACTTTGACTTTAAGAGATATGTTCTAATAAAAATAAAATTAAAAATCCTTGCTTACGCCATTCTGGAAGTGTGCCACCAATAATCTTGAAAGAACTGAACTCAAAATATTTGGGATTTGACTGAATAATTCTAGTAAAGGTCAATAAAAGGCAAATAGCAGTTGCATGAAATTAAATTTAATTTAAAACACTTGACATGAGTTGTCCTGAACTTCAGTACTCATGAGCACTGATGATATTATCTAGTTTGGTAAGGAAACATCTACAAACAAACAAGCAAACTAAGAAAACACCAAGGATTTCACTATTCTGAACATCTTGGAAGAGGTATTCTATTAGAACAATGTTCTTCCAGAAATTTTGGGCTCAATTGCAGTCATAAGTCAAGGACTATCTGTATGTGCTGAAGTTCAGTTATTCTTTGTTTAACTTTCTAAGCACCACTCTTACTAAGGCTTCAAAAAAAATTCCTTTTTTATCTTTGGGCTTTTTTTTTTCTTTTTAAAGAGAATGGTGAGATTTTAAAATGGAGATGCGATGACTGACTTTAGCAGGCCAGTTCATAAATCGTTTTTTCACTAGCCCTAAAAAAACCCGTGTGAAATCTGCTTCACATTTAATGAAGCAGATAGTTTTGGATATATATATGAATATATATATTCACTTGGATGATATGACTGAGTTCTTTTTTCTGGTTTTTTTCCCCCCTCTTCCCTTTAAAAATCTTTTAAAAGTGCCAAATTCTCATTCACAAGCATGGTGTGATTCTCAGATATATACCAACCTCATTTGTAGTGTGAACTACAGCTTATTTTAAAATGTCAAAAAGGTTTTTAAAAAAAAAACACACCAAACCCATTTTCCATTTTCTCTGATCTTCAGAAAGAGTTTTTACCCATCTTGCAGGGCCCGGACTCCTCCCTTAAACCTCTCGTATCTACCCACCCCTGTGTTAGGAACTGATAAGAAAAGGGAAAATTCAGATGTTTTTCCAAGGATTGTACAGACAGAATTATGAGGCGCAAATGATCATTAAGTTGCGATTCAAAGACTTATTGTTCAAGTTTAAACACAAGCATCTAGGCAACTAAAGCTCAACCCTAAATTGGCACCAGACAAAGGTCAATGGAATTCAGGAGGACTTGGATTATTTATGGCAATTTAACGACTCTAAACTGATGACTCTGCCCAGTCCCTCCCTCTCATCATAACCTACTCACTCGTTTATGTTTGTGGGGAAAATAGGAAGAAGAAAGAGTATTACGTATGTCCACCACCTTGAGTTACCTATAAAAGGAATAAAGGCAGGATAAAAATCTAATAAATAAATAAGTGAGATGAGATGAGATGGGGATCTTGGGCAGTTGACAACAAGGAACAAGCTGTTTGCTTCTGGGGACCAGAACAAAGAAGACCAGTAATATTCTATCTTGATCGTGGTTGTCAGATCTTGGTGTAAATTTTGTGATTTGATAAATATAATATGATCTGTATAGGGACGCTCTTGAGAGATATCTAGAGGCTATCATTCCTGCAAAAGATGGTACCTTGCTTGCCTATTGTTGTAGCCCGTCAGCAGCCTGTGCAGCTAGTAGCTGATTCTGACAGCAAGGAGGCTGGTATGGTGCTGCGCCAGCAGCCTGTGCAGCTGGCACTTGAATCAGACAATGAAGAGGCTGGAGAAGATGTGGTGCTAGGTGCGGGGATTCAGTCAGGGCCTTCAGAACCTCCAGAAGCTCCCATAAGTGAAGAGGACGAAGAGGAGGAGCCTCTTCTCGATGCACGGGCACGCAGAGCTGCCAAAAGGCAGGAGTGGCTCCTCAGGAGGAGGTCTCCTCGAGAGTAAAGCTTGGGGCTAATTGGCCACTCCCTTAGCCTATTTAAGGAGGAACGCCGACTGAAGCAATTTGCAGGAAACAACTTCGTTCACATACCTTCGTGTCTTGTCTTACTTATCTTATCAGCTTCCTGCAAATTGTTTCTGGGCATTCTGCCAACCACAGTAAGCTTTCAGTATTATTCTTTGAATTCTTGATGGTTGTTAATGCAGTTAATTAACAGCTGTTGTTGTAAAAAAACTGGTTTATTTAGTAAACTAAGGTTTGAATGGACTTTGTGTGTGCTGCGTTCTTTGGGGTCCGTAGCTGGGGCTATATGGTATGTCAGAGGTCCCCAAATCCCGGTCTGTGGAACGGCACCGGGCCATGGCATGCCAGAAACCGGGCCACGCAAATAAGCGAAGCCACTTCTGGGGAATGCAGGTAACATGCAAAACCATACCCCCTCCGGTCCACGGAAAAAACTGGTTCTACGGAATCCATCCCTGGTGACCAAAAGATTGGGGGGCACAGCGGTATCTGATTGTCACCCCCATTTTACAGTATCTGAGTTTCAGGGTCTCTACGTGATTCTAATAATTTCATTCGAGCTGTACATTCCAGTCTCAACTCAGAAGAAGAGATTATATTTTTGGGGGGGCTCTGCGTTTTTACAAAATACGCACCTGTGAAGATATGGAAATAGGAAGACGGCAACAAGAAAAGTCAAAAGAGATACAAAACGTATTTCATCTTTACAAGGAAAAACAGAAAAAGGAATGCCGTAGTAATTTTTTTAAAGAAGTAATGTTCCTATAACACTTATTTTGTAGGAGATTGTTTTATATGCATGGTTTACATGTTCCACAGAGGGTAAAACCCACAAAGATACTTCACTGTAAAAGTTCTTGTTTCCTACGTTCAGATATATCAAAGCTATAAATATATCCTAAAAACGTGCAACAGCACCCTAAGCTGGTCCATTCAGAAGTAAATCCTCCCAATTCACTATTGCCAAATGTCTTTAGGATTATAGAGTTCAAGCTAAGCTCTGGTAAAGCCGAAAAAGGTTTAAAATTTATACACCAGCCGAGCGCTGCCAAGTATCCACATTTATTAAAGGTGCATTTATGCATAAATTTAACCGTTCGTATTGTGCTTATTTTATTTGTGTATTATTCTTAGGCCAACTATGGATGCATAGGGGGCTTCGGAAGACAATATGTTCGGACAAAACATTAACATCTTATTTGGATATGGAATACTGGTATGTTGGAGTATATCAGTGATGGCTAACCTTTTCTGGACTGAGTACCCAAAACGTGCACGCCCGAACCCCCCAAATGCAATGCATGCACTGCCCCCGTGCATGTGCATGCGGGCCCCTGCATACACCCCTGTGATTGCATGTATGCCCCCGCACGTATCCTGCCCCCACGCATGCACACATGGTCTCCCACACACCCGCTCCCCCCCCCGCACATGCGTGCACAGCTTCCCCTATCAATCAAAGCCCCATCCAGAGAATGCTGGAAGCACATGAAATCATGCCCCCACCAGTCCACGGAAAAACCTTTGTCCACGGAACCAGTCCCTGGTGCCCAAAAGATTGGGGGCCACTGCTGTAAGCTATCAGGTGCCACACAGACATAAAATGGAACTATATGTTATAGGAGAAAAAAAATATGTGGCCGACACCCAAATTGTTTACTCTGCATCAAACCATCAGCAATTCGGTTCTGAAAGAGCTTAATGATAAAAGGGGATTATATAAATCAAATTGTATAAGATGGAGGGGAAAGAGAGGAATGCCATACGGACAGCAATTTGGGACTGCAACCATATAGTCTATAACGTGCCTTTTCCATTTTATGTAATTGTTTTCATGCCACAGATTACTTAAAGGAATAAAACATTTATAGTATTAAAGTATTACAAACGTTAAAATCCGCCTTGCCCTCAATGCACACATTTCTAACCGAATCTCTAAAAAGTGCAATCAGGCAGCTCCAAGGAAAAGGTATATAAATCAAATAAAAGTAAAGTAAAGTAAAGTAAAGTAAAAGCTTGAACAAATACATCAAAATATTTGGGGCTTTCTTAAATACTGATAAGGAAAACGATCTACATGTGAATGGCCCTTATAGAAAAGTCCTCTCTTTTCTTTAACCAACATAGGAGGACGAGAGATAAGGGTTTCCATTCCTGACATTACATTGGGTGTAGGTTTGTATGGTTCAGTGGTGAAATCCAATTTTTTTTACTACCAGTTCTGTGGGCGTGGCTTGGTGGGCGTGGTATGGCTTGGTGGGCGTGTCTTGGTGGGTGTGGAAGGGGAAGGATACTACAAAATCTCCATTCCCACCCCACTCTGGGGCCAGCCAGAGGTGATATTTGCCGGTTCTTCGAACTACCAAAATTTCCGCTACCGGTTCTCCGAACTGCTCAAAATTTCCGCTACCGGTTCTCTAGAACCTGTTGGAACCTCCTGGATTTAACCCTGATTCCAAGCAGTGGTGGGTTGCCCCCGGTTCAGACCGGTTCTATAGAACTGGTAGTAAAACTTGTGGGAGGCTCCACCCACCAACCTCGACGTCATCAGGAAGCTTCTGCACTCGCGCAGAAGCGCGCACATGCGAGCGAAGCAAGCACACACGCACAGCCCCATTGCAAACCGGTAGTAAAGGTAACTAGAACCCACCCCTAGTTCCAAACGACGAATATTCTAGCCACTCGTGCAAAGAATCATTTATTGCAATAATGTGAAAATTAGTATCGGTCAGAAAGAGTTATATAAATGGCTATTTTTTTTTTCCTGAACAAAAAAAAAATTGCAGGTGTGTATTTTTTAAAATCTGTTCAGAGGAAATGTGATGCCCGGTATTTGTCTGGATGCCTGGGATTGAATACAAGTGACACTTGAAAATGAAAATCAGCAGTCAGCTCCATCTCCATCTGCAGGAGAATGCTTCCTGTTGTCCGAAAGCTACATTTCGCTCTGTAATTTGATGTGTTTCTATTGCGCTAATCGGATGCAAGTTCCGCCGGTGGAAAATGAAGAGCAATCTTGATAATTTCAGGCATTAAGTGAACTAAATCCTCCCCTCTTTTTTTTTTTTTTTGAAAGACCTGGGCAGGTTTGCAAAATGACTGCCCAGGCCTCTCATCTTGAATAGCTGCTACATGACATCCAAAGGAGAAGGGCTATTTCCACAGATGGAGAGGATTTTGAATGGAAGGTGCTGAGAAAGAGACCGGCCTTGCCATATAAAATGGCCGATATTAAACAATTGAGATTCCTTTCCCCCTATTTTCAGAAATGTGCTTGGGAATCACTTTCTTCCTCACGTACCTCTTTGTGCCACCTTCAAAAAAACCAAAAAAACCCCAAACCAACCCGTACACATTTTTTTATTGTTTTCTGATATTATTTTGTCCGCTGCTGGATAGACATCTATTTCAGTAAATGTAGATGAAAACGATCTCACGTATAACAAAAGTACTTTGCTTTTACCACAGATTCTCAAATTTTCTAGCTTTGTTTGCAAGATGGAGCCATTACTACAGTTGACTACAAAGGCAGGATAGAGATGATGATGATGATGATGATATATTATCTGTTTTATTCATTAAACATGAAACTCAGTCAACTGAACATATTATTATTATTATTATTATTATTATTATTATTATTATTATTATTATTATTTAATCTTGAGTGAGATTCACAGCCTTTGAGGCTGGTTAATAGCTCAGCAGCTCGAGTCCTAACCAAGGACCTAGGAACTGTTAAGGTATCGTCGGAGGATGTAAGCTGTTCCGAGTAAGGTGGTTTTTTGTAGAGTCAAAATGTTCAAGTCCGGTAAATTTAGAATTTCTAAATAGCGGGGTAGCCCTTTGGGTATTGTTCCGAGGGCTCCAATTACAATCGGGACAACACACGATTTCTTTTTCCACAGTCGCTCAATTTCAATTTGCAAGTCCCGGTACTTTGTGATTTTTTCTTGCTGCTTATCTTCAATCCGTGCATCACCAGGTATTGCAATGTCAAGGAACCACACTTTTTTCTTTTCAACTATTGTTATGTCAGGGTTATTATTATTATTGTTGTTGTTGTTGTTATTGTTGTTGTTATTATTATTAGATGCTGACAGCAACTCATATCAACTATCAGCGCCAGTTAATGATATTTATGATACATTTTTAAATGTTCGGTTGACTGAGTTTCATGTCTAATGAATAAAAAAGATAACACTAATAATATTTATTTATTATTAGGGGGTTGCCGCTGCTAATATAAAATGGTGATAAATAGACCTGCCAATTTCAAAGAATCTGTAAAAATATTCTCTGAAAAATTTATAAAAGATTCACGAGTTGCAAAAGATGCCTGTAGCATCTTTTCCAACTCACCAACGTTATTAAAAGAGTGTAAGTTTTGAGTGAGCTGAGGCTCACTTCACCCGATGTATGGAGAGAGTAAACCAGGGGTGAAATGTAAAATTTGTTACTACAGGTTCTGTGGGCGTGGCTTGGTAGTGGGGGTAATCTGACTGGGTGGGTGTGGCCAACTTTTTTTTAAAAAAACTTTTCAAAGCATTTTTTCTAATGCTTTGAAAAGCCTTTGCTGATCAGGCAACTCAGCTGGGATCGTCAGAGACTTTCCAAAGCATTTTTTTTACCACCTCTTCGGCCAAGAGGTTGCAGAAAAAAATGCTTTGAAAGCCTCTGACGATCCCAGCTGAGCCGTGCAATCATCAGAGGCTTTTTTTTTTTTAACTTTTAAAAGCATTTTTTCGTCGGAAGAGGTTGTAGAAAAAATGCTTTTAAAAGTAAAAAAAAAAAGCCTCTGATGATCATGCAGCTCAGCTGGGCATAGTGCGGGTGGGGTGGGCGCAGGGATTTTTGCTACCGGTTCTCCGAACCACCCACCGCCATCGCTACCGGATCGGGCGATCCGGTCCGAACCAGGAGCATTTCACCCCTGGAGTAAACTTACCTAGGATTTAAAAGAAGGGGGAAGAAAACGTGGTTATGCAGATGTAGGTTACGAGACCGGGTCACAATTACTATACCACAATAAATTAGCAATTGTAATGCGCTCAAAACCCCACGTGTTTCTGAAAACCTTTTGATGTGGATGAGTTTGACAGTCTCTTGTTGTATGATGGTTGTTTCTTTGTTCTAAAATGTTGAATTTGACTTCCGTAATGCAGTGACCTGGGAGGTTAAAATACTCTGCCGTGGCTGGGTCATTAAAATGCTCTGCTATTATTAATTTTCAGTCCTGATGTTAAATTTTGTATTCATTACTTCTTTGGTACAACGTTATTTCCCCCCCCCCCCCCCCCGTTTTTTCAGTGCGGAATCCAGACACTAAAGGGCTTATGAAAAACAAAAAGGCTTTTTAATCTTGTATTTGAAGTTACTGGGCTTGTGATGATCTGGCTTTGCTGGGGATCAGAAAGATGTCTTCCCTTTGTAGAAAAGTGAGTGACACCAGTTTTAGCCTGGAACTGCAGTCGGGACCATCCTTCAATTTCTTCAATTCTGATAAGCAGGCAAGGCATATTCATCAGCTTATTAATAATTTTCATTAGTCCCACTGGAGCTGAGCACCATCCAAGTTAAAGGCTGGATCTAACAAGGCTGAAGAATAAACCAAGTCTAATCATAGATTCTGGAGCCCAGGATCCATTAGCACTCAGACAAAAAAAAAATAAAAAAAAATCCAACAACCACTACCCATTACTCACTGGCTCAAGGTTGACTCAGCCTTCCATCCTTCCGAGTTTGGTAAAATGGGGACCCAGATTATTGGGGGCAAAAGGCTGACTCTGTAAACTGCTTAGAGAGGGCGGTAAAGCACTGTGAAGAAGTATATAAGTCTACGTGCTATTGCTATTCCTTCCTTCCTTCCTTCCTTCCTTCCTTCCTTCCTTCCTTCCTTCCTTCCTTCCTTCCTCCCTTTCTCCCTTTCTCATTCTCCTTCCTGGTGGCACAGTGGAGTTCAATCCTGACCAGCTCAAGGTTGACTCAGCCTTCCATCCTTCCGAGGTCGATAAAATGGGGACCCAGATTATTGGGGGCAATAGGCTGACTCTGTAAACCGCTTAGAGAGGGCAGTAAAGCACTGTGAAGAAGTATATAAGTCTACGTGTTATTGCTGCTCCTTCCTTCCTTCCTTCCTTCCTTCTTCCCTTTCTCATTCTCCTTCCTTCCTTCCTTCCTTCCTTCCTTCCTTCCTTCCTTCCTTCCTTCCTTCCTTCCTTCCTTCTTCCCTTTCTCATTCTCCTTCCTGGTGGCACAGTGGAGTTCAATCCTGACCGGCTCAAGGTTGACTCAGCCTTCCATCCTTCCGAGGTCAGTAAAATGAGGACCCAGATTCCTGGGGCAATATGTTTACTCTGTAAACCGCTTAGAGAGGGCTGTAAAGCACTGCGAAGCGGTATATAAGTCTAAGCGCTATTGCTATTGCTATCTTGCTGACAAACCCAAGAAAGCAAGCCCTGTTGAGACAATCCAATGTCTTTATGCAAAACTTTTTATTGAGTGCATCATTTTGGCACAGAATGAAAGCAAAACCAACTCTGGCTAATTCCACGGCAATTCAATATAATTAAAGTATAGAATCTTCCCTCCCCCCATTAATGCAGGTCACATTGTCCAACTAGGTGTCCAGGTATTGTTATGGGAAAACCTCCACGCCTCTGGCAGACAACTGTTGGAGTGTCCTTGGTTCCCATGAGACAGTTTCTTGTTATTGTCTGGAATGCACATTCCAATCTCTCCCTCCCTTATCTCCCCCCGCCCCCACATCTTAGAAAGCTGTGAAGTGGTATAACTCTAAGTGCTATTGCTATTGCTAACTCTGAGCGCCAAACATGCCAACAGAGCAGACATACTGTAGACACGCACCTCAAACATCTGTAATCAAAAGTTAAACATATAAAGAATACAGTCTGACTGAGACTCCTAATAAACCATCTGAAAAAAAACCCATCTAAATGGGCTCAACTAATGCCTGAGGGAAAGGCCAAGACTTTAAGACCTTATGAATAACAGACAGATAGAGACATGACCCCATGGACCATCGCCAGTGGTGGGATTCAAATAATTTAATAACCAGTTCTCTGCCCTAATGACCGGCTGGGTGGGCGTGGCCATGGTGGGCATGGCCAAGGGGTGTGACAGGCAGCACTCAACTTCCTGCATCCCCCTGGGAGTGAAAACGGGCCATGGGGGGCACTGCCCCCCCGTAGCCCGTTTTGGGCCTAGTAGGCCTCCCTGAAGCTTTCTGGGAGCAAAAATGGGCTGTGGGGGGGATGCACCACACTCTCCACACCCCATTTTGGGCCTAGGAGGCCTCCCTGAAGCCTCCCTGCACATACCTGGGAGCCGAAATGGGGCGCGTGGGGACTCCTGGAAGGAGTGGGGCGGGAAGGGGTGGAGCTAGCCAGCAATTTAACTATCAGTTTGCTTGAACTGGCTGAATCCCATCACTGACCATAGCCCACCATGTCCTCCACTGTCTCTCCTGGAGTTTGCCCAAATTCACGTCCATTGCGTCGATGACATTATCTAACCATCTCATCCTCTGCGGTCCTTTTCTCCTTCGGCCTTCCATCTTTCCCAACATCGGGGCCTTCTCCAAGGAGCCCTCTCTTCTCACTTGGTGGTCAAAGTCTTTGAGCTTCAGCTTCAGGATCTGTCCTTCCAAAGAACGGTCAGGGTTGATTTCCTTTAGGATCGACTGATTGGATCTCCTTGCAGTCCAAGGGTCTCTCAAGAGCCTTCTCCAACATTTGCAGTGGAAAAACATGGCAACAGCAGAGCAGGGATACCGTCAATTTGAGGATGTATTGTTGAGAAAAGGTTCTCCATAAGGGCTCTCATTTTTTCAGTTCGATTTCAAATTTTCCAGCAAGCAATCTCCTTTGTACACGAGGGTTAAATATACTTTTGTTTTTGGAAGGAACCCTCTTAGTGACAGTTATTTTTCTGGAATGTCCCAAACACAAAAAGATATTACACTGCCATTTGTTATGACAATTTAATCTGCTAGAATGTCACTATTAAGTTTATTTTTCAGCAGGCTCATAAATCATCCATGAATTATAGCTGAAACCAAGCTCTCCACGAAGATTTAAAAAAAAAATATCAATGAATCATCACACCGAAATGAACTTACAGATTCAAATATTGTTAAACTCATGATTTATTTACAAGATAAATTTCAAATTTATCTTCACTAGGGGACTTCGTTCAGAACCTTTTTATTTATTATTTATTATTTTATTATTTGTAGGCTTCCTGTCTTGTACTTCACTAAGTACAGATAATCTTTACAGCATTTTCACCAGTCCTGAGAATATGAGCCTATATTGTCCTGATAGATACAGAATCTGTGAAATTTAAATGATGATTTTTTTCCTGGCTAACTAGGCATCCAATTCTTGATTGTTATTTTAAAGGACTGAGAGTGAAGATAGTTCTCAGATCCAGGAGTGGGCTTCAAAAATTTTACCAAGAGGTTCTCTGCCTGGTTGCTGGGTGGGCGTGGCCATGGTGGGTGTGGCCTAGTCGGCCTCCTGCACCACAGTGTGGGGGGCATTTTTGCCCTCCCCAGGCTCCAGAGGCTTTCCTCGAGCCTTCAGGAGGGCGAAAAGAGTGAAGGCTATGGTGAGTGAAGGGTGTGGCAGGGGAAGGATACCGCAAAATCTCCATTTCCACCCCACTCCAGGGGAAGGATACTGCAAAATCCCCATTCCCACCCCACTCTGGAGCCAGCCAGAGGGGGTATTTGCCAGTTCTCCGAACTGCTCAAAATTTCTGCTACCAGTTCTCCAGAACTTGTCAGAACCTGCTGAATAGCACCCCTGCCCATGGTCACGTGATCAAAATTTGGCTGCTTGCCAATTGGTTCATTTTTATGATGGTTTCAGTGTCCCTGGCTCATGTAATCCCCTTTTGCGACCTTCTGACAAGCAAAGTCCATGGGAAAGCCAGACTCACTTAATAACCATGTTATTAACTTAACAACTGCAGTGTTTCACTTAACAGCTGTGGCAAGAAAGGTCGTAAAATGGGGAAAACTCACTTAACAACCGTCTCACTTGGCAACAGAAATGTTGGGCTCAATTATGGTTGTAAGTCTAGGACTATCTGTGTGTGTGTGTGAGCGAGAGAGAGTGAGAGAGAGAGTATGTGTGTATGTGAAAGAGAGAGAGAATGTGAAAGAGAGAGAGCGAGAATGTGTGTGTGAAAGAGAGAGAATGTGTGTGTGTGAGAGAGAGAATTGTGTGTGTGTGTGAAAGAGAGAGAATGTGTGTGTGTGTGTGAGAGAGAGAATGTGTGTGTGAAAGAGAGAGAATGTGTGTGTGTGAAAGAGAGAATTGTGTGTGTGTGAGAGAGAGAGAATGTGTGTGTGTGAAAGAGAGAGAGAGAATGTGTGTGTGTGAAAGAGAGAGAGAGAGAATGTGTGTGTGAAAGAGAATGTGTGTGTATGAGAGAGAGAGAGAATGTGTGTGTGAGAGAGAGAATGTGTGTGTGTGAGAGAGAGAGAATTGTGTGGGTGTGTGAGAGAGAGAATTGTGTGTGTGTGAGAGAGAGAGTATGTGTGTGTGTGAAAGAGAGAAAGAGAGAATGTGTGTGTGTGTGAGTGAGTGAGTGAGTGAGAGAGAGAGAGAGAGAGTGTGTGTGTGTGTGAGAGACAGAGAGAGAGAGAGAGAGAAAGAGAGAGAGAGAGAGAGAGAGAGAGAGAGAGAGAGAGAGAGAGAGAGAGAGAGAATATACCTTTGAGTCAGTCCTGGCAAATGCATTCAATTTTCTTGGCAAGACTTTCAAAAGTGGCTTGTTATTGCCTTCTTCATAGGGCTGAAAGAGAATGACCGGCCCAAAGTCACCCAGATAACTTTGTCCCTAAGGAAGAACTAGAACTCACAGTCTCCTAATTTCTAGCCCAGAGTCTTTTAACCAATATATCAAATTGACTCTCAGTGGCTGTTTAGGATTTGAAGAAGAAAAAAGAAACATAATCTGAAAAGACATTTATACAAATGCGTTCGGAAATAGCAAAACTGGTTGAGAAGCAAAGTTTGGCTACATTAGCATTTGGTTAATATTTCTCTTTTTGACTCACCCGCACGAACTGAGGTTAGTTTTAATTATGATACTGGGGAGTTAGCTTCAACCTGAAATTTTATTCTACTTTGCGTCTGTAGCCCCCAGTCTCTTTCCTGCCTCTCCTGCCTTTCTTGCGTCCTCTTAGAGCTATCAAAATTCAGCTGCACATTCTCTGTGTCAGGAACCTCTCGTGACATCCTTGAAAAAAAAGGTTTGATGTGTTGAAAGGGAAACAAAGAAAAATAATGTAGTCTCAAAGGCAGAACATCCCAGCTTCGACCATTTGACATTGTTTCCTTGCTCGCAGCAGCCTTACCCTTCCCTACCGCCAAAGCTAAATGCCCGCCCAGCCAGCAAAGATTGCCACCCCTGCCTCATTAAAACGAGCCCACAGTCCCAAGCATGCCTAAAGCAATAAATCATCGTTCAAAAGAAAACAGGAGGGAGAGCATCTAATTTGTACACCAAAAACCAAAAGAAAAAAGAAAAAGAAACCCTCAACAACAAACCAGATTCAGAATCTATCTGAACTTTCTCTTGGTTATGAGAATGTTTACAATTCTTTCATTCTTGTCTTTTGTTCCATCCAAACACAGAATAGAATAGAATAGAATAGAATAGAATAGAATAGAATAGAGTAGAGTAGAGTAGAGTAGAGTAGAGTAGAGTAGAGAGTAGAGTAGAGTAGAGTAGAGTAGAGTAGAGTGTAGAGTAGAGTAGAGTAGAGTAGAGTAGAGTAGAGTAGAGTAGAATAGAATAGAATAGAATAGAATAGAATAGAATAGAATAGAATAGAATAGAATAGAATAGAATAGAATAGAATAGAATTTTTTATTGGCCAAGTGTGATTGGACACACAAGGAATTTGTCTTTGATGCATATCCTCTCAGTGTACATAAAAGAAAAGATAAGTTCATCAAGAATCATAAGGTACAACGCTTATTGATAGTCATAGGGTACAAATAAGCAATCAGGAAACAATCAATATCAATATAAATCGTAAGGATCCAAGCAACGAAGTTACAGTCATACAGTCATAAGTGGGAGGAGATGGGTGATGGGAACGATGAGAAGATTAATAGTAGTGCAGGCTTAGTAAATAGTTTGACAGTGTTGAGGGAATTATTTGTTTAGCAGAGTGATGGCGTTCGGGAAAAAACTGTTCTTGTGTCTAGTTGTTCTGGTGTGCAGTGCTCTAGAGAGTCGTTTTGAGGGTAGGAGTTGAAACAGTTTATGTCCAGGATGTAAGGTTGAAGAAGTAATCTAGAGTGGGTAAGGTAAAAGTAAAGGTTCCCCTCACTCATATGTGCTAGTTGATCCTGACTCTAGGGGGCAGTGCTCATGTCCGTTTCAAAGCCAAAGAGCCAGCGCTGTCCGAAGACGTCTCCATGGTCATGTGGCCGGCATGACTCAACGCCAAAGGTGCACGGAACGCTGTTACCTTCGCACCAAAGGTGGTCCCTATTTTTCCACTTGCATTTTTTACGTGGTTTCTAACTGCTAGGTTGGCAGAAGCTGGGACAAAGTCACAGGAGCTCACCCCGTTACGTGGCACTAGGGATTCGAACCGCTGAACTGCCGACCTTTCGATCGACAAGCACAGTGTCTTAGCCACTGAGCCACCACGTCCCTTGTTGTAAGTAGAGGACTACCTATATGTTTATTCAGAAGTGAGTCCCATTAGGAATTCTTTCCTGAGCCACCACGTCTCGCACTAGAGTGGGTACGATGGAAGAAAACAAGGTAACAAATGAAAATTATTCACATGTATTTAATGGGGTGGGTGGGAGGTTATCCTTTGGAGCACAATGAAACTTCTAGCTAAACGTATCGGGGCAACCTTTCAAAACCTCCCAATCTAGGAGGCTGGTGGGCTCGAATTTGAAGAGAAAGGTCAACCTATCATGGTCATCAAGAAAGAAAAGCCAGTTCTTGAGATGATAGAAATTCCCAGGCACCAGCAGAGGAAGAGAGCATTTATGGCTTTGCTGAAGTGTGTGGGGTGCACGGTGTTAGGATATGGTTTGAGCCTAACAAGTTGTCCAGGCAATATATGTGTTCTGTGACTTTAATATGAATATGTATTGTGTGACTTTAAAGTTTTACTGCTGATTCATTGTAATGCTGAGTCATGCTGTAATTAGTTGTGAACGTATTTAAGAAAGGTACTGTAACGTATTCAGTTGATGATAAGCTACCATTGTGTGTGGAGTTGCTACCATTGTGCTATCATCGGTTGGATGGATCTGCTACCATCGTGGTTTGTGAACCAGAGTGAACTTGTTATTCTAACCAACTACTGTTTGTGTGGTAAGAAGATTTTGTATTATTGGACTGATTTAACTGGCAAAGACTTGGATTTGTTTAAAGACTATGAGATTGTTTTTTCACTATAAAGTAAGCTTTTGATAAACCAGTTTGCATATTTCTTATTCATTGCTCTCAGCAACGTTTCTCTGTGCTCTACACTCTGCTGGTTGGTAACACAACAACAATATCCTTAACACACGGAATATAAAAAGCCGTGGTGGCCCAGTGGTTAGAATGCAGCGCTGCAGTCCTAACTCTCACTGCTCACTCCAGGAGTTCGATTCTGACCGGCTCAAGGTTGACTCAGCCTTCAGTCCTTCCAAGGTCGGTAAAATGAGGACCCAGACTGACTCTGTAAACCATTTAGAGATGGCTGTAAAGCACTGTGAAGTGGTAATATAAGTCTAAGTGCTACTTAGACTTATATTACCAGCACTATAAGTGCTAAGTGCTAATTGCTACTCCTTCTTTCCTCCCTCCCTCCCTTATTCCCTTTCTCATTCCCCTTCCTGGTGGCGCAGTGGTTAGAACGCAGTATTGCAGGTTGACTCTGCCCACTGCCAGTTCGATCCTGACCGGCTCAAGGTTGACTCTGTAAACTGCTTTCTAAGCAGTTTAGAGGGAGGGAGAAAGGAAGGAGTAGCAATTAACACTTAGACTTATATACCACTTCACAGTGGTATATAAGTCTAAGTGTTAATTGCTACTCCTTCCTTTCTCCCTCCCTCCATTCCTCTCTTATTCCCTTTCTCATTCCCCTTCCTGTTGGCGCAGTTAGAATGCAGTATTGCAGACAAATTCTGCACACAGCCTGGAGTTCGATCCTGACGGGCTCAAGATTGACTCAGCTTTCCATTTTTTTGAGGTCGGTAAAATGAGGACCCAGATTGCTGGGGGGCATTGGCTGACTCTGTTATCCACTTAGAGAGTGCTGTAAAGCACTCTGAAGTGGTATATAAGTGCCATTGCTATTGCTATTACACTGTTCCGAGAAACTACGAAATTACCTTCATTTCACAGCCAGAAAATAATATGTCATTTTAAGCTTCAGGTTCTCTGCTTTTATAGGAAAGAATATGATTGCAAAAAAAAAGGGGGGGGGGAGATAGTCTGTTCCATATATATATATGGCACCATTGAAAGAATCCAGCTACAACCAGATGCAATTCCTGGAACAACAACCTGTTTTGGGGTGTTTTCTCACCTTCCCCGGCGAGGTAGAAAAATGGGGAGATCAAAAGTAGCTGGAGAGAATGCAAATGAATCTTTTGTGCAGGCACTTAAATATTGTGCTCCTGGAGGAAATGAACGGCTTAAAACCCAACTTCAAGTTGAAACATTAATGTCAGAAAGTAAAAAATGATTGGGCCTTCTTCTACTAAGGAGCAGGAGTGAAATGCTCCCGGTTCGGACCGGATCGCCTGATCCGGTAGTGATGGAGGCGGGTGGTTCAGAGAAACGGTAGCAAAAATCCCCCGCCCCCCCCCCATGCCCAGTTGAGCCGCACAAGCATCAGACACCTCTGAGGTAAATTCTTCAACACCCAATGTGACCCAAGAAACGATCTATTCGATCGCTGAGATGGGTCAAGCATTTCTTGACATGATGGCATGCATCAAGATGGCAGCTCTCGCCTAATCTCTGTCTGATGATGGGGCGGCTTTGGGTCGTTTGGAGGTCCACCGGGGCTGATTTAACTCCCTTCAGCCCCAGCACCAACTAGGGGAGCCTTTTCCCAGCTCAACGAGGTTTCTCTCACCCTCTGGATCATCGGAGCTGGGCAGATATTGGCATGTGAAGGCACCATGGGAGGCCAACTCTAGCAGTTCCGTTAATGGCAGTTACATCAGTTCCTCCATTCTTAAAGTAACGGCGGTTGGAACGACAATGGCGGCGGGCGGTGGCGACAAATGGGTGTCGAGCCCTAGACACCCTGGGGGCTCCGAATTGGTTTCGGGACTTGCCGGGAAACCTGAAGTTGCCCTCACCGACGATAGCTGCTATACGATAGGTATAGAAATTCAATAAATAATAATAATAATAATAATTTCTAATTTCAGTATATTCCATTTCACTGCCTGTTTTTTTCCCCCCAAGCTGGTACGTGTCATTCCTGCCTGTGTATTAGTGGGACCATGTGGGGAGACAGGGGTGTCAGCAAAGGGTCTCGAGGATGGGGGAGCGATAAATGCCCAGTCCTTTTGTGTTGCGTGATGTTGCACTCACCTGTGAAAGGGTGGGGGGTTTCACTTCCAAAACCATGTTCCTGCTTTCTTTATTTGACCAAACCCTCCAATTCTATTACACACCTTTGAAATGTTAACGCTAAAGGAGATAATTGAGGCCTTAAGACAATTTGAAATAAAAGCAGAAATTGAAAACTCATTTACTGGGCTTTACCAGATAATTAATGCTTGCTTAAATGTGGTTTATTGTACTAGCTGGTGTAACTCGATTATTATTCCTGGATTTAGTAGAATTGCTTTTGGATTGTTGTTATTTCCAGATTCCAGACTAAAGATTTTGGCTATAGCTTATTACTCCCTCTCCTACCATTTAATTTTTAAATAATGCCATTGCTTTGGTTGGCCAGAAAATTATTTGTTCTTATGCTGAAGGCTGTGATAAGCACCTTTGCCTCCCCAGCTGCTAACACTATTTCTTCTTTTTTTTAAACTAACAAGGGCAGATTAAAACAAACAGCGTCCATTAAATGCTGCTAAATCAATGTCATTGTACACAAAACATCTCGGAAGCCAAACTGACAATCACATTAATAGCAGATACACTCATTATTTATGATCAATTCTTTATGATTATGGTTGAGCGGCGACTAAATTTTGAATGAGAAGCTTGTTACAAAGAGCAGATGAAGCAGAGTGACTTAGAAAATCACTTAGACTGGTTCACGAGTTTAGTTCACTATTAAGATGTTCTTTAAACATTTAAATGAAAGTTTTATCATTGAAACACACGATGCTCTCAATGCATCGTTTTTGAGTACATTCAGATTAAATGGCTGTTGCTATCCCAAACTTTCAAGCCCAAAACTCTGTGAGAAAATAAAATATGCCGAGAATGTTTTCACGGTGGCTTAGTAGCACAGCATGCAAACAGCCCTTACTCAAATAAGCAATCATTAGTAAAATGTACTAACTCCAGAGAGGGATCTCTGCATAAAAAGATCCTTCACATCCAGTATTAATATTGTGGTGGAATAGGTCATTTTAATATTTTAACCATGCAGAGTTTTCTCAATTCTCCAAGACGTGTTTTCAATAAATCAGCAAGCATTTTTTTTATGGGAGACCCAGCAGAAAATCAGGAGAGAGCAATTAAGAAATCAGTAGAGAAATTAGTTGTGTGTCCAAAAATTCAGATGTAATCATCCAATTCAGGGGTGGGTTCTACTTACCTTTACTACTGGTTCACAACGGGATCGCACATGCGCAGATTGCCAATGATGACATCCGGGGTAGTGGGCGGGGCCTCCCGCCGGTTTTACTACCAGTTCTTGTGAACCGATCCAAACCGGGGGCAACCCACCACTGAATTGGATTCCAATTCCTTGGATTCACACAACTGTGCTGAATCACTGCGGAGCTGGCAGTGGAGTCGAACAATGAGGAGGCTGGGGAGGAACATGGGCCAGTCCTGGAGTCGGGGAAGACCAAGACGAGGGGTCTATGTCGGAGGCAGAGATGGGGCCAGGGCCATCTGGGAGTGATGCACGGACTCCGGAGCCCTCAGAGTCGGACAGCAGAGAGGCAGAGGAACAGGAGGAGCCTGTTCCTAGAGTATGCATGCACAGAGCTGCCAGAAGGCAAGAGCAGCTAAAGCAAAAGGGACAACTCGGGAGTAAGGCCAGGAAATGATTGGCCCGTCCCATAAGGCTTAAAAGAGAAACAAAGGCACTTGGACCTTTTGCAGGAAAGCAACGTTGCTAACTCTGTTTCCAGTTGGCATCTCTTGTTTGTTTCTGAACTTCGTGGGGCTTTGCCAAGTAAGACCTTTGGCAGGGTGTCAAAGAAGATAAAGGTTGGTGATTATCCCAAAGGATTCTTCCGAACGACTTGTTTTGCAACTAATTGGGACTCAGCTGGGAATGAACGTATTTCTCAGCTGTTACAATAAAATAGTGGGTTTTTGGGGACTAATTGTGTATTGTAATGACTCAGTAAGCCTAGATCACAACAGACGTCATCAAAAACGCTCTGCGCATGCGCAGAACCTTCTGTGCATGGGCAGAAGTGCCGCGCACTCGCACTCTCGATAGCAAACTGGTAGCGCCAGGATTTGAAACCCATTACCGATTGCACCCCCAAATTTTGTTCCAACAGGTGCAAGATTCCCCCTTCCCTGTTGTTGTTTTTTTTTGGAAAGGGACCAACATGAAGGCTTTATTCAGCTTTCAGCTTGGCCACTTCTGAATCCTCAACCACAGGTTTATGCACGATAGCATTTCTCGTTTAGGAGAAAGCTATTCTCAAAGGGTGTTTGGCAGAAAAGCAAGGCCCGGAGTCCATAATTAAAGTAGTATCTTTCCAGGCAGATGCTTTAAGCTGGCGGTGTTATCGCGCTGTGCTACCGGCGGCATGTTGAAGCTCATAAAATCTACAGCGAATGGCTTTGACAAAACAGCCAGGGTAATTTGTCATCTCATTTTGATCCAGAGACATGTTCATAGTCTATTGCCAAGTGGGTAGAGAGGCCGAGAAACTATCGCGGCCCCTGGATGAACTGAAAATGATCCAAATGGAACAAGATGGATGATTGTATTGCTCGACAGGGGGGGGGGGGAAAGCTTGACTAAGTACGGAATGGGGGGATGCGGTGGCTCAGTGACTAAGACGCTGAGCTTGTGGATCAAAAGGTCGGCAGTTCAGCAGTTCGAATCCCTAGTGCTGCATAACGGGGTGAGCTCCCGTGACTTGTCCCAGCTTCTGCCAACCTAGCAGTTCGAAAGCACGTAAAAAATGCAAGTAGAAAAATAGGGACCACCTTTGGTGAGAAAGGAACAGCGTTCCGTGCGCCTTTGGCGTTGAGTCATGCCGGCCACATGACCATGGAGACGTCTTCGGACAGCGCTGGCTCTTCGGCTTTGAAACGGAGATGAGCACCGCCCCCTAGAGTCAGGAACGACTAGCACATATGTGTGAGGGAAACCTTTGCTTTAAGTACGGTATCTCTTTTCGTGAGAAGCATCAGAAATTACAAGTGCTATAGCTTGTTTGGAAAATAAGTGAAAAATATCCTTTTCGCAGTGCCTCCCTCCTTCAGTCTCTTTAAGGCAGCCCTCTCTCTCAAGGTAGAATTTTTGTTTTCCATTCTCAACCCATCCCATTGATTTGTTATTATTATTTTCTGTCCCACCATTATTATTTTTACAAAGAACTAAATGTGGTGAATGTATCCAGCGTATCTTCCTCCTCCTATTTTCCCCACAGCAACAACAACTTTGTGAGGTGGGCTGGGCTGAGAGAGGCCCAAAGTCACCCAGATGCAGTGGTGGGTTGCCCCCGTTAGTAAAACCGGAGGGAGGCTCCGTCCACGCACCCCAATGTCATCAAAACGCTTCTGCACATGCGCAGAAGAGCGCGTGCGCGGCCCCGTTATGAAACGGTAGTAAAGGTAAGTAGAACTCACCCCTGCCCAAATGGCTTTCATGGCTAAGACGGGACTTGAACTCACGGTCTCCCGCTTTCTAGCCTGGTGCGTTAACACTAAACCTAAATTAACTCTCAGTGCAGATAATATGCAGATAGTGATCTGTCTTGTAAAAGGGAAATTCTTCAGGTCCTTATACAGTAGTGGCCAAATTGGGGGAACCTTTTGGGAAAAGTGTATTTTCTAAAACTAGCTAATAACACCACTTTTTTGGGGGAGTAGTACTGTAAAATTAAATATCAATGGAAAGATAATTTGATCAAGAATGTATTGCAATAACTTTTATGAAGGGTTTGCTATTAGAATAGCAGTTACGGTGTAAAGAAGAAAAGTGAAACACGTCGAAAAAACGAGATATACAAAAATTGTCACCATGTCAGTTAATACTTCGTTGGGTAACCTTTAGCATGAATGACGGCCTTACAACGTCTTCCCATGGAGTGAACCAAGTCTTTTAGTTCTGCAGGTGTTAGAATGTGAAACCAAGATTGAATGATGGCTTCTATTAACTGGGTTTTATTGCTAGGTTGCTTCTGACTAACAAGCTTCTTTAGTCGGCCTCCATAGATTTTCAATTGGGTGAAGGTCTGGGCTATTCCCAGGCCATTCCAGCAGTGGAATAGGATTATCTTGAAACTCCAAAAAAAAAGTGGTGTTATTAGCCATCAAACCTCAAAAATACACTTTTCCCAAAAGGTTTCCACAATTTTGGCCATTACTGTATGTTCAAGTAGCAAACCACAAAAATATACTGATATTTACTCCACCTTCTGAATCAACAAGATGTGATTGATTTTGGTCCCTTTTTGCCAAGATCTCTCCTAATGCATCACTTTCCACTCTGGTTCTTTTCCAGTTTCTATAATATGATCCACTGTCTGGCTTTGTTTCCTGAGGCAATATTTTTTAACTCAGAGATGTTGAATTCTCTCTATGGAGAAGCATTTAGAAGCAGGTCATGTTATATTCTGAAATTAAAAAGTCGGTGTTTTGGATGGGCTGGAAATTCTTCTGAAATAAGGTAAACATTTTGTCAGATGTAAATGCCTTATTCTCCAATGTGTAAATAATGTATATATGGAACATCAGAGGTTAACTTATTCTTTGGACTTTAATGTATTCATAACTTACCACTCCCATTCCTAGCTCCACCCCTTGTATATATAAGGAGCCACCCTCACCATTCTCGTCGCTTCTACCTTGAATATTCAGTGAATATAGAATGCCTATCATAATTAAAAAGAAATATATTTAAAACTCTAACTCCTATTATCTTTATTGAGTCTGATCCTGAAAATATTGCAACAAGCTGGTAGCAGAGGATGGTTAATTGACTCAATAAGTAATTAAAAATGTCCAAGAAAGATAGGCCCAACACCAGGGCCTACAGCAAAGAAATAGAAACTGATCAAGAGATGATCAACGAATCCACCAATGCGATTTCGAGAGAATCCGAAGAATACACCACTGAAGAAGAAGAACTAATGAGTGAAAATAATGACCAGAAAGAAATCGAAATAGAAAATAACGAACTCAGGTCAGAGATATTAAAGATACTAAAAAGCCAAAAGAATGATGAAAGTCTCATCGCGGACCTCCAGGAGATGCTGAAGAACAGCGGAGCAGCGAGAGAGAAAAACGTCATTAAAGAAAAACCCAAAGATCAAAAAACCGTAAGTGAGATGACTACTGAGAAAATAGTTGTTAAAAAGAAAAGATGTGATCCCGCGCGAAATTTTGAATGGCAGCCATCTTGGTTTCAACGAACTTCAAAAGAGAATGGAGCAGAGCCAATCAAAACGCTCAGTTCAAAATTTCTGGCGCGAAAAACACTATCAGACGAAGAAAGTGAGAAAGAAGTCTCAAACTCTTCAGATGATCCAAAATCAGAAAGTGAAGACGATTTAACAAAATCTCAAGTAAAATCAGCAATGAAAACGCTTTTTGCTGCTTTTGGGCCAAGACTGAAAATTACCAAGACATCTACGAAGAAGCAAGAAATCAAACCGGCGACTCAAGACCTGCACGCTCCCATCCTGACTTCGAAAGCGACGACGCCCGAGCCCAGAGAGCCATGCCGATTTCGCCCTACACCACAGACAAAATCGAATACCAACGCACACAAAAAGAAGAAAAGAACCGTCGCCACCACCAGAACCCCAAAAACCGAGCCAGAGACCGACTCATCTGAGGAGGAGCGGATCGAGAGAGCTGAAAGGGAGAGAACCTTCCACGACGCCACCAAAGAAGAAATGAGCAACGCGCATGTGCGAAACTACGTAGACGACCCAGAAGGACTTGAACTGGCCAGAGAACCGCGCAGACTCATTGCAAGCATCCCAATGCCGTTCTGTAATTTCCTGCACTTGAGAGATCACGGACTGCCCCAGGTTGTAAGTAATGGACAGAATAATGTAGGTAACTTACCCAGTGACTTCCCAAAACTTAGAATTGATGGCATTAATTTACAAGAGTGGTACCAACAGCTTCAGGTTATTTTCATGAAAGAAAATTTACTATTCTTTATAACTAGCCCTCCAAGAAGACCTTGGACTTTAAAAATAGATTGTTTACATCATAGAGCATTTTTCATAATAATATCTAGCGTGTCCCCTGCAATGTATCATAGCATCAAACCAAACCTAACTGTATCAGAAATAATTCAATGCATGTTTAATCTATTTCACAGCGATAGCGTAGCTACAACCACAAGAATGTCTAAGGATTTCTTTTCCTCTAGAGTAAAACCAGGGGTTTCTATAAGTGAGCATTTGATAAATCTAAACAAAATAAGAGCTGAGCTACAATTGAGGGGGGAAGTGATTTCAGATCAAACAATGAAAAGTGTTATTATCAATTCACTTGATCCATCATGGGATAGCTTTATGTCACACTTAGATACCATTAATTTGGGATATTTATCCATAGAAAGTCTATCTAACAAATTGATAGCAGAAGACAATTCAAGAAAAAATCGATCCAGTAACCAAACAGACCACAAACCTTTTAGGAAAGTAGTCTTTCAAGATAAACATAGTGAGGCCTTTAGATGCTACAATTGTAGATCCAGGGAACATAGTAGAAGAGACTGCCCCAAAGTCTCAAGAGAGAGACATAGACCAGAATATAGGAGCAAATATAATTACAGACAATCTTCCACAGATAGACACAAATATAGAAGTCCACCAAATTACAAAGAAGGTAGAAGGGGTAGAGAAAATTCAAAAGAGAGGAAATCTGGGTCACTGAATGGGCTAAATAAACAAGACAGCACCAGAACACAGCAGGATGAGAATAACAATTGGCTTATTGATTCTGGTGCAACAAATCACACCACCAACAACAAAAGTATATTATCTTCATTTATAGAAGATAAGTTTGTGATAAAGGTAGCTAATCAAGAAAAGGTTCAAGTACTAGGCAAAGGAAATGTGACCTTGCCTGGTCTAGGGAAAATAGAGGGGGTATTATTAATCCCAGAAATACCTCACAACATACTAAGTGCCATAAAATTAAGCAGAGAATCTGATATCAATATAGTTTTCTCAAAGGGGAAAGCAACTATAGAAAAGAACAAAACAAATGTAGGTACTGTAATGATAAAAGGAGGTCTACCCTATCTGATAACTAAAGAAAGATGTTTACATAACATTGATTCAAATATGGAAGATTGTATTGAAGCAGATGATGAAAATGTCAGTAACAGTGACAATGATGAGTGTAGAATAACTCATGATCACAAAAATACATACAAGGAAAAGAAACCAAAAATAGGTAAACCAATTCATGATGAGTGTGCTCACATCTTACACAGGAAGTTAGGACATGCAAGCTTTCCTGTAGTACAGAAAATGACTGAACACGCAGAAGGTGTCAAAATAAAAAATTGTGAAAATTATTTGGAATGCTCAGTATGTAAGTCCACCAAACTAAAAACCAGTCCAAGACCAAAAAAATCTAACAGATCAACTAACAATACTTTTGATTTGGTACATATGGACTTAGTTGGTCCATTAAGTCCCTCAATTACCTATAGAAAACGTTACTTCCTAACAATAGTGGATGACTACAGCCGATATGGTTTTGTTTACACATTAAAGCACAAGGATGAAACATTTCAGAAATTTAAGGAATTCTACAAACGTATAGAAACACAACATAATATCAGAATAAAGCAAATTATGACAGATAGGGGATGTGAGTTCATGTCTAAAGAATTCTCCCAATGGTTAAAGGATAGAGGAATGTTACATTTCACGTCCAATCCTTTTTCTGCATTTCAAAATGGAGTTGCAGAGAGGAAAAATTCCACACTACAAACCATGATTAGGTGCACATTAGAGGATGCTGGTTTAGGCAAACAATTTTGGTCAGAGGCATTACATTATTCGAATTACACTCAAAATAGAACCTGGTCCAGTATTGTGAATAAGACACCATATGAGGTGATGTACAATAGAAAACCCAAATTATCACACATGCACATATTTGGAGTCACTGCAGACGTACACATACCTAAACAATTGAGGAGAAAGGGAGAAAACGTATCCAGGAGATTAAGATTCATGGGATACGAAACTGGAACCAAAGGGTACAGATTTATTGATAGTAATAACAAATTTATAGTATCCAGAACAGCTGTGTTCCATGAACAGGCCAATTGGTCAAAATTGCACCTTAATGAAATATTTCCTAATAAATGTAAAGATACGATATCTTGCGAGGAAGGAACAACAGAAAATCAAAATATTAACAAAAGTAAGAACAAAACCAAAACTTGGACTAATAGTCAGCATAAAATAAAGACAGACACATTAACAAAAAAGGAAGCTAGATATTTGCATGATAACCATAGCAAGCCTGAAAGAACTATTAGAAACAATAGAAACCAAATACCAAATAAATACAAAGATTACATAATGCATATGAATGGAGAACAAATAACACCTAATACATATGAAGAAGTATTGAAACTTCCACATGAAGAAAGAGAAAAATGGGAACTAGCTATGGAAAAAGAGATGGAAAGTTTACAAGGATTAAATGTATTCACACCTGCGATCGCACCTAAGGATAAAACAATTATAGGTACCAGGTGGATTTATAAAATTAAGAACTTAGAAGGAGGCAATACCTTATACAAGGCTAGACTAGTTGCACAAGGCTATGCACAAAAATATCCAGAAGACTATACTGATACATATTCACCCACAGTGAGAACAGAGAGTGTCAAAACAGCCCTTGTAGTAGCATCTGCACTCAATCTGGACGTATTCCAATATGACATACAGACCGCATACTTACATGCAAAATTAGATAAGGAAATATATGTAAGAGCACCACACAGTCAATACACTAATAAGAACGAAATTTGGTTATTAAATAAGAGTCTGTACGGATTAAAGCAATCCGGCAAAAGATGGTACGATTGCTTGGTAAAAGTACTTAAGACCATGGATTTCAACGCCACCACTGCTGATAACTGTTTCTTTGTAAAAAAGAGTAATGATCATATTGAATTTGTATTAATTTACGTGGACGATATTTTATACATTGGAAAGCATAAAGAGAGCAGGGAAATCTTTGTAAATAAGTTAAATGAACACTTCTCACTGAAATCTCTGGGTAAAGTGAATAAATACCTTGGTGTGCAAATTAACAAAACTAAAAGGGGATTCAAACTTACACAGAAAGATAAAATCATCGAACTCCTAAACAAATGTAACTTAAATAATGCTAAAACCTGTGACACCCCTATGCAAACTGATTTTCTTAGAAACACTGATGAATCTTCCCCTGAGTTTAAAGACAACACATTTTACAGATCAGTTATAGGTTCACTCCTTTATATATCTAATTGGACTAGGCCAGATATTGCATTACCTCTCAATCTATTGTCAAGATATGTTAGTAAACCAACCTTGTATCATTGGGAAGCTGTCAAAAGAATTCTAAGATATCTGAAGGGTACATTAGATTTTTGTTTAATGTTGGAACCCAATAATGACAGAGAACCAAAAATTACTTGTTATGCCGATGCAGATTGGGCTGGTGATACATCATGCAGAAAGAGTACTTCTGGTTATGTTTTTCTATTGAATGATTGTCCAGTTTACTGGTATACTGGTAAACAAGAACTAGTAGCCACTTCTACTACAGAAGCGGAATATGTTTGTTTGTCCAAGGCTGCAAATAACCTTGTATGGTTCAATGATCTGATCACTGATGTTTGGAGGAAACCCACCTTACCATTTATTATGCATGAAGACAATAAAGCGGCCATTGAAATATCCAGATCCGATGCAATTGGACAAAGGTCCAGGCATATTGATATAAAGTTTAAGCATGTGAGACAACTGTCTCAAGACGGATTCATTAAAGCAATACATTGCGATACTTCTGAACAATTAGCTGACATATTAACAAAACCCTTACCTTCTAAACAACACAAATATTTAACTTCTAAATTATATGTATTATATTGTCCTGAATCAGAATGTAATTGGTGTTGTGTAACGAACCGGCATTTAGAGGGGGATTTGTCAGATGTAAATGCCTTATTCTCCAATGTGTAAATAATGTATATATGGAACATCAGAGGTTAACTTATTCTTTGGACTTTAATGTATTCATAACTTACCACTCCCATTCCTAGCTCCACCCCTTGTATATATAAGGAGCCACCCTCACCATTCTCGTCGCTTCTACCTTGAATATTCAGTGAATATAGAATGCCTATCATAATTAAAAAGAAATATATTTAAAACTCTAACTCCTATTATCTTTATTGAGTCTGATCCTGAAAATATTGCAACACATTTCTTTCTGGGAAGAATAGATCAGTGGCAAAACAGAACCTAATGACAGTAAATCAAATCAGAGGATGTGAAAGAGAAAACAATTTCAAATTTTAAAAGTTCAGATGGTTGGGAAAAATATGACTGTATATGAATATGAATATATATATACAGGCAGTCCTTGAGTTACAACAGTTTGTTTAGTGACCATTCGAGGTTACAACGGCGCTGAAAAAAGTGACTTATGACCAGTTTTCAGACTTATGACTGACTTATGACCGTCGTAGCATCCCCTTGGTCACCTGATCGAAACTCACATCCTTGGCAACTGACTCATATTTGCAGTGTCCTGGGATCATGGGATCCCTTTTTGCAACCTTCTGACAAAATCAAGAGGGGAGCCAGACTCATTTAACAATGGTGTTACTCGCTGAACACCTGCAGTGATTCCCTTAACAACTGGGAGCAAGACAGGTTGTTAAATGAGGCAAAAATAAAAGAGGAAGGGAGGGAGGGAGGGAGGGAGGGAGGGAGGGAGGGAGGGAGGGAGGTGTTGGAAGAAATATCCATCTGGTTCAGTTCCAAGTCGGGATAAAGACACTGGAAACATGAAAGCTAATTGAAAAGATGGTTTAATGGTGAACAGAACCACCAAGCACATGGTCCTGGTGCAGCTGACCACATGGAGTTGAGAGTCGGTGGCTTTTATACTTTCTCTTGGGCTTTGAACTTGAGCTGCCTGTTCCTGTGCAAGAACATGGATTCTATTGGCTGTTGTCAGATTCCTATGGGGTCATGTTTGTCTGAGCTCCCAGGTTTGGTTGAAGTTTGCTGGGGGATGCAATGTCCTTTGAAGATTGCAATGCAGGGGGTTCTGTGTCTTCTGCTAAATGGTCCTATTATGTCCTGAAGGGCCATGTCTTAATCCCATCACCCTGGAGCCGAAGGTCTTTTGTCTTGTAGATAGGATGGCCCAGTCTTTCTTAATGGGCACCAAATATCTGCTGGGAGCAGGGGACTGCTTTCTGTCTTTAAAAACATGTTTCTTCTTTAGGGAAATATAATATTCCCTCCTTTTTAAAAAATATTTCTCAAAATATTTTATTCTTCTAGGAGAGGTGGCTTCCGAAGGGAGGGAGGGAGGGAGGAATGAGATGGGAAGGGAAGGAAGAGGGAGGGAGGAAGGAGGGAGTGAGGGAGATGGGAAGGAAGGAAGGGAAGGAAGAGGGAGGGAGGGAAGGAGATGGGAAAGAAGGGAGAGAGGAAGGAAGGAGGGAGATGGGAAGAAAAGAAGGGAAGGAAGAGGGAGGGAGGGAAGGAGGAGGAAGGAAGGAAGGAAGGAAGGAAGGAAGGAAGGAAGGAAGGAAAGAAGGAAGGAAGGAAGGAAGGAAAAAGAGGGAGATGAGAAGAAAGGGACGGAAGGAAGAGGGAAGGAGGGAGGAAAGAGGGAGGGAGGGAGATGGGAAGAAAGGAAGGGAAGGAAGAGGGAGGGAAGGAGGGAGGGAGATGGGAAGGAAGGAAGGAAAGGAAGACGGAGGGAAGGAGGAAGGGAGGGAGGGAGGAAGGAAGGAAAAAGAGGGAGATGGGAAGAAAGGGACGGAAGGAAGAGGGAAGGAGGGAGGAAAGAGGGAGATGGGAAGAAAGGAAGGGAAGGAAGAGGGAGGGAAGGAGAAAGGAGGGAAGGAGGAAGGGAGGGAGGGAGATGGGAAGAAAAGAAGGGTCAACCATTTGTAAATAATGAAACTTTTCCTTAAACTATTTATTGGGTTCCCAACAATTTTATCTCATACGCATTTTCTTTATCCTTCCAGGGGTGATAGATTGGGTATCAAACAGAGCCTATATTTCATTGCTTTTATGGTAATGCTGCAACTCCATGAAAAATCTGACAGTTGAACACCGCTGAGAGATTAACAGGAGTTTGGATGGAGTATCGACGGACAAAAGATTTATCTCTTTTGCCGTGCAGTGAACAGGCAGGCAACTGTAAGGCAAAACCATGAGGCTGCCCTGTAGGTCTCCCACCCACCCCCACTTTTCAAAGCAACCTTGGGGACCATTTTTCTGCTCCATTTCCACTTCTAATCGCTGGCACGTAAACCATCTAATAGGTTTTTTTTTTTTTCCCAGACAACATCCCCAATCTGTGACGAAACCCAGAATAGGTCTTTGGTATTTGGAAGCTGTTATCTCACACTTCTCAAGGGCAGCTTGGTAGCTTCTGTTCGGTTTCTCAGTGAAATAAACATCAGCTTTGCAAAAAAAAATATATATCACAGGCTAATTAGCAAACCTGTCACTGATGAGGCCAGATTGGAACATATATATATGAAGAATAAGCTGTCTCTTGCTAAAACTAGTGGGATGCTGCTCTTCCTAGTATCAACATAGTAAACTGACAATTTCCAGTCCCGTAGATTAGCAAGTCTCTGGCTTTCCTGAATACAAATCCATTACATGCCGAACTATTTTTATGAATACTGTCGATTTTAACTGTTTCTTACCTATTGTTCACTTAGTGTTAGCAACAGAGCAGAGACGGTATTCAGCCGGTTCGGAGCAGTTCGCCCGAACCGGTAGTGGAAATCATGGGTGCCCCGCCTACCCGCCCCGGCTTATTCCATCCTATTTAGGCACGTTTTTGAGGCTGGGCGCATGTGCGGAAGGCAGGCGTACGTGCGCAGCGAGCCGGTAGTAACATAATGTGAAACCCACCACTGCAACAGAGGTATTTCAAAGTACCTTTAAATGACATCTTGTCATTCAGCTAGCGCAAGAATAGAATAGAATAGAATAGAATAGAATAGAATAGAATAGAATAGAATAGAATAGAATAGAATAGAATAGAATAGAATAGAATAGAATAGAATAGAATAGAATTCTTTATTGGCGAAGTGTGATTGGACACACAAAGAATTTGTCTTGGTGCATATGCTCTCGGAGTACATAAAATAAAAGATACGTTGGATCATAAGGTACAACACTTAATGATAGTCATAGGGTACAAATAAGCAATCAGGAAACAATCAATATCAATATAAATCGTAAGGATACAAGCAACAAAGTCATACAGGGTGCATGCATCTAACAAAATGTGATCACAAAAGGAAAAGAACAATTGCATCTGAAAAAATAACCTTCCGGTTTCTATTTTGCTTTTCCCCCCCCAACTGAAAAGATCATTTGAGTCTGTAGTTCTGCCTCTACTTATTATTGAGCTAGTCCTCAATTTACAACAGTTCATTTAGGGACCGTCCGAAGGTTACAACAGCCCTGAAAAAAAGACCATTTTTCACACTTACAACCGTTGCAGCATCCCCATGGTCACATGATCAAAATTCAGACGCTTGACAGCTGACTCACATTTATGACGGTTGCAGCATCCCGAGGTCATGCGATCAATTTTTGTGACCTTCTGACAAGCCAAGTCAATGGGGAAGCCAGATTCACTTAACAACCATGTTACTGTTCTAATGCTTCCTTAGAAATTAAACAGCACAAACGTAGCCCCGGCAAACCTCTTTAATTCATACGGCTGTAAATTCCTTTCATTTACAGTCCTCAAGGCTTGATAAACAGTCTTTCAGAGGAAGGTTATCAACATCCACCTATCTCACGTGGAACGCTGCCAAAGAGCTAATTTCCAGACGCAGGGCAAGGCCAAACTTGGCACAGAGTCACAAACAGAAGTTTCAAATCTTGAATCGGCCAGATGAACTATTTGCTTCCTGCAAAAGCTCACGTCCCATTCGCTTCTCTTTTATGTCTTATGGGAGGGGCGAATCATGTCCAAGCCTTACTCCCAAGTCGACCCTGTTTCCTTAATTGTTCCTGTCTCCTGGCAGCTCTGCACATGCGCACACTGGGAACAGGCTCACGCTGTTCTTCTGCCTCACTGATGTCAGACTCTGGAGACTCCGGAGGCAGCAAAGAACTACCAGACGGCATTGGCCCCCTCTCTGCCTTCGATGCAGAGCTCTCATCCGAGTCTTCCCCAGACTCCAGGACTGGTCCACATTCCTCCCCAACTTCCTCACTGTCCGAATCTGCTGCCAGCTCTGCTGGCTGCTGGTGGGCCACAACAGTTACTAACTTAACAGCCGCAGTGATTCACTTAACAACTGTGGCAAGAAAGGTCGTAAAAATGGGGCAAAACTCACTTCACAAAAGTCTCGCTTAGCAACATACATTTTGGGCTCTGTTGTGGTCGTAAGCCGAGGATGACCTGTGTCATGTAGTGAAATATAAACCTAAAGCGCTAAGTTAAAAACAAACTATATTTCCTCCACCCTCCCATGTTTCAAAGTGCTTCTGAATTCTAAATAAATAAATGTTCTACGTCCCAAACTGAACACGGAAAAACAAATGCAGAATGAATTCCTGACAAGTCAGGGAGTTGTAACTGTCAGTCACCTATATGCGCACAATTCTACAACATATGTAACAACAAGGTGATAATATGTATTGCTTGCTTTTTCTGTTTTTTTTTTTTTTTGCAAGCCAAATTTTATCAAACAGCTCAGCTGCTCAGGATCCCTCTACAGAGATCCAATCAACTGTTCAAAAGAGCTTTTGATTGCTTTATGTACATTCCGTTGGATTTACGCCAAAGCAACCACTTCATACTTGGCAACACGATTGTTGTGAATATTTCCTTCCCAAATTCAAAGGAAACAGTTGGTAGGAATTCACCCTCAAGCATATTTACTTTCAAGCAAATTTATTCGGCATCCTTAATTTTATGAGAGAGCAATTGGCTCGAGTATATCCTGAACTTTAAAAAAAAGAGAGAGAGAGAGAGAGAGAGACACTCCCCGCCCCCTCCAGTGACAACTATTGTTTGACTGTGTAAATCTCTTCTATGGATAACATGCCTTGAGATTGATTAATTGATTGATTGATTATTTACCGTTTTTTTCTGCTGATATTCCTGCACTTTAACCATCAGACCAAACTGACTCTCCCTTAAGGATAGAGACAGCTTCTATTGTAACTCAAGGGAGCCAATAGTTTTTTTTTTTTTAAATATATATCATAAAACCACTTGTATTATACCATGAGATCAATCATATCTCATATTCCAAACACACTTGGAATAGTGCATTCAGTTTTGGTCGCCACGATGTAAAAAAGAGCCTTGGTGGTACAGTGGTTTAAAGCACCCTGTTATTAAGACCAGCTGCCTGCAATTACTGCAGGTTCGAATCTCGCCAGGCTCAAGGTTGACTCAGCCTTCCATCCTTTCTAAGGTAGGTAAATTGAGGACCCAGTTGTGGGGACAATAAGCTGACTTTGTATAAATATACAAAAGGATGAAGGCTATTGCTTAACGCATTGTAAGCCGCCCTGAGTCTCCGGAGAAGGGCGGCATATAAATCAAATTAAAAAAAAAAAAAGATGTGGAGACTCTAGAAAGAGTGCAGAGAAGAACAACAAAGATGATGAGGGGACTGGAGGCTAAAATATATGAAGTACGGTTGCTAGAATTGAGTATGTCTAGTTTAATGAAAGGAAGGACTAGAGGAGACATGATAGCAGTGTTCCAATATCTCAGGGGCTGCCCCAAAGAAGAGGGAGTCCAGCTATTCTGCAAAGCACCTGAGGGCAGGACAAGAAGCAATGGGTGGAAACTAATCCAGGAGAGAAGCAACTTAGAACTAAGGAGAAATTTCCTGACAGTGAGAACAATTAATCAGTGGAACAACTTGCCTCCAGAAGTTGTGAATGCTCCAACACTGGAAGTTTTAAAGATGTTGGATAACCATTTGTCTGAAGTGATGTAGGGTTTCCTGCCTAAGCAGCGGGTTGGACTAGAAGACCTCCAAGGTCCCTTCCAACTCTGTCATTCTATTCTATTCTATATGTGCTTACATAATACAAATACATACCGACTATATTCATCAGGGAAAAGTAGACTAAGAATAGACTGTCGTATAATTTCAACACTTAAACTTGGGTTTTGCCAAGAAGTTAAATTGCTATTCATGTCAGAGGTCAAATGGTGACAGACGGAAAAACTTTGTTATGTTTTATGCCTGGGTCTGCCAGCTCAAAAGCATCAAAATAAACTTGTCAGTGGATGGAAAGAAACACCAATAAAACAGAAAGTAATATACAAGGAATCAAGTCTTGTTGATTCGTGAGACAAGAATATAAATTGAAGTGCTTAGTATAAATCTCAACTCCTTAAAAAAGTGTATCTCTTGGCAAGCTAATAGTTAACAGAATTGGTTTGTCTTTTAGATCTGTTGTATGGATTTATGTATACAGGCAGTCCTCGACTAAGGACCACAATCGAGCCCGAAATTTTGGTTCTTAAGTGAGACCTTTGTTAGGTCAGCTTTGCTCCATTTTACGACCTTCCTTTCCACAAGTTGTTAAGTGAATCACTGCAGTTGGTAAGTTAGCCACAGGTTGTAAAATGAATCCCCGTTGACTTTGCTTTCGCAAAAGGGGATCACATGTCCCCGGGACACAGCAGCGGTCATAAGTATGAACCAATTGCCAAGCATTTGAATTTTGATCACGTGATCATGGGGATATTTCAAAGGTCGTAACTGTGAAAAAACAGTCATAGGTCACTTTTTTCCAGTGCCGTTGTAACTTTGAATGGTCACTAAATGAACTGTTGTAAGTCAAGGACTATATATAACTAAGCCAATAGAACCACAGGTGGCACACAGAGCCATATCAGTGGGCACACAAACTCAGCTCCGGCACGCACAGCTGATTTTTGGGTCTTCTGGGCCTACCAGCAGTAGGGAAACAAGCTGTTTCCTGCCTCTGGAGGGCCTGGGGGAGTGGGGAAGGCCCATTTTTTTGCTCTCCCCAGGCTCCAGAACCTCTCTAGGAGCCTGGAGAGGGCGAAAACAGTCTTCCCCACCCTCTGGAGGCCGGAAACCGGGCCCACCGGGCCATCGCGTGCCAAAAGCGGGGGGGGAAGGGGGTCGCACCCACATGTGTGGGGGCAGGGCGTATATAATTATGGGTGTGGGCACACATGTGTGTGACCCCCCCCCACTGGTCCCCCACTTTTGGCACGCGACAGCAAAAAGGTTAGCCATTACTGCAATAGAAGAAGAATAAGATATTGCCTACTATGTGGTATGCGGATTAATCCTTTTAAACAGATATACAATATTTTATGTTAAAATCAAGCATTTTCTCATGAAATCACTATCCAAGGATGGCCTTATGTTAGTTCTTAAAATCATACTATAAAAGTCTTCACGAAATAAAGTTTCCAAGAGCCTTTTGCATTAACTCTGTCTAGTTCAATATAGGTTAAATCCTCATAGTATTGTTTTCACAATCCATTGACTACCTGAATAATGGTTAACGGCACTCTGTTATACTATTTGCACCTACAATAGATACCCTTATCCTCATCCTTACATTTCTTAAATGTAAATTTTCCAGTTCTCAAAAGCAAATCAATGCTGCAAATTGATTTTTCTCACCAGTCACGGCTGAATCCGATTTGTAATTTCATTTGACTGTTTGAGAAGCCTACAAATCGGTCCATTTAAAATTGCCCCATGACTTTTGGAGAAGAGGCACCACACCTTATACAGATGTACATTTGCTAATTCTTGATACAGGTAGTCCTCAACGTATGACCACA
The DNA here is from genome assembly GCF_059756535.1 of Pantherophis guttatus. NCBI lineage: Eukaryota > Metazoa > Chordata > Lepidosauria > Squamata > Colubridae > Pantherophis > Pantherophis guttatus. Next base: position 85,739,840 of record NC_142069.1, read on the forward strand.
ATTGACCCCAAAATTAATGTGGGTAAGTGAGAAATTTGTTAAGTGAATTATGTCCCCTTTCATCACTTTTCTTGCCACAATCATTAAGTGGATCATTGCAGTTTGATAAATTAGTAACCCGGTTATTAAATTAATCTGGCTGTCAACTCGTAAAGCATTCCAGACTTGCTCTCGAGTTGCCATAGGTGGGGGGAGGTGGGGGGGACTGACGGAGCAGCTCGACTGCCACAACCAGAAGCACATTCCACGCATACCTTTCTCCAGATTGTATCCCAGGTTACCAGAGCCAGCCGGAGAGGCGTGTTTTCTACAGCCCGCGAAAGTGCTCCATTGGAGAATGTGATTTATGACACACCAAGGGAGGATGGATGAAACAGGGTCATAGTGGGGTCATAAATTACGTGGGGCAGAGCTGACTCCACTTGGATACGTGCCAACATGTTGCTCCTAATAAATAACTGGATTTCTTTTGAAACTTGGCTCAACGCTCATGGATTAATTAGGGCATCCATTGGAACCCTGACAGCGGCTTCCCCATTGACTTCGCTTGTCAGAAGGTCACCAAAGAGGATGCAGGAGACACTATGACGGTCATAAATCCATGCCAGCTGGCAAGCATTTGAATTTTGATCACATGAACCTGGGGATGTTGCAAAGGCGGTAACTGTGAAAAACGGTCATAAGTCGCTTTTTTCAGTGCTGTTGTAACTTTGAATGTTCACTAAATGAGCGGTTGTAAATTGAGGACTATCTGTACATATATTACCTTCTACGGTCCTTCTGCCATAAAATAACTGTCAGATAAGATCCTCGCATGAATTCAACTAAACAGCCTATGCACAGGAATCTTCTCAATTCATGGTTAGCATCTGCTTGAAGTTAGATAAGGGTCAATGGAAGTCGAAGGAGGTTGGACTTAGTTCACTTGTGACTATGTAGGGATTCTAGGCTGATCCCTCTTTTGACTCCACCCCATCTTCACCTTAACAATAATGGTAACAGTTACTTACATAAAATTCACGCAGCCTGTTCCTGCAGGAGGAGCAATCCAAACAAAACTGAGATTTGTGGTTGGAAGGTGGCTGACATGTGACGCCACCACGCTGCACATGAATTGATTCCCAAATTGGTGATCAGACATTATTCCTACAAGGAAGAGACAAAATAAATATTCATGGATATTCATTCAACAAGTTTCATTTTATTTCTGCACAAGCGTTCATAAACAATTTATACGAAATTCAGTTGTGTAACATAGCATTCTATCTGTATTATTATTATTATTATTTATTATTATTATTTATTATATTTCTATACCGCCTTTCTCCCGTAGGACTCAAGGCGGTGTACAGTCAAGAAAAATATAGACACACAAACATCATAAAATTGCTAATTAAAATTATTACTTAGTTTGGTCAATTAAATAAAACCCAGAATTAGATAACATTTAAAAAATCATTCACATATTCGTATGTTTAGCCCCGCCTGTTGGAACATCAGGGTCTTGAGGGCACGGCGGAAAGCACGGAGATCAGGGATATTCCGTATCTCCGGGGGCAGTTCATTCCAAAGGGTTGGAGCCCCCACAGAGAAGGCCCTCCCCCTGGGAGTCGCCAGTCGACATAATTTGACTGACGGTACCCTGAGTATATACAGTATATACAGTCTATATTTACCTTGAACATTAATATGAAATAACTTTACTCTTTCCCTGATCTTCAAAACTATAAGGTAAAAAGGTAAAGGTTACTCTCGCACATATGTGCTAGTCGTCCCGACTCTACGGGGTGGTGCTTATCTCCGTTTCAAAGCCGAAGAGCCAGCGCTGTCCGAAGACGTCTCCGTGGTCATGTGGCCGGCATGACTAAACGCCAAAGGCGCACGGAACGTTCTTACCTTCCCACCAAAGGTGGTCCCTATTTTTCTACTTGCCTTTTTTACGTGCTTTTGAACTGCTAGGTTGGCAGAAGCTGGGACAAGTAACGGGGGCTCATTCTGTTATGCGGCACTAGGGATTCGAACCGCTGAACTGCCAACCTTTCGATCGACAAGCTCAGCGTTTTAGCCACTGAGCCACCGCATCCCTTTTTAACTTAATTCTTAGAGCAGAACAAATATTAGATGATACATCTTCAGATTGTATGGTTCTTATTTTTACTTTCTCCCCCCCTTTCTTTTTAGTTATAGAGATTTTAAATTACTGTAACATGTATAGTTTCTCACTCTATTATCACCGTTGTATTATTCTTTGCAGTTCACTATTTTTTTAAAAAAAAAAGATTAGCTGATTTTTTGGGTGATATATAACATATAAGTGGAAAAGAGTTTTCTTGAAGGACTGGTTGGACAAAAAAAGTCCAGAGATGAAAGGAAAAATATCATTAAGGTAGAGGCTAATTGCACAAACTTTTACAGGCAATCCTTGAGTTACGACCACAATCGAGCCCAAAGTTTATGGTGCTAAGTGAGAAATTTGTTAAGTGAGTTTTGCCCCATTTTACAACTTTCCTTGCCACATTTGTTAAGTGAATCACTGCAGTTTTTACAATTAGCAACATGGTTGTTAAGTGAATCTGGCTTCCCCATTGACTTGGCTCGTCAGACAGTCGCAAAAGAAGATCACATGGCCCCACAGACACTGCAACAGTCATAAATGTGAGTCAGTTGTCAAGGATCTAAATGTAAATCACAAGACCATGGGGATGCAGTCGTAAGTGTGAAAATGGTCATAAGTCACTTTTTTCAGTGCCGCTGTAACTTCAAATGGTCACTAAACGAACTGTTGTAAGTAGGTAAAGGTAAAGGTTCCCCTTGCACATATTTGCTAATCGTTCCTGACTCTAGGGGGCGATGCTCATCTCCGTTTCAAAGCCAAAGAGCCAGTGCTGTCCGAAAACGTTTCCGTGGTCATGTGGCCGGCATGACTAAACACCAAAAGCGTTTAGCGTTACGGGGCACTAGGGATTCGAACCGCTGAACTGCCGACCTTTCGATCGACAAGCTCAGTGTCTTAGTCACTGAGCCACCACATCCCTTGTTGTAAGTATTTATTTTAGTATTTATAATATTATTTTATTTATTTATTCAATTTATATGCCGCCCCTCTCCGAAGACCCAGGGCGAAGTAGACAACTACCTATATGTTTATTCAGAAATGAGTCTCATTAAGAATTCTTTCCTATCTAGAATTGCAGACTATAATGGCATAAAATATTTCTTTGTACGGAAAAAAAAGGAGGCGGTGGGGAAACATTACAGCTACACATTTTTGTTGTACTGGAAGTAAAGCAGTATTTCCCATAGACTTAGCATTCACTGTAGACCTTGGAGGTTTAAACGAACACACACATGAATTTTTAGTTTAAGTAAAGAATAATTGTTATATGAGGAGATTTGGAGAATTGTAAGCACGAAATGATTTTAACCGATTGAGATGCTGTCTATAATTGTTTGTAAGAATTGATATTTTTATGTTATTGTTGTTGTGTTTTTATTTTATTTTTTTTTATTTTATCTTTAATCTAAAATAAAACTTTTTCAAAAAAAAAAAAGAAATCATATGCTTGTCTTTTTCCTTATAAATGCTTGGAATATTCATGTAATTTAATACAGAAACAGCAAGGACTAAAGAAAAATGATTGGGTGCATCATTATTATTATTTTTTAAATAGACTTTCTACATATCTTTGTGTAGAGCCAAAGTCTGCAGCAGCTAAGAGTCACTAAATCACACCCCAATTTTAAAAGGTAAGGAAGCCTTCCCTTGAAATTATCTCTCCCTTGAGTTTTATTGTGTGTTGAAACCGTATATATGTCATTCCATCTTATTATGCCGTTCTCTGTTGTACATTGCTTTACCGTGAAACTGTTAGGGACTGTATATCATGCCTAATCCAAGCCCAGGAAAGGGGCGAGAGGGAGCTTATCCGTAATAGATGGATGTCCTCAATTTTCTGGCACTTGCTGTAATAAAAGTTCTATATAACCCAAATCAAGGCAAGGTCACTCGAGCATCGTCGGGAACCTGGTCACCTGTCGAGGGCTTTAACTCTTCCAAAGGGTCGTAGACACACAAGGTGAATGGCATCCTGAGGACTTCAAGTCGGGCAGGGATAGTATATAATTTATATAGACGTTCTTATGGTTTTCAAAATCCTTCACCTAGAAGAGTTGAGCAATTTTTTTTTCCTCTTGAAAAGCGCTGAAGGAAGGACAGTGTTACTACGCCCATGTTGTAGAACAGTGTTGGCGAACCTTTTCCGCATCGAGTACCGAAATGGGAGCATGCGTGCGTGCCGGAAACTGGAAAAGCAGCCACTTGTGGTGCATGTGCACGCCGGGAAGATTATCTTCCGGTTTCTGGCACGCGCATGTGCACTGTCCACCTGTTCCGATTTCCGGCGCTCCCGTGCGAGTGAAGATCAGCTGGCTGACACACCGGAACCCGGAAGAGCAATGGGCGAGGGCTCGCATGCCCGGAGAGGTATGTGCCACTTCCGGCACATGTGCCATAGGTTCCTCGACACAGTTGTAGACAAATGTGGAGAGTGAGAGGGTCTTTCTCAGATTTTAAGGTGCAAGAAAAGTCAGGGGTGACCACCTCATCATTCGTATCTTGATGGTTTATCTTCCACCCTTAAAGCATCTCAAAGCATCTCAAAATGTACTGCCATAAAGATCAGCCAGCATGACCAATTGGTGTATTGTGCAGGGATGATGGAACCTCTAGTCCGATGCATCTATATGCCAACATATTGGGGGAAACTGTATGGCATGATAATATCTCACCGGAATGCTTTGGTTGAGCTACTATATTCATGTTTGATCGAATCAATATTTAGTGTTATACTAAATATGGATGTTCCACTCCATTCTCACCTCACTTCTCTCTTATTTTATAATGCAGCAGTTCTAGGTTTCATACCGTGTTTCTCCAAAAATAAGATCCTGTCTTATATATTTTTGAACCCTGGAATAAGCACTTGGCCTTATTTTTGGGGAGGTCTTATTATTTTGGGGTGTGTGGAGCAAGACGGGGCTCCTCTTGCCATCTTACCTGATTTCCAGCTCTCCCTCCCTAACCCTAACCAGAGGAAATGGTGGGGACCAGCTGCGCATGCTTTTAAATATTTTTGGGGAGGGCTTATTTTCAGGGGAGGGCTTATTTTCAGGGGAGGGCTTCCAGTGGGCCCATTTTTCGCCCTCCCAGAGCCTCCGTGCAGCCCCTGCACTTACCTGGCATCCAAAAAGGGCTGCGTGGAGACTCCTGGGAGGGGAGGGGCAGGGTGGGCGGAGTCAGCAAATCCTTGCAACGACCGGTTCGACGAACCAGATTAAAATTAACATCCGGTTTTCCTGAACCGGTGCGAACCGGCTGAATCCCACTCTGTATAGCAGCGAGGCATGTCGCGCATACAATCTCACAAGGAAAAACAAAACAAAAGAAAAGCAAACAACAGACAAAACAAATACAGTCTGTTTTACGAATCGTGTTTTATGAACCCCCACAAAACAACGTAGTGCATTAGGAACATTCCTTGTAGTTGTTAACACTATTTTATCTGCTTAAAAACAGAGAATAATTCATGGAACGATCCTGGGACCAGTTCTCTTTGTGATAATCCCATTAAAGTCAGAGGAATTACTCAATTAACAATCACCTACTGGCATTTTGAAGGAAACCCTGAGTGAAGTACACTCATATCCAACGTACGACTAGTGATTGACTTTTTTTTCCCCCCAGATGATTACATCCTGTTTCACGGGGAAAAAAACCATCCGCCGAATTCGATAGAATGGAAGAGACTTCTAAAACACAGCTGGTTTGTGCAAATCAATTATAGGTCAGCACGGCTTGATAAATTATTAAGTACCTCAAAGGGGGGCATACTGACAATGAAGGCCCTTTTTATTTCCAATTCAGTGGGTTATATCAGATTTAGCTTACTTCAGACAACAAAATGATTTTATGGGGGGTTTTCTATTATTAAAAACCAGCCTTACCTCTGCTATAAAAGAGTGCTTTAAAATGAGACACGTATTTTCTTTTAAGTTCTAGCCCGTTTGTTAAATGGTATTAAAAGATGTCAGAATATTTATACTTGGGCTTTTTTGCAAAACTGGGAATTTTTTTAACAGTTGCACATTTTTAGAGCTTTCTGGTAAAACTTTTATCCGGAAGACATTAAACGTCGCGGTGTTTCTCAAACTGCTACTTGTACTTGCAATTTCAATAATCTGGCTATACCAGATTGTAAACCTACAGTTGCAAATAAGAGGTAACACTAAATTATGATGTGTATTTGTGTGTGGGGAGAGAGAGAGAGAGAGAGATGATAAGGGATGGGTATGATAGATAGATGATGGATGGATGGATGGATGGATGGATGGACGGACTGACAAAAAGATAGACAGAAGATAGAAGACAAATAGACAGACAGACAGACAGAAGATAGATAGAAAATAGATGGATGGATGGATGGACAAACAGACAGATAGAAGATAGATAGATGTCAAAAGGGTATTGTGGCTCCCGGTGTTTTCTTTTCTGTGGGAAATTGGTCCAAATGGCTCTTTGAGTGCTTACGGTTGCTGACCCCTGTTCTAATTCAATATTTGGTTCATATTTATTATGGTTTTTTCTTCTTCTTTTGAATGCAAGGAAGTTAAAACATGGCTAGTTTTCAATATTTGTAGGCTGCTCGTCTTATAAAGATAACCACTGCGTCTTGCCACCATTTATGAATTTAAATTCTTTCCTTCATCTTTCTTTCAATGACCTGAATATGATGGGTTCTTAATTAACATTTTCCAAGCAGGATCCACTGTCAGAATCCACTGGAAATGTATCTTTGTCTTAGGGATTTATGACTTCAAGCTGACATGAATTACATATATGCAAATGAGAGGCTGCTGGGAGGCGAGCATATAGCCTTCTATTTTGCATAATTTCCCCAAGACACTGAATTAGATTCTTTGTCAATTTATTAAGCACATGTATTTGTTTTAAAGGGAGGTCAGGAAGAGTTCCAAGTCTTGACTTTTTTAATGATTGTTTGCTGTCAACTTGAGAATTTTGGGTGGGAAATAATCACTGGGCATCTGAAATCAAGGGACTTCAGCGGACAAGTATAAACACAGAGGGGAAAAAAACGATGATATTAGGCAGTGATTGGCATATTCATCAAAGGGAAAAGGGAATAATCATTTTTCAGATGATACTCTTGTGTCCAAGTCCTCTTTGGAATTACCGGTCCATTGTTCACCCCTGCAACAGATGCAAAATATTGTGTTCTGCTATCTAAAGAAATGAAACACAAACTGAGAGATATTTTGATAGGAATGGACAGAGAAAGTTTTCACGAAGGAAGGCGAATATGCGTGTCCCAGGATAAAGTTTTACCCAAGAGAAAGGTTTACCCACTTCTGTTCATTGGCTACCCACAGTTATCATCATAGCTTTACTTGGAATTCTGCTTTACTGGTTCAGGAAAATCATTTTCTATTTCACCAGCAGAAATAGATTCTTACCATAGATTAACCTACAGACTTCAACAATTGTGGGGTTCCGATACTCAAATGGGAAACCTTTTGATCCTGTATCCTAAGAAGAAAGCCGAGCAACTATCCAGTGACTTACTTATCTTGATAAAACACTTACGGATCAATCAATAAATAAATGTGTTTGTCGAGCTTCCTCTTAATGAGATTTTTATCCAAAGGATGGATATGCATACCTTTATATGCATTCTGTACTAAGCCAATGGAATCATCACATTGGTTTCAGTCAGGATTAAAATATTGTCCTTGCCTTGTTGAAACGTTTACACCAAGGCTTATTCCAAATGTAACTAATTTCAAAGTGGAAGCAAATAAGGAACGTGCAATCAGGAGGCAAACATTATTACGTAAAAATGAGTGATCTTCTAAGCTTAAATCTGTTTTTAATAAGAAAAAGTGGTCCCGGGAGACTTGGAGAATTACAGCCAAAGTCTTTTCTTTTGAGTACATTATTTGTGCTACCCCACTGGCTTCCGAACGGAACATAAGTAAATACAGATTGCATGGTGAGTCTGATAGGGCTTCTTAATTGTTTTTCTTGTAAAGCAGATTAGCAGATCAGAAAGCTTAACATTAAAAAAAAAAAACTGATTAATCTCAGCCTCCTAGTAATATGCTAATGGGAATATGATTTCTCTCCGGTATTGCTATTTGTCTACATAATCACTTTATCAACTCCAGATGTTAGGGGTCGAAAGTCAGTCTTCTCAAATGTAACGGGATTGCCTTTAAAATTATGCAGAGACAATTTAAGGGCGGGTGGGTGATAAGATTTTTCTATATTAATGAAAAAGAGACAGTAAGCAAAACAAAGAATGCTAATTGTGGAAACCTTTTCAGGAAAAGTGTATTTTTGAGGTTTGATGGCTAATAACATTTTTTTGTTTTTTGGAAGTTTCAAGATAATCCTATTCCATTGCTGGAATGGCCTGGGAATAGCCCAGACCTTCACCCAATTGAAAAGAAACTTGTTCATCAGAAGTGACCCAATAAAACCCAGTTAATAGAAGCAATCCTTCAATCTTGGTTTCACATTATAATAGCTGCAGAACTAAAAGACTTAGTTTACTCCATGGGAAGACATTGTAAGGCCGTAATTCATGCTAAAGTTTACCCAACTAAGTATTAACTGACATGGTGATAATTTTTGTATATCTCGTTTTTTTCTATGGTGATAATTTTTGGATATCTTGTTTTTTCTACGTGTTTCACTTTCCTTCTTTAGACTGTAACTGCTATTCTAATAGCAAATCCTTCATTAAAGTTATTGCATTACATTCTTGATTAAATGATCTTTCCATTGATATATAATTTTATGGTACTACTAAAAAAAAAATTGGTGTTATTAGCTAGTTTTAAGAAAATACACTTTCCCCAAAAGGTTTCCACAATTTTGGCCATTACTGTGGAAAGTGTAAATCAGAATCAGAATAGAGCTTGGAGGTCTTCTATGGGAAGTGATTCTGAGGAAGGAAAAAGTTTTGAGAGATTTCTAGATGTGACAAGCATTTGAAGATTCATATAAGACTGATGGGATAAATAATAAACGGTATTTGAATTTAGCTTGGTTCTTCCCAAAATGTTAATTGAAGGAACCATTTGCATGGCAGACTGGATATCAAGGAAGAATTCAGAGAGTGAGAATATAAAAAGGAGGACTTTTTGAAAATATGGAAATATTTGATACTTATTAGTATCAAATTCCCAAGTACATTTGTAATTAAGCTGTGCATAATTATAAAGTCAAAACGCACAAGCGGATGTTAGGACTACAAAGTACTCCTAATTTCTTCCTAGTTTTAACCCAAAGTGGCTCTGCCTTTTTGTGAATTGATCACAATTTCAATTCACTCAATTTTCTAGATTCCCTAAATAACCAGACTCCAGAAGAGGTAACATCCCCTTAAAATTCAACCAAAATATTTGCATATTTGTTTATTTTATTGCAGCACCTTTTTTATTCAGTATCTCATTTTAACTCAAAGTCTTTGAATTGTTCAATAGAACTATAGCCGATAGGACAGTGGTGAAATCCCCCTCGGATCACCACTGGTTCGCGGTGCGCGCCAAAAGCAGGCTGCATGCGCACATATGCAGTGCCAAAAATGCACTTCACGCAGAAAAAAAGATTTCCCTAGGTAAGTAGAACAGCGAGGGGGAGAAGAGCTGTGCCGAACGATTTAGCTTCGCTAGAAAGCAGGATTTCCTGCTTTCTAGCGAAGCTAAACCAAGCGGCACAGCTTATCATTGGAAATACCGGTTCAGACAAACTGGTAGCTCTTTTTTAAGCTACCGGTTTGACTGAACCGGTAGCTAACTACACTGTTACCTTCCCACCAAAGGTGGTCCCTATTTTTCTACTTGCATTTTTTTAACATGCTTTCGAACTGCTAGGTTGGCAGAAGCTGGGACAAGTCATGGGAGCTCACCCTGTTACACGACACTAGGGTTTCAAACCGCTGAACTGCCGACCTTTCGATCGACAAGCTCAGCGTCTTAGCTGCTGAGCCACCGCATCCTTTTTTATTCTCACATTAGAAATGCGTTTTTGTATAACTATGTCCCTTCTCACAAACTATAGGCTCTATTTCTCCCACTCCTCCTAGAAATGCTGACATTTGGAAATCAAAACAAGGAGAGAAATGAACAAAAAATGGGTAGTAATAGAGTAGAACCCCCCCACCGCGCTAAAAGCATTAAAGCATGTTTTAATCCTGGTGCCTTAGATCAGTAATCATCAATTTAATATTAAGGCCCTTTTGTATAAACTCAGTTAAGAAGGAAGGCGCCCTTCTTCAAAATCCTACATAACTGTAGTTCATTTGCATTGGGTGAGACCTTGCACTGAATCTAAAGTGGAAAAAAATATGTGGCTGTAAAAAAAAAGATCTGATTACTAATGCTTCCTAGAGTCCCACATGTGATAGTGTAGTGATGGAATGCCTTCATTAGGAGAAATACATATGTACCTTTTTCTGGTGGGCCAATTCTCCTTCGCTCTACAGTCAGACTTCAAGAAAAATTACATTATTATGTTGCATTTCCAAAAAGCTTGGGGGCCCATTATGCGCCCTTGGAGCATAAGGGAAAAAAATCCACTGTATGCTTGAGCTGCATTTGGTGGATAATTATAATTTATATCCTGCTCAAAACCTCCTTTTCTTGGCTGACGTTTGCTTTCTTTGGTGACTCTTCTTTACTAAAAAGGCAGAAAGACTTTCAGAAGTGTCTTTAAATTATGTAGTTTCTTCATAAAATTGATATATACCGTATATGAACCAAATGATAAAGTGGAATATTTGTAGCTCAGGGGCTTGAAATGAGGGGTCCTTGGTCCTCTCTGAGATGGGTTGTTTTCTTGCAAACGTTTCCTTGTGGAAACTAAATGTTACCTAGTTTGGTAATGAAATGTCTGCAAGAAAAATCTATAGAGATTCTCAGTCATCCAGGTCGTGGTTGTCCCAAAAGTGCTTTTTTCAGGAGGCAACTGGACTTTCTTGCTTTTCTTGTTCAGCTTCTTGGATGAGAAGCGAAACGTCTTCAAAAGAAAAAAAAACCCAGAAAGCAGGGGTGAAATGCTCCCGGTTCAGACCGGATCGCCCGATCCGGTAGTGATGGTGGCGGGTGGTTCGGAGAACCGGTAGCAAAAATCCCTGCCCCCCGCCCCATGCCCAGCTGAGCCGCGCGATCATCAGAGGCTTTTTTTTATTATTTTTAAAAGCATTTTTTCTACAACCTCTTCGGCCAAAAAAAATGCTTTTAAAAGTTAAAAAAAAAAAGCCTCTGATGATCCTGCAGCTCAGCTGGGATCGTCAGAGGCTTTTCTGAAGAGGTTGTAGAAAAAAATGCTTTTAAAAGCCTCTGACGATCCCAGCTGAGTTGCCTGATCGGCAGAGGCTTTTAAAAGAAAAAAAAGCCTCTGTCGATCAGGCAACTCAGCTGGGATTGTCGAAGCCTTTTGAAAGGATTTTTTACAACCTCTTTGCCAAAGAGGTTGTAGAAAAAAATGGTTTTAAAAGTAAAAAAAATAAATAAATGGCCACGCCCACCCAGTCACATTACCCCACCACCACCACCACCAAACCACGCCACACAGAACCGGTAGTAACAAATTTTAGATTTCACCACTGCCAGAAAGTCCAGTTTCTGAAAAAAACACCTTTGGGACAACTGTGACCTGGATGACTGAGAATCTCTACAGACTTTTAGCTATACAGTTTGGGATGAACAGCCTTGGAATGGTGTGGGAATAGGAATGGATTTCCAGAGAAGAAAAAATTGCAGACTTCAGGAACCATTTGCACCACTCAGGCGAGACCCTGAGGACACAGATAAACCTCCAAGTGCTTCAACGACCCTCTAAAAGGATGCAAATGACCAACTGTCTGCAAGGAATATACCATATTTTTCGGAGTATAATACGTACTTCCCCCCCTTAAAAGTGGGTGAAAATTTCAGTGAGTCTTATAGACCGAATATGGGCCCATTTTTGGGCTCCCGAACCCTCCGCACATCGCGTTTTCACCCTCCCTAACCCTCAGAAGCACTCTGCAGGCCAAAAATGGGCACGTTTTTGGTGAAAACGGGATGTGCAGAGAGGTTTGGGAGCCCAAAAATGGGCCTGTTTTTGGCCTGCAAAGCAGGGGTGAAATCCAGCAGGTTCTGACAGGTTCTGGAGAACCGGTAGCAGAAATTTTGAGTAGTTCAGAGAACCGGCAAATACCACCTCTGGCAGAGTGGGGTGGGAATAGAGATTTTGCAATATCCTTCCCCGTGGAGTGGGGTGGGAATGGGGATTTTGCAGTATCCTTCCCTTGCCATGCCCACCAAGCCACGCCCACCAAGCCACACCATGCCCACCAAGCCACGCCCACAGAACCGGTAGTAAAAAAATTTGGATTTCACCACTGCTGCAAAGTGCTTCTTCCTCTAAATCTAGGTGCGTCTTATAGTCCGAAAAATACGGTAAATCCTTCCATTTCCCACTATCCTGTCAGAGCTGAAGAAGCTTCTTGGATGAGAAGCGAAACGTCTTCAAAAGAAAAAAACAAGAAAGTCCAGTTGCCTTCTGAAAAAAGCAACTTTGGGATGGTCTGCAAGAAAACAGCCAAGCTCAGAAAGAACCAGGGACCCCTTGTATAAATCAATTTGGTGAAATGCCCTATTTTTTAAGAGTTAATATTCTGCATTCCCAAGTCATTGTGGAGCAAACGATATACCTGGGTAGATTAGCTTCTGCTGCAAAATGCATATTACCTTTTTTCAAAAACCTCAGGATTGCTTTGTCTGCAGTCTTGCCCCCAAAGAGGGGGGCGGGGAGGAAAATATCTCCAATTCTGATTTCCTTGCAGGACCCTTTAATGTTGACTTTGATGGGGAAGTGTGTGAGCAGGTGTGTGTTTTTTTAAAAATGGTTTGTAGTATGTTGTTAAATACTTTTAATTGTAAGTGTCATCCTGGTGTTTTCAATTTATTTTTGTGTGCTGCTGAGTTAGGCTCATTTTAATCGTGCTGTTATTGTAATGATTCCCCCTTGGAAATCAGGGGTGTTTGGTGAACATCAGAACTGGTAGAACAAAGGAAAAGACAGGTGTGCCAGCCAACCTATCTGAGATCAGTTCTGCTCCGTAATACCTCTTCCTTAGCAATGGCATTAAGAAGAGTGATCCTTAAGATACCTAAATGCACTTCAGATGATTCCTTCCTTTGCTTCAATAGATTTACACACTATCCTATCTGATGGTCTCATGGAGGAGAAGAAATTTTACCTAACTGTTGTATCTTCTAGTTAGATTCCTGATCTAACTAGGGAGGAGCATTTTTCCATTATTTGGCTTTAAGGAAGGGATGCAAATTTTGGGAAGGGACATGGTGCTGAAATACCATCAGAATACAGCATTGGAAGGGACCTTGGAGGTCTTCTAGTCCAACCCCCTGCTCAGACAGAAGATCCTATAACATTTCAGACAAATGGTTATCCTATCTCGTCTTGAAAAGCTCCAGTGTTAGAGCCCCCACAACTTCTGGAAGCAAGTTATTGCAATGCTGATTGATTGTTCTGTGAGGAAATTTCTCCTTAGTTCTAGGTTGCTTCTCTCCTTGATTAGTTTCCATCCATTCCTTCTTGTCCTGCCTTTGGGTGCTTTGGAGAATAGTTGATCCCCTCTTCTTTGTGGCAGCCTCTCAAATATTGATATGTCAGTATCATGTCACTACTCCTAGTCCTTCTTTTCATTAAACTTAGACATGCCCAATTCCTGCAACAGTTTTTCATGTTTTTAGCCTCCAGGCCCATAATCCTCTTTGTTGCTCTTCTCTGCACTCTTTCCAGAGCCTCAACATCTATTTTACATCATGGTGACCAAAACTGTATTCCAAGTGTGGTCTTACCAAGGCATCATAAAGTCATATTAATACTTCATCTTTGTTGTTCTTTTTTGCATTCTTTCTAGATTGCCGGGGAGCTGGGGGGAGAGAGAGAGGGAGGGAGGGAGGGAGGGAGAGGGAGAGATATGGATAGATAAAGATAGATAGAGATAGACAGACAGATAGATAGAGACAGACAGATAGATAGATAGATAGAGAGAGAGAGAGAGAGAGAGAGAGAGACAGACAGACAGACAGATAGACAGACAGATAGGTAGAGATAGAAATATAGATAGATAGAGAGATAGAGATAGATAGATAGATAGATAGATAGATATAGATAGAAAGAGATATAGATAAATAGATAGACAGACAGATAGATAGAGATAGAGATAGATAGACAGACAGACAGATATAGATAGATAGATAGAGAGATAGAGATAGAGAGATAGATACATAGATAAAGAGAGAGAAAGATAGATGGAGATAGATAGATAGATAGATAGATAGATAGATAGATAGATAGATAGATAGATATAGAGACATAGATGAGATATAGATATATAGATAAAGATAGATAGATAGATAGATAGATAGATAGATAGATAGATAGATAGATAGATAAATAGATAGATATGGAAGGAGGGAGGGAGGGAAAGAGAGGTCTGCATATAGTCACGATTTGTTCCCTGCTGATTGAATCAGCTTCTGAACTGGTTATGAGAACTGACAAAGTGACGTGATTCAAGTCAGCAGACAGTTGAAAGCACAGAGAGTCGTTTCATTATGTACGCAGATAATTGCTTTAATTGGGATATTTATTATTTTTATTTTAATGAGGGATGTCAAAAAAAAGGAAAAAAAAAACATGACTTGAATTGAATTGGAATACTTTGACTGGCCAAGTGTGCTTAGACACGCAAGGAATTTGTCTCATGTGCAGGACCTTTCAGTGTACTTGCAAACAACAGAAGAATACTAATAACACTAATAATAATAAAAGCGTGCAACCAGTAGGAAGGGGATGTAAGAGGTAATAAAATAATACTGCAGCCACACTCTGTGGGTTAATATACATACACATTAGATAGAACTTAGTAGCCACCGTATATTGTCAGCTGCAAGAATTAGGTGCCCAGCAGAGTGATGGCATGGGGGAAGAAACTGCCTTTGTGTTTGCTTGTTTTGACCTATAGCAAGGTTGTTTTGACCCAGCTCCCCAAATACGACAAACCCTCTGTAGTTGAACTCAAAGATTCCTTTAGTAGGAGCACCGGCAAACCCGACAAGAAGTTTCTCTCTCACTGCAGGCTAACAATTCTGTCCGGCAGGGAGATGAATAGTTGTCTGCCGCATCTATTCATCTCCTTCCCCTGCCTTTTATCCCCAGAGCTAGAGTGGGGCTTCGCTAGCAGCGGTGGCTCTTCTGTCCCAAGGACCGGCCCATAGATTTCCACTGCTCTCCTCTCCTCTGCCTTCTTTGCATCTATGCGTCAGGCACTGGACCCAGCTGTTCCTCCTCCTCCTCATCAGCCACCTCCAGACCTGAAGGCTGTTGACTCTCCATCTGAGGGCTGATGGATGTCTCAGGCTCCGTCTCTGTCTCTCTCTGTCTGCCAGCTCCATTCCCTCTTCCCCCTCAGAGCTCTCAGGTTGCCTTGATGCTGGCCTGACTCCCACGCCTCCTCCTCCTCCTCTGATTCAGCTTTTGGAGGGGCCAAAGGCCGACAGGCCTCAACAAGTGTAATGGCCAATAGGAGTCTTTTAAGGGGAGGAGTTGAAATAGTTTATGTCCAGGTTCTGAGGGATTTGTAGCTATTTTCTCAGCCCTCCTTCTGATCTGCGCAACATACAGGTCTTCAATGAAAACAGGCTGGTTGCAATTGTTTTTCTTCTGTAGTCCTAACTAACCGTTGAAGTCTCTGGTGTACTTCAACCAGAAGTCCTGTTTGTTTGCTGAATCAAACCAGACAGTTATCGAAGTACAAATGACAGACTCGATAATTCCTCTGTAAAACTGTACGCTATGTGTAAAATGAGAAAAATGAAGACAGCCCCTCCATGAATTGTGTTTGAATTCATTTATTTTATTTATTTGTCAAACATGTATAAGATAACAGGTGTAAGTATAAACATGATTATGAATACAGGCAATGGATACGAATAAATGGGGATGGTAGGCACGCTGGTGCGCTTATGGACGCCCCTTGCAGACCTCTTAGGAATGGGGTGAGGTCCACAGTAGACAGTTTAAGGTTAAAGTTAAAGTCTGGGGAAGAGCCTTGGTACTACAGTGGTTTAAAGCACCCTGTTATTAACACAGCTGCCTGCAATTTACTGCTGGTTCGAATCTCTCCAAGGCTCAAGGTTGACTCAGCCTTCCATCCTTTCTAAGGTAGGTTAAATGAGGACCCAGTTTGTGGGGGCAATAAGCTGACTTTGTATAAATATACAAAAGTATGAAGGCTATTGCTTAACGCATTGTAAGCCGCCCTGAGTCTCCGGAGAAGGGCGGCATATAAATCAAATAAATAAAAAAAAAAAGTAACCACAGAGTCAGGTAGTGCATTCCAGGCGTTGACCACTCTGTTGCTGAAGTCATATTTTCTGCAATAGTTTGGAAAGGTTTACCTTGAGTTTGTATCTATTGTGTGCATTGTTGTGGTTGAAGCTGAAATATTGATTGACAGGTAGGACATTGTCAGGGGTGGGTTCTACTTACCTTTACTACCAGTTCGCAACGGGGCCGCACGAGCACTTCTGCGCATGTGCAGAAGCTTCCTGATGACCTTGGGGTCAGTAGGCAGAGCCTCCCACCAGTTTTACTACTGGTTCTATAGAACCGGTCTGAACCGGGGGCAACCCACCACTGGACATTGTAGCAGATAATTTTATGTACTACACTTAGGTCAGACCGAAGGCGGCGTAGTTCTAGGTTGTCTAAGCCCAAAATTTGAAGCCTGGTGGTATAAGGGATTCTGTTGTGAGCAGAGGAGTGGAGGACTCTTCTCGTGAAATACCTCTGGACTCGCTCAATTGTATTAACATCCGATATACAGTGCAGGTTCCAGGCAGATGAGCTGTTGATTCAGATTAAATCTTTATTTTATTTTAATTTGATTCAGGTTAAATCTCTAGAGCTGGAGAACCACAGGCGGGTTGGGTATCATGTAAAGATGCTTCCACTCAACTCCTTTTCCGTCTAGTTCTCAATGTTGAGAATGAAATTCCAGAAGCGTCCAGCTTCGTTTTCTCAAGCAGGTCTCTGTATAACGATGATTTACATCTTCTCCTTGGCTTTCATCGTAGGACATTAATAATGCATCAGCTTGGAGAATATATATATATTTTTCGTTATTACCATATTTATATCCAATCCTCTTTCCAGTGAGCTCAAGGGAACATCGTAATGATGCCTGGGCTAGAATACGGTTTAAAGCCAGAACTTGGAGTGGAAGGGAGTGACGTAGGATATTTTTTCATTCAGTCAAGGTG
The DNA here is from genome assembly GCF_059756535.1 of Pantherophis guttatus. Lineage (NCBI taxonomy): Eukaryota > Metazoa > Chordata > Lepidosauria > Squamata > Colubridae > Pantherophis > Pantherophis guttatus. Next base: position 85,757,261 of record NC_142069.1, read on the forward strand.
CGATGAATATCTCTAAGTCGATTAGTCTCATTCAAAATCCTCCAAGGAACTCTGCCTCTGACATACAGCTTGGAGAGGTCCATGGAATAGAAAGCAGAGAAGGAAGTAACGAAGCAAGTCACTTCTAGTCTTGCTAACGTAACAGCTTGGGCTGGGAGGAAAGGGGGAAAGAAATGAATTCAGGGAACCGGCAGGATCCTCAGTCCATGCGCCCACTCTGCAATTCTTTTTGGATGAGTGGCAAGACTGTGAAGGGTGGAGAAAAGAGGGTGTAGGATTTTTGGGTGAGTCCGTCTACCGCATACTCTCATTGCCTATAAAGGTAAAGGTTCCCCTCGGACATACGTGCTAGTCGTTCCCAACTCTAGGGGGCGGTGCTCATCTCCATTTCAAAGCCAAAGAGCCAGCACTGTCCAAAGATGTCTCCGTGATCATGTGGTTGGCATGACTAAATGCCAAAGGCGCACGGAACGCTGTTACCTTCCCACCAAAGGTCCCTATTTTTCTACTTGCGTTTTTTACATGCTTTCGAACTGCTAGGTTGGCAGAAGCTGGGACAAGTAACAGGAGCTCACCCCCATTACACGGCGCTAGGGATTCGAACCGCTGAACTGCCGACCTTTTGATCGACAAGCTCAGTGTCTTAGCCACTAAGCCACCGCATCCCTCTCATTGCCTATAATCTAGTTTTATTCATTGTTTTACCAACTTCAGTAGGAGGAGAGCAGCCAGATGCAGGGGGGGCGGAGTCAAATAAGTCATCAGCCTAGAGTCCTTACGTTGCCACAAATGGTCCAAGTTCAACCCCTCTTGAATTCCACCGACCTTTATCTGGCACCAGTTTAATGCTGACACTTAGTTGACTAGATTCTTGTGATCCATTAATTGGAACTTAATGGGTGGCCCCAATTCTTCCCATTGGAAAACTCCCTCTGTTTTTCTATTCCTTCCCTTCCTCTCTTTCTCTTACATTATATTTCATTGGGTGTGGGTTTTTTCCCCCATAGTCCTAGTTTTGATTCCTTTTTCTCTCCAATATAGATCTTTCCTGCAAATCATTCATTATTATATTTTTAACCATGCAAATTATGACAGTACATTTATGTGGGTTAATTTTCCTGGGTCTCGTAAGTAGGGTTTGTTTTTAATACAGTTTGCTTTGATCTTAAAGGAGCTGCATATATTTGTTTATTTATTTATCTATTTAATTGATTCATATGGCTTCCCATCTCGCACAGGTGACTCTGAGAGGCTTAGACTAATATCTTATATTGGTTCTAATGTTGGACTGGAGGTTAAATCGTATGATGAATGGTTGAGGGTGGTAGCTATGACAAGTCTACCAAAGAAAACGATTAGGGGGATCAAGATAATTGTCTTCCAGTATTTGAGGCAGTGGTGGGTTGCCCCTGGTTCGGACCGGTTCGCAAGAATTGGTAGTAAAACCAGCGGGAGGCTCCGCCCACTGACCTGGACGTCATCAGGAAGCTTCTGCACATGCGCAGAAGAGCGCACGCATGAGCGAAGCAAGAGTGCGTGTGCGGCCCCGTTGTGAACTGGTAGTAAAGGTAAGTAGAACCCACCCCTAATTTGAGGAGTCATCACATAGAAGAAGGGATTGACTCAGAGGTGGTATTCAGCCGGTTCGGATCAGCTCGGGAGAACCGGTAGCGGTGACTGTGGGTGGGGGTGGGCCCGCCCCGCCCGGGCCCGCCCAGACATAATGCTGTCCTATTTAGCCATGTTTTTGAGGCCGGGCGCATGTGGGGAAGGGACATGCGCAGTGGTGGGATTCAGCCAGTTCGCACCTTTTCGGGAGAACCGGTTGTTTACTTTCTAAGCAGTTCAGAGAACCAGTTGTTGGAAGAAATCTTATTTTGTTTTTTTCCACTTTACAGGGCTAATCCTGTAAGGAAGGCAGGAAGGAAACATTCTGCTGGTGTTTCTAACCTAATCTTTCTTGCCGCGCTTACAGAAACTGCCTCTCCGGTTAACCCTTATTACATTGTAACAGCTAAGGCAAAGAGCCCAGTGACGTGAGTGACGTTGAGTTGGCCATGCCTACATGGTCACATGACTACCGAGCCACGCCTACCCAGCTGGTTGTTAGGGTAGAGAACTGGTTGTTAAATTATTTGAATCCCACCACTGGACACGTATGAGCAAAGTGCATGCACGGAAGGCCGGGCACATGCACAGAAGGCGAACTGGTGGTAAGAATATGTGAAACCCACCCCTGGATTGACTTATTCTCCAAAGCACCTGAGGACCAGACAAGAAGTAATGGGTGGAAGCTTGTTAAAGAGAGATCCAACCTAGAAGTAATTTCCTAACAGCGAGAACAATTAATCAGTGGAACAGCTTGCTTTCAGAAATTGTGGGTGCTCCATCACTAGAGGTTTTCAAAAATAGACCGGACAATCATTTGTCTGGGATGCAATAAAGGTTTCCTGCCTTGAGCAGGGAGTTGGACTAGAAGACCTCTGAGATCCCTTCCAGCCCTATGATTCTATCTTCTATCTTCTGTGTTCTAGAGCTGTGTTTCTCAACCTTGAAGAGCTGTGGACTTCAACTCCCAGAATTCCGGCTAAGGAATTCTGGGAGCTGAAGTCCAGACATCTTCAAGCTGTCACCTAAGATACCGTGTGTGTGTGTGTGTGTGTGTGTGTGTGAGAGAGAGAGAGAGAGAGAGAGAGAGAGAGAGAGAGAGAGAGAGGGAGGGAGGGAAGGATGGAGGGAGGGAGGGAGAGGGAGAGATCTAAGATATCTCAGACAGCAACCATTCACAAACACGATGGTAATAGGACAACAAAACCTTCCATGTGAAACTGATTAAGGTCTGGTCAGTTTCAGGAAGCAGAGGTTTTAATTCAATAACCGAGATCACAGAGCTGAGCTTGTTATCTAGCTGTTGCACTTTTTAGGGAAGTGCTGTGCTTAAGCTATCTCTTCATCCTACAAGGGGCCAAAAAATGTTTTAAAAACAGGTCAGGCACGCACTCAATAAGATAACTGTATCTGAATGACAGGGCACAACCAGCAATCTTCACAGCATCTCTCTCTCTCTCTGTGTCTCTGTCTCCCTCTCCCTCTCTAATTCTCTCTCTCTCTCTCTCTCTCTCTCTCTCTCTCTCTCACACACACACACACACACACACACACACACACACACACATACACTCAAGGTTTGCTTAGTGACCATGTCACTTACGGATCATTTCACTGCAAGCAATTGCAGCCACTAAATGAGTTCTACCAGTATGGTGGCCATAGCAGCCCAGTCGAAAGCTGGCTCCTTTGTACACACAATATCAGCACGGCCACAAAATTCACACTGGTATGACTTTTATTGACTATTTTTGAATCCCCTGTGGATACTGGATATTGCCGCATTCATCGTAGAAAGCAATGATTTTTAATGGAATTTTATTTGATGAGTGGCGAAAAGAATATCCCGGGTTTCAAATTAAATTTTATTTGCTTTCTCATACGGGTTTTCTAGATGTTCCTGCTGAAATATTCGTTATGCTAGTTCGTGGCCAAAGGGCCTGCTTTAATATAACGTGGTTTCATTAAAAGTCATATTGTTTATCCAGAAGCTAATGCTGTCAGTATCTATTGATTCATAGCGAAGGTAATTTTGTATTTTTTGATAGCGAGTCAAGAAACATTAAAGCGGCTGTTACTTCTTATGACTTCAAAGGAAATATATGACAACGTGTTCGGTATTTGTCAGAATATACACTGATAGGCAAAGAACAGGAATAAAGTTTTTTAAAAGCAAAATTCTGATTTTGGGGCAGAAACTGCTTTGTTAAGTTATAGCAACCAATTTGCTGTCACGCTGATTACTTGTGAAATGTAAACTTCTATTAGCAATAATAGCAATAGCACTTTAGACTTATATACCGCTTCACAGTGCTTCACAGCCCTCTCTAAGCGGTTTACAGAGTCAGCCTATTGCCGCCAACAATCTGGGTCCTTATTTTACCGACCACGGAAGGATGGAAGGCTGAGTCAACCTTGAGCCCCATCAGGATCGAACTCCAGGCAGTGGGCAGAGTCAACCTGCAATACCCACTGCACCACCAGGAAGGAGAATGAAAAAGGGAAGAAGGAAAGAAGGAAGGGAGGGAGGGAGGGAGGGAGGAGCAATAGCACTTAGACTTATATACCGCTTCACAGTGCTTTATAGCCCTCTCTAAGCGGTTTATAGAGTCAGCCTATTGCCGTCAACAATCTGAGTCCTTATTTTACCGACCACGGAAGGTAAAATTATTTTATTTTTATTTCTACTTTTAAACAAACAACAATAGAGCCTTGGTAGTACAGTGGTCTAAAGCACCCTGTTATTAACATAGCTGCCTGCAATTACTGCAGGTTCGAATCTTACTAGGCTCAAGGTTGACTCAGCCTTCCATCCTTTCTAAGGTAGGTTAAATGAGGACCCAGTTTGTGGGGGCAATAAGCTGACTTCGTATAAATATACAAAAAAGGATGAAGGCTATTGCTGAGCACATTGTAAGCCGCCCTGAGTCTCTGAGAAGGGCGGCATATAAATCAAATTAAAATAAATAAATAAATAAATAAATAGGGTCATCTTAACAGCATATAAATCAAATTAAAAAAAAATATTTCTCCTAAAAGTTATACTTCTAACTTTTGTATTTTTTCTCTCCATGAATTCTTTCCATGACCTAAAGCTACCTGCTATCTACAAACACCTCTTGCCAAATCGATATTAAAGAACTACAACCAGTAGTGGGATTCAAATAATTTAACAACCGGTTCTCTGCCCTAATGACCGGCTGAATGGGTGTGGCCATGATGGGCATGGCCAAGGGGTGTGTTGTGACTCCGACCCCTGAGCCCGTCTTATCGGAGGGAGAAGACTCCGAAAGTGAAGGAGAGGAGTTGGCAAGGCCTCCCCCTCCAGGACCCTCCTCTCTGGCAATGCCTCACGTGTCTTCCGCAGGAGAAGAGATAGACCAGGAGCCAGGCATTTCCGAGCAGCTGCAGTTAGACAGTGACGGAGATAAGTCTTGGCTGGATCCCTGACAGCGTCGGAAAGACAAGCGCACACAGCAGAGAAGGAGGCGTGCCAGAGATTAAGCTGAGTCACTGGACCACACACCACACAGGGGATAAAAGGGGGTGTGGTGGCCATTCAGGCTTTGTGACGGACAAAACTGAAAGCTAGCAAGTCATTCTGTATTTCTGGAACTTTGTTATGTGCTCTGCTTGGACTGATTTTTTGGACTGGACTTGACTATTCTTTGGCTTTTGTGGACTTTTATGTTTTCGGTCGGAGGAGATAAACCTCCCTTTGTAAGTAAAAACTATTGACAAGCAGCCACTGGGTTGCTGCCAATTCTGTTATCAAAGGAAATTCTTGTCTGTTGGTTTATTTTAACTCTTGGTCGACTGCTGGTGTGCGTGTGTGAGACGGGGACAGAACAGGGTGTAACAGGCAGTACTCGGCCTCCTGCACCCCCCCTGGGAGCAAAAATGGGCCACAATGAGGGCGTGCCGCCCCCCCCGTGCCCCGTTTTGAGCCTAGTAGGCCTCTCTGCAGCCTCCTGGGAGCAAAAACAGGCCTCGGGGGCCCGTGCCCCATTTTGGGCCTAGGTGGCCTCTCTGCAGCCTCCTGGGAACAAAAATGGGCCTTGGGGGCCGTGCCACATCCTCCTGTGCCCCATTTTAGGCCTAGTAGGCCTCCTTGCAACCTCCTGGGAGCAGAAACTGGCTGGGGGGGGGCCACGCCGCACCCCCCCATGCCCCATTTTGGGCTTAGTAGGCTTCCCTGCACTTACCTGGGAGCCAAAACAGGGCACGTGGGGACTCCTGAAAGGGGAGGGGAGGAGAGGGGCCAGCCAGCAATTTAACTACCGGTTCGCCCGAACTGCCCCAAACCGGCTTAATCCCAACACTGACTATAATAGGTCATACCTACCACTGGATTCCACATCAACTTCAGTTTCCAAGTACCCTTGCTTTCAAAAACCGGTGTTAATTTATTTATTTAGCTTGATATGGCCACTCATCTCAACTGCATAGACTCTGGAGGGTAAACTGTAGCACAAATTTCTTTCTTTCTTTCTTTCTTTCTTTCTTTCTTTCTTTCTTTCTTTCTTTCTTTCTTTCTTTCTTTCTTTCTTTCTTTCCTTCCTTCTTTCTTTCTTTCTTTCTTTCTTTCTTTCTTTCTTTCTTTCTTGATTAAGTTAGAGAGCAGTTAAAAGTTTTTTGGTTGCATAGAATGTAATATTTTAGGCGGAGGGAATCTCTTGCACACTGAGTATCATATTACTAAAATATGTTGATACTATAAATACAAACCATGACTGAAAGAAAGTAATATCTATCTGGATCACTTCAGCCGGTATGGGATAAATTTAAAAAAAACAAAAAAATATGATGTTGCAATTGGCTTTGGAAAAATAAGAACCAGGAGGCTGTTCAGCAAATTAGGATCGCTCATTATCGTAAGCCAAGTTACAGCCTCTCAGAAATAATGAACCTCCCCACAGAATGCTAACTATAAAGAGAAAACTTTGTACGCCTTTCTAAAGTTCTCGGAAAAAGATGGTCTCGCTTGGGATAAATAAAACTTCAGTTTATTAGTTGAAGAATTTGATTTTCATTTGAATAATTATAGTGATAAATCTTAGCTAAATCTTATCTAAATAATATGGATTTCTATATACATATAAGAACATTTAAAAATGTGTGTGTGTGAGATAGAGAGAGAGAGATAGACAGAAAGACAGAGATAGATGGATGGATGGATGGATAGACAGACATACAGAAAGACAGATACATTAATGTATACATAATTGTTTATAACTATTAATTGTTTATAATTATAATTTATATATAATTACAATTGTCGTCGTAAGTTAAGGACTACTGATAATATTATTATGGCTTGTTATATTTCTAATGGAGTTTTTAAATGTATTTTCATTCTTACTGTTACCTTACTTAATACCTGAAAACTGCAGAAAGTCCCAAAGACTTGAGGTGATAGATAACTGTGTAAATAAACAAATTTGTAGCTATTATGAAATTAGAACTGTAAAGTAAAAGTATTTATTGATGCTATCTACTACAATGTTTCTGAAACTTGCTACTTAGGATGTGTGCACTTAAAGCTGCCAAGGTGGAAAAAAACTAATTACCATATTTTTCGGACTATAAAATGTACCGGAGTATAAGACTCACCTACCTTTTTTGGTGAGGAAAAGAAGAAAAAGAAATCTCCCTCTGCCTCTGAGCAATTTTGCCTCGTTGCAGTAAACAGCAAACAGCCTGCTTTACTTTCAGTTTCGTTTTCAGCATAGCTTGATTAGCACAAGAAAAAAAAAATCTGCTGCAGCAATTTACCTCTTTGCAGCAAGCAGCAGAACCCTGCGCAAAACAGCTGAGAGCAAATCAGCTGAGAGTCGGGAGGCCATCCAATCAACTTGTGCTAATTAGGGCAGGGCAAGGCGGGGCTATATTCGGTGTATAAGACGCACCTAAATTTTCACCCCCTTTTAGGGGGGAAAAAGATGCGCCTTATACTCCGAAAAATATGGTACTAACAGATCAATGTTTTTATTTATTTATTTATTTGGTTCTATTTATATGCCGCCCTTCTCTGGAGGAAGGAAGAAAGGATGGAAGGCTGAGTCAACCTTGAGCCTGGTGAGATTTGAACTTGCAGTTTTCTTGCAGACGTAACATCATCAGCAATTGTAAAGAGTGGAGTTTGCTGTTTATTTATTTATTTATTGGTTCGATTTATATGCCGCCCTTTTCTGGAGACTCAGGGCGGCTTATAATGCGTTAAGCAATAGCCTTCATACTTTTGTATATACCTGCTTAGTAGGGCTTTTGCTCCCTCCCCAAGCGGTGTTCTTTTTTATACAAAGTCAGCTTATTGCCCCCACAAACTGGGTCCTCATTTTACCTCGAAAGGATGGAGGGCTGAGTCAACCTTGAGCCTGGTGAGATTTGAACTTGCAGTAATTGCAGGCAGCTGGTGCTACTTAACAGCGCTTTAGTCTGCTGAGCCACCAAGGCTCCTAATTTAGGTTTTCCTAATTTAGGCAATATATGTTGCCTTCAATTCTCAGAATTCTCACCAATGGCCATTATTCGCTGGGGAATTCTGGGAGTTGAACTCAATACATCTGGAAGTTTTTAGGTTGGAAAATATTCATCTCAATCACTAACGGTCTCATTCTAAAATATTATTCATAGATTCCAGGGGAATGAACATTTATATACTTCAAAGGATTTTTTTTCTCCCTTTATCGTTAAGTATATTAAACCAAACTTAGCAAAGCCATTAACTTTACAATTTTCACTCTCGGCATCCTTATAACTGATTCAGAAAGTTGATTGCAGTGGGGGAATTTACCAAGTAGAATTGAAAATCTGAAAGTTGCTGACCGACGTCACTTTGGACCCTATTCGCAATTTAATTAACTGTTAACAGATTCTTCCAGCTTTGACGCTCTGCGGATATTTTATCTCCTGTTAATTAGTAATTATGCACTGGCAAAAGAACAGGATTTCTTTCCAATTATTCCAGAACTCTGTGATTATTTAAACTTGGTTTAATTAGCAGTAGAGAGCTGGTACATCTTCTGGGTAACTTGTGTTTGATAATAATCCCTATTAAAGTATACATGGAGGTTTTGACTTGTAACTGAAAAATGGCAGTTCAAAGTGCATTAGATACAGCACCAGGCAAAGGGGGTGGGGGACCTATTAAAATTTTCCTCAAATGTTGTAATGAGAAAGCCCAGGGTAATTTTCTTCCCTCCACTTGACCATCTGTTTGGTTTCTGGCATGGATGGGGTCCCTGGTGGGAACGGAGGGTCCTAAAGCCCATTTGGTTTGTCACAAACGAGGGAAGTGAAGCAATTTCAATCATTTATAGAGAAACGGTATTGAAACGGTACAGTCTAAACTTTATCTAAATCAGGGGTGTCAAACTCTAAGGCCTGGGAGCTGGATCCGGCCTGCAGGGTGCTTAGATCTGAGCCGCGGGGTTGTCCTGGAAACAGTGAAGGACCGGCTTGCGGTGCCCCTGCCAGTGAAAACGGAGATTGGGAGGGCTGCACGCGGCCCTCCCGGGCTCTGTTTTCACTGGCAGAGGGTTGCAGGAGGCCGTCGCAGCTGAAAACGGAGCTCACAAGCCCGTTTTCGCTGGCAGAGTGCTCGGGCCACCACAGGTGCCCCCAACATGAGTGATGTCAAGCTGGCCATGCCCACCCTGACCACACCCACCACAGCCCCCCCCTCCGAGGTCAGACACAACCCTGATGCGGCCCTCAATGAAATCAAGTTTGACACTCCTGTCTACCATCCCTACCTGTCCTACTGTCCCCGTTTATTCGTATCCTTACCCTGTATTCATAATCATGTTTATACTTATATCTGTCAGTTCACACCCCCACTGGCAGTTAAAAGGAAGAAACAGCTGCGATCACACATTGCTCCTAGAAGCACGAAGCCGAAAACACTAGCCTGAAGATGACGAATGAGACTTCGTTGAAACGTCGCCAAGACACTTCCAATTTTACGCGGGAGAAAACCCAAACAACCAAAGACCCACATACAAACAGCCACGAAAACCTCAGAAAACTTATATCTGTTATCTTATACGTATTTGACAAATAAATAAAATAAATCTAAATGCTGCAACTGAGGGCAGCTCTTGCTGAGTAGAAGATGTAGAAAAAAGCACAGCAGACTCAGTCCACACAAATGCAGCTATAAGGAGCACCCAAACACACACATACCTTCACAACAGTTCGATAGTAGTACAGGTAATCCTCGAATTACAACAGTTCATTTAGTGACTTTTTCATACTAACAAGCATCATGACATCCCCACGGTCACGTGATCAGAATTCAGACACTCGGCAACGGATTCATACGTATGACGGTTGCACCGTGTCCCAGGGTCATGTGATTTCCCCTTTTGCGACCTTGTGATGAGCAAAGTCAATGGGGAAGCCAGATTCACTTAACAACCAGGTTAACTAACTTAATTCACTGCAGTGATTCACTTAACAACTGTGGCAAGGAAGGTCGTAGAATGGGACAAAACTCACTTAACAACTGTCTCACTCGGCAACAGAAATCTGGGGCTCAATTGTGGCCGTAAGCCAAGGACTACCTGTACTGTAGTAGATAATATTCCTTTTTTTAAAAAAATGTAATGATTTTCCATTCTATTCAGATGCAGTTTTTAGTGGCTACATGAATAGCATTTCACGCTTCGCATGCTAAGGCCTATGGACCTTTCCCAACATTTCCCCTGATTTTGGCATCCTCCAGATGTGAGTATTTCAATGCTCCAGATTTCCAGATGTTGTGGCCCGTCAGCGGCTTGTGCAGCTAATAGCTGATTCCGACAGCGAGGAGGCTGGTGTGGTGCTATGCCAGCAGCCTCTGCAGCTGGCACTCGAGTCGGACAATGAGGAGGCTGGAGAAGATGTGGTGCCAGAGGCAGGGATTCAGCCAGGGCCTTCAGAACCTCCAGAAGCTCCCATAAGTGAAGAGGACGAAGAGGAGGAGCCTCTTCTTGATGCACGGGCGCGCAGAGCTGCCAAAAGGCAAGAGTGGCTCCTCAGGAGGAGGTCTCCTCGAGAGTAAGGCTTGGGGCTAATTGGCCACTCCCTTAGCCTGTTTAAGGAAGAACGCCGACTGAGGCAATTTGCAGGGAACAACATCATTCATTCCTTTGTGTCTTGGTCTTGCTTATCTTACCAGTTTCCTGCAAATTGCTTCTGGGCATTCTGCCAACCACAGTAAGCTTTCAGTTATTATTCTTTGAATTCTTGGCAGCTGTTAATGCAGTTAATTAACAACCGTTATTTGAAAAAGACTGATTTAATTTAGTAAACTAAGGTTTGTACAGACTTTGTGTGTGCTGCGTTCTTTGGGGTCCGTAGCTGGAGCAGAACACCAGAGAAGTTCCCAGGCTCTTCTGGGGGTGGGGGGTTCAAGTTCCACCTGATTTTATTTTCAAGGATGTGTAAAATTAAAAATAGCATCATGGGAAGCCATCACGCCGAAAAGCTCGGGGAAAATTTCAAGCATTTTCTTTATTTCCAAGGATGCTTTCTGGATCACAATAGACATTCTTAGAAAAATCAACCCATCGTCCGTTGCTGCTCAGAAATATCCTTTAAATACACCATGAGATGAGGCAGCAGTTTCTTCTTTCTTCCTGGTCAATTCCTCGTCTTTCGTGATAGTATACTTGTACGCACACTTATGAATTATTATTTTAGATCAACGTCGGCCTAGCAATTGATTTCCATTAGTTTATTCTTTTTAAAAGTTGCCACGCTGCATCCTTAGTTGACCTCTGGCAAAATGTAGTATTTGAAATGTTGATTGATTTTTGGATTGATCTATGTCCACCCCGGGCCCGTTATCCAAAGCAATCCTGCTATCACCATAGCATCCAACATTATTTACCTCTTCATACCTTACATTTTGCTGATGGTTCTGGATGTATTACACAGCATATGAACCATATATAATCTGAATAATTTGGAGCATCATTTAGTCCTTGATTTATGAGTGGTCGCTTAATGACCTCTGGAAGTCACAATAGCCTCACAATGGGTGGTTTATGGCCCATGTAATCTCAATGATTTGGAGCGGCCATATAGTCCTTGACTTATGACTGGTCATTTAATGACCTTTCCCAGTCACAATAGCCTCACAATAGGTGGTTTACGGCCTACAAAGCACTTTCAGATGTCATAAAACATGAGAGAGAGAGAGAGAGAGACAGAGACAGAGACAGAGACAGAGACAGAGACAGAGATGGAGAGAGACAGAGAGAGACAGAGAGAGAGAAAGAGAGACAGACAGAGACAGACAGAGACAGACAGACAGACAGACAGAGAGAGAGAGAGAGATGGAGAAAGACAGAGACAGACAGACAGACACAGACACAGAGAGAGACAGAGAGAGACAGAGAGAGAAAGAGAGTCAGAGAGAGAGACAGAGAAAGACAGAGACAGACAGACAGAGAGAGAGAGATGGAGAAAAACAGAGACAGACAGACAGACACAGAGACAGAGAGAGACAGAGAGAGAGACAGAGAGACAGAGAGAGAAAGAGAGTCAGAGAGAGAGACGGAGAAAGACAGAGACAGACAGAGACAGAGACAGAAAGAGACAGAGATAGAGACAGAGAGACAGAGAGAGAGACACACAGAGAGAGAGATATGAAGAAAGACAGACAGACAGAGACAGACAGAGAGAGAGAGAGAGAGAGAGAGAGACAGACAGAGAGAGACAGAGAGAAAGAGACAGAGAGAGACAGAAACAGAGAAAGAGACAGAGAGAGAAAGAGTCAGAAAGAGAGAGACGGAGAAAGACAGAGACAGACAGAGAGACAGAGAGACAGAGGCAGAGAGAGACAGAGAGACAGAGACAGAGAGACCCAGAGAGAGAGAGATATGGAGAAAGACAGACAGACACAGAGACACAGAGAGACAGAGAGAGACAGATAGACACAGAGAGACAAAGACAAAGAGAGAGAGATGGAGAAAGACAGAGAGACAGAGACAGACAGAGAGAGAGACAGAGAGAGGGGGGATGGGGAGAGAGATGGGGAGAGAGAGAGAGAGAGAAAGAGAGAAAGAAAGAGAAAGAGAGAAAGAGAATAACATGAATGTATTTCAAGCTCTTTACAACTGTTTCACATTTACAACCAGTTGTTAAATGCCCTGCGGTCTCTCTTTGCAAATTTCTCCAGGCTTCCCCAGAAAGTCAATGGGGAAGCCGGCAGGGAAAGTTACAAGTGGAACGGATATTGGATTTGAACTCCTTTCTCCCACTACACTGAGGGGTTTTCCTTCCCCTCCCTGCAGCTGGAGAAACTGATCTCAAATCTGGTGAAAACACTAGTTAATGCCAACGTCAGACGTGCTACAGAGCAGGATCCTCAACAGTACTCATTTGTCGCAAATGGACAGATGGCATTTCCTTGAGAACGGGGGTCTTTTAGATACCCCAAAGCCAAACCCTTATAGGAAGTGACCATGCTGGCGGTAATGATAACCTATATTGGATGGCTTCAGACATGATGCTAAGCCAAAAAGAAATAACCTTCACAAGATATATCTCTCTAGTTCTTTCTTGTCTGCCTATTAAGTTTGCATTGCTTATTAACCCATGCCTGCTTAAATTACAAAAGCAATGGACAACTTATTTCCTTGATCCCCAGTTAGGCCATGATTTAAATGCTCTTTGCCATCTGAATGTTTTGACATATAATTTTAATTACGTTACCTTTATTATTGTATGTCTTAACCTGTGTTCGCCGCCCTGAGTCCTTAGGGAGAAGGGCGGCATATAAATTTTTGGAAATAAATAAATAAATATAATGAACATTTCAGGGACACAACTGCGGTGCCAAATAGCTATTAGGATGAGTTTTCCATTGATGAGAATAGCAGCATAGAAGTGGGTTTATAAAATCTGCCAACCATTAGATGGCAGCAGAGAGAGTTTTCTTCATCTCTTGGCTGCCATCAAGTGGTTATCGGAATTGCTGCAATCCAGACAGTATTCTATTCTGTACAGAGAATTATTCCTCCACCTGTGTTTGGTAAAAGTGGAAATTCTCTAAAATAAAATAAAGGAAAGTGAGTACTGTTAGATCAATTATCATACGCTCGACTCCGCTAGGCTGCCGGTGCAGATTCCCGGGAAAATAAAACAGTCAACACGCAGTAAAGCAAATCCGATTTATTTTCGTGCTACTCCACAGCTTATAGTCAACGCCAAATCGATAAGACGAACAAAGTCTGCGCTGAGGGTGTCCGCCATTCAGTGCCTCTTTATAGTTCCGCCCTGCTCTAACGGCCAGGTGTGTGTCTTCCTAAGCATATCCAGCTGATGGGCGTTTATTTCGAATCTGCCGCCAATGCTGTCAGCATGGTCGCGGGTGGTGACATCATCGGTCTACCCCACACTAATCAGAGGCACGGCTATGCTGCCGACAATCTCTACTCCACACCCAACACGATTCCTTCTATTCCCACCACCAGTGAGTTAATGGCCTACCTGTAATTAGCCTATCCCTATCACCTTCACCCGTGCCCATCAAACCCCCCTCCCGCATTGTCTGTTTGACGTAGGTGACATGATGGCCTTCCGTCAGGTCATCAAGGTGTTGTTGTGGCCCGTATGCGGCCTGTGCAGCTAGTAGCTGATTCAGACAGCGAGGAGGCTGGTGTGGTGCTGCGCCAGCATCCTGTGCAGCTGGCACTCCAGTCGGACAATAAGGAGGCTGGAGAAGATGTGGTTCAGAGGTGGGGATTCAGCCAGGGCCTTCAGAACCTCCAGAAGCTCCCTTAAGTGAAGAGGACGAAGAGGAGGAGCCTCTTCTCGATGCACAGGCACGTAGAGCTGCCAAAAGGCAGGAGTGGCTCCTCAGGAGGAGGTCGCCTCAAGAGTAAGGCTTGGGGCTAATTGGCCACTCCCTTAGCCTATTTAAAGAGGAACGCCGACTGAAGTAATTTGCAGGGAACAACTTAGTTCACATACCTTCGTGTCTTGTCTTGCTTATCTTATCAGCTTCCTGCAAATTGCTTCTGGGCATTCTGCCAACCATAGTAAGTTATTATCTTTTGAATTCTTGGCGGCTGTTAATGCAATTAATTAACAGCTGCTGTTGTAAAAGAGTGGTTTATTCAGTAAATTAAGGTTTGAACGGACTTTGTGTGTGCTGCGTTCTTTGGGGTCCATAGCTGGGGCAGAACAGATATTGAGGGTTTCTTGACGCTCGACACATACTTTTAAAACTCATTCCAAGGAAAAAAGATTGGACTCACCAAATCCAAATGCACTGGACCCGCCAATGCTCTGCGAAGTCTGAACACTGGTAGATGTATAAAGTCCCGTGACCAATATGCCATCAAAAAAGGTGCTTGTTGAAATAGTCACTGAAAGGGAAAAATATATATTTTAATATCCTGCAGTATTTTTTTTTAAACAAATAAACAAAAGCAACCCTCATTTTCAAAAGAACAATTCCCCCAGCCTTCTTTGGACTCAGATCAATCGAATCATTTTATTTATTGATGTGTTTAATCAATTTATATAGCCAGCCATTTTGCGATTGTGACTCAGGGTGGCTAACAACATGTGGAAACAATAAAACCAATATTTTTGATGTTATATATGCTGACAGCAGCAAGAATACTCTTGCGCATAAAAATGGAAGAATACTGTGATTCCCACATGGACGAATAGCTGCAACAGCATCTCAGAATTGACTGCTTCGATTAAAGGAAAGAACACAATTAATTTTGTTTCTACTTGGAAACCGCTGTTGGACTTTGTGCTCGGGGTGGAAAGAAAATGAAACTTTGATTTTGGGTTTTGCTGATTAGATGGGTTTGTTGTTATAGAAATGGCCAGTATATATTATTATGTAAAAATAAAAAGTTCAGGTTGAATATTATCTTATTCTACTGCGCCAAAAGGAGTTGGAAGTTAATACTTTTCTTTTTCTTTTCCTCTTTATCCTACACTTTTCTCTTTTCCCCTTTTCCTCCCTTGTTTTCATTTTTTCTTTGAACTTCTGTATTTTATATTTTGATCAACTAATAAAATACCAAAGGATCATAATAATAAAACCAATATTGAGGGTGAAGGTTCATTCTACCGTGTTTCCCCAAAAATAAGATCCAACCAGGAAAATAAGCCCTAGCATGATTTTTCAGGATGCTCATAATGCAAGTAATACCCCAAAAATAAGCCCCAGTTAAGATAGTCAGCTAGACGGACGCATTTTAATACAGTATTTCCCTGAAATTAAGACCTAATTGGAAAATAAGCACTAATACATCTTTTGGAGCAAAAATTCTTTCGGAGAGACATGATATTCTATTCGGCACTATTGCAAAAACCAATATTAGCAGGGAGGGAATCTTACGATGCTCACCAAGAATCAAGCCAGATAAAATAGATGACAAAGAGGCCAAAGAGCCTTCTGACTTCCAAACAGATCCTGTCTTCAAATCTAATCTCAGAAGGTATGGTGTTCCAGACGGAAGGAGCTGTGACAGAAAAGGCTCATTTCCAGAGTCCTATATAATGACGTTTTTTCATTGAAGGGATCCAGAACGTGTGTCTCCACTGAGGTGGGTTTCAGCAGGTTCTGACCAGTTCTGGAGAACCGGTAGCAGAAATTTTGAGTAGTTTGGAGAACCGGTAGTAAAAATTCTGACTGGCCCCGCCCCATCTATTCTCTCCTCCCAAGTCCCAGCTGATTGGAAGGAAATGGGGATTTTGCAGTAACCTTCCCCTGGAGTGGGGTGGGAATGGATATTTTACAGTATCCTTCCCCTGCCACGCTCACCAAGCCACATCCACAGAACCAGTAGTAAAAAATGTTGAAACCCACCACTGATCTAGTGGGACTAGTAGAAAGAATCAGGGAGAGGCGATCCTGCAAATAACCGGATCCCGTCTCATGAAGGACAACAGGTCCATGAATCTCACTCAGCAGCCTAGTGGGAACTAATGAAACTAGCAGAGCAATAGTGTGACATGGGTGTGCCTGTAATTCCCTGTTATGACCCTATCTTGCACCACTGTGTGGATGAGTCATATGTCACAAAGTACCTACGTTTCTTAGTGGCTCAATTTAAATACATCACTGATAAAGCTATGAGGAGGGAGGGAAGGAGATCCTATGACCCTAGAGCAGTGGTGGGTTGCCCCCGGTTCGCACCGGTTCTATAGAACCGGTAGTAAAACCGGGAAGAGGCCCCGCCCACTGATCCTGACGTCATGAAAATGCTTCTGCGCTTGCGCAGAAGAGCGCGAGAGAGAACGAAGCAAGCACTTGTGCACAGCTCCATTGCGAACCGATAGTAAAGGTAAGTAGAACCCACCCCTGTCCTAGAGCCCTTTGATACCACAATGTAAAAAAGATGTTGAGACTCTAGAAAGAGCGCAGAGAAGAGCAACAAAGATGATTAAGGGACTGGAAACCCGCTTTCTCCCCCCCTTCCCCCCAAAAATCCATATATTTAACAGCCCTTATGAAGCACTTATGAAGCTCTTCTATTCTTACTCCTTCTCTGTAGCTCAAAGTGGTTAACCATGAATGGTTCCTTTCCTGACTGGATACCAGGTAGCTGAGGGACAGGATTTGACATGTGGGAGAATCAGAAGAAAAGTTTTAGGAATCCCTACAGCAGCTTTTGATAAGCTTTCTGCTTTTACTGCTCAAGCCTGGAGGACAGATTGTCTATTGAATCCTTGGTAAGCATGATTGTTTGCTTGAGATGTTTCACTGCCCTACTGGGTGACATCATCAGCGCTAAGGAGTGCAGTGCGTGCTCTCTCTACCTATATACAGTAGCTTGCCCTGCCAGTATTAGTGGGATGGGGATTTCTCCCCGATAGTTCCTTCATTAGGTATTATTGATTGATTGTCTCATGTCAATTGACACACGGATATAAAGCACATTTACACACCATTCATAAGATACAACAAAAACACTACGAAGGAAATAAGAATACCCAAACACATCTCCTCCAGCAATCAATCGCCAGGTAAGCAGGGATTAACATCAAACAAGCTACAGGTAGTTCTCACTTAATGACGGGTCGCTTAGTGAACATTCAAACCAAGGGTGGGCTTCAAAAATTTTAGCAAGGGGTTGTCTGCCCGGTTGCTGGGTGGGCGTGGCCATGGTGGGCATGGCCTAGTCAGCCTCTTGCACCCACAGTAGGTGTTCTGTCCCCGTCTCACACACGCACACAAACAGTCAGCCAGGGGTTAAATAAAACTTGCAGACAATAAATTCCTTCGATAACAGGATTGGCAGCAACCCAGTAGCTGCTTGCCAAGAACTTTACTCACAGAGGGAGGTGTTCCTCCTCCGTCAGATAAACCAAAACAAATACACAAAGTCAAAGAATTGTCAAGTCCAGTCCGTATTAAATCCAAGGCAGGCAGATAACGTAGTTTCAGAGATACAATGCGACTCGCTAGTTGTTTAGTTTTGTCCGTCACAGAGCCTGAATGGCCACCACACCCCCTTTTATCCCCTGTGGGGTGTGGTCCAGTGACTCAGCTTAATCTCTGGCATGCCTCCTTTTCTGCTGCGTGCGCTTGTCTCTCTGGCGCTGGCATGGATCCAGCCAAGACTTATCTCCGTCACTGTCCGACTGTGACTGCTCAGAAATACCTGGCTCCTGGCCAATCTCTTCTCCTTCGGGAGACACCTGAGGCATTGCCAGAGAGGAGGGTCCTGGAGAGGGAGGCCTGGCCAACTCCTCTCCTTCACCTTCAGAGTCTTCTCCCTCCGATAAGACAGGCTCGGGGGTCGGAGTCACAACAGTAGGGAGGGCTTTTTGCCCTCCCCGGGCTCCAGAGGCTTTCCTCAAGCCTCCGGGAGGGCGAAAATGGCTTCTCCAGGCCCCGGGGCCCTCTGGAGGCCGGAAACGGGCCCATTTCTGGCCTTCCCAGACTTCCGGTAGGCCCATTTTTTGCCCTCCCCGAGCCTCTATGCGTGCCCTGCACTTATCTGCACCCAAAACAGGCCATGTAGGGACTCCTGGGAGGGGTAGGGTGGGAGGGGCCAGCCAGGAGTGGGATTTGGGGATTCTCTGAACTGCACAGAAACTTAACTAGAGGTTCTCCCAAACCCCTGTGAATCCCCAGCAGCCCGCCCCTGATTGAAACACATGACGGATCCCCCAAAAAATTACTTGCAACCAGATCCCAAAGTTAGGGCCACTGCAATGCCCCTCACAGTTGTTCATCCTTACGACCAACCACAGGGACACTGCCGCACTCCCCTTCCCTATCTCTCCCCCATTGGGTTCCTGTAGCTTCCCCCCACCGGGCCCCCACGAGCGTTTCCCCACCACCACTAGGTCCCCACAGGGATTGGGCCTCCTCCCCACCCCACCCCCATCATCTAACTCAGTCTCCTGATTTCAAGGTCAATAACTTAACCGCTACACCAACGTGGCTCTCCCCACCTTCCTTGTGGGTTTTCTCCCGATTTATGAAAAGGATTTGCATCTCATCTAAATACCACTCTGCAAAACATTGCTACATGGCAGTGCTTGCTTCCTGAATATTTATATTAACACGGCTGTTTGGTACTGTTAGTTGTTTCCCACAGAAGAGTGTTGAAGATGCTCTGTTATTTGAACAGCCTTAGCTAAGAATAATCAAAATGAATGTTCGCAACGGCGTTATAGATGAGTGATATTACTTTGCATTTTCTGCAACAAAGGCCTTGAACTAAGCGAATGCTAGCATCCCTGAAGTAGGTGGGCTGGGGGTGTCCTTCTGACAGATTAGAGAATTAATGAGTGCTTTGATGTCTTAAGCCTAAACAAAGGCTTACACCGTTTTTCCCCCTCCTTTTTGCAAAACAGAACAAAACCCAGAGAAACGGCATTGTAGTTGCTTGCTTCTCTCCCACGAAAAATTCGTCGGTATGATTTTTCTGGGTGCTGCAATTAAGAGATTATAGCTTTTAGCTAATACTTCTTTAGAAGCCACGACCTTCCTTAGAAACAAAATAAACCTCACAATTTACTACTCAAAAATTGTCCGGGGCCAAGAACTAGGGAACAAATCTATACAATTTATCCAAAGTTATAACTTAAGAGAAAAACTGGTATGAAGGGCATACGGAGGGCATACATATAGTTGGCATGAAACTCCATCAATCATTCCTGAAGTAGATTAATCATATTAAGTAATACATGCTGAAAGTGCCATAAAATGGAAAGAACATTGATATAAATGGTCACTATATGAATAATGGTATTTTAAGTCAAGGACCAGGGGTGCAATCCAGCAGGTTCTGACAGGTTCTGGAGAACCGGTAGCGGAAATTTTGAGTAGTTTGGAGAACCGGCAAATACCACCTCTGGCTGGCCCCAGAGTGGGGTGAGAATGGGGATTTTGCAATATCCTTCTCTCAGGAGTGGGGCGGGAATGGAGATTTTGCAATATCCTTCTCTCAGGAGTGGGGCGAGAATGGGGATTTTGCAATATCCTTCCCCCAGGAGTAGGGTGGGAATGGGGATTTTGCAATATCCTTCCCCCGGAGTGGGGCGGGAATGGGGATTTTGCAATATCCTTCCCCCGGAGTGGGGTGGGAATGGAGATTTTGCAATATCCTTCTCCCAGGAGTGGGGCGGGAATGGGGATTTTGCAATATCCTTCCCCCAGGAGTGGGGCGGGAATGGGGATTTTGCAATATCCTTCCCCCAGGAGTGGGGCGGGAATGGGGATTTTGCAATATCCTTCCCCCAGGAGTGGGGTGAGAATGGGGATTTTGCAATATCCTTCCCCCAGGAGTGGGGCGGGAATGGGGATTTTGCAATATCCTTCTCCCAGGAGTGGGGCGAGAATGGGGATTTTGCAATATCCTTCCCCAAGGAGTGGGGCGGGAATGGGGATTTTGCAATATCCTTCTCCCAGGAGTGGGGCGAGAATGGGGATTTTGCAATATCCTTCCCCAAGGAGTGGGGTGAGAATGGGTATTTTGCAATATCCTTCCCCCAGGAGTGGGGTGAGAATGGGGATTTTGCAATATCCTTCTCCTAGGAGTGGGGCGAGAATGGGGATTTTGCAATATCCTTGCCCTAGGAGTGGGGCGAGAATGGAGTTTTTTCCAATATCCTTCTCCCAGGAGTGGGGTGAGAATGGGGATTTTGCAGTATCCTTCCCCTTCCACGCCCACCAAAACACAGTCACCAAGCCACAACACGCCCACCAAGCCACGCCCACAGAACCAGTAGTTAAAAAAATGGATTTCACCACTGGCCAAGGACTATGCATAATCTTATTGTATTATGGCTTTATCTACTTCTAAACTGCCATCAGTTCATCATTTTTGGAACTGGGCATCCTTAACTAATCCAGTAAATAAATAAACACTGTAGAAACATTGGAAAAAAGTATACATGAACGCAAAGTATTTTTAAAATGAAGACATCTGTCTTCATTAGCATAATGAAATATAATGATCCCTTTAAAATGGTGTTAGTTTCCTCAAATTTTGCAAGGGTGGGGTAGGGGGGCCCATCCGAAGAACAAAACAGCGGAGCGACAAATCTGCATTTTACATTTAAGGGAGCAAAACCGACCCGTGAAAACACGATGCTAATGGCTATGCCAGTATTTCTAGTTTTGGCACAAGTTCCCAATTCTTGGGCTACTGACTTCAGTAGAAACAAATAATGAAGGTAATTTAAAAAAAAACCAAAAAACTTAAGGATAGAATGCAGCAAAAAATAAATAAATAAATAGAATAAGAAAGAGGGTTTTTTTTCCTAGACTCGTGATGGTGAACCTATGGCACGTGTGCCAGAGTTGACACGCAGCGCCCTCTCTGTGAGCACGCGAGCTGTCACCCCAGTTCAGCTCCACCGTGCATGCGTGCATGCCTCCCACCAGCCTGCTGGTCTTTGGGTCTCTGCCGCGCATACGTGGGGGGGGGAGACGAAGGACCACACGTGCCTGCACAGGGGCGGGGCGCATGCGTTGCTGTGGGCTGCATGCACAGGGGGCATGCATGCATGCATGGGGGGCAGGGCACATGCGTGCGGCCACGCGTGCATTGAATTTCGGGATTTGGGCACGTGCAAGTGCATTCACACACACACTTTGGGCACTCAGTCCGGAAAAGGTTAGCCGTCACTGTCCTAGATCAGAGATCCCCAACCTTTTGAGCACCAGAGATCGGTTCCACAGAAAACAATTTTTTTACGGACTGGGAGTGGGGGCATGGTTTCCCACGCTACCTAGGTCCCACACGTGCACAGATGAAGCTTTGCTCACTTGCGTGGACCGGTTCCTAACAGACCCCGGACCGATACCGGGCCACAGACAGGGGTTTCGAGACCCCATCCTAAACTACTCTTTTAAAAAATGCTACTAAATATTTATTGTTAAGTATGGAGGAGGTTCTTGCTTACAACTATATCCACCATCTCTTTATTCTCTTTCTAAAGGTTAGTTCAGATGAACTTCTGCTGTCAAAAATAAGGGGACTCAATAATCAGCAGGGGATGGCAAATCATGTTTTAAGAGCAGTTCCGAGGTCCAGAAATCATTTTCCATAGTTCTATAAGCAGTGATGGGATTCAAGTAATTTAACAACCGGTTCTCTGCCCTAATGATTTCTTCCCACAACCAGTTTGCCAAACTGCTCAGAAAGTTAACAACCGGTTCTCCCGAAGTGGTGCGAACTGGCTGAATCCCACCACTGTCTATAACCATAATTCATCTCAGTAAGTCTTCTTAAACAGTGGAAAATTCTACACATATGCTGACGTAACTAAAGACTTTGATGATTTAAAAGACGTAGAGGGAAATACTCTGGAAAAGTTTAAGAACTATTATTTTCTTGCTTGCTTGCTTCCTTTCTCTTCCTTCCTTCCTTCCTTCCTTCCTTCCTTCCTTCCTTCCTTCCTTCCTTCCTTCCTTCCCTCCCTCCCTCCTTCCTTCCTCCCCGCCTTCCCTCCCTCCCTCCTTCCTTCCTCCCCGCCTTCCCTCCCTCCTTCCTTCCTTCCTTCCCTCCTTCTTTCCTTCCTTCCTTCTCTTCCTTCCTTCTCTTGTTACTTTGATTTTCATGCACATACTTTCATCTTTTGAAGCAATTATAATGCAAGTTACTGCCTAAAAGAGGTGACCAACCTAACTCTGGGAAAGTGTGATATTTTTAGCAATAATTTTCAGTAGCTGACTTTGAAACCAACAAATAAAACCGTGAATTGCATTTTGTATTACCATGAATCAATCTTTTTTTTGTTATCAATGAAAACAAATAAAATCAAAGGTAAACTGCAGAGAAAGTCCTTGATCATTTACCCCTCATTAAATTCAGTGTTACCATAAAGGGCCGTACATTTAAGTAGACCTTTCAGATTAGGAAAAGAAAAACAACGAGATCGATATTAAAGATTTTCTGCTACTTACAATCTCTTACAAAACTAATTTTAACATTATGCCGGCTTCCTCGGGAGGGAAAAGAATTAAGTACCCTCAGCAGACAAAATTAAATTGTAGGCATCGTTAATGGGGCTCTTAATTAAAGAGAGAGGCAAAATGATACAAATAAAGTCGCTTTCCCTTCTACAAGTAACAAAGAGAAGGAAAAATATTCTCCATCTGAACTGTATCTTACTAATTTATTCAGGGGAAAAAAAATACTCACTACCACACCACACCACAAAAAGTTGCAGCTATTTTAAGGCTTCACCAACAGGTACAGCGAGCAACTGACTGGAAACACCTGTCAGGTTTTACTTCTGAATAATGAATCTTCTTCTCTTTACACCAAATTGGTTGAGAGTTTTATTTAACGAACACATAACTGGGGAGGAGGACGTCTGTAGAGATTCTCAGTCATCCAGGTCATGGTTGTCCCAAAGATGCTTTTTCAGGAGGCAACTGGATTTTCTGGGGTTTTTTCTTTTGAAGACGTTTCGCTTCTCATCCGAGAAGCTTTTTCAGCTCTGACAGGATAGTGGGGAATGGAAGGATTAAGGGGTGGGCTTCAAAAATTTTAGCAAGGGGTTCTCTGCCTGGTTGCTAGGTGGCCCTGGACATGGTGGGCGTGGCCTAGTCAGCCTCCTGCACTATGGTGGGGGGGGCGTTTTTGTCCTGCCTGGGTTCCGGAGGCTTTCTTCGAGCATCCGGGAGGGAAAAACGGCCTCCCCAGGCACCGGAGGCCCTCCGGAGGCCTACCAAAAGACCTGTTTCCAGCCTTCCCAAACTTCTGGTAGGCCTGTTTTTTGCCCTCCCTGAGCCTCGGCACACACCCTGCATTTATTGGCATCCAAAACGGGCTGTGTGGGGACTCCTGGGAGGGGCAGGGCAGGGTAGGCATGGCCAGCCAGGAGTGGGATGTGTGGGTTCTCCGAACTGCACAGAAACTTAGCTAGAGGTTCTTCCGAACCCCAGTGAACCCCCAGCAGCCCCACCCCTGGAAGGATTGATAGTCCTTGCAGATAGCTGGTCATTTGCAGAGGGTCCTTGAAGCACTTGGAGGTTTATCTGTGTCCTCAGGGTCACCCGAGTTGTACTCCTGGTTTTTTGCAGACTACGGGACACAGATAAACCTCCAAGTGCTTCAGGGACCCTCTAAAAGGATGCAAATTATCCTGTCAGAGCTGAAGAAGCTTCTTGGATGAGAAGTGAAACGTCTTCCAAAAAAAAAAAAAAATCCCCAAGAAAGTCCAGTTGCCTCCAGAAAAAGCACCTTTGGGAAGGAGGACATCTCCTGCATGGTGCTTTTCTCTTAAACAGCAGTACAGGTAGTCCTTAACTACCATTGGAACCAGGGATGAAATCTACTTACCATCCTTACCGGTTCGGTAGTGCATGCGCCAACCCTCTGTGCATGCACCAACCCTTCTGCGTATGTGCAGAGGGTAAAAAACAGGTTACTTCCTGGTTAAAACCAGGAAGTAATGACGACCGGGCAGGTGGGCGGAGCCTCAAGCTGCCATCGCTACCGGTTCTCCGAACCACCGGCCATCATCGCTACCGATTCGGCCGAACCGGGTGCATTTCACCCCTGATTGGAACCCAACATGGACCACTGGCAAAAGGCAGAGCTGTAGACTAGATTGGAAAAGCTAAGAAGCCTCCCAGAAAAAGCAACGACAAATCACTTCCACATTATTTCCTTTCAAGCAACATAGGGAAAAGAAAAACAAAAGGATGGGTGTATAAGCACTGTCAGATCGTCCGTCCAAAGTACCGGTGTAACAAGAGGCAGGATTTAGGCAACGAGAATATTCTCCATAGATGGTGCAGTAAGATAACACGTGTTGGTCTATTTTAGCATCTCAAGGCCCACGTGGGAAAATGTCTTTCTCAAGTGGGATTTTAGACTCTCTCTGCCCTGTAGTAATGCCAAAGGCAAAATATTATGCCTAGCCCAGAACTTTCCTTAGTTTGGAAAATGTCAGTGAAGAGAGATAATTGGCCGATTCCTAGAAGTCCTTTGTCATCCAGGTCCCATTTGTCTATGACAAGATACCGTACTTGCTTCTCTCTGAAATATAATGTCATTAAATCTTTGGGAAAGTTGGCATTGGCGTTGTCTTAGCCCAGTGTTTCTCAACGTCGGCAATTTTAAGATCTGTGGACTTCAATCCCCAGAATTCCCCAGCCAGCTGCTGGCTGGAGAATTCTGGGAGCTGAAGTCCACACAACTTAAAATTGCCAACATTGAGAAACAGTGTCTTAAGCCAAGATTTATAGATACAGTATTATGATGATATCATCATAGGCCATAGGGCATTAATTTTTGTTCTAGGATGCTCTTCTGACTTAAGAAGATTATTATTAATGGAAGTGGAATTGTATTAGCACTTAGCAACAAATATTCTGGGCTCAATTGTGGCCGTAAATCGAGAACTATCTGTAATAGGCGACCCATTAGAAAATGCAAATTCCACCTTACATCTATATTCACCTTAAAAGAAAGTTAGAAACAGAACTTATTTTGGGACCTGCTGCCTGTACTCTAACTTTAATTTTCAGCATACCTGATTTTACCTTGAAGAGGGCATTGGCTACTAACTCCTTTGGGGGTTGCACTTACAGATCTTAGAAATTTATTCTCGAGCACTTTGGGGGTGTTTTTCTAAAGCTCCACCTGGACACCATTCGGTATTTGAGCTAAGGTTTTGGTTTAAAATAGCTTCAAAGCAACTCGGCATTAATTCACCTCCTTTGGTTAAAATAGAATTGTTTGATGGCATTTGCAGATCTTAATGCTGTCTGGGAGACTTAAGCTTAAGCTGAATTTTGCAAAAAGGAATTTTTGAGACTTGAAAGAGATCATTGAATGCACAATTCTCCATTGTGAGATCTATCTACACAGACATCTTTTAGATTGCAGAAGGAGGAATTTACTGTAAACATTGAAAGTTCTTTCAGGAATTGTATTTGTTTTATACATAAAATACAAGTTTTCATGTTATTCCAGTGGTCTATCATGAGCATATTTTGGGGGTGGGTCAGGGGTGAAATCCAGCAGGTTCTGACAGGTTCTGGAGAACTGGTAGCGGAAATTTTGAGCAGTTCGGAGAACTGGCAAATACCAACTCTGGCTGGCCTCCGAGTGGGGTGGGAAGGGAGATTTTGCAATATCCTTCCCCCAGGAGTGGGGAGGGAATGGGGATTTTGCAGTATCCTTCCACCAGGAGTGGGGAGGGAATGGGGATTTTGCAGTATCCTTCCCCCAGGAGTGGGGTGGGAATGGGGATTTTGCAATATCCTTCCACCAGGAGTGGGGAGGGAATGGGGATTTTGCAGTATCTTTCCCTTGCCACACCTACCAAGCTACGCCCCCAAGTCACACCACACCCACCAAGCTACACTCACAGAACCGGTAGTAAAAAAATTTGGATTTCACCACTGGGGTGGGTGAATGGGAAGATATTTATTGTACCTTTATATTATTTTTTTTAAAATGTTGACATAACAAAATGCTGCAAATACTAACGGAACCATACAGCTTCTGCTTTTTCTGGGTCTATGACTGAAGGCCATGCAGGTAGTTCTCGTCTTACAACCATTCATTGACTGACTGTTCGGAGTTACAACTGCACTAAAAAAAAGTCACTGATCACCATTTTTCACACTTATGACCGCTGCAGCATCCCTGTGGTTACGAGACCAAAATTTAGAGGCTTGGCAACTGGCATGTATTTATGACGGTTGCAATGTCCCAGGGACCTGTAATCATTTTTTGCGACCTTCTGACAAGCAAAATCAACTGGGAAGCCAGATTCATTTGACAAACGTGTTACTAATTTAACCACTGCAGTGATTCACTTAACAATTGTGGCAAGAACAGTCGTAACATGGGGGGAAAATTCACTTAAAGACTGTCTCGCTCAGCCGTGGAAATTTCGGTCTCAATTATGTTGAGAAGTACGGAAGACCATCTGTACTTCGATCATTATGACTCGATTGTCTTGTCTCGGTTTTGAATGTCACAGAAAAGGTCAAATAACATTATTCACATTCTGTTTTGCATGATTTAACATTAAACTCTTGCCGCTGGGCTTCAAAGGGCCGCCCTACAGCTGATCAGTGTTAAGGCAGTGTGGTGGTAGACTGGTGCCTCCAAAAACAAATGGGTAGACCGGTGCCTCCAAAAACAAATGAGAAGACCGGTGCCTCCAAAAACAAATGAGTAGACCGATGCCTCCAAAAACAAATGAGTAGACCGATGCCTCCAAAAACAAATGAGAAGACCGGTGCCTCCAAAAACAAATGAGTAGACCAGTGCCTCCAAAAACAAATGAGTAGACCGGTGCCTCCAAAAACAAATGAGTAGACCGGTGCCTCCAAAAACAAATGAGTAGACCGGTGCCTCCAAAAACAAATGAGTAGACCGGTGCCTCCAAAAACAAATGAGTAGACCGGTGCCTCCAAAAACAAATGAGAAGACCGGTGCCTCCAAAAACAAATGAGTAGACCGGTGCCTCCAAAAACAAATGAGTAGACCGGTGCCTCCAAAAACAAATGAGTAGACCGGTGCCTCCAAAAACAAATGGGTAGACCGGTGCCTCCAAAAACAAATGAGTAGACCGGTGCCTCCAAAAGCAAATGGGTAGACCGGTGCCTCCAAAAGCAAATGGGTAGACCAGAATGCTCCAAGAACAAATGGATAAATTGGTACATCTCTGCAAGCATTAAAAGCCTAGTAGACCAATACCTCTGCTAAATCCTAAACGATTGTCACATGACCATCAAACCACACCCACAAAATAAGCCACGCCCACAGAACTGGTAGTAAAAAAAATTTAGAACCCACCCCTGATACACACCCCTGGGTTAAAAAAAAATCAAACAAAGAATAAAGTAAACGGATTTTCTTTGGGCAAGATATGGGGGGAAAAATGCTTGCAATTTCCACAAAAGACACTGTGTGGAATTATAGGGCCTGTTCAGATGTCTGTTATTGCTAAAGTGCGGTGAGTGTTTATTGTGTGGTGCACCACAACTGTCTAATTGTAATGTGGCTTGACACAGAAATAATTGCAGAAGAAACCAAGCATGTTTTAATTAACTAATATAAGCAGAACGCTGAGCATACTGTGAATCTAAAAATGTAAATTAGGGCAACATTTCTTCAAAGATGGATGCCACTTTTCTTTAATTAATCTTTTTTTTAAAAAAATAAAAATAAAAAATAAAACAGGGAAGTGGGGAAAAAAAAGCAAAGCAAAAGAACAGAGAGATGTAATATCAGTAAGTGGCCAGAAAAGTGGGAAAAAATTGTACACTTTATGCCCAATATATTACTGACAACGAATTAACCATAAAAAGAGAGAATATATTGATTTATTTTTAACATTTCTGGCTAAATGTCAATATAGGTAGTCCTCAACTTACGATACCAATTTCTGTTGCTAAGGGAGACATTTATTAAGTGAATTTTGCGCCATTTATTTATTTATTTTATTTATTTATTGGTTTGATTTATATGCTGTCCTTCTCTGGAGACTCAGGGCGGCTTACAATGCGTTAAGCAGTAGCCTTCATACTTTTGTATATACCTGCTTAGTAGGGCTTTTGCCCCCCCCCCCAAAGCGGTGTTCTTTTTTATACAAAGTCAGCTTATTGCCCCCACAATCCGGGTCCTCATTTTACCTACCTCGGAAGGATGGAAGGCTAAGTCAACCTTCTTGCCAAAGTTGTTAAGTAAATCACTACAGTTGCTAAGTTAGTAACATGGTTGTTAGGTGAATTAAGTTACAACGGCACTAAAAAAAGTGACTTATGGCTGCTTTTTCACACTTATGACCATTGCAGCATATCTGTGGTCCAAAATACGGACGCTTGGCAACTGGTTCATATTTATGACGGTTGCAGTGTCCCCGGGGTCATGTGATCCGCTTTTGCGACCTTCCGAACAAGCCAAGTCAATGGGGAAGCCAGATTCACTTAACAATGGTGTTACTAACTTAATATCTGCAGTGATTCACTTAGCAACTGTGGCCAAAACGGTCATAAAATGGGGCAAAATTCTCTTACAAGTATCTCGCTTAACAACTGAGAATTTTGGGCTCAATTGTGATCATAAATCAAGGACTAAAACTACTTTTATTTTCAGGTTAGTTTCCTACTTTCAAATGTCAAAGGTGTTATCCTTACAACAAATGTGTATCAACTAAGGTAACTGTAATACTCACTGTAATATTCACTGGACTCACTGGAGAAGAGCCTAATGCTGGGAACGATGGAGGGCAAAAGAAGAAGGGGATGACAGAGAACGAGGTGGCTGGATGGAGTCACCAAAGCAGTAGGCGTGAGTTTAAATGGGCTAAGAAATTAAAAGACGCTTGCTCCTGGGGAGGAAAGCTATGGCAAATCTAGACAGCATACAAAAAAAGCAGAGACATCATCCTGCCAACAAAAGTGCGTATAGTCAAGGCTATGGTTTTCCCAGTTGCAATCTATGGCTGTGAAAGTTGGACCATAAGGAAGGCTGAGCGCCAAAGAATGGAGGCCTTTGAACTCTGGTGCTGGAGAAGACTCCTGCGAGTCCCTTGGACTGCAAGGCCATCCAACCGGTCAGTCCTAGAGGAGATCAACCCTGACCGCTCTTTAGAAGGCCAGATCCTGAAGATGAAACTCAAATGCTTTGGCCACCTCATGAGAAGGAAGGACTCACTGGAGAAGAGCCCAATGCTGGGAACGATGGAGGGCAAAAGAAGAAAGGGACGATAGAGAATGAGGTGGCTGGATGGAGTCACTGAAGCAGTCGGCGTGAGCTTAAATGGACTCCGGAGGATGGTAGAGGACAGGAAGGCCTGGAGGAACGTTGTCCATGGGGTCGCGATGGGCTGGACACGACTTCCCAACTAACAACTGTAATATCTTTGAAGCTAAAATTAAATGAGATCTTCAATTACAACAGACTTTAAGAGTATCGCTTCAGATCTTAGAGCTGCTATAAAAATGGAAATATTACCGTACTTTTTAATCCCTCCAAAAAATTAAACCTGAAGCTCAAACAATGGCACTTGCTTGGGGAATGTTTTATTCATCAGTACAAAAAGCTCAGGTTTTAGAAGTCAGTTAAACTAAAGGAAAAGACTTGTCAATACCGAATCTTAAGCAAAGCGAACTGCCTATCGTTAAAAAAAAATATCTCGCGCGTATTATCTGAAATCGTAATACAGGAAGTCCTCGACATACAACCACAACTGAGCCCAAAATTTCTGTTGTTATGCAAGACATTTGTTAAGTGAGATTTGCCCCATTTTGTGACCTTTCTTGCCACAGTTGTTAAGTGAATCTAGCTTTCCCATGGACTTTGCTTGTCAGAAGGTCGCAAAAAGGAATTGCGTGACCCCGGGACACTTCAACCGTCATAAATATGAATCAGTTGCCAAGCGTCTGAATTTTGATGACGTGACCCTGGGAATGCTGCAAAAGTTGTAAGTGTGAAAAACGGTCATTAGTCGCTTTTTTTCAGTGCCATTGTAACTTTGAATGTTCACTAAATAAACTGTTGTACAGTAGTGGCCAAAATTGTGGAAACCTTTTGGGAAAACTAGCTAATAACACCACTTAAAAACACCACGAAACTGAAAGTAAAGCAGGCTGTTTGCTGCAATGAGGCAAAATTGCTTAGAGGCAGAAGGAGATTTCTTTTTCTTCTTTTCCTCACCAAAAAAAGTAGGTGAGTCTTATATTCCGGTGCGTCTTATACTTCTGTAAGTCGAGAACTTCTTGTAGCTTGGAATTCTGAAGAATCTACGAAATTGCTATGTGCTCCTGTTTTATATCTCGTCTAAAATCCCTGGTGGTTTAAAAAAATAGCAATTCCTGTCTTTGAAAGGTGCCTTTGGATCTGGGATCCTGGGTTTAAATAGTCCACCTCTTTTCCTTCTGTTTTACTACTTATTACGTATCACCACAAACTCAGAACCTTCCCTTTGATCATGGGAAAAAAAGGAGGCTTATTTAAGTCAGTAATTTTTATGGAAGGTGGCAAGTGCATCACAATAAGCTTAGCAGATCAGGTTCCATGTGACGTCATGTATCGGTTTCTAAAAATGCCGGCATTTATCACAGATTAAACTCGGCGTAAAGGAAGCAATACTAACTGTGGTTTTTTTTAAAAAATGACTACAGTAGGTGCAGTGGGGGTTCCTCCCGGTTCCGCCCGGTTCCGCCGAGCCGGTAGCGGTGACGATATGACATCACCGAACGGGTTCTGCCCCCCCAGCCCCCCCACATTATTCTTACCTTTTATTTGGCCCCACCCCCAATCTATTGCTGCCTCCTGAGTCCCAGCTGATCGGCTAGAAGGAAAAGAACTGTTTAAACTCTTGCCAGGGCTTCAAAAGGCCGCCTTGCAGCTGATCAGTGTTAAAAGGCAGTGTGGTAGTAGACCGGTGCCTCCAAGAACAAATGAGTAGACCGATGCCTGCAAAAACAAATGAGTAGACCGGTGCCTCCAAGAACAAATGAGTAGACCGATGCCTGCAAAAATAAATGGGTAGACCAGTGTCTCCAAGAACAAATGAGTAGACCAGTGCCTGCAAAAACAAATGAGTAGACCGGTGCCTCCAAGAACAAATGAGTAGACTGGTGCCTGCAAAAACAAATGAGTAGACCGGTACAGCTCTGCAAGCAGTTAAAAGCCTGGTAGACCAATACCTCTGCTAAATCCTAAAGAATTGTCACATGACCATCAAGCCACGTCCACAAAATAAGCCACGCCCAGAGAACCGGTAGTAAAAAATTTTAGAACCCACCCGAGTAGGTGATAATTCAGAATGTTGCCTTGGGACTTACTTTCTGTACTGTGGACTTGATTTATTATTTAGTTACTAGGGGAAAAAGAAGAATTGGCTTAAGGTGACATGGGAAGCATACCTCAGCAAGAGGCCTTTGGATTTGCCCCACCCCCACCCCTCTGTTCCCAGGTATATCTATGGCACCAGCATCCAATCTCAACTCTACTTATTTCAAGTATTTGCCCTATATATCAATGATACAACTATAGCTACAGTAGAGTGCCACCCAACTAATCCCTTTGCTTCAAATAAATGTTGGCTTAGGTATGCCATATAGGATATATATGGGTCTTATAGGCTTCTGGCAGAATAACAAGAGTTGGAAGGAATCTTCGAGGTCTTCTAATCCAATCCGCTGTTCAGGCAGGAAATCCTATTCCATTTCAGACAGTAGTGTATCAAATCAGAGACTTCTGGAAGGCGACAGACTCAAAAGAATAATGGTTACCATTAAAAAATAGCGGTCCTTGGCTCACTGAAAATGATGCCTATTTAACTTGAAGCAATCATCTTGAAGGTGCCTTCCTTAAGTTATTCAACATTTAGAATAGAATAGAATAGAATAGAATAGAATAGAATAGAATAGAATAGAATAGAATAGAATAGAATAGAATATATATGTTTCTTATAGGCTTCCGACAGAATAACAAGAGTTGGAAGGGATCTTGGAGGTCCTCTAGTCCAACCCCCTGCTTAGGCAGGAAACCCTAAACCGCATCAGACAAATGGTTGTCCAATCTCTTCTTAAAAACTTCCAGTGTTGGAGCATTCACAACTTCTGGAGGCAAGTTGTTCCACTGATTAATTGTTCTCACTGTCAGGAATTTTCTCCTCAGTTCTAGGTTGCTTCTCTCCTTGAATAGTTTCCACCCATTGCTTCTTGTCCTGCCCTCAGGTGCTTTGGAGAATAGCTTGACTTCCCCTTCTTTGTGGCAGCCCCTGAGATATCGGAACACTGCTAATTAACTTAATCTCCAAAGCACCAGAAAGCAGGTCAGGAAGTAATGGGTGGAAGCTCATCAAAGAGAGATACAATATAGAAGTAAAAGGTAAAAGTAAAGGTTCCCCTCGCACATATGTGCTAGTTGTTCCTGACTCTAGGGGGCGGTACTCATCTCTGTTTCATTTTACATCCGGGCAGGTGGGCAGAGCTCCCGCAGTCGCCACTACCGGTTCGCGCGATCCGGAGAGAACCGGCTGAATCCAGTGGTGGGTTTTTACCGGTTCATCCTGGTTCTTGCGTACCGGGAGTAGTGGCAGCGAAGGCTCCGCCCACCCGCCCAGACATCATCAAATACCCTCTGCACATGCGCAGACATGGCACGCGCTTGAGCAAAGCAAGCACACGTGTACGAGCGAACCAGTAGCAAAGGTATGTGAAACCCACCACTGGCTGAATCTCACCACTGATTTTCATGCTTTCAAACTGGAAGGTTGGAAGGAGCTGGAGCGAAGATGGGAACTCACTCAGCAGCACTCAGATCTCAAACCCAGGCTGTCAGCTGACAAGCCCAGCATCTTTAATTGCTGAGCCATCGTGCCTCCCCTTTACATGATAGTACAGACGTATAAAATATTTTTTGCTGAATCCTGATCCACAGAAGCAAATAGAAGAAAAAACAACTAATATAAACGAAACACCTGAATAGGATTACTCAAATAATCCCCATGCAAACAAACATTAGTCATTTTAAAATCTTTTTCAGGGTTCCCGTCTGCATTTTATATGTCATTTTTAGTTTAGCAATGGATATGAATGCCCTTATTCAATGCATTTGTTTTAACAAATATGCAAGAGGAACGTTTAAAATAAAACCCGTTAAAACTTTTCATTTGTACGGGCTATTTTTTCCATTAATGCAATTCAAGAAGAATAGATTTATTGACCTCTGTTTACTCCTAGCTTACTGTTTGTCTATTCAGTTTTGTGCATAGCTGGCTGTTTGATTCCCATACATGAAAATTTCATACTGTTGGCACCACTCTAAATAAATTATTAAAAGATATGAATATGAGTGTTGTGGTTAGGTTTCCAGCATCCTTTTTAAAAAATCTTTTATTTTCTTGCTGTTGTACAATAGCTAGCCCTGTAAACACGAGCAAATATGGCATTTTAACCAAACATACGTAGATTTCACACAAACACACCTAGTAAGGACACAATAATCTTTGTTGGCCGGGAATTTATTCTAAATGATTAGAAGACTTTTATGCCTGTTAAATTTAAGCTTCAGGATATACCGGCTTCACTTTTGAAAGACATAAATCCTCTTATCAAATTAATTATAATTGAATGCATAGACAATGATATTCTTTCTAATGACACCGCTACTTAAATTAAAACACCAATGTCCAGAAGGTGCCTTTTCTGTGAAACCATGAAAAGTCCGTTTAATCCAAGTCACAAATAATTATTTGCCTAATAGGGCAGCTATACAAATCAATGAAATAAATTAATTAAAATTGCTTGTCTTGCTCAATTTTTCTCTTCCCCGTTTACTTTTCCTTTCTCTACCATTTATATTGTTTTATTTGTTTCCTTGTATGATTTGATTGCTTATTAGTAATCTATGACTATCACTAAGTGTTGTATCTTATGATTCTTGACGAATGCATTGTTTTTCCTTTTATGTACACTGAGAGCGTATGCACCAAAGACAAATTCCTTGTGTGTCCAATCACACTTGGCCAATAAATAATTCTATTCTTCTATTCTTCTTTCCTTAATCAGAAAGAAAAGAGTTCAACTTGACAAAAGCAACATCACAATATAAGCCCTTGCTTCTCTTTATGTCATTACCCTACATCACAATGTTATTACAGACAACATTGTTCGTTACAAATTTGTTTTGCGTTTAAATGCTACTTCATTCTGTCAACAAGATCGGATTATACCAATATACTGATATGAGCTGGTCACTTGCTCTTTTGTTCAATCCAATAAAAAACAACCTATTCATTATATTGACTCATTTTTGTTGTTTACTGTACATGCTTAGCAGAATAACAGAGTTGGAAAGGACATCTAGTCCAACCCTCTGCTCAGGCAGGAGATCCTATGCCATTTCAGACAAATGGTTGTCCGATCTCTTCTTAAAAACTTCCAGTGTTGGAGCATTCTCAACTTCTGGTGGCAAGTCGTTCCACT
Source organism: Pantherophis guttatus (assembly GCF_059756535.1). Classification (NCBI taxonomy): domain Eukaryota; kingdom Metazoa; phylum Chordata; class Lepidosauria; order Squamata; family Colubridae; genus Pantherophis; species Pantherophis guttatus. The sequence goes on from NC_142069.1 coordinate 85,792,272, forward strand.
GATTAATTGTTCTCACTGTCAGGAAATTTCTCCTTAGTTCTAGGTTGCTTCTCTCCATGATTAGTTTCCATCCATTGCTTCTTGTCCTGCCCTCAGATGTTTTGGAGAATAGCTTGACTCCCTCTTCTTTGGGGCAGCCCCTGAGAGATTTGAATCCTGCTAGTCATGTCATCCCTGCTTCTTAAATAACTGATTCCAACTGAGTTCCATATGCTCTTAGGTTTCTCCTGATGTATTCAACTCTCACTTCCATCCAGCAAAGTGGGCAAGAGCACAATCTTACATGAAGTCCATGTTTGCTTTCTTTTCATAATCTCTATATATGAAAGCCAAAAACCACTCACTCATCACGAAATCTCCAGAAGTGTAAAGCCTACAAACTTGAAATTTGGCACGTATGTTCCTCTTGGCTTCTAGGTGCTCGCTAAGAAAGGATTTTTCGAAATGACCATCAGATCATTTGTATTTCATATACAGTATTATATTCACACTCTGATGCTAAGGAGTTAGACGTTCTACTCCCCCTCCCCACCTGAAAAGAACTCTGTTCCAACTGCCAGTTGCCTTATATTAACACCCTCTGATGCTACCCCTTCACTAAACCAGGTGTGGGCGTGGCCAGCACGTGATTCATCTGGCCTGCAGGCTGGGACATTCTACTCCCCCTCCCCCTCTGTTCCAACTGCCAGTTGCCTTATATTAACACGCTCTGATGCTACGGAGTTACACATTCTACATTAAGTTTCAGGCTTTAAGTGTCAAGTTATCACGCCCGATCACATAGTTTCATAGAGAAACACGGACATCCAGCTAATCGATCATATATTATGACTATCTTTCTATCAGCATTTGCATGCCTTAAAGATTCTCCATCTATCTTCCCATCTTCAATGATCATTCTGCCAAAACAAATAAAGAAATTTACTCTCTTTTTTATGTGTAACATGCAATCACTCAACTACGTTGTTAATCTTCAGTTGTAGACTCTTCATTGCACGACACAAGCTAACATTTGCTGCAAATTATTCACGTTCTCAGACAACAATATGGCGCTGTCTACATATAAAAACACACACACAGTCATATCTAACACATTTCTAATATCATGTAAACCTTTTCTTATGCATTTATCCATAAAACAGCCAAGGGGACATCATGCATCCTTATGTATCTCTTCAGTATTTCTCACCCTTAGCAATTCTACTTTTTCAGTACAATCACATCTTCTACCAATGTTCTTCACAAGAAACCTCTTGGAACATTAGACACAGAGAGAGGAAGGAAGGAAGGAAGGAAGGAAGGAAGGAAGGAAGGAAGGAAGGAAGGAAGGAAGGAAGGAAGGAAGGAAGGAAGGAGGGAGAGGGAGGGAGATATATATATATTCCATTCAATGGAAGAGGTTTTTTTTACCTCAAACAAAACTTATTTTTAAAGAAGGGGCAGGAGCCCCTTTTACCATACAAATAGAATAGAATAGAATGTTATTCTATGGAAGGGACCTTGGAGGTCTTCTAGTTCAACCCCCTGCTTAGGCAGGAAACCCTATACAATTTCAGACAAATGGTTATCCAATCTCCTCTTAAAAACTTCCAGTGTTGGTGCATTCACAACTTCTGGAGGAAGTTGTTCCACTGATTAATTGTTCTGTCAGGAAATTTCTCCTTAGTTCTAGGTTGCTTTTCTGCTTGATTAATTTCCATCTATTGCTTCTTGTCCTGCCTTCAGGTGCCTTGGAGAATAGCTTGACTCTCTTCTTTCTGGCAGTCCCTGAGATATTGGAAGACTGCTATCATGTCCCCCCTAGTTCTTCTTTACATTAAACTAGACATACCCAGTTCCTGCAACCGTTCTTCATATGTCTTAGCCTCCAGTCCCCTAATCATCTTTGTGGCTCTTCTCTGCGTTTTTCTAGAGTCTCAGCATCTTTTTTACATCGTGGCGACCAAAACTGGAAGCAGTATTCCAAGTGTGACCTTACCAAGGCATTATAAAGTGGTATTAACACTTCATGTGATCTTGATTAACGAAAAAAAATATATTTGTGCCTAAGAATACAGTATCGCCATTTAGCAAATGAACATTTACTTTTTACCTTATTGAATCTTTGCAGGGGAAAAAAAAAAAACCCTAATCTCTCATTTTTTAAAATGTTATTACATGTAATATTTAGTTAGTTAATGAATGGATAACCTATTTGCATTGTAGTATTGAAGGATATACCGAACGATTTTTATCATAGGTGTTGATAAAGGTAGAGATCAGATCTTGTTGATACCAATCTGGGGAAGGGTTATCTTCACTCCGCTTTCAACCTCTACCACTCCTTAATAATAATAATAATAAAAACCACTACAGAGACCTTCTACTGGTGTTTACCAAAAAGAAAGCTTGAGATGGCTTGGCTAGAATGCTGATACGGAAGTTCACTCTTTTATGCATGCAGCCTGGCTGACAGCAAACTCTTCCAAATCCCGAAGGACATCATTAGTATGAAGAAATATCGTACATGACAGAAGGTGACATTCAACATGTCAACATGTATTACAGAACAGTGCTCAGGCCCTTGAAAAACGAAAGTTATTCCCTAGTTCTATCACTTTCCTATTGGCGGGAACAAAACCCATTTGCAACTCCCCTTCTGCTTTTTCAGTCACCCTGCCACTAATAACATGCAAATTTTTTTAATCCTCTTCGGGCCGGAGTCATCACAAAGGGCACCAGCTAAATTCCTTTTCTTTTCAAAATCCAAAATAATCCCGGCTATAGTATAAACATCTGTCTATTTATCTATCTTGGTTCGTTTTTTAATGGGTCAAACACCCTGGATGATCGACTGATCACAATGTGGACACCACAGTATTAAATAGCATTTGTGTTTGTATTTGTATTTTTGTGTGTGTATATGTGTGTGCATGTGTGTGTGTGAGAGAGAGTGGGGGAGAGGGAGAGGGAGAAAGAGAAAGAGAGAGAAAGAAAGATAAGAGAGAGGGGGGGGAGAGAGAAAGAGAAAGAGAGAGAGAGAAAGGGGGAGAGAGGGAGAGAGAGAAAGATAACAAAGAGAGAAAGAGAGACGGGAGAAAGAGAAAGAGAGAGGGGAGAAAGAAAGAGAGAGAGAGAAAAGAAGAGAGAGAGAGAAAGAAAGAGAAAGAGAGGGGAGAGAGAAAGAGAGAGGGAGAGAGGAAGAGAAAAAGAGAGAGAAAGAAAGGGGGGAGAGGGAGAGAGAGAAAGATAACAGAGAGAGAAAGAGAGGGGAGAAAGAGAAAGAGAGAGGAGAGAAAGAGAGACAGAGAAAAGAAGAGAGAGAGAAAAAGAGAGAGAGAGAAAGAAAGAGAGAGGGGAGAGAGAGAAAGAAAAAAAGAGAGAAAGATAAGAGAGAGAAAAAGAAAGTGAGAAAGAGAGAGAGAGAAAGAGAGAGAGAGAAAGAGAGAGAGAGAAAGAAAAAGAGAGAGAGAAAGAAAGAGAGAGAGAGAGAGAAATTTGAAATAAATCAAAGGATTGAGCCTATCATAATAATTGTACCAAAGAACTAGAACATCTGTGGGTAAACTCTCCCTCATTCTCTCTCTGTGGTTGTGTGTGTATAAAATAAATCAAAGGATTGAAGCGATCATAGTAATGTGCCAAAGAGCTAGAATATATCTGGGTAAACATCAAACCACCATTTTCCAGCATAAAACAAAGGAATCCTAAAATAGAGTTTAGATGCTTCAGAAATGCCTCCAAGTGAAAACATTAAAACTGGACAAAACAATCTCTGTTCTCTCTCTCCGATATCGTGATCTCTCCATCTCAAAATCCAGAGCCCTGGGCTTCGGCATTTCACTTCTTTGTAAACTGCTGACTCGGGAATCGCTGACTTGGGCTCGGTACAGATGCTTCTCTCATGAAAGGTCCATAAAATAGTGACTTCCAGTGGCTTTTAGGACTCTGGGAGTTGGGACAGAGGTGAGTCTCACAGACTGTTACCACCGGTTCACCCAGCACTGGAAATGTGAGTACGCGTGTGCGGGCACGTACGCTCGCTTCACATGCACACACGCCATCCGTGCATGCGTGCGGCATCACAAAACACAGCAACTCGCTCCCGCGCACCGTCCACACATGCGTGCAATGCCAAACAACACGGCAATTCGCTCGCGAGTGACATCCACACATGCATGCAGCATCAAAAACACAGCGATATAGGACAGGATTGCACCTGGGTGGATGGGCAGGTTGCTGCTACCGGTTCACCCGAACCGGGCTTGCCTCCAGAAGTTGTGAATGCTCCAACACTGGAAGTTTTTAAGATGTTGGATAACCATTTTTCTGAAGTGGTGTAGGGTTTCCTGCCTAAGCAGGGGGTTGGACTAGAAGGCCTCCAAAATCCCTCTTTTTTTTTTTTTAATTTGATTTATATGCCGCCCTTCTCCGGAGACTCAGGGTGGCTTACAGTGCGTTAAGCAATAGCCTTCATACTATTGTATATTTCAACTTTCAACTCTGTTATTCTATATTAAAGATTAGTATGCTTAACGTTTCTTAGGATGCATACATGGGAGAATATTCATGCGACCCCTACTAATATAAACTAGTCACCAGTTCTCGGCCTGTGTTCCCATGCGGATAAAACAGAATGGTTGAATGGTATGCCTTCCACCTAGGAGAAGATACTAAATATTTTCAGTCCCGCTATGTTTGGGAAGAAGCATTCATATATAGATGAATACAGAACTGCAGCTTAATTGGTGAATGTGAATATATCAATAAATGGACTATCTAAATAAAAGCCGGTATCACAAACATGTTTTATATTATACACACCAGTAGCGCTCCATTAAAAGTATGTCAAAGTAATTAATATTTTTAAACAGACTTTCAGTGGAACCGCGCAGAGTTACTGTTAAGTAGCATTCCAAGGAGCATCTTTAATAATTAATTGCATTTTGGTTTCATGATGCAATGAACAATAAAATGAAGATTCCAGGCACAAGTATAAGCAAACGAACAAAAGGCATGATTAATTAAATAGAATGCGAAAGTAAAAAAATAAAATGCCATGGTCGTTTTGCAGCCCAGCATTCAGTTTATAGTTTACACAATTAGGAAAAATATAGATATTAAAATTTCATAAGCTGCTTAAAAACACTGAATTAATCAGCTCCTGCATTTTTAAAGGCTAAATATTTCATGACAGTATGTCTTCGGCGGAGTGGATTTATTAAATTTTAGCGTATTTCTTTTATAAAATTATCCTGAGCTTTTATCATGAACAGATTTTGAACAGTTATTAGATTTAGAATGGATAATATTTAGGAGACCAAAAAGGTCTGTTGAAATGAAGCTTTCGCTTCTTAGTACTTCCGTCAGAAACTATCAAAGGGGCCTTCTAATAGCATTTAACAAGATTTGAATATGAATTCTACTTTTGAGTTAGTTTGAATTAAACTTTTGATGTTAGCTGAATCTGTCAATTGGCCCTTTGATGTTCCGGTAACAGGCTAAGACCCAGTGACCCAGGAAGCATGTTATACAAATAGGACTTAATCTTTTTCTAAGAAGAAATCGGTGAAGATATGATCCCAACCAGCAGTGGGTTTCACATTTTGTTACCACCAGTTCGCCCCGTGCGCACATGCTTGCTTTGCTCACGCACACATCTTCCGTGCATGCACCCAGCCTCAAAAATGTGCCTAAATAAGACAGCAAGGGCGGGGCCGGGGCCCACCCCCAATTTCCGTTACTGGTTCACCTGAATTGGTCCGAACCGGCTGAGTACCAACTTTGATCCCAACTAACCTCGGAGCATGTGATGGCTGCTGATAAAACCAGAGATTCATCAACAGAGGGAGAAAGCATCAAAATCACAAGAAGTGATAGAACCATTTATACTGCAATAGTGAGACCATACTTGGAATACTAAGTCCAGCTCTGGTCACCATAATCCAAAAAAGATGTTAAGAGATCCTGTAAAGAGTTCAGGGAAGAGCAACAAAGATGATAAAGGATCCGGAGGCTAAATCATATGAAGAACTTGAGAGAGTTAAGTATGTACAGCCCAGTGATGTACATACTTTGTGCGTGCATGCGAGCTCCTCAGGGCCATGACCAGGAAGAGAAGCTGTCCAGGGGGGATGTACGCACTTGGTAAGGTACTTCTGGTTTCCGGCGCACGCATGTGCACCAGCCAGCAAGTCTTCTGGTTACTGCCGATCAGCTCGCATGCTCATGTCGGAAAACGGAAGACCAGCTCTTCCGGTTTCCAGCACTGATGCACGCACAAAGACCAGCTGATCGTCGCATGCACATGCACACTAGAAACCCGGAAGAGGAACAGGCGATGCCACGCGTGCCAGGGAACATGGCTCCGTGTGCCACTTTGGGCATGCATGCCATAGGTTCGCCATCATGGGTATAGCCTATCCAATGTAAGGATTAGAGCAGGGGTGTCAAACTCAGTGCCCGCGGGACGGATCTGGCCCATGGGGTGCTTAAATCTGGCGCACAGGGCCACCCTGGAAACAGTGAGGGACCGTCCCACGGTGCCTCTGCCAGTGAAAACAAGCTCTCAACAAGCTCTGTTTCTGGCTGCAACGTCCTCCTGCAATCATCTGCCAGCAAAAACAGAGCTCGGGAGGGCCACAAGTGCTCAAACACAACCCTGATGCGGCCCTCAATGAAATCGAGTTTGACACCCCTGGATTAGGGGGACCTAACTGTCTTCCAGTATTTGAGGAGTTGTCACAGGTAAGAGGAGATTGACTTAGTCTCCAAAGTTCCAAAGGGCAGGTCAAGAAGTAATGGATGGAAGCTCATCCATGAGAGAGACAATCTAGAGAAATTTTCTGACTCCGAAAGCAATTGATCAATGGAATAGCTTGCCTCCCAGAGTTGTAGGTAGGGGAGGTACTACCACTGCACTACTGTGGACAGCATTGTTATATGTGACCTCCACCCAGTTCGATTGTTGGTAGTCAACGTAGCACCTCAGGTACTGCTCTATCATGGCATTCAATCTCTCCGCCCCCCCCCCCCATTGGTGCTTGGGTGAAACGCTGAGCTGAGGCCTTGGGATGATCCTATGGATCGAAGGAATTCCCTCCAGAACTTCACTGTAAACTGGACACCCCGATCGGAGATGATTCTTCCACTTAATTAAGTACTGGAAGTTTTCAAAAACAGACTGGACAGCCATGTAAATAATGTACATCATTTCACTGGGATGGTATAAGGTCTTCTGCATTGAGCAGGGGTTTGACCAGAAGACCTTCAAGGTCCCTTCGAGCCTTATGACCAGGGGTGGACTGCTGGGGGTTCACAGGGGTTCGGGAGAACCTCTAAGCTAAGATTCTGTGCAGTTCAGAGAACCCCCAAATCCCACTCCTGGCTGGCTCTGCCCACCCCGCCCCGCCCCTCTCAGGAGTCCCCACATGGCCTGTTTTGGATGCAGGGCGCGTGCAGAAGCTCAGGAGGGTGAAAAACAGGCCCATTTCCAGCCTCCAGAGGGCCTCCGGAGCCTGGGGAGGCCGTTTTTGCCCTCCAGAAAGCCAGAGGAAAGCCTCCCGAGCCTGGGGAGGGCAAAAATCCCCCCCACCATGGTACAGGAGGCCGACTAGGCCACACCCATCATGGCTACGCCCACCCAACAACCAGGCAGAGAACCCCTTGCTAAAAATTTTGAAGCCCACCCCTACTTATGATTCTTAGGTTCTATCCTACAAATTCCCAACACATAAAAAATTGGATTGCAGTATATATTATACTCCAAATTTATGAAGATGATTCAGCATACCATGAACGTATCAACAGCTGCCAAGAACTCAAACTTTCCTCAAGATTATTAATTCTAAATTAAAGCGCCACCTTGACTGGCTTTGTAAAATATATTACTTTGAGGTCTATAATTATATGATTTCCATCAAGGTGGGCCATTAGACACCTCTCCTGAGTCATATCAGAAAATAAGTACCACTAATTAATAAAAGTGGCTGTTTCAAGTTACGAGTGAGAGAAAGTTTCACAAAGAGTGTTGTTTTTTTTTTTACTACCTGACCTTCAAAAAATCTATTTATGATGTACCTGGCTAATGATTTCTCACATTCTCTGCTTCTGAGCAGTTTTCTTTTGTACAAGTTTTCCTTCAGCATCATTAACCAATTCCATAATTTGCAGCAAGGATGTCAGTTGCCATCTGAGTGACTATTCCCCCCCCCCCCCCGACGTTCAGAAGTGGGTAACATTAACCAGGAATCATGAGTGAGATCCAAATGAGAGTTTATTTCTTACTCTTAAGCAAGCCAGGTTTATAATCCAGTTACAACTATTAATGAGCCTCGGTGGCGCAGCACACTAAAGCACTGTTAAGTAACACCAGCTGCCTGCAATTACTGCAAGTTCAAATCTCACCAGGCTCAAGGTTGACTCAGCCTTCCATCCCTTTGAGGTAGGTAAAATGAGGACCCAGTTTGTGGGGGCAATAAGCTGACTTTGTATAAAAAAGAACACCGCTTGGGGAGGGGGGCAAAAGCCCTACTAAGCAGGTATATACAAAAGTATGAAGGCTATTGCTTAATGCATTGTAAGCGGCCCTGAATCTCCGGAAAAGGGCCAATAAATCGAACCAATAAATAAATAAATAAATAAATAAATAAATAAATAAATAGATAGATAGATAGATAGATAGATAGATAGATAGATAGATAGATAAATTAATTAATTAATGTGCCTTTGGAGTTTCTCCAATCTTAACTAGGAGTCAGAATTCCAAAGGATCCTCCCAACAGCTCAAATCTTTCTAAAAAAAAAACTGTTCAGAAAAGAAACTTTTATTTCATTGGCATAAAGGAAAGCAGCTAATAAATCCATTCATCAGAGGTCAATTTGATTGTCTTATTACAGCCAAAATACGGGTAGTCCACAACTGAGCCCAAAATTTCTGTTGCTAAGTGAGACAGGGGTTTTTTTTTGCTACAGTTATTACCATATTTTTTTGGAGTATAAGACGCACCAGAGTATAAGACACACCTTATTTTTGGGTGAGGAAAATAAGAAAAAAGATGATTGGCGGGTGGATCGGCCTCCAGGAATACTCCCAATCAGCTGTTCTCAGAGCTGAATTTTAGCAACAAGTTCATTGGTTGTGAGCTCTGTGCCTTGCTTTTTTTTCTGCCTCTGAAAGCCTCCGAAACAGCTTCAGAAACTTCGTTTCGGAGGCATTTTTTCTGAAGCTTCGTTTGGAGGCTTTTTTTCTAAAGCTCTGTTTGGAGGCTTTTTTTCTGAAGCTCTTTTTTTTCTTCATGTCTCTCTATGCTTTCAATTGTGCACTTGAGCTTATATTCAAGAGGGTAAGACAGGAAGCGCCACCAAATAGTCACAATTAAGGAGAAATATAAAACCAACCCACTGCTCCATCCACCCACCCACCTAGAGATCTTCTGACAGATTCTCAGAGTGTCATCACTTGTCTTAAAGGATGTCAGGAGCAGCAAGCAGTAGAGCTGAATTTGGGATGGATGCGGTGGGTGGGAGGGGGGGGTGAAGATTTAATAGTGTATACTCAGTGAATAGAATACAAAAGTTGGAAGGGACCTTGGAGGTCTTCTAGCCCACCCCCCCCGCTCAGACAGGAAGCCCTATACCAGTGATGACTAACCTTTTCCAGACTGAGTGCCCAAAGTGTGTGCATGAATGCGTTCATGAACCCCCAAGATGCAATGTGCACATGACCCCGTATGCGCCCCACCAAATGCATGCACTGCTCCCACATATGTCCCGCCCCCCACACATGTGGGTGTGGCCCCCGCATGCACCCCACCCCACACACGCTCGTGCGGCCCCCGCTTGCGCATCCTGTGCATGTGCCCCCCCTGTGCATGTGCAGCAAAGACCCATAGACCAGTTGGCTGGTGGGAGGCGGGTGCGCATGCGTGGCAGAGCTGAGCTGGGGCAATGGCTGGTGTGCCAACAGAGAGGGCGCTGCGTGCCACCTCTGGCACGCATGCCATAGGTTCGCCATCGCTGCCCTATACCATTTCAAACAACTACTTATCCAACATCTTCTTAAGAACTTCCAGTGTTGGGACATTCACAACTTCTGGAGGCAAGCTGTTCCACTGATTAATTGTTCTAACTGTCAGGAAATTTCTCCTTAGTTCTAAGTTGCTTCTCTCCTGCATTAGTTTCCACCCATTGCTTCTTCTCCTGCCTTCAGGGGCTTTGGAGCATAGCTTGACTCCCTCTTCTTTGGGGCAGCCCCTGAGATATTGGAAGACTGCTATCATGTCTCCCTTAATCGTTCTTTTCATCAAACTAGACCAGTGGTGGGTTCCTCCCGGTTCGGCCCAGTTTTGCCGAGCCGGTAGCAGTGACGATATGACGTCACCGAACCGGTTCTGCCCCCCCCGTGTTATTCTTACCTTTTATTTGGCCCCACCCCCAATCTATTGCTGCCTCCTGAGTCCCAGCTGATCGGCTAGAAGGAAAAAACCTGTTTAAACTCTTGCCGTGGGGCTTCAAAGGGCCGCCCTACAGCTGATGAGTGTTAAAAGGCAGTGTGGTGGTAGACCAGTGTGCTCAAAAAACAAATGAGTAGACCGGTGCCTCCAAAAACAAATGAGTAGACCAGTGCCTGCAAAAATAAATGGGTAGACCAGTGCCTCCCAAAACAAATGAGTAGACCGGTGCCTGCAAAAATAAATGGGTAGACCAGTGCTTCCTAAAACAAATGAGTAGACCGGTGCCTGCAAAAATAAATGGGTAGACCAGTGTCTCCAAAAACATATGAGTAGACCAATGCCTGCAAAAATAAATAGGTAGACTGGTGCCTCCAAAAATGAGTAGACTGGTACAGCTCTGCAAGCAGTTAAAAGTTAAAAGTTTTCAAAGTTAAAACCAGTACCTCTGCTAAATCCTAAAGAATTGTCACATGACCATCAAGCCACGCCCACAAAATAAGCCATGCCCACAGAACCGGTAGTAAAAAAAATTTAGAGCCCACCCCTGGACTAGACATATCCAATTAATTCCTGCAACCGTTCTTTATATGTTTTAGCCTCCAATCCTCTCCTACCCATCTTCGCTGCACTCTTCTCTGCACTCTTTTCTAGAGTCTCCACATCTTTTTTTTTGTACATCGTGGCGACCAAAACTGGACGCCGTATTCCAAGTGTGGCCTTACCCAAGACATTAGAAAGCGGTATCAGCACTTCGCGTGACCTTGATTCTCTGTCCTTAAACGCCGTCTTAAAATCCAGCTCACCATGTACGACAACAGGCGTCTGAAAATGAAATACTTCCAAGCAGCTGTAAATGAAAGCATTCGACGATGGACGAATGCTATTAAAAGCATCTTTCTGTAATTTTTTTGGGGGGGGGTGGGGTGGCAGAAATAATGCTGGCGGAACAATCGTAGGGTAGATTGGGAAACCAGGTGCTGCCCTTCATTGTTATGCTGGTTACATTTCCTACAGCTATTGCAGCTGTCTTCTTTCTTAAAAAGGACTGTGAAACAATTATCTTTCTGATTAGCAAGTGAAACCACCACCAGCTATCTGGTTAAGACGTTGCTTATCATCTCTCTGGCATAGGACAATTCATTTGCCTTTGATGCAGGAGGCCAATTGCATTTCTAAGATACCGCAAGCTTTATTTTTTTTTTGATAGGACTGGTATAGTAGATGGTTGTGCTACATCAGTAAGACATAAACAAACCACATTGCAGATAGATCTGGTTAAGCCAGAGTGGCCTGTATCACAGCTCAAAACATTAACTTATTTAATGTAATGCTTTCCTCGTGCCATGCTTTCTTTTCCTTTGCCAAGGCATTTTTCAACGGGAAGAATTTATTCAAATTTTTTTTTCTTTCGAAAGTAACAGATTAAAGTAATTTGGGTTCATATTTAAAACACCGAAATGATCCTTTAAGCAAGACTTAAAGAGAAATAATCCGTATTTTTAAACATAGAGAATAATTTTTTTTTTTTAAATTTGATTTATATGCCGCCCTTCTCCGGAGACTCAGGGCGGCTTACAATGCGTTAAGCAATAGCCTTCATAGTTTTGTATATTTTATACAAAGTCAGCTTATTGCCCCCACAAACTGGGTCCTCATTTCACCTACCTTAGAAAGGATGGAAGGCTGAGTCAACCTTGAGCCTTGGAGAGATTTGAACCAGCAGTAAATTGCAGGCAGCTGTGTTAATAACAGGGTGCGTAGACCACTGTACTATCAAGGCTCTTCTCCTCGTTTCATGCAAAATTCTCAGAACACAACTAAGATTGCGACGTGAAATATTCCTAGGGTTTTGAATTCCGAAACTCAATTTTAATTCTGAACGGATCTGTATGATATTGTATGGTTAATAATCAGCTTCCTCAAAATAGACCTAAGTTTACTTGAAAGATTCTTACATGGGTAGAAAACATATTTTATGCAAAACACCTTGTCCTGTTTTAATCAAGCCTCTCTTTCACTTTAATTAATTCTGCCTCCACATCTACTATTCCAGGCCCTCAAAACACTTTTTCCCCCCAAAAAAATGCAGAATGCAGAAGTGAAAACAAGAAAATGAAATCTCTTTGTTGCTTAACTCTGCTTATGCGTTTTAGAACCGAGCTATGATAAATATTGTTCTTTTTTCTTTCAAAACAAAATTCTGCCTTAAACTTCTGCATAGTTTTTCATGACTCCAAAACGTTTCTGTAGGAGTTGATGGCTAGCATAAGAGTATACTGGTAGTCCTCGACTTACAACAGTTCATTTTAGTGACCGTTATTTCAACAGCATTGAAAAAAAGTGAAATCTGACCCTTTTTTCATAGTTAACAACCTTTGCAACATCACGTGATTAAAATTCAGGTGGTTGGCAATCGACTCATATTTATGACAATCGCAATGTCCCGGGGGTCGCGTAATTCCGCTTTTGTGACCTTCTGACAAGCAAAGTCAACGGGGAATCCAGATTCACTTAACCATGTTATTAACTTAACAACTTCAGTGAACGTGGCCCCAAAAAAGTCGTAAAATGGGACAAAACTCACTTAATAAATTTCTCACTTAGCAACAGAAATTCTGGGCTCAATTGTGGTCATAAATTGAGGATTATCTGTACAGGAAGCCCTTGACTTAAAACAAAATTTGTTTAACAGCTGTTCAAAGTTACAATGGTCCTCTTGAACTAAACCTTCACGTCATTTAGTATTGCTTTAAGTTACAGGTTTTTACTGAGAGGTAGTAGTTGTAAACAAGGAATCAAAATAAAAGTAAAAATATGTAATCTAAATGGGGGGAGGGGTATAGTGGCTCAGAAATTAAGACACTGAGCTTGTCGGCTGGAAAGCCTGCAGCCCAGGTTCGAGACCCCGCGCGCACCAAATGTTGAACAGAAAGGCAGAGCATTGTATAAGTAACTGAGTTTAAACCTTTGTCTAAGCAATTTATAGGCTTGTATTAAGCTTATAATTTCTACTTAGATAACTGGATATAGGATGGTGGTCTAAATCAAACTTGGCAGCTATGTAGACTTCAATTCCCAGAAACCTCGAGGCAGCCTGTTATGTTATGTTATGATATGTCCGCTCAAAGGACTCAACTGATATGAAGAAAGCTTATTTTTTATAGCATTCTGAGAGAAAAGCAACATTCCAGGAAATGGTCCACAGTGACCTCTTACCACATGAAAATAAATAGAAAATATCAAAAGAATTAAAAGAATTCAAACCATGCAGTCACCAATGGAGACATTAAAAGTTTTTTTTAAGAGTTATTTTGTTATGAATTTGCAAAGAGATATCAAAAATCCTGACACATTGTTAATAGCCTGAATTGGAAAAGGCACTTATGTTTTAAAATGGAGAGGTGATAGATAGATAGATAGATAGATAGATAGATAGATAGATAGATAGATAGATAGATAGACAGACATAGAGAGAGGGGTGATAGGGAGGCAGGCGTCCTGGTGATGCAGTGGTTAGAATGCAGTATTGCAAGCAAACTCTGCCCACTGCCAACAGTTTGATCCTGACCGGTTCAAGGTTGACTCAGCCTTCCATCCTTCCGAGATCGCAAGGCTGTTATTCAAAGGAATTCAGTTAATGTTCCTAAAGATATTGAAGGGTATCTGTAGCAAGCCTTTCCTCAAATATACAGCTAGTGCTTAACTTACCACAGTTCATTTAGTGACCATTTGAAGTTACAACGGCACTGAAAAAAGTGACTTATGACTGTTTTTCACACTTACGACCATTGCAACATGGTCCCCATGGTCACGTGATCAAAATTCAGATGCTTGGCAACTGATTCATACTTATGACAGTTGCAGTGTCCCAGGTGTCAGGGTTCCGATGGATGTTCTAATTAAATCATGAACCTCGAACCAAGCTTCAAAAGAAATACAGTTATTTATTAGGAGCTTCATGTCGGCACGTTCCAAGTGAAGCAAACTCTGACCCCACGTAATTTACGCCCCAATCATGACCCCGTTTCCCCCCCTCCCCCAGGGTGTGTCATCAATCACATTGGCCAACAGAGCAATTTCACGGGTTGTAGAGATCACTCCCCTCCGGCTGCTGTGGGTAACCCTAGGAGACAGCCTTGAGAGAGATATGTCTGGAATGTGCTTTTGTTTTTTGGCTGCTGTGCTGCTTCATCGGTTTCCTATCTCCCTTGCCTATGGCAACTCGAGAGCAGGCCAGGGATGCTTTGCGAGTTGACAGTCCCAGGGTCATGTGATCCCCTTTGGGGAATCTTCTGACATGCAAAGTCAATGGGCAAGCCAGGCTCACTTAATAACCATTACCAACTTAACAAACGCAATGATTCACTTAACAACGGTGGCAAGAAAAGTCGTAAAAGGGGGCAAACTCACTTAATAAATGTTCCACTTAGCAACAGAAATTTGGGGCCTAATTGTGGTCGTATGTCGAGGACTACCTGTAATGTATTTTATCAAGCTAGCTAAGAATCTCTGTGCTTAAACATTTTCAAACTGCACAGTTCCAAAAACAATAACAAACGGACTGTTGAACCCAACAAATAGATTTTTTTTTGCAATACTTTTGGTTTATTAGGCTAGTTACAATGTCTGTGTTTCCTTTCTATTATTCCCAATGACAGCTAAGGTTGATTTGTGGTCCATGGTAGAGAATCTGCCTTGTGCTTC
Source organism: Pantherophis guttatus (assembly GCF_059756535.1). Lineage (NCBI taxonomy): Eukaryota > Metazoa > Chordata > Lepidosauria > Squamata > Colubridae > Pantherophis > Pantherophis guttatus. Next base: position 85,807,409 of record NC_142069.1, read on the forward strand.
TAATTCTCCTATCTTTCACAGGCCTTGAATTGGTTATTTCAACACCCATCATAAATATCTGTTTCCTGCAGTCCATGAATGATCCAAAAAATGCAAATTGCACACAGCAGCTCCAGCAGTCTCCATTTGAAGGAAGAATTCAAATAATAACATGCCAGCCTGTGTATAAATAAGTAAATAAAAATAAATACCAAAGAGGAAAGTTGTAAGGACAAAGCTTATTCTCAGAATAATGATCTGTTCTTACAACTCTAATGAGCTAAATAATGTAAGGTTGCTACAGAACTTTTATCCAGTTAATTTCTTTCACTGAAGATTTGCTGAAAAATTCATACAGCTGAGGAATGCCACGTTTCTTCATAATGTACTCTAAAAATATCTTTTTGAGTAAAAATTAAAAAAAAATACTGCAATGTGTGGCACTATTCATTATTCATTAAGAATAAGAGCCTGGATAGCTCAACAGACTAAAAGCCTGTTATTAACATTCAGCTGTCTGCAATTATTGCAAGTTCGAATCTCCCCAGGCTCAAGGTTGACTCAGCCTTCCATCCTTTCTAAGGTAGGTAAATTGAGGACCCAGTTTATGGGGGCAATAAGCTGACTTTGTATAAAATATACAAAAGGATGAAGGCTATTGCTTAACGCATTGTAAGCCGCCCTGAGTCTCCAGAGAAGGGCGGCATATAAATCTAATTAAAAAAAGAGAGAGAGAGAGGTATCCAGTAAAGAATAATTGGTTAATGACTCTGAAGAAACCTTGAATTTCATTAACCTTGATTTTCCTTCTTTTAAAAAAAAACAACCCAAAAGGAAGTTCCTTTTTAATCTCATGAAATCTACCTTTTTTCTCCAATTTAAAGTAAGATAATTGGACTATATTTTATGTATGTATATAAATGAACCTGTCCTGTTGTGTCTGACTTTTAGGGCTCTCCATTTCTTGGCCGAGGAAGCCAGCATTGTCTGAAGACAATTTCCGTGGTCATGTGGCCAGCATGGCTATATGCCAAAGGAGCTGTTCTGTCCTAGGCTCCCTTAAAAAGCAGGACGCAGAATCTTGGTCCCGGCAAAACCTCTTTTATTTACACGACTGTGAATTCCTTTCATTCACAGTTTTTCAAAGGAATATTGATCAACACAGACCTTATCTTGCTTGGCAAGCTGCCACGTAACTAGTTTCCAAACGCAGTACAAGGCAAAACTTGGCACAGAGTCTCTCAGAGTCACGGAACGAACAAATTGTTTCCTGCAAAAGCCCGCTCCCCATTCGCTCCTCTTTGGTTTTCTATGGGAGGGGCCAATCACCTCCAAGGTGTGGCTTTACTTCCAAGTCGACCCTGCTTTCTTAGTTGTTCTTGTCTTCTGGCAGCTCTGCGCATGTACACACTGGGAACAGGCTCCAGCTGTTCCTCTGTCTCACTGCTGCCTAGCTCCTTCTCTGCCTCCGACGCAGAGCCCTCATCCAAGCTTTCCCCAGCCTGGCCCATAGTCCTCCCCAACCTCCTCACTGTCCAACTCTGCTGCCAGCTCTGCTGGCCGCCGGTGGGCCACAACAGGCACAAGGAATGCTATTACCTTCCCACCAAAGTGGTACTTATTTATCTATTTGCATTTGCACGCTTTTTGAATTGCTAGGTGGGCAGGAGCTGGAGCAAGGGTGGGAGCTCACCCCATCGTGCACCACTCGGGTCTCGAACCCTGGCTATCAGCTTTCCAGCTGACAAGCTCAGCAGATTTAACCACTGAGCCATCACGATGAATAAGTTTTCGTGCCTGCATCTGCATCTCTTCTGCACCTGCTTTATTTATTATTGCGATTTATATGCCGCCTTTCTCCCTGGGGACTCAAGGCGGCTTACAAAATGACAAATTCCAATACAAATCACAATGAAATAAAATTAAAATCAGCAACCCTATTAAAACAGTTTAAAATTTAAAACTTTACTCTTCTTTTATGAAAAGCAGAGGACCGAGAAATCATAGTGAAATAGAGAGTTATGGTCAATGCTTTCTAAATGAGGCAGGATTCATTGTGAATAATCAAAACTTCTAGGTTAGATATAAAAAAGAAAAAGTTTTCTCCTTTCCAGTCATTTATGACTCTAGGGCAGTGGTGGGTTGCTACCGGTTCATCCTGGTTTGTGCGAACTGGTAGCGGTGGAGACGGGAGGCTCCCGATAGCGAACCAGCAGCGCCGAGATTTGAAACCCATTAACTGCTCTAGGGGGTAGTGTTCATATCTGTTTCCTAGTTGAGAGAGCCACGTTGTCCGAAGATGCTTCCGTGGTCATGTGAGCCAGCATGACTAATTTCTGAGGCACAGAGAACACTGTTACTTCCCCACCAAAATGGTACCTATTTATCTACTTGCATTTGCATTCTTTCGAACTGCTAGGTGGGCAGAAGCTGAGGCGAGGATGGGAGCTCACCCCGTCACGCGGCGCTCAGATCTCGAACCTGGGCTGTCCGCTCTCCAGAAATTTAGCGACTGTACATCCACAATATGAATCCACAAAGGCATCAAGAGTTGTAGATACTTCCTGCTTGGAGACCCAGTAATGGCAAGACAACGCAACATCTGACTGGCAGTAGACCGGATTGTCGATAAAGGGTTTTATCCCATTTTAATTATTTTTTTTTCTTAGAAAAAAATGGGAGAATGGAAAGGATTTTCATGTAACCTAAGAAGTTTTAAACTGCTTTTTTTTTTTAATAAGGTAAAGGTATTTTCCTTCCCTCCCCCCACCCCTCATAGATTAATTTTCATTTTGAAGCCCATTAGTCATGCATGTACATCTTGTGGCTTCCTTCAAAATAAACATTTTGGGGCTGGAATGCATTACCAGCTTCGTTATAAGATTTGAATATGGCAAAATTCGGCTTTAATTTATTGCAAGTATTATCATGCGGGGGTGGGGGGGCATTCTGTGCTGCGCCGAGATACCAAGAGCCTCGCTTAAATGTTCCCTTTTGAGTTGAAACTCAAGGTCTTATCTAATTGCCTGAAACGAAACATGCTTGTTGGGAGGATAATCTGGAGCACATATGCTCTGTGTTAAGTAAGGAAAGATAAGGAGACGGAGTCTGCATCTCCTTGGTCTTGTTCCCCTATTTGTAAGGAAGCTGTTTACAAGGAGCATGACAAGCGCACACTTAAATCAATTACGTCTAATAAACGTTGGAGGAATGTCTGTGAAGATGATGTAGCAAAATGCAAATACAATCAAATGCAATCCGTGGTTGTATAAACAGAGGCACAGACCGAATCAAAATCATGTTGTTGTGCCCCAGCTACGGATCCCAAAGAACGCAGCACACACAAAGTCCGTACAAACCTTAGTTTACTGAATAAACTAAGTCTTTTACAACAACGGCTGTTAATTAATTGCATTAACAGCCGCCAAGAATTCAAAGAATAATAACTGAAAGCTTACTATGGTTGGCAGAATGCCCAGAAGCAATTTGCAGGAAGCTGATAAGATAAGCAAGACAAGACACGAAGGTATGTGAACTAAGTTGTTCCCTGCAAATTGCTTCAGTCGGCCTTCCTTAAATAGGCAAAGGGAGTGGCCAATTAGCCCCAAGCCTTACTCTCGAGGAGACCTCCTCCTGAGGAGCCACTCCTGCCTTTTGGCAGCTCTGCATGCCCGTGTATCGAGAAGAGGCTCCTCCTCTTCGTCCTCTTCACTTAAGGGAGCTTCTGGAGGTTCTGAAGGCTCTGGCTGAATCCCCGCCTCTGCCACCACATCTTCTCCAGCCTCCTCATTGTCCGACTCGAATGCCAGCTGCACAGGCTGCTGGCGCAGCACCACACCAGCCTCCTCGCTGTCTGAATCAGCTACTAGCTGCACAGGCCGCGTAAGGGCCACAACACATGTGAAGTAATAGTACCGCTTTATAAAGCCTTAGTAAGGCCACACCTGGAATAGTGCATCCAGTTTTGGTCATCACATTACAAAAAAAAAAGATGTTGAGACTTTGGGGGGGAGGGGAAATGTACAAAGAAGAGCAACTAAGATGATTAAAAGCCCTGGAGACAAAAACCTATGAAGAACGGTTGCAGGATTTGGGTTTGGCTAGTCTAGGTAACAGAAGGATCAAGAGGGCATGATAGCAGTCTTCCAATATTTGAGAGGTTGCCACAAGAGCCTTGATAGTACAGTGGTCTAAGCACCCTGTTATTAAGACCAGCTGTCTGCAATTACTGCAGGTTCGAATCTCGCCAGGCTCAAGGTTGACTCAGCCTTCCATCCTTTCTAAGGTAGGTAAATTGAGGACCCAGTTTGTGGGGGCAATAAGCTGACTTTGTATAAATATACAATAGGATGAAGGCTATTGCTTAACGCATTGTAAGCCGCCCTGAGTCTCCGGAGAAGGGCAGCATATAAATCAAATTTAAAAAAAACAAAAAGAGGAGGGGGGTCAACTTATTTTCCAAAGCACCTGAAGGCAGGACAAGAAACAATGGATGGAAACGGATCAAGGGTTGAAGCAACCTGGAATTAAGGAGAAACTTCCTAATACTGAGAGCAATTAACCAGTGGAACACAGAAGTTGTGGGTGCTTCATCACTGGAGGTTTTTAAGAAGAGATTGGACAGCTACTTGTCTGAAATGGTATAGGATCTCCTGCTTGAGCAGTGGGTTGGACTAGAAGACCTCGAAGGTCCCTTCCCTGATTGATTGAAGTAAAGACTTGTGTACGAATTTGTCTGGGGAGACGTAGTCTTGTTTTTAAAAAATGCATCAGGACTAAGGCAAAACTAGCACATGAATGTGAATTTCACAGACTATTTGATACATGAACACTAATGAGTGCTAAATTTAAGGTCCTGAGCCCACAAACATGTTACTGAACAAAACTCCAAGTTTACCTGATTCCCCCCGAATCATAAAGTAAAACTAATTCAATGTGATTTAGTTACTATCTGTTTCTGCTTCTCACTGTCTTAGGACGAAATCCAATTAACATCTGCCTTTTTCTTTTGCTGACATTCATGATTTCCCCATTTAAAGATGTAAATGACAGAAGGACATTTGCCCACGGAACTCAAAGCAGAAAACCAGTATTTTGACTTTTCATCTATGAAAAGTGTTTGGTAGTCATACTTTATAGGTGGGAGAGTCGGTTTGATCGAGTGGTTAAGGCACCAGGCAAGAAACTGGGAAACTGTGAGTTCTAGTCTGATGTTAGTCATGAAAGCTGGCTCAGTGACTTTGAGCCAGTCCAGGGGTGAAATCCAGCAGGTTCCGACAGGTTCTGGAGAACCGGTAGCGGAAATTTTGAGTCATTCAGAGAACCGGCAAACGCCACCTCTGGCTGGCCCCAGAGTGGGGTGGGAATGGAGATTTTGCAATATCCTTCCCCTGGAGTGGGGTGGGAATGGGGATTTTGCAGTATCCTTCCCCTGCCACGCCCACCAAGCCACACTATGCCCACAGAACCAGTAGTAAAAAAAAAAATTAGTATGTTGGATATGCTCATTGCCTTGAGTTATTTGTAAAAATAATAAAGGCAGGAAAGGAAAGGAAAGGAAAGGAAAGGAAAGGAAAGGAAAGGAAAGGAAAGGAAAGGAAAGGAAAGGAAAGGAAAGGAAAGGAAAGGAAAGGAAAGGAAAGGAAAGGAAAGGGAGAAAGATGAAAGAAAGACAAAAGAGAAGAAAGAAAGAAAGAAAGAAAGAAAGAAAGAAAGAGGGAGGGAGGGAAGGAAGGAAGAAAGAAAGAAAGAAAGAAAGAAAGAGGGAGGGAAGGAAGGAAGAAGGAAGGAAGGAAGGAGGGAGGGAGGGAGGGAGGGAGGGAGGGGTGGGGAGATCAAATAAGTCGATCCTAAAGGAAATCAACGCTGTCTTTTGGAAAGACAGATTCTGAAGCTGAAGCTGAAATACTTTGACCACCTAATGAGAACAGAAGAAAACTCCTTGGAAAAGACCCTGATGTTTTAGATAAGGTCATTGACAAAATGGGCATGATTTTGGGCAAACTCCAGGAGACGGTGGAAGACAGGAGGGCCTGAGGTCTTCTGCTGTGGTCCATGGGATCGCAAATCCTTCTTCAGGTTGGAAAAACATACAATCTTTCAGTGCCATCAGATTAATTAAACTTTAATTAAACTCCTTGTTTATATCAACTAATCCAATGCACTAATGATTTCCCTCAAATTGAATGCTGGGTTGCCATCTTCATTTTGCTAAAACAGGACCCGTTGAAAAGAGCAATCAACCAGCTTGAGAGAACCTCATTCTTGGGGAGGAAAAAAATCTTAATAAAAATACGGCATATGAAAAAAAGCCAAAGGGCCAGATGGATTGAGCTGCGAAATGATGACATAATTTTCCTGGAATCTCATCCTGCATTGCAACATTTTCATGGGGGGCTATTTCTGAATAGGCAATTGTAAAAGAAAATCTCTATTATACAATAGACTAGTACAGATGGAAGAATATGTACTTACTTCTATTGCCATCACAGATCGGCATGCAAAATGTTTTAAGCTATGTTAGTCTTTCTGACATGCCTCATTTAAACAGATGCTTGGAACGACTGTATCATTAGACCGGCAATTATACAGTATCAGCACAAATATTTTGATAGCTTCATGCATCTCTTCTTAACTCCGTTTTAAACCCCCTTGTTTAATTACTGTAAGTATTTGTTTTGCCAAAGTTCAAAGACAGACCAATGTCTTAGCAGATAACAAACATCCTTTCTGTAGCCAGTACGTTGCTTCCTACTCAGCCTAATTTGAAGGAGAAAACATGAGGGTTGCATAATTAGATCAAGAGAGTTTTAAATCCTTTCTGGAGTTGCAGTGATAAGGCAATTTGATATCAAATGAGGCCGGCCTGTGAGATCTGGCGCAAATGAGAGAAAACGGAATCACAAAAAAAACAACAGCAAAGTTCAACAAACAGTGAACATTTTCCCTAAACGAGTACAAGCAGGAAATGTTTACAAAAAGATAGGAAGAATTTCCAAAAGGGACAAAGACATCACTAATTGCACATATTAGTCCATATAATGGAGTGGAGTCCCACATCTTCTAATATGGAAAGGGTTAGGGAAACCTCTCATTTAAAAACCCAGCTTAGATTCAATGAAGTAAAAGTGCAAATATACAAAATAATATCCGAGCCAAGGTGTTATTTTTTATTTAATCTGGAAAACATGAAATTGTGAAATGAAGGAAGCCATCCTGGAATCATAAATCTTGTTCAACTCCCAAGCAGTGGTACCCACAGAGTATGGCGTTACAGTTTGGTTTAGTGGTGACGTTACCAGGCTGCAAACTGGGAGATCGTGAGTTCTAGTCCCGCCTCAGCCATGAAAGCCACCTTGGGCCATTCACTCACTCTTAGTCCAACCTACCTCAAAGGGTTGTTGTTGTTGTTGTGGGGAAAATAGGAGGAAGAAGGTTTGTTGGATATAGTCGTTTGCCTTGAGTTATTTGTAAAATAATAAGGCAGGATAGAAATAAATAGTTAAAAAGAATCATGAGTGAGTTGAAGATCTATCCAATTTCTGATACTTTCAGGATATTTGTTAAGTGCAAAAGACCAAGGCTACAGGCTAAATTCCAAACAAACTTGTTAGGTTCAGCTTGTAGCTTACTCCTAACTTGTTGGTCAGGCAATATATCTGTTTCTTTAAGAAACAACTGAGCCACGTAATCAGGGTTTGCTGAACCCTGTAATTAGGCTACAGTGCATACATAAGCAGCGCAGAGAAGCGTTCTTTGTTCCTGATTGTTCCTGTTGCTTCCTGCATCTTTCTGCTGATTGGTGTTAGACTGGATTGTTATATGGTACTGTATACCGAGAGTTACTAAAGTCTGTTTGCTTTGGTAAGGGAAGATACTTACTGGACTGATATTACTGTTTATGACCTTGGACTGTTTTACCTACACCGAGACTGCTTATTATCTTGTATATAAAGTATTTTTCTCACACGAGCTGCACGTTTATCTCCTTCCCTGTGTGTTTCTGCTCTGCTCGTTGCACGAGCAACAAATACTTTTTACACACACCCTAACAAAACTGATTTATTACTCGTGCCTAAGTACAGGAATCTGGTCAACTAATGGCTAGCATTATTTTGGCGCTAGTTAATGGAATTCAAGTTCATGGAATTCAAGAGGGGTTGGAATTAGTTCATTTGTGACTACGTCGCGACTTTAGGCTGATACCTCTCTTGACTCCACACCCCCCAGGCTTTGCCACTCCTTCCCCGTAACTGGCTGGGAAATTCTGGCCATTGAAGTCCACAAATCTTACAGTTCCCATGATTGGACTCTCTTGTTCTAGAACAGTGATGGCGAACCTTTTCGGCACTCACACGGAAACGTCACATGCACGCGTTCATCAGGGCTGCACTCCGGAAAAGCCGAATTTCCAGGTTCTAATGTGCATGCGTGCCCAACCATCAGCTGGCCGGCAAGCATGCATAGGCTGGTTTTTGGCACTGCTGTGCGTGCGAAGGGATCACACTCTGGAAAAGCCAAACTTCCAGGTTCTGGCACGCATGTGTACCCGACAATCAGCTGGCCGGCAGGCATGCGCACACCGGTTTTCGGCACTGCTGCACATGTGAAGGACAGCTGATTGTCACGCACGCATGTGCACCAGAAACCCGGAAGACAAACAGGCAAGGCTGCACGTGCCAGATGACATGGCTTCGCGTGCCACTTTGGGCACGCGTGCCATAGACTCGCCATCACGGTTCTAGAATCTTTCTTACTGAACATGAGCTGTCTCAAACACTCTGCTGGGATTCTTTCACCCAGACACAATCCCACATAGCATTTCAAATGAAGCCGAATGGGGCTCCAAATTGGCCTTGAGGTGGACATCTGATTCCAAGAATATTTTGCTAGTGCCAGATTTCTGGTAAGCCACAAATCCAAAGAAATCTTAACAGCTAAGAAAATTTAAGAACTAGTGTTATCCCAGGAGGACAAGGCTTATTTTAACATTTATTTGGGCATTACCAAATTCTGTGTGCTTAGACCGGCTTATTCAGGGCTCTAGAGCAATTTTCAGGCAAGGACACGGAATGATTCAGGAGAGAATTTCAGCAAGAAGAGCCTTGGTGGCGCAGCAGACTAAAGTGCTTTTAAATAGCACCAGCTGCCTGCAATTACTGCAAGTTCAAATCTCACCAGGCTCAAGGTTGACTCAGCCTTCCATCCTTGCGAGGTAGGTAAAATGAGGACCCAGATTGTGGGGGCAATAAGCTGACTTTGTATAAAAAAGAACACCGCTTAGGGAGGGCTGAAAGCCCTACTAAGCAGGTATATACAAAAGTACGAAGGCTATTGCTTAACGCATTGTAAGCCGCCCTGAATCTCCAGAGAAGGGCGGCATATAAATCGAACCAATAAATAAATAAATAAACAAATAAATAAATAAGTCCAGCCATGTACTGAGTTGGAATCAGAGTGATATTATTAAAAAAAAAAAAAGTATTTAGAAATAAAAAGAAAATGCACCGGAGCTAAAGTCATGCCCCAAAGTCTTTCCACACTTCCTCCTGAGAAGAATTAAATTTATAATCAAATTTTGTAAATGCAGAAGGGGCTACAGCCTGGCTTGCTTCCTAACGTGCAAGATTCATTGCTCGCTAGACTTCTCCAAGGTTTCGGAGTTGGATCTTTCCAAGTTATTCAAGGCTGAGCATGACACTTGGGATCTGCTCCATCCAAATCAGAGGCTCTGCTAATGAGCTGCGGCCTCTCTGACATTGTGGGAAAACCAGTAAGTCTTCTGCAAAGAGCAGCTGTCAGAATTAGGGCAAATTCTTTTTTTGCAGGGAAGATAAATTGATATTCTTGGCCAGAATTCGCATTCTCTTTACTCTCGGCTAATTTAATGCTAACTTAAGTTGCATGCATGTTGTCATTTCAGGGACTTGCAAACATTTCAACTGGTTGCATAGTTCATTAAAAGATGCCTGAGAGCATCAGAGGTGGGTTTTTCAACACTTTGAGTAAGCAAGGACCCTGGAAAGTAAGTCTCAGGTTTGGCCTTCAGAATTGGGTATTCTAGATCTAGTACTAAAAAGCAGAGACATCACCCTGCCAACAAAAGAGCGTAAAGTCAAGGCTATGGTTTTCCCAGTTGCAATGGATGGCTGTGAAAGTTGGACCATAAGGAAGGCTGAGCGCCAAAGAATGGAGGCCTTTGAACTCTGGTGCTGGAGAAGACTCCTGCGAGTCCCTTGGACTGCAAGGCCATCCAACTGGTCAGTGCTAGAGGAGATCAACCCTGACTGCTCTTTAGAAGGCCAGATCCTGAAGATGAAACTCAAATACTTTGGCCACCTAATGAGAAGGAAGGACTCACTGGAGAAGAGCCCAATGCTGGGAACAATTGAGGGCAAAAGAAGAAGGGGACGACAGAGAATGAGGTGGCTGGATGGAGTCACTGAAGCAGTCAGCGTGAGCTTAAATGGACTCCGGAGGATGGTAGAGGACAGGAAGGCCTGGAGGAACGTTGTCCATGCAGTTGTGATGGTTCAGATATGACTTTGCAACTAACAACAACAAAATCTACTCTTTTTTTCCCCCAAAGTAAAAAAATAAAATCTGGAATCGAGTCAATATCCTTCCACCTGTGGCTAAAAATAATCAAAAGTCAACATGCTAGAAAGCTGGGTTTAAATCCTACAACAGGGTCTGATATTAGGGATGAGTTGGATGAAGAGAAACGAAGTGATGTAGGTAAAGACGAGGTGTCCCTGCTCAATCGAAGGACAGATTTACATCCATCTGTAATTTATATCCTCATAACTTTCTCTGGCTCCCTTCTTCAGCTATGGAAGGTCATAGCTGGTCTAGCACGCAGCTCTGTTCTTTAGATAATATAAAAGAGACTTTACAATACAGCTGAAAATGGTCAACCCCTACACATCTGATAAGAGAGGAAAGGATTTCCCACAGGAGACAAAAAAAAAAAAGGAAAAACTTGCAGGATTACTAACATTGTAGACCATTTTTCTCAATTTTGGCAAATTTAAGATTGTGTGGGATGCCACAATCCAGATGTCTATGGAGATTCTCACTCACCCAGGACATGGTTGTCCCAAACCATGCTTTTTTGAAAGGCAACTGAACTTTTTCAGTTTTTCCTTGAAAATGTTTTGCTACTCATCCAAGAGGCTTCTTCAGTTCTGGATGAGAAGCGAAACATTTTCAAGGAAAAACCCAAGGAAGTCCAGTTGCCTTTTGAAAAAACACCTTTTAGGTTTAACTTCCAGAATTCTCCAGCCAGCCAAGGTTGAGAAATAACACTGTAGTCATACATATCCACCACAAACACCAATCTTTAACACACTGAATTTCTATTACAATTAAGTTTTTTTAAAATATATATATATTTTTTTAATTTATTCATTTTTATATGCCGCCCTTCTCCGGAGACTCAGGGCGGCTTACAATGCGTTAAGCAATAGCCTTCATACTTTTGTATATTTTATACAAAGTCAGCTTATTGCCCCCACAAACCGGGTCCTCATTTTACCCACCTTAGAAAGGATGGAAGGCTGAGTCGACCTTGAGCCTGGTGAGAATTGAACTCGCAATAATTGCAGGCAGCTGGATGTTAAATGCTGCCTTAGTAGGAGGCATTAGCCTCCTACACCACTCAGGCTCAGTCTTTGAATATACATCAATATCAATACATGAACAGTGAGGCATCTGGGTATCGTTCATTTGAATACAGGTAGTAATGATAGTATTAATATTATTTCTTATTTAAATCATACTTATGTAATTGTAATAATATTCTTATACATATTGTATTAAAATATAAGCCTTCATTATTTAATTGTTCAACATTTTAGTCCCCATTCTAATAACAATAACAGTATAATTAGAACATACATAATATCACCATCTTTCAACCTCTAATCTGTGTCTAGCTATTACTTTTAATATATTATATAAAAAATGTGCAGACTATTCCCCCTATTTCTTGTGTCTGCCTCTCTGCTAGCTCCTAGTAAAGCCAATCTTGTGTTACAAAAGATTTCCTCTATCCATCATCTCTTGCCCGTTTTAATATTTCAATTCTTATTCATTTTTTAACTTGCCTCCCAAATTCCTCCCTTGGGTCTTCATCTCTGTCTACCTCTTTCCTGGTTAGCTAAGCTATTTCTTCCATCTCTACTATCTTTCGCTGCCAAGCCTTCAGAGGATCTGCCCAACTCTCCATTTTCTTTTCAAAGATATATTTCTGTTTACCCAGTATCATTTTTTTGTCTTTTAGCATATATTTTCCCTGAATTGCTTCATAAGTGTTTATTACCTTCTCCCTCTTACCTTCTTGTGTTGTTTGTTTATTTAGTTCTGCCTTTTCCCCTGGTCTCTCCATTGTCTCCTCTATTTCCTGGGCTTTTTGATCATTATTCATTATCCCTTGTGGAGCACTTTCTAACTTTCCATTTATGTTATTCATTAAGTCCATTATCTCCCTGTGATTCCTTGTCATAGTAATATGAATGCTTTGAAACATCACCACCAATTCTTTTTGCAATCCACTTATTTCCCCCTGCTGAAACATGTTGCTTTCTTTTTTGATAAGTCCAAATATTGCTCAGTAATCTGTCAATGTTCTATCACTGCCCCAGAGTCTCAATTATTTTTGCTCTCAGAAAGTCAATCTGGAAACCATTTACTCAGTCCTGATGTTGCTTCTCCAGAAATACAGTTATATGGTTCTTTATGTCCCACAGTTAGTCAATTTAGCTCTTTTTAGGTAATCCAGGAAAAATTCCAAATGTCTCCTTAAATCCCCACTATAAGTTCAATCATAACTCCTGGTATTTAAAAGTCACTTTACTTAGATGTCTTCCGTATTTTCAATGTTAGAGCTCCAATAGTCATGGAATAGTTAAGTATACAGCAGTCCTCCAGATGTTATTTCCACTTTCTCCTCTGTCTTAACAGTATTTTTCTCACTCAGGGTTGTAGAGATGTAATGTATTCCATTCACCAATAAATGGCACCATCTGTTTAACTTCAACATTGCATAGATTCTAACAAGTTCCGTTTGTATTTATTCAAACAAAGAATCAAAATTCTGACAAGTAATTCCAGCATTTTAAAATGCCTTATTGCCAATAAAAATTAGAGATCCAATCTTTCTGTGTTTTTTAAAATTTTACGCTTTCTTCTTAATATCCTTTTCTTTTCTTTCAGGTCTATGATATTTCTCTCTGTAATTGTTCACCGCTTAAACAAACTCTTCAAAGAGTCCCTTTTCCAGAGTTAATTTTCTTTGGGGTAGGTTTTAAATAGGAAAAAAAAGTCACCTCACCCAGTTCCAGTCACTGTTCACACACCACTCCAACAGAGTCTTTGTTTCTTTGGCTTCCCCAGCTTTACGGCAGCCATAATGGCTGCCACTCCTCTTCATTGTCGGCTGAGAGGGAATTAGCCCTGGATCAAGCAGGAGAGCTGCCGAACTCCGTGACCTGCAGGGCGCCCCTCCTCTCTTTGTCACCCCTACAGGGTGACTTTAGCCCCTTGTGGGGTCCTCCAATGAAGGGATTCATTGCGAGTTTGCTGAGGACTGCTTTTCATGTCCGATAGCACCACGACGTCAACTGGAAGTCTATTACAATTAAGTTTTAAGCCACTCTCTACTGCCTTTCCCTAAAATATCAAACATACAAGAAGTCTGGACAGCCACACTGGATTAATTTGGACACATCACTCCATGATAGATTGCTTTAAGTCAGGAATATGATAATTCAGTCTCACAACTACTGTTCCTCTGCATATTATAATCATGGATATTTGCATCCATTAACAGCAAATTTTGGAGACAAGGGGGAAAGAAAAGCAGAATATTACATATTTCTTTTATTAGCAGGTAGGCACAGTACTGTCCAGTTGCGGTTACATCAGAATGGTGGGGTTTTTTAAAAAAAAAATTCTTCCTTGTTTGACAATGTTGTGCCAATTTCTCATGTTGTGTCAATGGTGGAAAAACTGGACTTAAATGTGATCTTTGGATTTAAGAGTAAGTTTCTCAGGAAGGTCATTGGTCCCAAGAGCCAGAAAAATATGCAGTTTTTGCCTTATTACCATAGTTTAGTATCTTAAGATATGTTAAAATATTGTTTTAGTTTTTCCAGTTTTTCTGATGGAATTAGCAGAGATAGCTAAATTGATTGTCCTTAATTAAAGAAAAGAATATAACAATTTGTTTCCACTTGGAAACCACTTCTGGACTTTGTGCTTGAGGTGGGAAAAAAATGGAACGTTGATAGATTTATTGTTATAGAAATGGCTTGTACATATTACTAAGTAAAAGTAAAAAGTTGAGGCTATGCGTTATTATTCTACTGTGCTAAAAAGGGTGCCTGCTTTCCTTTCTTTTTTCTCGCTTTCCCCCATATTTTTTCTCCTTCTCTTTTTCCTCCCCTACAGTCCCGTTATTTCCATTTTTCTCTGTATTTTGATAAACTAATAAAAATTTGGAACCGGGGAAAAAATAATTGTTTTAAATGATTGGGAGGGAAAGCAAGGACCCTTACCTGGATATGCGCAGACATTGCTGAATACCTAGGATCACAAACGTGTTTCCTGAATGTGTCCTGATCTTTTGTTTCCCTTCCCCCCCACACACACTGTCTTTGTGACAGGTGTGCTTTCTGCTATGATGAGTTAAATCCTGGCAGAACAAGCTCCAGCATTTGTTCCTGTTGCTGGTTCCATTTGGCACAGAGCCACCTTTGAAGTCTACAAGTTGAGCATTCTTGAAGTTTCCCAATCTTTCCCGGAGAAACCCAAAGAGACTGTAAGCCCTCAGGGAGGCCTCTAATCTACGGCTTTCCTGAATGTCACAGAGTCCCCAAAATATTCAACAGCAGGTCTCTCTGGAATGCATCTTTCTTTTCCTTTCTTTCTTTTCCTGCTAAATGTTGCCCAACAGCAAGAGACGAGCCTCCACAGGTCTCCGAGACGGCAGTCTTTGCAAAACAGAGATTCTTTTCTCTGTGTTATCCTAATTCCCAAACTTTGCAGGTCCTCATTTGGCTAGAGCCAGCTTTTTTTCCAAGCAATCCCTGCTTTTGTTGATGGTGCCAAATCCAGTCATTCTAAACCAGGGGTGTCAAACTCAAGGTCCGGGGGTCAGATCTGGCCCACGGGGTGCTTAGATATGGCCCATGGGGCTGCCCTGGAAACAGTGAAGGACTGGCCCACAGTGCCTCTGCCAGCAAAAACGGAGCTTGGGAGGGCTGCATGTGGCCCTCCCGAGCTCCGTTTTTGCTGCCAGAGGGTTGCAGGAGGCCGTCGCAGCCAAAACGGAGCTCGGGAGCCCATTTTCATTGGCAGAGCGCTCAGGCCACAAGGCGCCCCTGACACAAGTGATGTCGAGTTGGCCACACCCACCCTGGCCACGCCCACTCCTCCACCACCACCCTGAGGTCAAACACAACTCTAATGCGGCCCTCAATGAAATCAAATTTGACACCCCTGCTCTAAACATTTTAACATCTACCAGCAGAGTTCTTCACTTCACTCAACCGCTTAGTTCTAAAAGCTGTCTTTTTAATTGCTTGGGTTTCGTAGTGCTAACGTTAATTTTTGTCTTAGTTTAACTTGCATGTTATTCTTTATTTTTACCGGGACAGCTAGTCTGAACGAAAATTGAAATTTCAACATTTCAATGAACAGAGCAACATTGTAAGCTACTAAGATTGTTGGACGAGCAGGTACAAAAACAGCCAGGGAAATGATTGAAGGAAACGGTCCCCTTGTCAGTCAATAGGAGTGCTGTTTTACTACCAGCTTATCAGGTATTTAGGAGCTGAGGACTTCACAGCACAAGGAAAAAAACAGCCAATGACTTAATATACGGCCATCAACACCCTAATCAACAAAAAGAGCCACACACAATCAGGCACCACATAAATATTATGCATAGAATATTCCACTCTGCTAGAGGGAAGTTCCAGCATGAATCTGAAAGCTCAGAAGACTAAATCTCTGAAACATCTTCTTGTTGTTGTTGTGCCATATCCATCATCGGACATTAGCGATCATGTAGGTGATCCTATTTTTATATGAAAAAGTGCTGTTGAGTTTTGTCCAAACTGGTCCCTTAAGATTTTGAAGCCATGATGTTCTTCTTCTGCCTGGACCTCAATTTGCCTTCAATTTTTCCTTGGAGGATTAAGTGAAGTATGGCATATTTTTCCAGGTGTCGCATCACATGTCCAAAATATTCTAACTTTTGTGGGTTTTTTATTGTTTTGATGATTTCCCTTGGCTTTCCCAGGCGGCTTATCACCTCCTCATTTCTGATTTTGTCAACCCAGCTTATACATAACAGCTGTCCGTAAATCCACAGTTCAAATGCTTCTAGTCTCTTCAAGTGGCTTTCGGTCAGAGACTAACTCTCCACTCCGTAGGGCAGGATAGAAAAGATGTAGCATCTGACAAGCCTGATTTTCAATTTTAGGCTTATGTCGTAACTGCAGAAGACCTTTTTCATTTTGAAGAATGCTGTTCGAGCTTTCTCTATCCTTGTCTTTACTTCAGTCATCATGTCCCAGCTTTCATGCAAATTCTGAAACATAGGGATCTCTAAAACATATTATCCCTCTATGGGTCATTGATAATAGCTTCCGTAATGTATGTATGTATGTATGTATGTATGTATGTATGTATGTATGTGTGTGTGTGTGTGTGTGTGTGTGTGTGTTTGTTTATTTATTTATTTATTTATTTATTTATTTATTTATTTATTTATTTATTTGATTTATATGCTGCCCTTCTCCGGAGACTCAGGGCGGCTTACAATGCGTTAAGCAATAGCCTTCATACTTTTGTATATTTATACAAAGTCAGCTTATTTCCCCCACAATCCGGGTCCTCATTTTACCTACCTTAGAAAGGATGGAAGGCTGAGTCAACCTTGAGCCTGGTGAGATTTGAACTTGCAGTAATTGCAGGCAGCTGATGTTAATAACAGTGCTTTAGTCTGCTGCGCCACCAGGGCGCTATGTCATTATCCTTAGCTTTTTTTAATGATAACTCTTTTGGGGATATGACCACTTAGGCAAAAGTGATTTGGTCTCATGTAGATGTTAACTTTAAACTTTAAAGTTCAACTGCAGAGAGGATAGTATTTGCGCAAAGATGGAAAGGAGAGAAAATCCCTACAGAGGGAGAAGTAAATAAGAAAATATTGGATTGTGCAGAAATGAATAGATTGACTTTGACAATTAAAGAAAGAGAGGAATTGGAATACTTTAAGGTATGGGGGTAATTTTATCATTGGTTAGAGAAGAGATATATATAGGGTAATGTCATAATGAAATGAGTGAAGAAAGAAGAGAAAGGATAGATAAATATTAATAGAAAAGCAAGAAAAGTGGGAGAAATGTTATAATAAATGAAATGATAATATTAAGATATGATAAATAGTGGAGGAGTAGGAAGAAGACACAAAAGATGTACTCAGATGATACACTGAATGATTGATTGGGTATTGTATGTTTGTTTGTCTATAAAATAAAAAACTTTTATAAAAAAAACTTTAAAGTTCTAGAGGCTAGCAGTTTACACTTAACCATTGATTTAAGTCTCCACGTGCAATTCATAAATGCCTGTTTGGTCTTCCCTCTCTGAAACAAGGAAAATGTTATGAACTGTGTTTGTTTAAATCTATCCATCTATCAATTGACGTATCCTTCCATCCACATATTCCAAAAGTTAGCTCTAAAATATCACCTAGCTTCCCTAAAACCCATCTTGTCCTTTCCTTGTTTGCTGAATGTTTTCTTTCTCTCTCTCTCTCTCTCTCTCTCTCTCTCTCTCTCTCTCTCTCTCTCTCTCTTTGTCGTTTGGTTATTTATGAAGATCAAATACAGTCATTGTTTTCTCATACTTTCCTGATTAAATTTCTCTGAGTGCAAATTACACTTTTCAATCTATCTGAAAGTTAATCTTTGCTCAGGCTAATTCTTCCCCATCGCTTCCCGTAACAAAATGCTTTTTCAGGTAAGTTTGAGTCTGCATTTGAATTATTTTTCTTTGAACAAAATCAGCAGTCGCCCCAAATAGCAAACCCAGCAGTGCATAATTCCTTCTATCTATGCCAGCTGAAAAATTTATAACAGGCGTGGGTAACCCACAGCTCAAGGGGTTTATTCAACAAACAGTTTCAGAGTCATTGCTAACTGGAAACCAAGAGCAGATTTTCCTACTATTTAGTGGTATAATTTTTTTAAAAAAAAATCTATCACCCTATAATAACATATCACAATTAAAACACAAACTGTAGGAGAAGGACAGGGACAGCCTGGGGTGGAATCAAAAGAGGAATCAACCTGGAAGCATTACATTCCTACAAATGGTCTAAGTCAGGGGTCGGCAACCTTAAACCCTCAAAGAGCCACAAAGGTCCTAACCGGAAGCCTCCCATTCAATTCTGGAGCCGACCGGAAGTCCGGTTCCCCCACCATAGAGTCTCCTTCTAGTGCGGTGTCCTTTTTCATCTACTTGTCCTAACCAAAAGTCCTATCAATTGTGGAGACGACCAGAAAACCCGCCCCTTACCATAGAGTCTCCTCCTGGGATGCCATGCTTTCTCGCCCTTAACCGGAAGCTCCTCTCCAAATTGTGGCACCGACCAGTGACAGGGAGCCACAGCAGAGGGATGAAAGAGCCACATGCGGCTCCAGAGCCGCGGGTTGCTGACCTGGTCTAAGTAGAACCGTCTTGAATTCAGTTAACTCTTATCTACCACCAATTTAGCGCAGACCTTTAGTTGACTACAGTAAATTCTTGCACACAGACATGAGTAATAAGTCAACTTAACTGGAACTTAGTGTGTGGTCCTGACCAGGGGTGAAATCCAGCAGGTTCTGACAGGTTCTGGAGAACCGGTAGCGGAAATTTTGAGTAGTTCGGAGAACCGGCAAATACCACCTCTGGCTGGCCCCAGAGTGGGGTGGGAATGGAGATTTTGCAGTATCCTTCCCCTGCCACGCCCACCAAGCCACACCCATCAAGTCACATCATGCCCACAGAACCGGTAGTAAAAAAAATTGGATTTCCCCACTGGTCCCGACTCTCCAGAAGAGACTGGACTGTAATTTGTCAGAAATGTAGGTAGAGTCTTCTGCTTGGGTGACTCCTACTATACTATTCTTCATGCTTAATATATTTTTTAAATTTTTTTTAATTGGCTTGTTATTTTAAATTGGGGCCAAATTAATATATATCTTTCTAATTGCTTTTAATGTTTGTATTGTATGTTTTTATCTGGCTGTACACCGCCCTGAGTCCCTCGGGAGAAGGTGCGGTATATAAATTCGAAATAAAATAAAATAAAATAAAATAAATAAATAAAAATAAATGCATGACACAAACCCAATCAACCTAGATATAGAATGTGGCCCTACCACCTTTATGGCCCACACTCCATGTTAAATCATTGACAATGAAAAGGTGGCCTAACTTTGCTTCAAAGTACTTCTTGACTATCCATTAAAAAAAACTCCCTTTTTGTGACCCTGTAATCCCTTAATTCGGCATAGAGTCACGGTGACTGGATGGAGCTGAGAATTTACTGGCTGGATGCCCTTCCTGGCGCCTATGTGGAGTTCGCAGCAGATATTTTCTCTTCATTCCTAGATAGATAAACATCTGCCACTGCCTGGGACTGAACTCTCAACCTTCCAAGTGGGAGACGAATGTCTTCACCACTAGGCCACCATGCCACTCCAATTCTTGGCTGTCCATGTTTGTACATATATTTTTGTTTGCGCCTGAAGATTGCAGACCAATGGTAACAAGGGCTAGCCTTTCCATAAGGTAAAATGAGGCAACTACCACAAGCAGAACATTTGAAATATGTAATAGCAGTGAGATATTAGAGGATATGTAGAGTTCCTTGTATCTTCTTAGATTACATACTACTATCCACTGTTGGAACTAACTGTAAAAAATAAATAAATAAATATCTAAATTCAACTACAGGGAGTCCTCGATTTGCAACCACAATTGAGCCCAAAATTGATGTGGCTAAAGTGAGAAATTTGTTAAGTGGGTTTTGCCCCATCTTACGACCTTCCCTGCCACATTTGTTAAGCGAATCACTGCAGTGGTTGAATTAGTAAACCGGTTCTTAAGTGAATCTGGCTCCCACGTTGGCTTTGCTTGTCAGAAGGGTTGCAAAACAAATGTGATCACATGATCTCGGGACACTGCGACCGTCATAAATATGAACCAGATGCCAAGTTTCTGAATTTTGATCACATGACCATGGGGATGCTGAAAAAGGTTGTAACTGTGAAAAATGGTCGTAAGTCACTTTATTCAGTGCTGTTGCAACTTTGAACGGTCACTAAATGAACAGTCGTAAGTCGAGGCTTACCTGTACTAGTATTTTGTATATGGACTTATTGGGGAAATAATCTTGCCTATCACTGTAGGCCAAACAGCGTCTTAAATTAACCCCTACTAAGTTCTAGTGCTATTTGACTCAAGGATTGGCAATATGTAATGCTCCAGATGTTGTTATAATTCAGTTCCTAAGAAGTCTACTCAACACAATTAATGATGAATATGGGGAAAACAGCTGTCAACCACCTTACTCATATTACCTGATGAACCAATTCTAATTCTCCAAAACACCTGAAGGCCGGACAAGAAGCAATGGGTGGAAACTAATCAAGGAGAGAACCAACCTAGAACTAAGGAGAAACTTCCTGACAATTAGAACAATTAATCGACAATTAAACAGTGGAATGGCTTGCCTCCAGAAGTTTTGGGTGCTCCATCACTGGAGGTTTTCAAGAAGAGACTAGACAGCCACTTGTCTGAAATGGTGTAGGGTTTCCAGTTTGAGCAAGGGTTGGACTAGAAGACCTCCAAGGTCCCTTCCAAATCTGTTTTTCTGTTCTGTTTCTTTGGAAGTCATCACAATATGCTGTACTCCCAGGTAAATGGTTTAGTGTGGCATTAACATACACGTCCTTGAGATTAATCCCATTGAACAGTTTTAGGACTGGGGTGCCTACATCCCAAATTTTTCAAGTCCATTTCATTCCTTTAGAATTAGAATTAGAATTTTTTATTGGCCAAGTGGAATCGGACACAAAAGGAATTTGTCTTGGTGCACAAGCTCTTGGTGTACATAAAAGAAAAGATACATTTGTCAAGAATCATAAGGTACAACACTTAATGATAGTCAAAGGGTACAAATAAGCAATCTGGAAACAATATCAATATAAATCATAAGGATACAAGCAACAAAATTACAGTCATACAGTCATAAGTGGAAGGAGATGGGTGGTGGGAACGATGAGAAGATTAATAGTAGTGCAGACTTAGTAAATAGTTTGACAGTGTTGAGGGAATTATTTACTATCTATATATTAATCAGAGAACTGTATTTGTGTTTACTCTCTCCTCTTTAGTCGAGTAAGAGATATTAGCTTTCAAATTCATCAACAGGATAGAATCAATCTTTCATATCATGATATATGATGATGATGATGATGATGCAAAAAAATAACCCAACAGCCCCTAACTGAATTCATTACTTGCTATTTCTACGCCTGGGCAAAAATAATTTTGAATTATAGAAATGTAAATCTCGGGGACTGGTGTTTTTGAAATTCACAAGAGGGATCCATTTAAAATAAAGCTGGCTTAAGGAAGGTAGCAACAGCCTCAATGTAACAAAAGAACCTCAGAGCTACATATCAGTCCTAAACAGCTGAACCACAATCCACGAAGGATACTACCTCTTGCAGCCTAACCCGTGACACTCGTAATGTGATAAAGCTAACTAATCTACAGTTCATCAAGAAATACAATTCTATCTTTTTTGTGGCCTGAACACTAACTAACACATGTGGTGTGATTAAAGAAAAAAACATATATTATCTTATCAATGCAAGGAAGTCTTGCTTAGTATCCAACATTTTCCCCCCTGTAATTATCAGTTTAACCTCTCTGCATTTCATTTTACTATGATCTGCCTATGTTTTCTCCAACCACATTTATATTCCTGTATATGTTGCAGAAGAAGTGTAGTGCAGAACAAGATTTTTTTGAACCTCTGCTGTTTTCTTCGAAAATTATAAGGGAGTAACGATGTAGTTAGTATATGTGGCGGTTTAATAAAGACGTAACAAATTGGAACTGTTTGATCACAAACTTTTGAGATCAAGAAAATAGCAGAAGAAAGAACTCGAGGGTGAATGAAGATATTGTCGTCGTTGTTGTTTTAATTTGATTTATATGCTGCCCTTCTCCGGAGACTCAGGGCGGCTTACAATGCGTTAAGCAATAGCCTTCATACTTTTGTAGATTTATACAAAGTCAGCTTATTGCCCCCACAATCCGGGTCCTCATTTTACCTACCTTAGAAAGGATGGAAGGCTGAGTCAACCTTGAGCCTGGTGAGATTTGAATTTGCAGTAATTGCAGGCAGCAGATGTAAGTGGATGTTAATTAGTCTGCTGAGCCACCAGAGCTCAGTTTATATAAATAAGCATAGAAATATTAAGATATGATCAAAAAACATGGAAAAAGAAGCTTTTGGCAGAAATTGTTAACTAAGTAAAATGTATTTGGATATGACAAGTTGTATAAAGATATAATATGTCCAATACTCCATTCATAAAATATGCAGATGAATGTGCGGGGGTGGGGGGGAATCAATAAAACTTGATTCAAAAAAGAAGAAGAAAGAAAATAGCAGAAGAAGTTAACAGAGCCAATAGTAACTTAATCTTCTTTATTCTTCTACTCCTTTCTTCCTCTTTGTTCTCACAGACGGGCATTTCTACCACCTCTTTCGGCTTCTTTGATTTAAACACACACACACACACACACACACACACACACACACACACACAGAGTATATATAAGCCTTTTTAGAAAATGAGTACACTATGAACCTGAATCCTGATGCTAAATACTTTTTGCTTTTTCAAATGGAGGTGCTGGACTGAAAAAAAACATAATATGTACATAAATGAGATATTTGAGGTATGCCGGAGGGGGTGATTTTTACAACATGGAAAATAAAGATTTACACAGGGAAGTCACTTCATTGCAATACATTAAGATAGGTTCGGGAATAAATGCCTATCCTGTATGTGGGGGTGGGGGGTAATGGGTTATGCAGGGTGTTGAAACCTCCAAATGAAAGAGGAATAACGTGTTTTATTATGCACTGTGAATCCACTCCTTTGGCATTTAGAAAACGAAGCAAAGATCTTTGTTTTTCTGTAAGTGTGTTAGATCAGGGGTCTCCAACCTTGGCACCTTTAAGACTTGTGGACTTCAATTCCCAGAGTTCCTCAATCAGCTTTGCTGGCTGAGGAATTCTGGGAGTTGAAGTCCACAAGTCTTAAAAGTTTGTCAAGGTTGGAGACCCCTGTGTTAGAGGATATTGCTGGAGACAATGCTTTGGCCATCATAATTTATTTGGATATTGCAATAGCTCAGTGTCAAGTTCCCTTCTTTTTATCACCCATCTACTGAGTTCTCTATAGCAACCTTTGGGGCACCAAGGACTGGTTCCGTGGAGTACCGTTTCGGTTTTCATGGACCAGAGCGGGTATAGTTTCATGTGCTGGCTGCATCTCATGGATGGGGCTTCACTTTTTTTGCGTGGCCCGGTTTCAAGCATGGCACGGACCCGGTGCCAGTCCACAGACCGGGCTTTGGGGAGGACCCCTGCTCTAGAGCAGCTGCAACTTAGTGACAACGCTCAACAATTCAAATGTTGAGAGTCCATCAGGTTGAGGAATGTTGAAGTAGCCATTTTTTTCCCCAGCCTACCAAGCTAAGAGTGAGTTTGGTCTCCCATCCCACTAGTAACCAGTTTCAACCCTGCTTAGCTTTTTGGAAGTCAGTTTGGGTTCAGCGGCTGGGGAGATATTCAACTCCTTAAGTGCTGAACAGTACACTGACTGAGAGACAGAGAATAATGCACC
Source organism: Pantherophis guttatus (assembly GCF_059756535.1). NCBI lineage: Eukaryota > Metazoa > Chordata > Lepidosauria > Squamata > Colubridae > Pantherophis > Pantherophis guttatus. The sequence continues at coordinate 85,831,381 of NC_142069.1, forward strand.
TGGTATGAAAGAAGGAATTGGTAACAGGAGAAAAGAACGTCACGATAAAACACAAGCGGTTTCTCACGGCCTTACGTACGGAAATAGTTTTTTGCCGCTCCATAAAAAAGAAACCCCTTCACCAAGAGAAGTTCACTTCAACCTAATGGAGCCCTTCCATTTAAATATGAAAGGGGGAACACAGACAAATGTGGGGATTTTCCAATAAAAATGAACTGATTCACTGGGCCCATTTTAAGAGCATCCCAACCTCGTGTATTGTCAAATCAATTCTCTTTCTTGAGGTCACCCAGAGTGACAAAGCTCAATCATAGTGACGGGCGAGAGGAGTGGGTGGGACTTGTGTCATAGTGGCTGATCACTCTTCTGGAAGTTATGGGGTGACCTGTAAATGGCACCACTCAACTCTGGGGAGGCGGGGGGGGGTTGTTTTCCAAGCCAAAAGGCAATTATCTCTTCAATAAAAGGAAGGTATCCCAAAGGCCACCCAAGAGAGCCTTAACATCTCTCCTCCAGATCTTGAGAGTTAGTTAGGCTTAGCTCTCGCATCCTTTTTCCTAAAGAAAAGTTTCTTTTGAAGAACTGTTATTGGAGGAGGAAGCTATCAACCAATTCAGCCGGTGGAGCAAGTGGCCACTTTAAGTTTCATGGGTGTTATCCAGGGGTGGGTTCTAAATTTTTTACTACTGGTTCTGTGGGCGTGGCTTATTTTCTGGGCGTGGCTTGGAGGTCATGTGACTAGGTGGGCGTGGCTAGCTGGTCAGAGTCATTTCTGGAAGGTCCTTGCACTTACGACCAGTCCTCGCACTTACGACCCGACTCATTTGTTTGCTTTTAACACTGATCAGCTGTAGGATGGCCCTTTGAAGTCCCGTGGCAAGAATTTAAACAGTTTTTTTCCCTCTAGTCATCAGCTGGAACTCAGGAGGCAGCAATAGATTGGGGGTGGGACCAAATAAAAGGTAAGAATAACGTGGGGGATGGGGGGGAGAGGGCGGGGGGGAGAACCGGTTCGGTGACGTCATGTCGTCACCGCTACCAGCTCGGCCGAACCGGACCGAACCGGGAGGAACCCACCACTGGTGTTATCATAAAAGAGGACCTGACCAGGGGTGCTCACATTGCAGCACTGGTCAAAAGGGCCCAGCAGAGATTATACTACCCGAGACTTCTCAGGAAACAACAACTGAATGGAAAACTGCTGGTGAGCTTCTACCGCTGCACCATAGAGAGTATTTTAACTTACTACACCTGTTGTATGGTTTGCCAATTGCACAGGGGCAGATAGGGCAGCGCTCCAGAGGGTCAACGCCATTGCCCAGAGGATCGTTGGTTGCCCTCTCCCCTCTTTGGAAGAGCTTTATAGCTCCCGCTGCCTTAAGAAAGTTCAAAACATTCCTAAAGATCCATCTCATCCTGGCCACCCTTTTTTTTTTTTTTTTTTTTGAACTATTACCATCTGGCAGACGGTACAGGGCAATAAAAACAAGGACAAACAGGCTGAAAAACTGCTTCTATCCCAGAGCACTAACTATATTGAATGCTACTGAAGAGACTGGTGGTGCAGTGGACTAAGCTACTGTTAAAGTAGTATTTAGCTGCCAGCTGCCTGCAATTACTGCGAGTTCAATTCTCACCAGGCTCAAGGTTGACTCAGCCTTCCATCCTTCCGAGGTAGGTAAAATGAGGACCCGGTTTGTGGGGGCAATAAGCTGACTTTGTATAAAATAGAACACTGCTTGGGGGGGGGGGAGGACCAAAAAGCCCTAAGCAGGTATATACAAAAGGATGAAGGCTATTGCTTAAAAGCATTGTAAGCCGCCCTGAGTCTCCGGAGAAGGGCAGCATATAAATCAAACTAATAAATAAATACTGTATAGTGCAATATTAATGCAGTATCAGGGGTTTTCAATTCAATTGTATAGCATGTGTTTTTGTTTTATTTTTTATGTGTAATGTACACTGAAGATGGCATTTAATTTCGTGGTACGAGGTGCAATGACAATAAAGTAAACTAACTAGTAGCAATAAAGGAGAATATTTGTAGCTCAGGGTTGACACGAGGGCTCCTTGGTGCTCTCTGAGCTCGGTGGTTTCCTTGCAGAGGTTTCATGGCCCCAAACCAGGAATCATCATCAATGCTGGGTCATTATACCAAGCTCAGAGAACACCACAAAGCCTTCAAAACGGCTAATTTGTATACACTTAGCTTAGAAGGGAAAAAATAAAATTCACTCTGGGCTACTGATAGTCAATTCATGGCACGATATTCAATTCATATACAATGCACACAGCCTTTGTAACACCAAGCGACCCATAAATTCCACCCATAATCAGTCTTTTTCGTTTTATGTCACAGTTAAAACAAGCAGCAAACACCTACAGGCAATGTCAACACAGGAGGGGAAGGGGGGGGATCTATTTGATTCCCACCATCTGAAGGTTTCTTGAAGTCCTCATTAAATCACCCCTTAAATCTTAAGAAAGCAGCCAGCAGCACCTGACTCTGTCCCTCGATTTTGCTAATTAGAATTTTCATCCCTCCTTCTCTTTGATGGCTCGGGGAGGGGGTCCGCTCATCCATTTCTCCCTTAAATAGGTTACCTTCTTTTTACACAATAACACAATAGGCAGAATCATTTCACTGGTGGAATCTTACACACAGGTTTTTTTTTAAGAGAAGGCAATTCCCAAGCGCGTTTTGTTTTGTCTTCTTCTTCGGAGTTCATTCTCCAACTCTTTTTTTTTTTATCAAAATTTGAAACTCTTCCGTTGAAGAGAAACAGCTCGCCATGCGGTTCGAGAGCTAAATTACCACGGAATTAACAAGACGAGGCTATTATTTCGGACAATTTGTCCCGCTCTTCTCCCCGGAGAAGGTTTTTTTGGGTGGCTCTTCGGGGTTTCCCCCCCCCCCGTTTTATCTTCTAATTATCTCCCCAGGTAGTTCAAGATGGGGGGGGGTAGTGGGCCATTCAAGACCACAAAAGGGAAGCTAATGGTCAAACTGGGATCGGAACCAGGTTTTCCTCCTTCAAGGTTTGTCCCCCAAGCCTCCCTACCTCCGTAACCCGAGAAAAATATCTTATCGGGTATTGCAGGTTGCGATTTCTTGCCCTGTGTCATCTACAGTGCGCAGCGTTCTTCGAAAGCCTCTGAAGACAGGCGAATTATTCTCTTAAACGGACGGAAACGCTCTCCTTATTATGATTATTATTTTTCATCTTCCAGATCTCCGCGTTTCGGAAACCTCCCCAATTGGGAGCAAAGCTGAGATATTCAAAACTCTTTGAAAGAGTTGAATTTCTTAAGATTTCTGAGGTTTTGGGAAGGGGGCTGGCGAAGGGACTTGTCCCTCTATTAAACGACACGCTCCAGTCCCATCAAACGGAATGGGGAAAGTCGGAGAGAAGTATTTTAAGTGCGACTTCAAAGGTGCTTTTTTTTCCCCAAAGGCAACTGGACCCCGCCCTCCCGCCCCCAATTTTTGAAGGCGTTTGTTAACTAATAGCTTCGGCTGTTCATTCCGCAGTAATTTAGCCGTCGAACCGCGCACGGCGATCTGTTTTCTCAACGGGAGAGTTTAAAAGTCCAGTTTGCCTTCGGGATTTAAATATTTTATTAGATTATAGAATAAAATACGAAAATACAAAAGCAAATAGGAAGAGCCGGTGGGGAGGAAAAGGGGAAAGACAAATGAGGGGAGGGGGAGGAAGGAAAAAGGGAAGCTTTGGGATCACAGCGACCTGGATGACCGAAAATACGAAATGCCACCCTAAACTTTTCCCAGTTTCGCTTCCCGATCTTCCCCGGACTACAAAAACCAGACGGCAAAGCCCACCCACCCGCCCCCATCAAAGTCATCGCCACGCGCACCAAATCCCAACCACACACACAAAAAAAGAACTTTTCCCCATCTGGTGACACCCCCCCCCAACCTCCAATTGGGACTGATCGTGGATGATGGGACTCGGGTGTCCATCGGGAGCGGCTGGCGGACATCAGATTGGCCCCGGGGGTCTCCTCGGAATCGACCACGGGCCAAACACGCCGTCAACCCTTCTCACAAAAAGAATCTTTCCCCATCTGGTGATCTCCTCCCCCACCCTCCCCAAACCGCGCTGATCGTGGATGATGGGACTCGGAGTCCATCGCGGCATCAGGTTGGCCCGGGGGTCTCCTCCGAGTCGACACGCGTCCAGCTTTCCCACGAATAGAAAAAAAGACCCTCTCCCCAATCTGGTGATCTCCTTCTCCCCCACCCCCCACCCCCATTCCCAAACCGCACTGATCAGGAATGATGGGACTCGAAGTCCATCGGGACCGGCTGGCGGACATCAAATTGAGCCGGGGAGTCTCCTCGGCCAAACACGCGTCCCACAAAAAGCCCCCTTCCCTAATCTGGTTATCTCCTCCTCCGCCCCCAATTCCCAAACCGCACTGATCGGGGATGATGGGGCTCGGAGTCCATCGGGGCATCAGGTTGGCCCGGGGGTCTCCTCGGAGTCGACGGCGGGCTAAACACGCGTCCAAGCCTTCCCACGAAAAGAAAAAAGACCCTCTCCCCAATCTGGGGATCTCCTTCTCTCCCCCATCCCCACCCCCCAAACTGCACTGATCGGGGATGATGGGACTCGGAGTCCATCGGGACCGGCTGACGGACATCAGATGGAGTCCCCTCGGAGTCGACGACGGGCCAAACACGCGTCCACCTTTCCCACAAAATGACCCTTTTCCCCAATCTGCTGATCTCCAATCCCCCCCCATACCTCTATAGCCCCCCCCCCCAAACTGCACCGATCGGGGATGATGGGACTGGGAGCGATGAGACCCACGAGACCTTCGGGCCCCTTTTATCAACGGGAGGGGGGGAAAAGGGTTATTTGATCTTTATTTGATTTTTATTTTTATTTTTTTAAAACCTTACCGTGATATTCCTGTCCCGGCACGTAGAAAGTGGGGTTCCCTCCCAGGTGGAGAGAGATGAGCACCTCGCCTTGCTGGCCGTCCCCTTCCAACTCCCCGTGGTGGGTGCAGAGGAAGAAGAAGGGCGAGAAGCGAGGATAGGCAGCCCGGCCGGCAGCCGAGAGCATCAGCAGCCCCAACAGCAGCCGCGGAGGACAAATCCGGACCGGCGGGGTCGACGAGCTCCGCTCCAGCGCCATGCTCCAACACCGCCGCCGCCGCCGCCGCCGCCGCTCACCGGGCAGCCGCTCATCCAGGCGCGCGAAGGGATGGGGAGTGGGCGGGGGGGGGGGAGAGACAGCCGCGCCAGGCGGGCAAAGGGGAGGAAGTTGCCGCCGTCGCCGCTTACCGGCCGCGGGAGAGGAACAGCAGCAGCAGCAGCAGCAGAGCCGGGAAGGCGGTGCTGATGGAGGGAGAGAGGCAGCGCGCGAAGTTTGGCAACCGCCGGAGACGCCCCGCAAAGGAGGAGGAGGAGGAGGAGGAGGAGAGGAGAAAGACGAGGAAGAGGAGGAGTGAGAGGAGAGGAGGAGGAGGAGGAGAGGAGAAAGAGGAGGAGGCGAGGAGGGAGAGGAGAGGAGGAGGAGAAGGAGGAGGAGGAGGAGGAGGAGAGGAGAAAGACGAGGAAGAGGAGGAGTGAGAGGAGAGGAGAGGAGGAGGGAGAGGAGAGGAGGAGGAGAAGGAGGAGGAGGAGGAGGAGGAGAGGAGAAAGACGAGGAAGAGGAGGAGTGAGAGGAGAGGAGGAGGAGGAGGAGAGGAGAAAGAGGAGGAGGCGAGGAGGGAGAGGAGAGGAGGAGGAGAAGGAGGAGGAGGAGGAGGAGGAGAGGAGAAAGACGAGGAAGAGGAGGAGTGAGAGGAGAGGAGAGGAGGAGGAAGAGGAGAGGAGGAGGAGGAGGAGAGGAGAAAGAGGAGGAGGAGAGGAGGAGGAGAGAAGGAGGAGGAGGAGGAGAGGGAGAGGAGAGGAGGAGAAGAGGAAGAGGAGAGGAGGAGGAGAGGAGAAAGAGGAGGAGGAGGAGGAGGAGAGGAGGAGGAGGAGGAGGAGAGGAAAAAGAGGAGGAGGAGGAGGAGAAGAAGAGAAGGAGGAGGAGGAGAGGAGGAGAAGAGGAAGAGGAGAGGAGGAGGAAGAGGAGAGGAGAAAGAGGAGGAGGAGGAGGAGAGGAGGAGAGGAAAAAGAGGAGGAGGAGGAGAGGAGGAGGAAGAGGAGAGGAGGAGGAGTAGGAGGAAAAAGAGGAGGAGGAAAAAGAGGAGGGGGGAGAGAAGAGGAGGAGGAGGAGGAGAGGAGGAGAGGAGAAAGAGGAGGAGGAGGAGAGGAAGAGGAGAGGAGGAGGAGAGGAGGAGAGGAAAAAGAGGAGGAGGAGGAAAAAGAGGAGGAGAGGAGAAAGAGGAGGAGGAGAGGAGGAGAGGAAAAAGAGGAGGAGGAAAAAGAGGAGGAGGAGAGGAGAAAGGAGGAGGAGGAGGAGGAGAGGAAAAAGAGGAGGAGGAGGAAAAAGAGGAGGAGGAGGAGAGGAGGAGAGGAAAAAGAGGAGGAGGAAAAAGAGGAGGAGGAGAGGAGAAAGGAGGAGGAGGAGGAGAGGAAAAAGAGGAGGAGGAGGAAAAAGAGGAGGAGGAGGAGAGGAGGAGGAGAGGAGAAAGAGGAGGAGGAGGAAAGTGGGGAGAGAGCAGAGACCGACCCACTGACCCACCGACAGACCGACCGCCTCTCCCCCTCACACACACATACACCTTCCACAAGCCAGAGGGGCGCGGCGAGGTGTGTGGGGGTGGTGGTTGTGGTGGTGGTGGTGGGTCTCCTTTTCGCGCCCTCGCCCCGCGCGCGCGCGCGCTCTCGAGCGAGCGAGGGCAACTTGTGAGGCGCGCGGGGCACGAAAACAGGGTGGTCGAAGGGACGCACGGGGCACGGACGCACCCCCACGCCAGCCTGCTTTTCCTGGCTGGCTGGCTGGCCGGCGAGCGGGCGGTCCGCTCGCGCCACCAGAGGGTCCCGCGGCCGCCTCGCGCCCGCTCGTCGTCTGTCACTCTCCCCCACCCACCCCCGGCGGAGGAGCAGACGGAGGAGAGAGGAGAGAGGAAAAAAGGAGGGAGAATAAAAGAAAGGAGAGAGAGAAAGAGAGAAAGCTCCGCTTGGAAATAAATTACTTCACACACAACCACACACCACACACGCACATATAATACACAGGCGCGCGCGCGCTCGCTCAGGAGGCCGAGGGGGAAGAACGGCCCCGCCCTTCCTCCCCTTTTTTTTATTGTGGAGGAAGAAGAAAGAGGAGGAGGAAGGAGGAGGAAGAGGAGGAAAGGAGGAGGGAGAAAAGGAGGGAGAGGAAGAAGAGGGAGGAGGAGGAAGAGGAAGAAAGAAGAGGAAGTAGGAGGAGGAAGCAGATGGAAGAGGAGGAGGAGGGAGAAGAGGGAGGGAGAGGAAGAAAGGAGGAGGGAGAAAAGGAGGGAGAGGAAGAAGAGGAAGGAGGAGAAAGAGGAAGAAAGAAGAAGGAGGAGGAGGAAGCAGATGGAAGAGGAAGAAGAGGGAGGAGAAAGAGGAGGAGGAAGAAGAGGAGGGAGAGGAAGAAAAGGAAGAAGGAGGAAGAGGAAGAAAGAGGAGGAAGAAGAGGGAGAGGAAGAAAGAAGAGGGAGGAGGAGGAAGAGGAAAAAGGAAGAGGAAGAAGAAGGGGAAGAGGATGAAAGGAAGGAGGAGGAGGGAGCAGATGGAAGAGGAAGAAAGGAGGAGGAAGAGGAAGAAAGGAGGAAGAAGAGAGGAAGAAGGAGGAAGACAACGAAAAAAGAGGAGGAGGGAGAGGGAAGTGGAGGAAGAGGAAGGAAGAGGAGAAGAAGGAAGAAGTGGGAGGAGGAGGAGGAAGAAGACGAGGATGGGGCGGGGGAGGCGCGCTCTGCTGCTTCGCTGGCGGACAGCTGCTTTGTCTGGATGGGAAGGGGGGCAGGGAGGAAGAAAAGGATTCCAGGGTCCTTGATGGTCTCGGAGCTTAGGGGTTTTCTTGAGGACATTTCAGTACCCAACTCGGTAACATCATCAGTGCTAGAAAGGAGGGGGAGGCTCAAATGAGAGCAAACCCGATGCCCCTCTAGTACTGATGATGTTGCCGAGTTGGGTAATGAAATATCCACAAGAAAACCACCCAGGCCAGAGAGAATCCTCATTTCAACCCTGAGCTGGACAACCATTTGTTCAGGATGCAATAAAGTTATATTGCCTTTCACAGACACACCCTCCTCTGGATGGATGGATGGATGGATAGGAGGGAGGGAGGGAGGGAGGGAAAGAGGGAGAGAAGAAGAAAAGAAAAATGAAAGAAAGAAAAGAGAGAGAGAGAAAGAGAGAAAGAAAGAAAGAAAGAAAGAAAGAAAGAAAGAAAGAAAGAAAAAGAAAGAAAGAAAGAAAGAAAGACAAACACCTAGGTAATAATAATACCTTATTCAGATTCTGCTCTTGTTTCTCAGCCTTCCTATGTTCACACTTGCAGAATGACTAGTCTTATTTATTCCCACGGGCACCTTTCAAAATCAAATGGTCAGTGCAAAGCGTTCATTGAAACCTAGCACAATTGTTCACTAATGGTAAATTTCACTGATGCTAAATTTGGGAAACGTGCTGGAGAACAGCCATCATCTGATGAGGCTACAACCTTGATCGCCTCGTGATAGAACGGTGTTGAACTGGGCATAGAAAGCCTGGAATTCAGAATAGAAAGAGGATTTTGATATAGAATAACAGAGTTGGAAGGGACCTTAAAGGTCTTCTAGTCCAACCCCCTGCATAGGCAGGAAACCCCTACACCGCTTCAGACAAATGGTTATCTAATCTCTTCTTAAAAACTTGTTGTTAAAAGCATTTACAACTTCTGGAGGCAAGTTGTTCCACCGATTAATTGTTCTCACTGTCAGGAAATTTCTCCTTTTGAAACAGGGTAGGTTTTGGGGGCATTGTATAAGACTGCTAGAAGGAAGTTTTCCAGAAAGAGTCAAAGGAGTATTCTGATCAACTGTTGAAAGAGATGCCCCACCTGATTCAACATTTCAGAATAAGAGAATAACAGAGTTCGAGGGGACCTTGGAGGTCTTCTAGTCCAACCCCCTGCTTAGGCAGGAAACCCTACACCACTTCACACAAATGGTTATTCAACATCCTCTTAAAAAATTCCAGTGTTGGAGCATCCACAACTTCTGGAGGCAAGTTGTTCCACTGATTAATCGTTCTAACTGTCAGGAAATTTCTCCTTAGTTCTAAGTTGCTTCTCTCCTTGATTAGTTTCCATCTATTGCTTCTTATCCTGCCTTCAGGTGCTTTGGGGAATAGCTTGACTCCCTCTTCTTTGTGGCAGCCCCTGAGATATTGAAAGACTGCTATCATGTCTCCCCTGGTCCTTCTTTTCATTAAACCAGACATTCCCAGTTCCTGCAACCGTTCTTTGTATTTCCCAGCATGGCTGGAGAAGACATGGTAAGAGATGCTTTGTGGTATTGGGCGATTTCAGAACTCTGCAATGAGGGCTTTTTGAGATGAAGCCCAGCCAGAAAGTTAACTAAAATGTTATAATCTGTTTTTGATGTTTTTTTGATGTTTTTATTTATACCTTGCCCAGAATCCCTCTGGGAGAGAGAAGGGCGGTTTCTGAATGGGATAAAAAAATAAGTAAGAATGAAACCATTCGCTTTAGAATCCATCAGGTGTGAGTCGGTATGTTCACATTTTAGTCGTGATTGGCTCAGCTTTGACAAGCGTGATCCAAAAGAAAGAAGGAAAACACAGAAAGGGCAAAGGCAACACAGAGAGAGAAAAATTAAGAGCCAAATGTAAAAAAATTGGGCTGGAAGCATGCATATATATAATCATGTTTTTTTAAAAAAAACCTCGTTCAGGAGGTGCCCACCGAGGAGTTCAGCATCAAAAGATCACTCCCAGGTTTTAATGTCACTTTGTTATTCCTTTGCCAGCCTTGCAACTTGATGTAATTGCGAAGGGGGGACGGGACAGACAGAGGTTGCCACAATTGTTGAATGTGGTATGGTGACACCACTTAGGGGGTTATGTCTGGATCTGGACATTGGCAAAAAAAATCAGAACACAAAATACAAACTGGGCGAATACAACCTAACAGACGACTCTCACTCTTTCAAAGACTTTGGAGTACTCATTTCAAATGATCTAAGTGCCAGAGCTCTTAGCATTGCTAAAAAAGGCATTAAGAGTTGTTAACTTAATCTTGCGTAGTTTCTTCTCTGGTAATATTGAACTGCAAACTAGGGCATACAAAACTTTTGCCAGACCAATTCTTGAATACAGCTCATCTGTCTGGAACCCGCATTAATACAATCGAACGAGTCCAAAGATATTTCACAAGAAGAGTCCTCCACTCCTCTGCTCGCAACAGAATACCTTATGCCACCAGACTTGAAATTTTGGGTTTAGGCAACTTAGAACTTCTCCGTCTTCGGTCTGACCTAAGCGTAGTACATAAAATCATCAGCTACAATGTCCTACCAGTCAATGACTACTTCAACTTCAACCAAAACAATACAAGGGCACACAATAGGTACAAACTCATGGTAAACCGTTCCAAACTCGATTGCAGAAAATACGACTTCAGCAACAGAGTGGTCAACGCCTGGAATGCACTATCTGACTCTGTGGTTTCATCCCCAAACCCCAAAAACTTTAACCTTAGACTGTCCACTGTAGACCTCACCCCATTCCTAAGAGGTATGTAAGGGGGGTGCATAAGTACGCCAGCATGCCTATCGTCCCTGTCCTAATGTTTCCTTTTATTCGTATCCATTTCATGTATTCAAAATTATGTTTACACTTGTATCTGTTATCAAATACATGCTTGACGAAATACACAAATAAATACAATAAAAAAATCTTCTCCTCTTTGAAGTGGTGTAGGGTTTCCTACCTAAACGGGGTTGGACTAGAAGACCTCCAAGATCCCTTCCAACTCTGTTATTCTATTCTATTCCTTGACACAGCGAAGTTCTCCTTTTGTCTCAGAAGTGAAAGAATATACCGATGTACCACTTCCTCTGGCTGGTTCCTCTCTCTCCCTCTTCGCACACAGTCTGCAGGCTGCCGTCCCTGGCCCAGCTCCCGTGCATCTGATGTGCCTCCGACACCCCAGGCCCCGGGGAATGCACGGCCATCTGTTTTACCTGCATGTGCAGCCAAATCAGTACCAATCAGATGCTCACCTGCTACAACTTTGCTGAGATGTTTCGCAGGTTCTCCCAGTTGAGTGGATTGAAGGTTTTTAAATTAAAACAAACACACACACAATTATTTTTGACATGACTGGATGAGAAGGTGAAAAAGGCACAGTTCTCTCTCACACTGTGGCGAAGGTAAATTGGGCATCCGGTGGGTGAAGTTCCTGTTCGAGGATCTATTCCAAAAAGTCTGATGGAAGCTCTTTGGAAAGCTTTGTGATTCGAGCTGGCTCGCTTTCCACGAATATTAAAAAAAAAAATTGCCTTTTTTTTTAGGAATTTTTTTTCCCCATGAATTTCAGCACTCGCAAACACAACAGACTAATAACACACCGGCGATTGCCAAATACAGCACCGACAAATGTTTAGATAGCTTTGCCAACATAGTTCCATTTTAAACATTGCCCCCAAATGCTTGCGCACTTCACTTTCCTGGATGCATCCGTGGTATTCCGAAGGAAGGGAATGAGAGTAATAAAAAGATGCTGTCGATGACATATCGTTGAGGAAGTTAATATTCTCCAGGATTAATGCTCTGTCTTGGGAAAACCGTGTGAGACTCTTTAAACATACCTAAAACTTGGCGCTCTTAGAAGAATACGCAATTGAGAGATACCCAGATATGCCACCTGCTAACTCTGCAGCATGAAAAAACAGGTCCAGCTGCTTCCAATGGAGATGTTTGCTGTGCAGCCAATAATATCTTTTTAAAAAAAAAGAATGGACAAGTTTATGAATAAGACAGAGGAAGGGACTTTGGAAGGATTCTGATTTTTGCAAAAATTAATCTGAGCATTTCTAAAGATTTATCTGCAACTATCTGCCCTCCCATACTACCACCACTTAAAATACTAGACAGCACAGTATCAACAGTAGATACCTTCAAATTTCTAGGTTCTACCATATCTCAAGATCTAAAATGGACAACTACCATCAAAAATGTCATCAAAGAAGCACAACAAAGAATGTTCTTTCTGCGCCAACTCAGAAAGCTCAAACTGCCCAAGGAGCTGCTGATCCAGTTCTACAGAGGAATTATTGAGTCTATCATCTGCACCTCCATAACTGTCTGGTTTGGCTCTGCAACCCAACAAGACAGACCCAGACTTCAGAGGATAATTAGAACTGCAGAAAAAACAATTGCTACCAACCTGCTTTCCATTGAGGACCTGTATACTGCACGAGTCAAAAAGAGGGCTGTGAAAATATCTACAGACCCCTCACATCCTGGACATAAAGTGGTTCAACTCTTACCCTCAAAACGACGCTATAGAGCACTGCACACCAGAACAACTAGACAGAGGACAGTTTTTTCCCAAACACCATCACTCTGCTAAACAAATAATTTCCTCAAAACTGTCAAACTAGTTACTAAGTCTGCATTACTATTAATCTTCTCATCGTTCCCATCACCCATCTCCTCCCACTTATGACTGTATGACTGTAACTTGTTGCTGGTATCCTTAAGATTTATATTGACTGTTTCCCTATGACTATCATTAAGTGTTGTACATCCTGGCCAAATCCAATATTTTCAGGAACAAATGCAGTGGACAATCCAAGCATTAGCTGTACAGATGTACTCCTGGCCATTGCCAAAATAAAATAGGTTCAGGATCAAATCAAAAGTATGAAAAACTTGATGTTTGTTTTCTGAGAGCGTATGCACCAAGACAAATTCCTTGTGTGTCCAATCACACTCGACCAATAAAGAATTCTATTCTATTCTATTCTATTCTATTCTATTCTATTCTATTCTATTCTATTCTATTCTATTCTATTCTATTCTATTCTATTCATTCTATTTCTATTTCATTTCTATTCTGTTCTATTCCTATTTCTATTCCAATTCATTCTATTTCTATTTCTATTGCATTGCATTCCTATTCCTATTCCTATTCCCTATTCCTATTCCACTCTACTCTACCCTACTCTACTCCTATTCCAATTCATTCTATTTCTATTTCTATTTCTATTTCTTTCTATTGCATTGCATTGCATTGCATTCCTATTCTATTCTATTCTATTCTATTCTATTCTATTCTATTCTATTCTACTCTACTCTACTCTACTCTACTCTACTCTACTCTATTCTATTCTATTCCACTCCATTCCATTCCATTCCATTCCATTCCATTCCATTCCATATTTTCTATTCTATTCTATTCTATTCTATTCTATTCTATTCTATTCTATTCTATTCTATTCTATTCTACTCTACTCTACTCTACTCTACTCTACTCTATTCGACGGTCACAAATGGTCCTTCTAAGGATGATGCTCATTGCAAGACATGTAGTCCACCATCATTCAGGATCAATCCCACGAGCCCAATTTTTAGTATTGACAAATTTCACAACCATCACCTTCAAAAAACATACAAATCCTCAAATACAGATCCTGTGAACAGGGGAGAGCTGACTGTATAATAGTAGAACTGAAATCATTTCAGTGAAGTCAAATGGGGACTGGATTTCAAATGAAATGAAATATACTTCTTTGTGTGAACAGCATTAAATTCAATTCTTTAATTTATTTCTACACGATGCGGTGATGGATTATCTGGGCAACTACAGAAGCCGGTTAGACAAATTTGTGGAAGATAAGATTATCACTGGCAGTTAAAAGATATACGACCTGCCTGATTATTATTCTCTTGATCCTTAATAACTATATATTATCTGAGTCTCAACACTCAGTTTCTCACTTTCTCATCCATCTTGCATCTTTCCCAAAAGGTATCTGTTTAGTCATTTGTGAGACTGAACGGATCTCTGATTTGATTCAGTAAGAAGCCATTAAAGTTACAGTAGTGGCCAAAATCATGGAAACTTTTTGGGAAAAGTGTATTTTTGAGGTTTGATGGCTAATAACACTTTTTTTTTTTTTGAGTTCCAAGATAATCCTATTCCATTGCTGGAATGGCCTGGGAATAGCCCAGACCTTAACCCAATTGAAAATCTATGGAGCCGACTAAATAACTTGTTAGTTAGAAGCAACCCAGCAATAAAACCCAGTTAATAGAAACAATCCTTCAATCTTGGTTTCACATTAGAACAGCTGCAGAATTAAAAGACTTGGTTCACTCCATGGGAAGGCGTTGTAAGGCCGTAATTCATGCTAAAGGTTACCCAACTAAGTATTAGCTGAAATGGTGATCATTTTTGTACTGTATATCTTTTTTTTTCTACGTGTTTCACTTTTCTTCTTTATAACTGCTATTCTAATAGCAAATCCTTCATATTTTTGCATTCAATTTTGCATTCAATTTATCATTTCCATTATTGTATTACATTCTTGATTAAATTATCTTTCCATTGATATATAATTTTATGGTACTTCTCCAAAGAAGAAAAGTGGTGTTATTGGCCATCAAACCTCAAAAATACTGTATACTTTTCCCAAAAGGTTTCCGCAATTTTGGCCACTACTGTAAGTTCTTTCAACACACTTTAAACATCGTTTAATTGGCAAGTTCCCACAACTCTTTTGATGGAAAACTGGATATTATTAAACTTCTTAAAATGCTATATACTGTACATTACAGGTAGTCCTCGACTTATGAGCACAATTGAACCTATAATTTCTGTTGCTAAATGAGACATTTGTTAAGTGAGTTTTGCTCCATTATATGTCTTTTCTTGCCCACAGTTGTTAAGTGAATCACTGCAATATAATAATATAAATGAACAGAGTATTAGCAACACTCTGTTCATCCGGAAAGTCACCTGAGATTTTGTGAGCCGTTGAAACATGGTACCTGATACTTCAATGCTTCTGAAAATCACTTCAAAAACCAAAGTGTGTGCATTCTGAGATTTAAGGAAATGTTAAACTCACTCGAACAAATCCATGTTGTTTTCTTAACAACAGGACAGCGATCATTTAACATTATGTCCTTCTTGGATTCTTTTTCAACTTCCCTGTTTATCCGGGGTTTTTAAGTGGCCTCTTATCCAATCTCCTCTTGAGATTTGACCATGGTTAGTTTTTGCACACCTCCTTTAGAGTGTTTGGGACTAATGTTTACACTTAGAAACATATAGGCATATTTTTTCTCTCTCTCGCTCTTTCTCTCCCACCCTTCCTCCCCCTCTCTTTCTTTCTCTCTCTCTCCCCCTTTTTTCTTTCTTTTTCAATTTCTCACCTTTCCTCCCTCCCTCCTTTCTTTTCTTTCTCTCCTCCCTCCCCCTTTCTTTCTTTCTCTCCCTCCCCTTTCTTTTTTCTTTCTCTATTTCTCTCTCCCTCCCTCCCTTTTTCTTTATCTATTTTTCTCTCTCCGTCCCTCCCTTTTTCTTCCTCTCCCTCCCTCCCTCCCTCTCCCTTTCTTTCTTTCTCCCCCTTCCTCTCCCTCTCTCCCTTTTTTTCTCTCCCTCTCCCTTTCTTTCTCTCTCCCTCTCCCTTTCTTCTTTCTTTCTCTTTGCCTCCTTTCTTTCTCTATTTCTCTCTCCCTCCCTCCCTTTTTCTTTCTCTCTCTCCTGCTTCCTCTCCCTCCCTCCCTTTTTCTTAATTTAATTAATTTAATTTAATTAATTCAATTTATATGCCGCCCCTCTCCGAAGACTCAGGGCGGCTGAGACTTTCTCTCTCTCCCCCTTCCTCTCCCTCCCTCCCTTTTTCTTTTTTTTTTCTTTATCTATTTTTCTCTCCCTCTCTCCCTTCTTCTTTCTCTTTCTCTCCCTCCCTCTCCCTTTCTTTCTTTCTTTCTCTCTCTCTCTCTCACCCTCCCTCCAGAGGTTTGAAACTCTGAATCTTGTGTTCCTGACTTCTTGCTTTAACTCCTTCTATGCAAAAAAAGAGGAAGAGCCGCCGTGTTAGTATTTCGTTGTTTCTTTAAAATATTTATAATCAGCCTGTCATGGAAAGCATCCCCAGGCAATATAAAACATTAAAAATAGATTGCGTGGCAATATAAAATGCAACGAAATAAAAACTCTGAGAGCAAAATAAAATCCCACCTGTGGGTAACAGCAGCATCCTCACATACCCAGTGCACAGTGAATAGAATTTGCAACGAAAGGTGGGATTCAGCCGGTTTGGACCAGTTTGGGTGAACCAGATGCTAATTTTACATCTGGTTCGCTGAACCGGTAGTTGCAAGGATGGCTGGCCCTACCCACCCACCCTGCCCCTCCCCTCTGGCTCCCAGGTGTCTCCAAGTGGCCCGTTTTGGATGGCAGGTAAGTGCAGGGCCTGCGCAGAAACTCTGGGAGGGCGAAAAACAGGCTTCCCGGAAGTTCCAGAAGTCTGGAAGCGGGCCCGTTTCTGGCCTCTAGAGGGCCTCCAGAGCCCCGGGGAGGCCGTTTTCACCCTCCTGGAGGCTCGAGGAAAGCCTCCAGAGCCTGGGGAGGGCGAAAAAACGGGCCTATCGGAAGTAACTGAAGTCTGGAAATGGGCCCGTTTCCCGCCTCCGGAAACCGGGGGAGGCCATTTTCGCCCTCCCAGAGGCTCGAGGAAAGCCTCCGGAGCCTGGGGAGGGCGAAAATGCCCCCTCCCCCACCATGGTTGCGCCCACCCAGCAACCGGGCAGAGAACCCCTTGCTAAAATTTTTGAATCCCACCCCTGCTTGCAACCCCCAATTGTAACAAGGTTAACACATGATAGAGATGGGACATCGCACAAGAGAAAAGGCTGTGCTCTCCATTGATGTCCATCCTCTGCCAAAATATATATATCTGTATAATGTGGCCTCATGAGGAATGACTGCAGCTTGAGGGCAAATATTTACAGGCCTTGTAAGTCCTTGACTTACAAGAGTTCATTTAGTGACCATTTCAAAGTGACAATATCCCTGAAAAAAAGTGACTCGCGACCATTTTTCACACTTACGACCATGGCAACATCCCCATGGTCACGTGATCAAAACTCAGATCTATGATGGTCCCGGGGTCACTCGATTCCCCTTTGGCAACTTTCTGACAAGCGAAGTCAAGGGGGAAGCCCTGATTCACTTAAAAACCGGGTTACTAACTTAACAGCTGCAAGGGTTCATTTAACAACCATGTCAGGAGAAATGAGAAACCATGTAAAAAGGGGGACAACACTCACTTAACAAATGTCTCGCTTAGCAACAGGAATTTTGGGCTCAATTGAGGTCGTAAGTCGAGGACTACCCGTATAGGAAATGGTAGGCAGGAAATCCAGCCTACCTATATTTGGGAATAGAGGAAGGGTAGAGAACAGATACCTTCCATAGAAGGCACGGTCAACTATGGCCCTTTATGACCTGTGGACTTCAACTCCCAGAATCCCTGAGCTCAGGAATTCTGGAAGTTGAAGTCCACAAGTCACAAAGGGCCATAGTCAGGGGTGAAATGTAAAATTTGTTACTACCGATTCTGTGGGCGTGGCTTGGTGGGGGGGTAATGTGACTGGGTGGGCGTGGCCACTTTTTTTTTCTTTTTAAACTTTTCAAAGCATTTTTTCTAATGCTTTGAAAAGCCTCTGCCGATCAGGCAACTCAGCTGGGATCGTCAGAGAGGCTTTTTAAAAAATGCCTCTCTGACGATCAGGCAACTCAACTGGGATCGTCAGAGACTTTTCAAAGCATTTTTTTTACCACCTCTTCGGCCAAGAGGTTGCAGAAAAAAAAATGCTTTGAAAAGCCTCTGATGGTCCCAGCTGAGCCACGTGATCATCAGAGGCTTTTTTTTTACTTTTAAAAGCATTTTTTCATCAGAAGAGGTTGTAGAAAAAATGCTTTTAAAAGTTAAAAAAAAAAGCCTCTGATGATTGTGTGGCTCAGCTGGGCATGGAGGGGGGGGGCTGCAGGGATTTTTGCTACCGGTTCTCCGAACCACCCGGCGCCATCGCTATTGGATCGTGCGATCCGGTCCGAACCGGGAGCATTTCACCCCTGGCCATAGTACACACACACACACACACACACACACACACACACACACACACACCTCCCTACCTCTACAGCGGAAGTGATATGGTTCTGATCAGTTCAGAGAACCGGTAAATCCCACCTCTGACTGACATCTATTCTCTGCCTCCCGAGTCCCAGCTGATCGGGAGGAAATGGGGATTTTGCAGTATCCTTCCCCTGCCATGCCCACCAAGCCACGCCCACAGAACCGGTAGTAAAAAAATTTGAATCCCACCACTGGTCTACAGGTATTTTCAGAGCTTAGCATAAAAGGACATTGAATTCTCCTTTTTTTTTAATGGAGGGCAGCATTGCAAAAAGTCACACAAGTTTGCGCCCGTGGTATGGGCAAGATGGCGGTCGCCTCAGTGCGGTCAAACATTTTCTTGACAGGCCTTCTGTTGTCATGTTGGGGGCGCCAACCTGAACGTTTTTGACCGCTAGTAGGCAATCCATTATACAACTTGACTCTTCGTTCACGGGGAAGATCTCTAGTCATGGTTTCACCCACCGATCCATGATCAGCTGTAAGATTTCCAGCAGATTGTTTGTCAATTCTGAACTCTGATGCCTGACGGAGGCCATCTTGGGAGGGGAATAGATAGCTGGGGAACTTGTAGCCAAAACAAAATAGTTTCCCCTGAGAACCAAGGACATTCCCACAGGTGGCTGAAGAGAGGAGGAGTGAAGTTTCCAAGCAACTGGACAGCACCTTGATTGGACCATGTGACTGATTGTTTGAGAAAGGGGGAAAACTTATACTTTTAAGTGAGAACCGCGGGAAACTTTAGAGTCGGTTTTCACCAGCCTGTGCCAATATGATACATCCAATAAACTTGTTCTTTGAGGAACAAATTCTGTTTCCTATGGGTATATTACTTGGAACCCTGACATTAAACCAACTATTGACTTAAGGGAGCTTCTGGAGACCACAGAGGATGTTCCATCATCCCTGAGTGAACTATTTGAGAGAGAGGATGCCCTTTAAATATGAAAAATATGCTATACTTCTACCGTAGGATTATTTTGTATATCTATCTATCTATCTATCTATCTATCTATCTATCTATCTATCTGTCTGTCTGTGGTAAAATCCAAATATTTTTACTACCGGTTCTGTGGGTGTGGCTTAGTGGGCATGGCATGGCATGGCTTGGTGGATGTGGCAGGAGAAAGATACTGCAAAATCTCCATTCCAACCCCACTCCTGGGGGAAGGATATTGCAAAATCTCCATTCCAACCCCACTCCTGGGGGAAGGATATTGCAAAATCTCCATTCCCACCCCACTCTGGGGCCAGCCAGAGGTGGCATTTGCCGGTTCTCCAGTCTACTCAAAATTTCTGCTACCGGTTCTCCAAACTGCTCAAAATTTCTGCTACCGGTTCTCCAGAACCTCCCCAAGTCATTCGCCTCTATCAACCTTCCCAACGACTGCGTATAATGGTTCCATCAATCTGAGAAGTTGTCATCCTGGCACGTTGGGAGGGAAGTACGCTAGGGAAGGCCGCTCTGTCTTGAAGCTCTTTCAAGAGTATTTCATTCTGCCAATTGTTGGGCTTCACGCAGGCAGAGCAATAAATCCCTCACTCCAGAAACTCGACATTTAATAACTGGCAAAAGCTTCACTGACTCAAGATGACGAAGTAAGTTGCTTTACTGCAGAGAAGGGGTAATTTTTATGCAAAAGATTTGTCAACTGCAGAATATACAGTATATATATTCTGAGAGAGAGAGGGGGAGAGAGACAGAGACAGACAGACTGTCTCTCTTTCTGTCTCTGTGGGAGTCTCTGTGGGAGTGGGAGAAAGAGAGAAAGAGAGAGAGAGTGAGTGAGAGACAGAGAGAGGAGGGGGAGAGAGTGTTGTGGCCCGCCAGCGGCCAGCAGAGCTGGCAGCAGAGTCAGACAGTGAGGAAGTTGGGGAGGAACATGGGCCAGTCCTGGAGTCTGGGGAAGGCTCGGACGAGGGCTCTGAGTCGGAGGCAGAGAGGGGGCCAAGGCCATCTGGTAGTTCTTTGCTTCCTCCGGAGTCTCTGGAGTCTGACATCAGCAAGGCAGAAGAACACCAGGAGCCTGTTCCCAGTGTGTGCACATGCGCAGAGCTGCCAGAAGACAGGAACAATTAAGGAAACAGGGTCGACTTGGGAGTAAGGCTTGGAGATGATTGGCTCCTCCCATAAGAGATAAAAGAGAAGTGAACGGGACGTGAGCCTTTGCAGGAAGCAATTAGTTCATCTGGTCAGTAAAAGCTTTGGGAAAGTTCTGTGACTCTGTGCTAAATTTGGCCTTGCCCTGCGTGTGACAATTAGTTCTCTGGCAGCATTCCAACGGAGATAAGGTGGGTGTTTATAAACATTCCCCTGATAGACTGTTTGAGAAGCCTTTCAGACTGGAAATGACGATAATTCACAGCTGTTTGAATTAAAGAGGTTTGCTGGGACTACGTTTGTGCTGTTTACTTTCTAAGGAAGCCTAGGTCAGAACAGAGAGAGAGAGAGACAAAGACAGAGAGATGGAGACTGAGGGACTGAGAAGCAGACAGAGAGCGAAAGAAAGAGAGAAAAAGAAAGAGAGAGAGAGAGATCACTTGCATACAAGCATACAGAGGCAAACTTCAGGTTTTACAAATGTTTCCCAAACCTTTATAAACAAACCTTGAAATGGATACAAAACTTGAACCAAAGTAAAAATTCGCCACAATACAATTTCCAATCTTCTTTAATTAACTGCTGTTTCAAATAGCACAAATTGCAATCATTATTCCTTTATTCCTATACAACTTGCCATTTTAAATCTTTCCCTAGATAAGCCAGGATACTAAAGAATTGTTGCATTGCTCTGGTGGCGCAGTGGTTAGAGTGGGCATGGGCGGGGGGGGGGCAGGGATTTTTGCTACCAGTTCTCCGAACCACTCGCCTCCATCGCTACCGGATCGGGCGATCCGGTCTGAACCGAGAGCATTTCACCCCTGGTTCATATGTCAAGGACTACCTGTATTGAATAACATTTTTATATTTTCTTCTTTTTTTCGTCCTAGCTATTGATTTTGCAAAGTTTCTAAGCAGGAACTGAATCATAAATCAGTTCTGCAAACACCAGTAAAACCGTTCTAGACAAACGAAAGAATGGACAATAAGCTACACACCGGCTCTTCATTGGAGTCACTCAACACGTAGTGTTTATTCAGTCGAACAGCTATATTGATTCAATGTTTGTAAATTACACGTTTTCCAGTCTCGCGCGCTGAAGGAAGGGTTACAAGCCGATATTAATTCAGAAAGTGAGAAAGGACTTGTTAATTTATGAGTTGTGAACTGAAAGTCATAGAATCGGAGCATCGCTTGCTTTTTGGAAATGAATAAAATGTCTGGGCATCTGTACCGAAGAGAAAATGCTTCCTTTTTAATGGCTCTTTTTGATTTTTTTTTTTTAAATTTGAAATTGGGAGTTCCTTGCCGATACAACTTTCATACGGAAGCTTTCACGCGCTTCTGGCAGGCTGCGTTATTTCCCATCTTAAATTCTTAGAGGTTCATTTGACTTGCAAACGGTACTTATTCTGCATAGTTCTCGTGAAGAAGAATTTGAATCTGTTGAATACAATAGTGTTAAGGAAGACGTAAACCTCTGCTTTGAAATGATAAAAACCGGTTCTCTTTTGTTAATTCATTGATAAGAATTTCATACGTCCGTATCACAAAACAATCTTGAAAAGTTTAACTGGGCGGGATGTATACCAATCAAAACAGCTGATCGAACGTTCAAAAGTAAATCTGAAAGACGCTTAATTTAAAAATTCTACCGCTGTTTTAGAATTGACATTCCATAAGAATTGCGTTTAATCTTGTACATCAAACATTTTAAACTGATTACATCCATCCTTGTATGTCTCGGGAAAGTGCAGATTGAAGATTACAGGGAGGGGTGAAATCCAGCAGGTTCTGACAGGTTCTAGAAAACTGGTAGCGGAAATTTTGAGTAGTTTGGAAAACCAGCAAATACCACCTCTGGCTGGCCCCAGAATGGGGTGGGAATGGAGATTTTGCAGTGCCCTTCCCCTGCCACATCCACCAAGCCACGCCCACCAAGCCACACCACGCCCACCAAACCATGCCCACAAAACCGGTAGTAAAAAAAAAAAGAATTTCCCCACTGATTACAGGTATTACATCCATTAGATATTCTTGATAAATGGACATACTGTATGCTAAGAGTTGGCACAGATGTGAAATATAAACCAGAATTTATCTGTAATATTTGAGACACTTTAAGCAATCATTCATTGTTGACACTGCAGTTCAAGGATGCAAAAGACCTATTGATTCATGAGTTAAACAGAACCTCGCCGTTTACTTTGTTAAGTTTATGATTCATAGATAGGAAAATAAACACAAAAAAATTCTTATGCCGTAGATAGATTTTTTTTTAAGAGGGAAATTGGTGGGAAAGGATACCTGATTTTTAGGGCTACTGGACTGGATTTTCAATTATTCTTTCCACCAATATTCCACTAATTTCAAACCGACATTGTTATAAATCAATCGGATGCCATTCCTGTCCTGCATTCACCCCTGGACAGGAAAACACATTACAAGGTCAGTGGTGTCTGGTTTGTATCAATGAGGTAATTAATATTCCTAAAATAAACAAAGCTTACAGCTTGTGTTCAGTTTTAGATTAACACCAGCATTTCCAATAAATATGTCATCCATGAAATCCTTTGAGAATACACAACCGCTCAAAGATGTGTGTGTGTTTTATGTGTGTGTGTGTCTATATATATCTATATATCTATATCTATATCTATATCTATATCTATATCTATCTATCTATCTATCTATCTATCTATCTATATCTATCTATCTATCTATCTATCTATCTATCTATCTATCTATCTATCTATATATATACACATATATATATACATACATACATACATACTTCTAGGTGCTCGCTAAGAAAGGATTTTTTGAAATGACCATCAGATCATTAGTATTTCATATACAGTATATTCATATACAGTATATTAACACACTCTGATGCTAAGGAGTTAGACATTCTATTCCCTGTCCCCACCTGAAAAGAACTCTGTTCCAACTGCCGGTTGCCTCACATTCCGTTACCTCAGTTCAAACTGGCAGACGTTCCACTCCTTCACTCAGGGGCGGTCTGGGGCTCCTTACACGACTAAACGTCGCTACCTCACCAAAATGTCCACACCTTCCACCTATGGAACTGCTTCCGGACTCAAGGCGGCAGGAGAGATAATCCCTTATGTGTTTCAATCGCTGACCACCACTGAGCCAAAAGATTATGAACTGAATTTCTCCTGCATAGTGTCCCAACCCTAACTCACTTCTTACACTGACCGCCTCAGTTCAGACGAATCTGTTCCTTCTACTGTAATACCAGTTAAAGGGAAAAGAAGGCATTTCATGCTTAGGCCCATACTTCCTATCCTGCCAGAACAGAACTGATAGCTACCTTTTATATAATGGCATAATAGTCTGAAATTATAATTAGCATATTGTGAATGTATATAATAAAGCTATTGAAACCTTGGACAGCAACTTGTCTGGAATGGTATAGCGTCTCCTGCTATACCTCTAGGGTCCTCTAAGCTATTCTCCAAAGCCCCTGAGGGCAGGACAAGAAGCAATGGGTGGAAACTAATCAAGGAGAGAAGCAACCTAGAACTAAGGAGAAATTTCCTGACAGTGAGGACAATTAATCAGTGGAACGACTTGCCTCCAGAAGTTGCGAATGCTCCAACACTGTAAGTTTTTAAGAAGATGTTGGATAACCAGTTGTCTGAAGTGGTGCAGGGTTTCCTGCCTAAGCAGGGGGTTGGACTAGATGACCTCCAAGGTCCCTTCCGACTCTGTTATTCTATTCTATCGCTTTATGCCCCTTCCAATTCTGTTATTCGGTTGCTGTTGTATTTTTCATCAACCCAGTTTTGCAAAACCGGTAGCACAAGGTGTCGATGTAAGATTAATACAATATAATACGAATGTACGTTCATACCCGTGCCGAGCAAATAAAACGCAAACTCCCAACAACCCAGGATCAGAATATCAATCAATCGAAATTACACACTCACCTCGGCATTAAATTCCTTACCTACCGCACCTAAATCAGCTCCATTCAAAAAGACGTATTTTTCACCAAGCTTCCGCAGAGAAGTAATATCCATAAATTGCCTGCTGAACTTCAGATGAAGGCAGTGAAGGAAAAGTCAAAATCCCCCTCGCTGCCATTGTACCTTGGTTACAAGGAGGCGGGTGGCATTAATCAAATTGCAGAGCTTTTTTTTTTTTTTTTTAAAAATGGAACCGTACGAGATTTTTAACCAAGAATATTAACCCGAATGCCTGACCATTTTTCATGAGTTCTTTTGTGCCAATCCACTATGTAAGGAAGTTGGCTTGACATGTCGCATTTTAACGGCCCTCAAAAACGCTCAACGTTTCCCCCAAGCTTTTAAAGATGTCCATTTGTAAGTGTCTGCATCTATTTGCAACCCAATTGACATGTCATAGACTAGATCAGGGATGGTGTTTTGCCCCAGCTACGGACCCCAAAGAACGCAGCATACACAAAGTCTGTACAAAACTTAATTTACTAAAATAACTCAGTCTTTTTTCAAACAAAGGCTGTTAATAAACTTCCTTAACAGCCTACAAGAAACCAAAGATAAAGTAATCACAATCTTACGAAGGTTGGCAGAAAGCCCAGAAGCAATTTGCAGAGAATCCAGACGCGAAGGAGAGTGAACTAAAGTTGTTCCCTACAAATTGCTTCAGTCGGTGTTCCTCCTTAAATAGGTTAAGGGAGTGGCCAATTAGCCCCAAGCCTTACTCTCAAGGAGACCTCCTCCTGAGGAGCCACTCCTGCCTTTTGGCAGCTCTTCGCGCCCGTGCATTGAGAAGAGGCTCCTCCTCTTCGTCCTCTTCACTTAAAGGAGCTTCTGGAGGTTCTGAAGGCCCTGGCTGAGTCCCCACCTCTGGCACCACATTTTCTCCAGCCTCCTCACTGTCCGATTCGAGTGCCAGCTGCACAGGCTGCTGGCGCAGCACCACACCAGCCTCCTCGTTGTCAGAATTAGCTACAATCTGCACAGGCTGCTGACAGGCCACAACAGATGGTGAACCTAAGGGAGTGCATGCATGTCTGGGCTGAAACCTGGAAGAGGAGCTGCCCAGGGCACATGCACGCGCCCAAAAATGAACTTCCGGTTTCAATACTGAACTTCCGGTTTGAGCCAGCTATTCTTCCGGGTTTCTGGCGCGCATGCACATGCGATGATCAGCTGGCCGGCGCGCATGCTCACGCAGGAAACCGGAAGATCAGCTTTTATAGTTTCCGGCACTGCTGCACGCAAAAAGGTCAGTTGATCATGGCATGCCCATGCATGCCAGAAACCCAGAAAAGGAACGGGCGACACCACGCGTGCCAGGACGACATGGCTCGGCGTACCACTTTGGCCACGCATGTCATAGGTTTGCCATCATGGCACTAGATGTATGAAAGAAAAAATAGTTAACAGGTTAAAGAACAGCAAAGTTAAAAGATCAAAGTACACGGCTTAAGAGTCTGTTATTGTGCCCTGCCCTTTGGAACGAACTGCCCCCAGAAATACGCACAATCTCTGACCTCCGAGTTTTTCGCTGTGCTCTCAAGACCCTGCTCTTCCAACAGGCAGGGCTATCTTTGTAATGGAGTTCTAAATTTGCAGTTTTGGGGTTTTTAACGAATTTCGGCCGCAAATGTAAGAATTTTAATAATTTTTAAATTTAATTATGATGTTTATATTGTGTTTTTACTTGGCTGTGCACCGCCCTGAGTCCTTCGGGAGAGGGGCAGTATAGAAATAAAATTATCTTATCTTATTGTAATTTACTCGTAGAAAATCTAGCGTTTCCTATTTGCCAGCAAACCCAAAACGTTATTTTGTTAAGTGAGAAGTTTGTTAAGTGAGTTTTGCCCCATCTTATTCTGTAAGCCGCCTTGAGTCGCCATGGGCAAATAGGCCGACAATATAAATTAAATAAGTAAGTAAGTAAGTAAGTAAGTAAGTAAGTAAGTAAGTAAATAAATAATATACATGTTGTCTTTTTTAATTCAATTCAATTTAATTTAAATGTTTTTGTCTAGTTCTATTTTGTATGTTACTTTTTTCTCTTTTGCGCTTTGTATTTGAATAAAATAAAATAAAAATGCCAATTTATCTGAAAAACGACCCACTTTCGGAAGACGGTGTAGCTGTATCTAATGCAACATTCCTTTTATCTGGCACTCTATTAACTGAGCAGCCATTTAGTCCTGGATTATGAATTGTGTGGCACCGTCCGTGGCCGTAGCGCCAGCGTATCACTGCAAGCCATATGAATGCCTGCTGTGGCATATTTATTTTCTGATGATTGATAACGGGATTATTTCTCCGCCTGTGCGTGAATCAAGAGAGACGGTTCCTCCACGGAGACGGAAAGACAATGAACGCGGCAATTCTGACTTATCAAACCTCGCCAGACAGTTGCTTTCTAGGGTAAAACCTCCCAGATCTATAAATGCATGATCATCAGTTGTGCTATTTCCCATTTTGTCTGCTAGAGTTATGTATCAAGATGGGCCTACGGTGTCTCTTGGGAGGAATACACTGCAAACTCCCCCATTCAGCTGGTTTTTGACCGGAAATAATAAAAGATCTGACTTACGAGGGTAGGAAGAAAATTACTTATTAATGTTTTGAAGAATGTTAGAAAGCCTACCGAAGCAGAATTGAACTGCGGTTACATCACTAGTCATCATGATGGAGGAGGAATAAGGAACAGTGCCATTTGACACAAAATCATAAAAACCGCATCTCACTTATTTTGGCCGTGTCGTGCGGGGAAATACACTGGAGAGAGCAATCACGCTTGGAAGAATAAAGGAGAATGTTTATAGCTCAGGGTTGACACGAGGGGTCCTTGGTGCTGTCTGAAGTTGCTGGTTTTCTTGCAGACGTTTCATTACCATACTAGGTAACATCAGCAGTGCTAGATAATAGATAGTAGAGATAGGTGATGAATAGATGATACATAGGTAGGTAGGTAGGTAGGTAGGTAGGTAGAGATAGATAGATAGCTAGATAGCTAGATAGCTAGATAGATTGATTGATTGATAGATAGGTGGATGATAGCTAGATAGATAGTTAGATAGATAGATAGATAGATAGATAGATAGATAGATAGATAGATAGATGATAGATAGATTGATAGATAGATAGGTGGATGATAGCTAGCTAGCTAGCTAGCTAGCTAGCTAGCTAGATATAGATGGATGGATAGATGGATGGGTGGGTGGATGATAGTTAGATAGATAGATAGATTGGTGGATGATAGATAGATAGATAGATAGATAGATAGATAGATAGATAGATGATAGTTAGATAGATAGGTGGATGATAGATAGATAGATAAATAAATAGATAGATAGTTGGATGGATGGATGGATGGATGGATACCCTACTAAGCAGGTATATACAAAAGTATGAAAGCTATTGCTTAACGCATTGTAAGCCACCCTGAATCTCCGGAGAAGGGCGGCATATAAATTGAACTAATAAATAAATAAATAAACATCATCATCGCCATTTTAAAAAATGTGCGTCTTAAAAATTAGAACTCAGGGGGGATCCTTATTGCTAAAGATGGAAAGTTTGGTGAGTGTGACCTTCCAGGAAACTGCAGCTTTCACAGATGGATTAAGTTGGAACGGGTCATTTTTGGCCAAGTGAAATGAACTTCCTAAAAGTACCAGATAAAAGAAGTAAATTTTGAATCTTACAATGGTAAGAATTGGAAGGGGGCACGGAGGCCACCGAATCCAACTCCCAATTCAGTGCAGAAATACATCCCGTGTGAGGAAGCTTAAGGTCAGAGTAATTGGGTCCCCCTTGAACTGATCCTGTTGCTAGGAAGGTTTTTGTTTTAATCAAGCATTCAGTTGGAATCTTTTTTTTTCTTGTAAATTAAACACATTATTCCATTCCACTGGAATGATGGGACACCCCTTGACCTTCTCCCGTGCTCCATCCTTTTAAATATTTGAAGAGTACTATCCATTTTCTCCACCAACACTTAAGAATTGCTTCAATCACCGGGCAGGAAAAGCACGTTTTGTTGCTGTTCATCATCAGGGGCTACCACAAAGAAGAGGGAGTCAAGCTATTCTCCAAAGAAGCAACAAATGCTTAACGCACTGTAAGCCACCCTGAGTCTCCGGAGAAGGGCAGCATATAAATAAATAAATAAATAAATAAAATGGAAACTGGCCCTCCCCAGTCCCCAGGAGCACTCTATAGGCCTCCCAAACCCTCTGCGCATTGACCGAAGAGGCGATCGCGCGCAAAGCGCACGCACAAAGAGAACCGGTAGTAAAGCTGGTTAGAACCCACCCCTGCACACACACACACCCCAAGGTCAAACACAAAACCATGATGTGGCCCGCAATGAAATCGAGTTTAACACCCCTGACTTAACAACTGCAGTGATTCACTTAAACGAGAGGCAAGAAAAGTCGCGAAATGGGGCAAAACTCACTTAGCAACTGTCTTGCTTGGCAACAGGAATTTGAGACTCAGTTGTGGTCATACGTCGAGGACTTACAGGTTAAATGTTGAATAACTTAAGGCAGGCACCTTCAAGATGATTGCTTCAAGTTAAATAGGTATCATTTTCGGTGAGCCAAGGGCCGCTATTTTTAATGGTAAGCATTATTCTTTTGAGTCTGTTGCCTTCCAGAAGTCCCCGGTTTGATACGTTACTGTGGGTATATAATTAAAAAAATATGACGGTTTAAAATCTGAAGAGACTCTGTTGGCGCTATAACTTTATTGCCAAGTTGTCACGGATTTAATTAAGTCTGGAGAATGAGCGATTACATGTCATTTTATATACTGGATGCCTTCATTTTAGGGATAAGTCTCCATCGCAAAAGTCTCTTTAGCCTCATTGCACCCACTGCCTAAGTTCCTTCAAAGAATGTAAATACTGATGTGAGTTAACAGGAAGAAAACAAGCGAAAGCAGCTACAAGAAAAGAAAAACAAACAAACAAACAAACATTATATGCCTGTTATCATGTCTGGGTCTACAGTATTTCATCATTATTATCTATATTATTATCTCGCTCTATCATATCATATAAATTGGGTGTTTTAATCTGTGTTTCGGCCAAAATATTTAATAATTTTAAGGGATTTTTTAATATTTGTATTATTTGTATTTTATCTTGGCTGTTCACCGCCCTGAGTCCTTCGGGAGTAGGGCGGTATAGAAATTTGATTAATAAAATAAAATAAATAATAAATATCTATGTCTGTCTATAGTATCTTACTATTTATATCATATATATCTCCACTTATCCCTATCTATCCATCTCTCTCTTATCTAACTATATCTATCTACCTATCTATCTCCATCCATCCATCCATCCATCCATCTACACGAAATGACTGATTTTAATATCGCTTTCCATTTTTATTGCATTGTTTTCTATTTATTAACATTGTTGCGGTGGCTCAGTGGCTAAGATGCTGAGCTTGTCGATCGAAAGGTCGGCAGCTCAGCGGTTCGAATCCCTAGGGCCGCGTAACGGGGTGAGCTCCCGTGACTTGTCCCAGCTTCTGCCGACCTAGCAGTTCGAAAGTACGTTAAAAAATGCAAGTAGAAAAATAGGGACCCCCTTTGGTGGGAAGGGAACAGCGTTCCGTGTGCCTTTGGCGTTGAGTCATGCCGGCCACATGACCACGGAGACGTGTTCGGACAGCGCTGGCTCTTTGGCTTTGAAACGGAGATGAGCACCGCCCCCTAGAGTCGGGAACGACTAGCACATATGTGCGAGGGGAACTTTTACCTTTTAAAGCCACCTTAACTGTTAAAATAAGTAGAAGCAGAGCATAATTTTAGAAATAAAATCTAAAGTATAGTTGATTTAAAGTTTTCTGCTCAGCTAACTGATGTCCCGTCCTACGTCTTTCCCTTTTTGGGAATTCGTGGGCCAGTGTCTGTGATACTTACACATAATGAATTAGGATTCCAGTCAGTTATAAAATTATTCCTGTTTACATCCTGTATGCATTCAAAAAACAAACAAACAAGATATTCTTAGTTTAGCTGAATTCAAGCCTGAAACAGCAGTTAGCTGAAAATTACAACTCACTTGAGAGCATCGGGCTGATTAATCGCATTTTGTTAGGAATTAAACTCAGCAGTGTGGCAAATGTTCCATCACCAAATAATTCATAGTTTCTTTATTCTAAAATGAAGAGTTCTTTGGCATTCAGGTATCATGTCACCAATTTCTCATGTGACAAAAATGCTTGTGACTAAATGGTTTAGTTTGCTTTTACTGTGTTTCTACATTGAACTCCAGAAATACGCTTGAGCAGGAATTTTATTCTCTATATAGAGAGAATATCTTGCTCATTGATATTCTCCACCAGATATTAGAGTGGATGCCACCACGCTCAGAATAACAGTTGGAAGGGACCTTGGAGGTCTTCTAGTCCAACCCCTTGCTCAGGCAGGAGACTTTATACCATTTCAGACAAATGGCTGTTCAGTCTCTTCTTAAAAATCTCCAATGTTGGACCACCTACAACTTCTAAAGCCGTTTCACCGATTAATTGTTCTGTGTGGAAATTTCTCCTTAGTTCTAGGTTGCTTCTCTCCTTGATGAGTTTCCACCCATTGCTTCTTGTCCTGCCTTCAGGGGCTTTGGAGAATAGCTTGACCCAGAGGTGAAATCTAAATTTTTTTTGCTATCAGTTTTGTGGGCGGGGCTTAATTAGTGGGCGTGGCTTGGTGGTAAGGTGACTGGGTGGGCGTGGCCAAGTCAATGTCACTTCTTTGACCTTTTTTAACCTACAAAACACAACACAACACAACTGACTCACCCACAATGTAAAAGCAGCTGTGCTAGACCCAAAATGGCCCCTGCAACAAGCAGGAAACTCACACAGCCACAAAAAGCCCAAAAAAACCAACTTTCACACTTTACACATACAAAATTCCACATACAGCTTTGTGAGATTTTGTGTGTTTGTGTAGTTAGAGTGAAACACTACAGAAACACACTAAATCTCAGAAAGCTGCACAAATATTATTTTAATTTATTTTTATTTTTATATAAAAGCAGCTCACCGATGAGCTTGATTGCAGGCAGGGAGATTCAGTTGCTTGCTGATGCAATGGATTGCAGGTATTACAGCAAGCGAAGCAAGGCAGGCGTCGCGACCAGCAGCTAAGGTAAGCAAGCTGGAGGCTTGGGGGGGGGGGGGAGGGATTTTTGCTACCGATTAGCAGGCAACTCAGCTGGGATCATCAGAGCTTGGCTGGTCAGAGCCATTTAAAAGAAAAAAAAGGCTCTGATGATCGCGCAGCTCAGCTGAGCATGGGGGACGGGGGCAGGGATTTTTGCTACCGGTTCTCCGAACTGCCTGCCGCCATCGCTACCTACTCGCCCGAGCCGGTCCGAACCGGGAGCATTTCACCCCTGGCTTGACCCCCTTTTCTTTGTGGCAACCCCTCAGATATTGGAACACTGCCATTATGTCGCCCTTAGTCATACCCAGGTCAAGTCAAAGCTCCTCCATATGTGACGACACTTCCATTATGCGCTGTAACTATTTGGTGCTTAATATTTTAGCTGGATGAATGGACGGATGGGAATTCCATCTGAAACAGAATTTGGATTAGAATTCAGAGTTTTTCTTTTTTAAAATGATGCAGTGTTCATTTCAGTCTAGTAAGCTTTAAAAAAAAATAAACAAACCTATTTCTCAGCGAATAAAACAAACAAATGAATCAACAAATAAACCCAGAGTTCTCAAGCATGAATAACCAGGCTCAGTTTATCCCATTTTGAGTGCGTTCTATGTGGCATGGGGGAATGGCCTTGGGAGGCAGGAGGAAGAGCCGTGGACTAGACTATGAGCAGACAAGTGGCAGATGAGCCTGCAGAAGGAACATTGGCATCCCAAATTTCTCACATAAGACCTGTTGTGGCTCCGTTACCTGAGCCTGTGTTATCGGCAGGAGAGGACTCCGAGAGTGGAGAGGAGTTGGCAAGGCCTCCCTCTCCAGGACCCTCCTCTCTGGCAATGCCTTCGGTGCCTGCTGAAGGGCAAGAGATAGGGCCAGGGCCAAGCACGTCCACGCAGCCACAGGTGGACAGTAATGAGGAAGATGAGTCTTGGTTGGATCCTCAGCAGCATCGCAGAGATAAGCGCGCGCAACAGAAGAAGAGGCGTGCCAGGGATTAGACTGAGTCATTGGACCACACCCCACAGGGTATAAAAGAGGGTGTGGTGGCCTGTTCAGCTCTGTGGCAAGCAAAAAAACGGATATCGGACGACCTTCTTTGTATTTACTGGACTTTGTTGATTATTGTGTATTGGCTTTGTTCCCGGACGAAGGGAGAAACTCCCCCCTCAGGAGTAAAGAATACCTGGCAGCCAGCCACTGGGTTGCTGCCAATTCTGATACCAGATAAAACTGTTGTCGGCTGAGTTCTTTAACTGTTGCCTGTCTGTGGGGGTGCGTGTGTGAGACGGGGACAGAACAAGACCCTACTTTCTAGGACTGTAAAGACAAGGGGGAGAATGATGTACTTTCAGCCTTACAAGATTCTGTCAATGTAACCTTATGTAAGACTTGCATCAGTTTTGCAAACCTGAAAATACACCTGTGAATCCTGTCTGTCTGTCTGTCTATCCACCCATCCATCCACCCACCCATCTCTCTCTCTCTCCATCCATATCTTCCATCCATCCATGACCAGGGGTGGGATTCAAAAATTTTAGCAACCAGTTCTCTGCCCAGTTGCTGGTGGGCGTGGCCATGATGGCTGTGGCCTACTCAACCTCCTGCACCACGGCGGGGGTGGGTTCTCCCTCCCCAAGCTCCGGAGGCTTTCCTCAAGCCTCTGGGAGGGCAAAAACGGCCTCCCCTGGGCTCCAGAGGCTGGAAACGGGCTTGTTTCCAGACTTCCGGGAGGCCCGTTTATTGCCGACCCAGAGCCTCCGTGCGGGTGCTGCACTTACCTGGCATCCATAAGGGGCCGCGTGGAGACTTCCTGGGAGTGGAGATATGGGCGGGGCCAGCCAGTCCTTGGAACTACCGGTTTGGTGAACCAGATGTAAAATTAGCATTTTACATCTGAATCTCCCACCCCTGCATCCGTCCACCCCTTTCCATCCCTATCTATCTGTCTCTGTCCACCCACCCACCATCTATCTATCTATCTATCTATCTATCTATCTATCTATCTATCTATCTATCTATCTATCTATCCTGTCACCAAGAGTCATTTTGCTATGATGGACGACAAATAAATACATAAATAAGTTCTTCTGCAGATGCTGACAAGAACACTTTACTTGTGGAATGCTTAAATGGCTTTTTATAATTCCAAGACAATTGGGAAGATTTTTATCTCCATGTGTTTTATAATGTTAAATAATGTGTTTTATTTAACACATTTATTGATTTTTCAATCATTTTACACCCATACAGCAACACAACGAACAACACAGGTATTACAACATAAAAACAACAGATTAAAAGGCTGATTGATAGGAAAGAGTCACCAGAATCACATTTTAGGAGAGCTCTTTGGAAAGAAAGACACTTTCAGAAGTAGCTTTAATAAAATCACCATGGCAGGTAATGTTCTTTCCTAAATATTTAAAAGAGATTTTTTAAAAATACATGAAGAACGGCTCCATTTTCCAAGAGAAAAAAATGCAACTTAGCATTTTATCAATTTGCCTTTTGAACTAACCCAACTGCCTGAATTAAATCACTAATGGAAAAGCTACCATTCTGTTTCAAAACATTTAAGCGAACTTGCGATTTTTAGCCTATGCGTGTATAGGTATCAGGCTAAAACAGGGGTCGGAAACCTACGGCCAATCCGGTAGCGATGGTGGCGGATGGTTTGGAGAACCGGTAGTAAAAATCCCTGCCCCCCCCCATGCCCAGCTGAGCCGTGCAATCATGTTTTTTTTAATTATTTTTAAAAGCATTTTTTCTACAACCTCTTCAGCTGAAAAAATGCTTTTAAAAGTAAAAAAACGCCTCTGATGATTGCGCAGCTCAGCTGGGATCCTCAGAGGCTTTTAAAAGCATTTTTTCTACAACCACTTCGGCCGAAGAGGTTGTAGAAAAAAATGCTTTTAAAAGGCTCTGACAATCCCAGCTGAGTTGCCTGATTGTCAAGTTGCTGTTCTCTTCGTGAAGGGAAATGAGGAAGTTAGGAAAACAGAAATCAGTAAGCTGAAGATGACAAGGAATGTATTTAGTTTTTGCAAATCACTATATTGTTTGGTGCTGCTTAAGGTTTCTTGTTCTATCCTTCTGGGTGACGAGAACATCTCTCCATTTAAGAGCAGGAGGTGGCAGAACAAATAAAGTAAAACTTGGCAGAAGAAGGTTCAGTCTTTGTTTTTGTACTCTCGATGCGATTTTGTATCTGCTCCAGTCTTCCTTCCTTTCTACTCCTCTCTTTGCTCAGACTATTTAGATTCCAAAGTGCTGGTTTTGGAATGCGGATCTCTGCCGTGCCGTCTCCCTGAAGCGAAAATATTCTCTCACGTCCCTACTTGGTTGCTTTTAAAAAAAAAAAACTCAAACTTTGGCACCTCTTATTGATTATTCCAAGGTTTGACTGGCAATGGGCCCCAAAACTGCTGGTAGCCCTGGTTAAAACAAAAAACTACCGGAGTCATTTCATCGAAAAAGCTGATTTCTGGAGAAATGATTTTTTTTTTTTTCTGTCCTGCCCCAGATTTCAGAGAAGGACGACTTCTCCATTCAAGAACAAATGATAATAGTACAAAGTTTCGAAATATATCTTGCAGGACTACCAGATTCTGTATCAGCCTTGTTCCCTAGGCCATCCCGTCAGGTAAACTCGCAAGATTCTTTTTTCTCGCCATGTACATGTATACATCCGGACTAGACTGTGTTGTTTTTGTGTCGTGTAATATATGTGGGTATATGCATACTTTTGTATTTATTTATTTATTTGTCTGTCATGTTTAGGTGGTGTACA
Organism: Pantherophis guttatus; assembly: GCF_059756535.1. Taxonomy (NCBI): domain Eukaryota; kingdom Metazoa; phylum Chordata; class Lepidosauria; order Squamata; family Colubridae; genus Pantherophis; species Pantherophis guttatus. The sequence goes on from NC_142069.1 coordinate 85,866,533, forward strand.
TGGGAGGCGGAGACCCATTGAGAGCTGTATGCAACGAAATTTCGTTTTAATATATGCCGATTAGTGTATATTAAGAGTGACAGTAAAGTTATTCTAAGTCTAACTTCCTGCCTGAGGTAAACTGTTTGATCTAGGCTAGGAGTCTCCAAACTTGGCAACTTTTAAGACTTAGGGACTTCAACTCCCAGAATTCATCAGCCAGCCATGTTGGCTGGGGAATTCTGGGAGTTGGAAGTCCACAAGTCTTAAAAGTGCCAAGTTTGGAGACCCCTGTTAGGAGAACAGTCTAACAGGAGTGTATAAGGGGGAGATTTCAGGAAGGCGGCTGCAGGGCTGGGTGCCTCCTTCCTACCTCCTCCTGCAGTGCTACATATCCCAAACACTGCACAGTCCCTAACATGTCCATGTATTTTTAGATTAATAAAATACTTACCTTACCTCTACAAAAGCAAACTCTTGTCTCAGAATGTAAATATCCTTAAGGCTCCTCCGTGCTCTCTGAGCTCGGCTGTTACCTTACAGACCACTGGTGGGTTTCAAAAGTTTTTACTACCGGTTACTGTGAGTGTGGCTTGGTGGGCGTGGCATGGCTTGGTGGGCGTGGCAGGGGAAGGATACTGTAAAATCTCCATTCCCTCCCCACTCCAGGGGAAGATTACTGTAAAATCCCCATTTCCTCCCAATCAGCTGAGACTTGGAAGGCAGAAAATAGATGGGGGCGGGGCCAGTCAGAATTTTTACTACCGGTTCTCCAAACTACTCAAAATTTTTGTTACCGGTTCTCCAGAACTGGTCAGAACCTGCTGAAACCCACCTCTGGTGCAGACGTTTCATTATCCAAACAGGTAACATCATCAATGTCTGGTGGCTCAGCAGACTGCTAGCATTGTGATTAACACCAGCTGTCTGCAATTACTGTAAGTTTGAATCTCCCCAGGCCCAAGCCTTCCATCCTTTCTAAGGTAGGTAAATTGAGGACCCAGTTTGTGGGGGCAATAAGCTGACTTTGTATAAATATACAAAAGTATGAAGGCTATTGCTTAACACATTGTAAGCCGCCCTGAGTCTCCGGAGAAGGGCGGCATATAAATCAAATTAAAAAAAAAAAAAAATGCCAGTAGGAGACAGGGTTTCCACTCACTTCTCATAAAATAGGCTTAGCAGCTGTAAATACTAGGCGTTTCGTAAAAAGTTAAAGAGCCGATAAAATCCTTTTTTTAAAAAGAGAGAAAGAGAGAGGGGAGGGAAGAATCAGTGATGGTCAGTAGGCTAAGATCTAGAAAGGAAAGGAAAGCATCCACCAGATTGACTGTGTATTTATTGTATGGGCTCTCCAATAAATGGTGCTTTGAGGTTGGGACTGCTGTGGCAGACAAATGCGACACCTCCCACGGAAAGGAAGTGAAAAGGCTGGGCGTCAGGTTCAAAGCGCAGGGAGACAACAGCACAAAAAAACCATCTTTGTCAAATGGGTTTCAGGCAATCTCAGTTGCTGAAATAAAATAATTAGGAGGGGAACAGATTGTGCGTAGTCCCTGCTGTTTGTAATTAACACGTTTGTTCCCAATACGCCAGGGTATCGGGTAAAGCCTTCCCTGAACAGATCCATCCAGACCAACTGTTTTCATCTTATTCCACGCTGGGTCGGCACCTGCTTTGGACAAATCCAAGAGAGCCCCACGTTTTTCCTTCCGGGATGGCTGAACGATGAGGTGAAGCGCCCGTGGGGTTCTTCACAAAAAGTCATATAAATACTTGGTGATGTCGAAGTTCACGGTCCTGAAAACGGCAACACAATAGATCAGTGTAATCAAATCTTTTCACCCGCCCTGAGGAATGGCAAATAACAGAGTTGGAAAGGACTTGTTGGAGGTCTTTTATCCAATCTCTGAGAGACGCACCCCTAAGATCTTAAAACTGAGTAGGCTTGAATGCCACCAAACTGCTTCTAATAATAGAATAGAATAGAACTGGGATGGCGAACCTATGGCACGTGTGCCACGGGTGGCACGCAGAGCCATGTTGGTGGGCACGCGTGCACCCGCCAGCTGATTTTCATGCTTTCTGGGCCCACCAGAAGTCAGGAAACACACTGTTTCTGGCCTCCTGAGGGTCTCCAGTGGGACCAGAAGGCCTGTTTTTCGATCTCCCGAGGCTCCAGAGCCTTTCTAGGAGCCTGGGGAGGGCAAAAACTGCTTTCCTCACCACCCTGGAGGCCGGAAATGGCCAGTTTCCTGACTTCCAGTTCCACCAGAAGTCCGGTGGCCTACCATGCCAAAAGCGGGGGAGCATGGGGGGGTCATGTGCGCATGTGCAGGGGGCGGGGCACATAGAATTATGGGTGTGGGCACGCGTGTGCGTGACCCTCCCATGCTCTCCCCGCTTTTGGCACTCGATGGCAAAAAGGTTACCCATCACTGGAATAGAATAACAGAGTTGGAAGGGACCTTGGAGGTCTTCTAGTCCAACCCCTTGCCCAGGCAGGAAACCCTACTCCACTTCAGACAAATGGTTGTCCAACCTCTTCTTAAAAACTTCCAGTGTTTGAGCATTCCCAACTTCTGCAGGCAAGTTGTTTCACAATTGTTCTAACTGTCAGGAAATTTCTCCTTAGTTCTACATTGCTTCTCTCCTTGATTAGTTTCCATCTATTGCTTCTTATCCTGCCTTCAGGTGCTTTGGAGAATAGCTTGACTCCCTCTTCTTTATGGCAGCCCCTGATATTGGAAGACTGCTATAATGTCTCCCCTAGTCCTCCTTTTCATCAAACTGGACATACCCAGTTCTTCATAGGTTTTAGCCTCCATTCCCATAATCATCTTTGTTGCTCTTCTCTGCAATCTGTTTCCATTGTTTCTTGTCTTACCTTCTGGAGCTTTGGAAAATAGGTTGTTCTTTGTGGCAGCCTCTTAAATATTGGGATACTGCTATTATGTCCTTCTTTTCACTGGACTAGACGTACCCCAATTCCTGCAACTGTTCTTCATATGTTTTAGCCTCCAATCATCCCCTAATCATCTTTGCTGCTCTTACCTGCAATCTTTCCAGAGTCTCAACATCTTTTTTTAAAAAAAAAACATGGTGACCAGAACTAGATGCAATATTCTAAATATGATGTTACTAAGACTTTATAAAACTGCTGTTAGTATTTCACGTGATCTTGATTATAATACATAACATAGTGCTCCTGTGAATAATCTGAACTGAATGAGTAAAAGCGTAATTAAACTCATTTTGACTGAGTTCTAAGTATTAAAGATCGAAACGTTCACAAACTGACTTTCTGGTGGTAGACACCTCAACGCACTTGTGACATGTTGCCCCTCATTAGGTCTGTCTATGCATTATTTCTAGATATGTTAATATTTCTTGAATTCAAGGGACTGCTGTTGGTAGGAGTGTCTTTTTTGTAAAATTTTGACTGGGAAATAAAATGCATTTCCTTCTTGGGGAGTGAGATCCATGTCCTAACATTTAAATCCAGATTGATTCTCTCTTTATCTTTCTCCCCTGCTTTGTAGTCGCAAGGAACATGTCTGGCAATATAACATCCCCAGAATAGGGAACACTGTACAGGTAGTCCTTGAACAATTCATTTACTGACCGTTCAAAGTTACAATGGCACTGAAAAAAGTGACTTATGACCGTTTTTCACAGTTATGACCGTTGCAGCATCCCCATGATCATGTGATCAAAATTCAGATGCTCAGCAGATGAATTTATATATTGTATACAAATATACGTACATTTTCTATGTTCATTTGTTTTAAGTTGCAGGTCGACAAAGAAATTGGATGGAGCTTAAATGCTGAGAAAAATTAAACAGGCTGACTGGATCTGTTCTTATAAAATAGTATTTCAGGTATAGGACGCCTTCATCTAATTTAAGTGGCCATATTTATACGGGTTTTAACCATTTTTTCGTTTTCTTTTCGCCCTATGCATTGGAAAGTTAAATTGCTTTGTTCTTAATTTGACAACATTTTTAATCTCCCAAAACTGTATAGTCCCTTTTGGTAGTTTGATTTTGTAATTCGTCTTCTCTGTTTGAAAAGATGATAGGAATGCAAATCAAAGAAATGATGTGCCAAGTTTATTATTTTAGCTTACTGAGTGACAGATATGCTAATATGTATGTACCATTATGGGAGGGAGGGAGGGAGGGAGGGAGGGAAGGAAGGAAGGAGGGAGGGAGGGAGGGAGGGAAGAAAGGAGGGAGGGAGAAGAGAAAGCATTCCTGCTGATGTATAACTTATTCAGAAGCATATTGAGAATGATGCCTAGTTTTCTAGTTGCATTGGTTTTCAGATTCAAAAATTTACCCTCAATTTAAGCCAAATAATAATTTTAGCTCCAGATAAAAAGGAAATTTTTTTTTTTTTTTTAAAAAGAAAAGCTAATAAACACAGCTCGCTGTTTGGAGATGCAAAACAGCAATCGTGTTTGCTATTGAACATTCTGGTCTTCTTCCAAACCACCTGTTCTAGCATTATGTACGGCATAACTCCTTTCATTTGCATCAATTTGCAATCTGCATTCTTCCATTCTTAGCAGCGGTTAACCCCTGCCTTTTAAACAAAACGTGAACAATCCAAGAACACTTCGATGGTATTTTTGTGTTTTGTCAAAAGAAAGAAGGAGGCCTTTAGAAGAGTAAAAGATTCCTTCCCCGCCCTTCTTCTGAAATTAATTTTGATCTTTCAGTATTAACATTCTCTGCCGAGGTTTCCTTTCTTTATGTACAAAAATGAAGAAACCCGACAACGAAAGGGGATGTTTAGAAGTATATTGTTGCCCCCCCCCAAAAAAGCAAGACGTTGTAATTTTAACGATGAAATGAGTTTTGTTTCTGCTTTTCAAGGCCATCCGTTTCAGTTTCGGCATCGTTGTTAAGATCACGTTTTTTAAAAAAAATAATTCATGTCTGTGAAATTATACAAAACGGGAAAGCTTCTAATATGTTTCAACCGGAAGTGTCAGTTATGAAGTTTATTCGGTTAGAGCAGGGGTGTCAAACGCAAGGCCCGGGGGCTGCCCTGGAAACAGCAAAGGACCGGGAGGGCTGCATGTGGCCCTCGCAAGCTCCAGTTTCGCTGGCAGAGGGTTGCTCTATGTCGTCCCAGCCGAAAACGGAGCTCGCGAGGGCCACGGGCAGAGCTCTCAAGCTCCGTTTTCGCTGGCGGAGGGTTGCAGGAGGCCATCGTGGCCGAAAACGGAGCTTGGGAACCCATTTTCGCTGGCAGAGCGCTCGGGCCACCAAAGGTGCCCCCGACCTGAGTGATGTTGAGCTGACCATGCCCACACTGGCCACACCCACCCCAGCCCCCCAAGATCAAACACAACCCTGATGCGGCCCTCAATGAAATCGAGTTAGGGCATTATTCATAAAAACCTGACTGCCATAACATGGGCAAAGATGTAAGGCCTAGATCTGTGATGGCAAACCTGTGGCACACAGAGCCATGTTGGTGGGCACGCATGCACCGGCCAGCTGATTTTCAGGCCTTCTGGGCCCACCAGAAGTCAGGAAACACACTGTTTCTGGCCTCCTGAGGGTCTCCAGTGGGACCGGAAGGCCTGTTTTTCGCTCTCCCCAGGCTCCAGAGCCTTTCTAGGAGCCTGGGGAGGGCGAAAATGGCTTTCCTCACCACCCTGGAGGCTCTCTGGAGGCCGGAAACGGCCTGTTTCCTGACTTCCAGTTCCACCACAAGTCCGGTGGCCCACCGTACCAAAAGTGGGGGAGCATGGGGGGGGTCATATGCGCATGCGCAGTGGGTGGGGCACATAGAATTATGGGTGTGGGCACGCGTGCGCGCGACCCCCCCCACCGTGCTCTCCCCGCTTTTGGCACTCGATGGCAAAAAGGTTACCCATCACCGGCCTACATTAAAGAGGTGTAATATTGTTTCCTTGACAGGCATTAGATTGTCATAATGCATTTTTAAAAATCTAAAACATCTCATTTTCTACCAAAAATAAATTGGATCACTTTTTCAGGATGTGTGTGGTAAGAATGGTAAAATATCGTGAGGCAGATGTTACCAACTCTCTGTTCATTAAAGCAGCCTCTTTTCTTTCAAGCTTTCATACGAGCTTCCTCAAAGGTATCGGGTAAGTCCTTGACTTACAACAATTCGTTAAGCGACTGTTCAAAGTTACGACGGCACTGAAAAATGTGACTTATGACCATTTTTCATAGTTACAACCTTTGCAGCATCCCCATGATTACGTGATAAAAATTCCAATGCCTGGCAACCAGTTTGTACTTATGACCGTCGCTGTGTTCTGGAGTCATGTGGTCCCCTTTTGTGACCTTCTGAGAAGGGAAGTCAACGGTGAATCCAGATTCATTTAACAACTGGGTTACTAGCTTATCAATTGAAGTGATTCACTTAACAACTGTGGCAAGGAAGGCCGCAAAATGGGGCAAAACTCACATAATAAATAGCCCACTTAACAACAGGGGTCAATTCTGGTTGCGAGTTGTTTAAAAAGGTCAATTCTTGAGGTGAATGCTTTTCATTTCAGATCACAAGGAAGTTTTAAAAAAGGGGCATGGTCAAAATGAATTTTTTTTTTTTTTAAAGTAACTATAGCACTATTTCTGAATCATATTCGAAGTATACACAATGGCATTGTGCTTCATATAAAGATAGTTCTTAAGGAAAGATTTCACACATTAGCTGAAAATAATACTATTTCTTAACTTGGGATTCTGAAAAAGCTTATATTGCCTGAACTTCAAAACTGTCGACCCGGGAAAAAGAGAGATGAAATAATGTTTTCCTGACTATGAATGTCGCGATGCCTGATCAGAGAAAAAAGTCTGATCATCTAAACATCAGCAAGATTTAAAAGATTTGATTCATGGTTTTTCCACGGAAAGGAAGCTCAAAAGCAGCTACGAAAAGGCATATTAAAAGCAACACTGTAGGAAGAAAAAAAAAAGAACAAATCAAATTCGCAAGTAAAAGCATAAATAACACTTCGGCTCTAAAGAAAGCATTAAAACAGAATAGCAGGACACCTGCTGAAAGGCTAAATGTTTACTGGAATAAGGAAGTTTTTGTCTGCCAGGAAAAAAACAGTGAAGAAGAAGCAAGCTTGGCCTCCCTTGGCAGAGAATTTCAATCTCTGAGAGTAGCAACTAAACAGGCTCCAACTTTCCTATCAAATCTCTGAGGGACGCATTCCTAAGATCTTAAAATTGGGTAGGCTTGAATGCCACCAAACTGCTTCTAATAATAGAATAGAATAAAATAACAGAGTTGGAAGGGACTTTGGAGGTCTTCTAGTCCAACCCCCTGCTTAGGCAGGAAACCCTACACTACTTCAGACAAATGGTTATCCAACATCTTCTTAGAAACTTCCAGTGTTGGAGCATTCACAACTTCTGGAGGCAAGTTGTTCCACTGGTTAATTGTTCTCACTGTCAGGAAATTTCTCCTTAGTTCTAGGTTGCTTCTCTCCTTGATTAGTTTCCACCCTTTGCTTCTTGTCCTGCCCTCAGGCGCTTTGGAGAATAGCTTGACTCCCTCTTCTTTGTGGCAACCCCTGAGATATTAGAAGACTGTTATCATGTCAACCCTAGTCCTTCTTTTCATCAAACTAGACATACTCAGTTCCTGTAACCGTTCTTCATACGTTTTAGCCTCCAGTCCCCTCATCATCTTTGTTGCTCTTCTCTGCACTCTTTCTAGAGTCTCCACACCTTTTTTACACCGTGGTGACCAAAACTGGATGCCGTATTCCAAGTGTGGCCTTACCAAGGCCTTATAAAGTGCTATTAACACTTCATGTGATCTTGATTCTCTATCCCTCTGTTGATGCAGCCTAGAACTGTGTTGGCTTTTTTGGCAGCTGCTGCACAAGGCTGGCTCAAATTTAAACAGTTGTCCACTAGGATTCCAAGGTCCCTCTCACAGTTACTACTATTGAGCAAGGTACCACATATACTGTACCTATGCATGTTGTTTTTTCTTGCCTAAATGTAGAACCTTACTTTTTTCACCATTGAATTTTGTTTTGTTAGATAGCGCCCAATGTTCAAGTCTGTCAAGATCCTTCTGTATCTTGAGCCTATCTTCTGGAGTGCTGGCTATTCCTGCCAGCTTGGTGTCATCTGCAAATTTGATGAGTTCCACATCCTTCCCTTCGTCCAAATCATTGATGAAGATGTTGAAGAGTACTGGGTCTAAAACAGAGCCTTCGGGTACCCCACTGCATACTTCCTAATATACAGGTAGTCCTCGACTTACGACCACAATTGGTCACAAGTCAAGGACTACCTGTGTAAAATTTCTGTTTGCTAAGCGATTTTTATGGACTTTCCTTGCCAGAGTTGTTGTTAAGGGAATCACTGCAGTTGTTAACTTAGCAACACCGTTGTTAAGTGAATCTGATTGATCTTGCTTGTCAGACGGTTGGCAAAAGGAGATCATGTGACCCTGGCACACTGTAACTGTCATAAATATGAACCAGTTGCCAAGTGACTGAATTTTGATCACATGACCAAGGGGATGCTGCAATAGTCATAAGTGCGAAAAACGATCGTAAGTCACTTTTTTTCAGTGCAGTTGTAACTTTGGACAGTCATTAAACGAACAGAGGATTATCCGTACTATGTCTGCCTTCGCTTTGCTGATAACAGAATTCACTTTGCTGGGAACAGAAAGTTGTTTTCATTGGAGGAGGAAGAGAAGATAAGTTGGCTGAAAGAAGGACATTTTTAAAAAGGATGCTCCATTAAGGTCACAGAGGATTCTGGGGAAAATAATGGAGGATTTGGCTGATAGCTAAATATACTATAAAAGCAAATGTGCTATATGGTCATAAGCATGAAAAACGGTCGTAAGTCATTTTTTTCAATGCCATTGTAACTTTGAATGGTCATTAAACTAACTTTTGTTAAGTCAAGGATACATGTACAATATGAATACATTTATTTAGAGGTGTTTTTCCATGGACCACTGAAAGTGTTGTAATAAGGGAGTAACTTAGTTTCATTTTAAGTCTAGATGTATCATTCTGGACCTGTTGAAATTTCAAAAGTTTTGTTTTTTTCTTCAAAGGCAGTGACACTTTGTATCCTGTTCAAACACTGTAATTGTTTCGGCAGGATATCACTACTGCATGTGTCATCCTAGCCAAATCCAATATTTTCAGGAACAAATGCAGTGGACAATCCAAGCATTAGCTGTACAGATGTACTCCTGGCCACTGCCAAAATAAAATAGTTTCAGGGCCAAATCAAAAGTATGAAAAACTTGGTGTTTGTTTGCTGAGAGCATATGCACCAAGACAAATTCCTTGTGTGTCCAATCACATTTGGCCAATAAAAAATTCTATTCTATTCTATTCTATTCTATTCTATTCTATTCTATTCTATTCTATTCTATTCTATTCTATTCTATTCTATTCTAGTTTTTTCTTCTTTCTTTTCTCCTCCCAATTCTGTATTTTGATTTTTGAGATAAATAAAAAAATTATTTAAAAAGAATACCATTTCAAAATAGTATTTTTCAGATATTTCTGTGACACTGTTGATGAGGAGCTGAAGGACTTCATGCTTACTGGCGAGCAGAACTGTATCATCAGCATATCTGAAATTGTCATGCAGATTGCTAGATCCTAACCAGGTTCTTGTTTTGCTACTCAATTACAGGTTGGTGGATATATTTTACAGTCATTTTACGGCCACGCTTCCTTCTTAGCCAAGCTAGGATGGATTTTTTTGGTCAATGGCCAAAGAAGCCAGAAGAAAATACCAAGCGTCACAGCTTTAAGTGACTTTTAATTACCGTATTTTTCGGACTATAAGACGCACCTGACTATAAGATGCACCTAAGTTTAGAAGAGGAAAACAACAAAAAAAAAGGTTTTGGCCCATTTTCAAGCTTGAAAACGGGCTGAAAAAAGTCTTGAAAACAGGCCGAAGCCTCGAAAATGTGCCGAAAAAAGCCTTGAAAACGGGCTGAAAAAAGCCTTGAAAACAGGCCGAAGCCTTGAAAATGTGCCGAAAAAAGCCTTGAAAACAGGCTGAAAAAAGCCTTGAAAACAGGCCAAAGCCTTGAAAATGTGCCGAAAAAAGCCTTGAAAACGGGCTGAAAAAAGCTTTGAAAACGGGCTGAAAAAAGCCTTGAAAACAGGCCAAAGCCTTGAAAATGTGCCGAAAAAAGCCTTGAAAACGGGCTGAAAAAAGCCTTGAAAACAGGTCAAAGCCTCGAAAATGGGCCAAAAAAAGCCTCAAAAATGGGCCCAAAAAAAAAAAGCCTTAAAAACTGACTGAAAAAAGCCCCGAAACCGGGCCAAAAAAGGCCTGAAAAAGGCCCAAAAAAGGGGCATGCAGAGGCCAAAAAATGGCTGGCGGGTGGGCGAAGCTTTGGCAGATGCACAGACATTTTCACCCCCTTTTGGGAGACAAAAAAGTGCGTCTTATAGCCCGAAAAATATGGTATTTTTCTTTTGCTTATTAAAAAGCGCACGTAGCATTAGAAAACAGGGACAAAGCTTACCTGGAAATGGCTCTGATGAAATCCAGGGAAACCGCACATTTGTATCTTGGTCCATTAAACTGATCGTCATGGCCAATCAAGGTTAACAGCTGCAGTGTTACAAGAGAAGTAATCTGAAACGGGAGAGAAATGTGACTTGGTTTGGCTTTCATCCATGCTGGTATTACTGCAATGATAGTGTGACTGCTTCCTACAGGTTGTCCTCGACTTACAACCACAATTGATCCCCAAATGTCTGTTGCTAAGTGAGTTTTGCCCCATTTTACGATCTTTCTTGCCTCAGTTGTTAAATGAATCACTGCAGTTGATAAGTTAGTAACATGGTTGTTAAGTGAATCTGGCTTCCCCATTGATGAAAAACGGTCATAAGTAGCTTTTTTCAGTGCTGTTGTAACTTTGAATGGTCACTAAATAAACTGTTTTACAGTAGTGGCCAAAATTGTGGAAACAGTTTGGGAAAAATGTATTTTCTAAAACTGGCTAATAACACCAGTTTTTTTGTAGTAACATAAAATTATATATCAATGGAAAGATAATTTAATCAAGAATGTAATGCAGTAACTTTTATGAAGGATTTGCTATTAGAATAGCAGTTACGGTATAAAGAAGAAAAGTGAAACACGTAGAAAAAAATGAGATATACAAAAATGGCCACCACAGAAAAATCGAGATATACAAAAATTATCACGTCATTGAATACTTAGTTGGGTAAACTTTAGCATGAATGACGGCCTTACAACGTCTTCCCATGGAGTGAACCAAGGCTTTTAGTTCTGCAGCTGTTATAATGTGAAACCAAGATTGAAGGATGGCTTCTATTAACTGGGTTTTATTGCTGGGTCGCTTCTGACTAACCAGTTTCTTTAGTCGGCTCCACAGATTTTCAATTGGGTGAAGGTCTGGGCTATTCCCAGGGCCATTCCAGCAGAGGAATAAGATTATCTTGAAACTCCCCCCCCCAAAAAAAGTGGTGTTATTAGCCACCAAACCTCTAAAATACACTTTTCCCAAAAAGGTTTCCACAATTTCCACTAGTGTAAATTGTAGAGATAGGTAGGTAGGTAGGTAGGTAGGTAGGTAGGTAGGTAGATAGATAGATAGATAGATAGATAGATAGAGAGAGAGAGAGAGAGAGAGAGAGAGAGAGAGAGAGAGAGAGAGACACGCACACACATATATATGTATTCAGTTATTTCTAGAACTAAATAATGTTGGGTTAGCGCTTTAGAAATGGAAAATGGAAATGGATATCATTCTGACCGGCTTACATTGCAGATATTTTATTCTCTGCCTCCCAATTTTTGTGAACCTCTCTAAGCGAAGGAGGGAAATTGCTCATTTAGAATAAATCCTCATTCAGCCAATGGTGGAAGCATAATGGGCCAATCTGTTATTGCAACTGCTTCTTTAGACCCGAGTGTACCATTATTGGCTAATCATATTTTCCAGGGTAGGCTTGCAGCTGGCCTCTTCAGCTCGGAAACCACCAATGAAAATAGGTCATATTCCACAGCGGGAACGACATGAGGCTCATCAAAAGCTCGAGCCAATACGCTACTTTGGATGACTTGGAGATGGACCCGTCTCAATAACATGGTGGAGGATGCAGAATTTTGTTTTTTTTTAAAACGTCCTTGCTCTTGCGTTGCAAATGCGCCAGCTCTGCCTTAACAACAACATAATGCCATCAATTTCCTAGGCTCCTTCCTAAAATGTGGCAAAATGGAACAGAAGGTCAGTACTGTAAAATTGCTCCCTCTATCTTTCTGGCTGTAAATTTAACATGGGTGTCAAGCCGGATAATAAATTTCTGATTAATGCTTTAAGTATATAACAAGCTACAGTAGATCTAAAGGTTTCTGGTGCTAAACTGAAGAGAATACAAGGTTGCTTATTATCTGAGTCAGCTGAATCCTTGGCCAACAGATTTGAATTTCCTAATTCTTTTAACAATAAAAGCTTGAGCTTTTATTCATCTACAAATGCTAACTGGATGGTTTCATTTCTCCTTGGTATTTCTTTCCAATGAAACCACCTCTCCCTTCAAGCAAAGCTGCTAAATAGATTCTTCATTCCAGATGTTTAGGTAACACCTGTAAAATCTAGTTTTAAAAATAAACTCATTTAACATCGGTTCTGCTAAACTTACCTAACTGATATTTCAACTACAGGTAGTCCTCAACTTACTGAGCCCAGAATCTCTGTGGCTCAGTGAGAAATGCGTTTAAGTGAGTTTTGTCCCATTTTGCGTCTTTTCTCGCCGCATCTGTTAAGTGAATCACTGCAGTTGTTTAATTGGTAACATGGTTGTTAAGTGAATCGGGCTTCCCCATTGTCTTTGCTTGTCAGAAGGTCGTAAAAAATGATCACATGATCCCGGGACAAGTGTCTAAAATGTCTGAATTTTGATTCAGTCATATAGTCATACAATTTTGATTCAATAGTCATAAGTGTGAAAAATGGTCGTAAGTCGCTTTTTTCATTGCTGTTGTAACTTTGAATGGTCACTAAACAAACTGTTGTAAGTCGAGGACTATATGTATAGGGTTAAAGTTTGTATGATAAATTGGCTCAGAGAATTTTTTTTCCCTGAACATGCCTATAGGATATCTCTGCGTGCATTTATAAATTTAGCTACCAGGAATGGACAAGATAATATTGAGATAGATAGAGAGAGAGAGAGAGGGAGAGGAGAGGAGAGACGAGACAGATAGATGGTAGAGATAGATGATGGATAGTTGTACAGAGATAAATACATGGATAGCAATAGCAATAGCACAAGACTTATATACTGCTTTACAGCCCTCTCTAAGAGGTTTACAGAGTCAGCCTCTTGCCCCCAACAATCTGGGTCCTCATTTTACCGACCTCAGAAGGATGGAAGGCTGAGTCAACCTTGAGCCTGGTGAGATTTGAACTGCCAAACTGCAGGCAGCCGGCAGTCAGCAGAAGTAACCTGCAGTACTGCACTCTAACCACTGTGCCACCGAGGCTCTTGATAGATGATGATAGATAGATAGATAGATAGATAGATAGATAGATAGATAGATAGATGGATGCATGGATGGATGCAGGGGTGAAATGCTGCCGATTTGGACCGGATCGCCCAATCCGGTAGCGATGACGGCAGGTGGTTCGGAGAACTGGTAGCAAAAATCCCTGCTGCCCGCCATGCCCAGCTGAGCCGCACGATCATCAGAGGCTTTTTTTTTCTCTTTTAAAAGCATTTTTTCTACAACCGGCCGAAAAAATGCTTTTAAAAGTTTTTTAAAAAAGCCTTTGATGATCGGCCAGCTCAGCTGGAATCGTCAGAGGCTTCTAAAAGCATTTTTTCCTGCAACCTCTGAAAGTTGTAGAAAAAATGCTTTCAAAAGTAAAAAAAAAAAAAAAAAAAGTTGGCCACGCCCACCCAATCACATTACCCCCCCCCACCAAGCCACGCCCACAGAACCGGTAGTAACAAATTTTACATTTCAGCACTGGATGGATGGATGGATGGATGAATGAATGGTGTGTTTATGTGTATGTGTGTGTATATATTCTGGATCACACTGTGCAGATAATTGGAGAAATAGGTTCTCAAGTGTCAAGAAAGCTATACTGTATAGCATTTTCCTGCTTTGTAATCATTTACAGCAAGGTTTTGCTTAGAACATTAACTTATCTTTCTACCAAATTTTTAGACACATAGAACTGTAAATAAAACACAATCACTGTCACGGCATTATTATTATTTTTGTTTCTTTCTAACCCTTTGTTTTGCAAATTACTTTTTATCCAGAATGTATCAACTTAATATTCTGAACTGTCAGCAGACTCGGCCATATGGCCATCAGTGAATGGTTTTGTTTATTTGTTTGATTTTGTCCTTAGAATAGAAGTTTAAAAATTAACCATTTAATTAAAATTAAATTCTTTTGGCACAACCGGTCCGAAATCCACTGCGGCCAATAACTTCGATTCATACAGAAGTTAAAAGCCCTGCGTTGTAACAAAAAGCACTTTGAACCCCAGATGCCATTTTGAAAACGCATTTTAGACAAAATGCACGTAACTAGCCACGCGGTATTAACTTCAATGGGCTTGCACAAATTATGCAAAATTAAAATGTCATCTATGCAGGATACAGCAATCAGAAAACCTTGCTGGGTTTGTAGGGGGGGTGAAATGAGAGAGAAAACTACTTCTTTATAAACTATGGTTTTTATTTTATTTTTGGTTCTCACAATCACTTTTTAGAGGACTGCAGAGAGTTATTTTGGACTAGTGGTTAAAGCACCAGGCTAGAAACTGGGAGATTGTGAGTTCTAGTCCCGCCTTAGGCATGAAAGACAGCCAGGTGACTTTGGGCCAATCATCAGGAGCTTGTGAGTTCTAGTCCCGCTTTAGGCATGAAAGACAGCTGAGTGACTTTGGGCCAATCATCAGGAGACTGTGAGTTCTAGTCCCGCCTTAGACATGAAAGACAGCTGAGTGACTTTGGGCCAATCATCAGGAGACTGTGAGTTCTAGTCCCGCCTTAGACATGAAAGACAGCTGAGTGACTTTGGGCCAATCATCAGGAGATTGTGAGTTCTAGTCCCGCCTTAGGCATGAAAGACAGCTGGGTGACTTTGGCCCAATCATCAGGAGACTGTGAGTTCTAGTCCCGCCATAGACATGAAAGACAGCTGAGTGACTTTGGGCCAATCATCAGGAGATTGTGAGTTCTAGTCCCGCCTTAGGCATGAAAGACAGCTGAGTGACTTTGGGCCAGTCCCTCCCTCTCAGCCTATCCCATCTCACAGGGTTGTTGTTATTGGGAAAATAGGAGGAAGAAGGAGTATTAGGTATGTCCGTTGCCTCAAATTATTTATTTTATATATATATATATATATATATATAAATATATATATAATTAAGAAAATTGTACAAGAAGACCAAGATGTATCGCTAATGCCAACATTTTAAATTACATTGACTTTCTATGGAATTCAAGCATCTGTAAATTTCAATTAACCTACAACATTGTCTCTCCTAAACATAATGCCTTTATAAGGGAGAACTGAGAAATACCTATTCAGTCAGTCTCAAATATACCTTTCCTCCCTTGCCTGCAGTTAGCTTTTCCAGGATACAGGCAGTTCTCGACTTACGTTCACCATTGTTGTCATGTGAGACATTTGTTAAGTGAATTTAGCTCCATTTTACAACCTTTCTTGCCACAGTTGTTAAGTGAATCACTGCAGTTGATAAGTTAGTAACATGGTTGTTAAGTGGATCTGACTTCCCCATTGACGTTGCTTGACAGGAGGTCTCAAAAGGAGATCACATGACCCCCGGGACACTGCGACCGTCATAAATATGAGTCAGATGCCAAGCATCTTAATTTTCCTGAATTAAGGAAGCTCAAACTGCCCAAGGAGCTGCTGATACAGTTCTACAGAGGAATGATTTAGTCTGTCATCTGCACCTCTATAACTGACTGGTTTGGTTCTGCAACCCAACAAGACAGACCCAGACTTCAGAGGATAACTTCAGACTTCTGAGTCTTCGGAGAGAGGCGGCATATAAATTTAATTAATTAAATTAAATTAAATTAAATAATTAGAACTGCAGAAAAAACAATTGCTACCAACCTGCCTTCCACTGAGGACCTGTATACTGCACGAGTCAAAAAGAAGGATGTGAAAATATTTACAAAGCCCTCGCTTCCTGGACATAAATTGTTTCAACTCCTACCCTCAAAACGACGCTATAGAGCACTGCACACCAGAACAATAGACACAAGAACAGTTTTTTCCCGAACGCCATCACTCTGCTAAACAACTAATTCCCTCAACACTCTCAAACTATTCACTAAGTCTGCATTACTATTACTATTAATCTTCTCATCGTTCCTATCACCCATCTCCTCCCACTTATGACTGCATGACTGTACTTTGTTACTTGCATCCTTATGATTTATACTGATTGTTTCCTAGTATGATTTGATTGCTTATTTGTACCCTATGACTATCATTATGTGTTGTACCTTATGATTCTTGACAAATGTATCTTGTCTTTTTATGTTCACTGAGAGCATATGCACCGAAGACAAATTCCTTGTGTGTCCAATTACACTTGGCCAATAAAGAATTCTATTCTATTCTATTCTATTCTATTCTATTCTATTCTATTCTATTCTATTCTATTCTATTCTATTCTATTCTATTCTATTCTGATCACATGACCACAGGGATGCCACGACAGTCGTAAACATGAAAAACGGTCATGCAGGGGAACATCCTTCCTGCTTAGAGAGGCCAAAGTCCAAGAGTTTATCCTGATACTCCCCTTTGGTGGGTAAAGCCACTTCCTTTTCACATTCAAATTCAGAATATGGTTTCTTCAAGAATTTCCAATTAGACGCCAAGCAAAGGCAGTGATTCATCTCTAAAGAACTGGTTCGTCAATTTTTGACATTACTAGCATAATTAGTAGGCTACAGCAAATTAGAAATGCTCCTCAATATTAGGTCTTCGTTAACACATTTCAAAACAAAATTACCTTCCCGCAAAATCCACGCTTGATGCATACAGCTTTCGTATTTTCTCTTTAAGACGTGTGAAAGGCATGTGCTAATTGCTGTCGATTTTAAAGGATTAGGATAATTAAGTGCTGAAAGGATATTGATCCAATCTTGCTCGCTGTCGCATGGTACAAATGTTTAATTACCAAAAGACAATCCATAATCAAAACGATTTCGGCGGCCTATTTTTCAAATAGGCATGTATTTTAAAACGCTATTTCATGGGAAGCTAAATTCACGATTGGGAGCTTAAGTCTGAAATATGATGTTTTGAAACTGTACTTCCAGAGGCTAAACCTGATATTGGTTAATGTTTGTACAACAGATTGAGCGTTTGCACAAAGTAGGCAATTCGAAATATTAGCTTATTAGATCAAGGGCAATTTAGCCAAAAAATTTAAAAGCTATTTAATTTCATCTACTGTGGGACAACAGTCAAACTCAACTATAAAATGGCATTATCCATTAGCAACGGTGATGTCATCGGCTAATCCTCTCAACCCAGAAATGCTTTGGTGCTCCCGACACGAATGTATCTATTAGCTAAATAATTTTTCTTCTTGTTGTTGTTAGTTGGGAAGTCGTGTCCGACCCATCGCGACCCCATGGACAACGTTCCTCCAGGCCATCCTGTCCTCTATCATCCCCCGGAGTCCATTTAAGCTCACACCGACTGCTTCAGTGACTTCATCCAGCCACCTCGTTCTCTGCCGTCCCTTTCTTCTTTTGCCCTCAGTCGTTCCCAGCATTGGGCTCTTCTCCAGGGAGTCCTTCCTTCTCATTAGGTGGCCAAAGTATCTGAGTTTCATCTTCAGGATCTGGCCTTCTAAAGAGCAGTCAGGGTTGATCTCCTCTAGGACTGACCGGTTGGATGGCCTTGCAGTCCAAGGGACTCGCAGGAGTCTTCTCCAGCACCAGAGTTCAAAGGCCTCCATTCTTTGGTGCTCAGCCTTCCTTATGGTCCAACTTTCACAGCCATACATTGCAATTGGGAAAACCATAGACCTGACTATACGCACTTTTGTTGGCAGGGTGAGGTCTCTGCTTTTTAGTATGCTGCCTAGATTTGCTATAGCTTTCCTCCCCAGGACCAAGCGTCTTTTAATTTCTTGATTGCAGTCCCCATCTGTGGTGATCTTGGAGCCCAGGAAAATAAAATGTCACTACCTCCATTTCTTCCCCATCTATTTGCCAGGAATTGAGAGGGCTGGGAGCCATGATCTTAGTTTTCTTAGCTAAATCGTATTAGATATAAAATTATTTCAATTAAGCCTTTTCAATTTTCTCATCCTTAAGGGGAATTTGGAAGTTCTATTATAACAGCAATAGCGTATTACAAGGTGAAAGATTCGTAACAGCGGCAATATAATAAAACACACCATAAAAGATCTATTGCTAGATTTATAATAATATTATAATAATAATAACATACAAGTAGTCTTTAAATTACAACCACAATAGAGATGAGAATTTCCATTGTTAAGCAAAGCAATGGTAGAGTTGTGCTCAATTTTATGACTTCTTTGGCATGGTTGTTAAGTGAATTACTGAACACTGCGAACACTTTATGCAGTTACCGATAAGATTAAGAGCCCTATGCAACTCATCAGCAACTTTTAACGTCACTATAATCCCTTGCGGGGTGGAGTCGGGGCAACTGAATGGAGTTAGCAGAGTGTTTACTGGCCAGATGCCCTTCCTGTCGCCAATGCGGAGTTTTGTTCAGCAGATATATTCTCATTGTGCCCAGATAGAGAAATATCTGCTTCTACCTAGGATCGAACTCACAGCCTCCCGATTGTGAGGCGAGAGCTCCACCTCTAGGCCACCACACCACTCCACTAAGAGCCCTATACAACTATCCTATATTTCAATTTCATGTGGGTTGGTTCTGCTTAACTGAAACTTGAATTGCAAACTTTCCTCACCTGTGTATATCAATTCTCAAAGTTCTGGTGGTGGAAATTATATATTGGGACTGCAACTTTGAGAAATCCAGTAGTTGCAGGCAAAAAAGCAACTATTAAGATGTTAAATTAAGGGATTGTTGTGGCTCCGTTACCGGAGCCTGTGTCATCGTCAGGAGAGGACTCCGAGAGTGAAGGAGAGGAGTTGGCAAAGCCTCCCTCTCCAGGACCCTCCTCTCTGGCAATGCCTTCGGTGTCCGCCGAAGGGCAAGAGATAGGGCCAGGGCTAAGCACGTCCACGCAGCCACAGATGGACAGTGATGAGGGTAATGAGTCTTGGCTGGACCCACGTCAGCGTCGCAGAGATAAGCACGCGCAACAGAAGAAAGGGCGTGCCCGAGATTAGGCTGAGTCACTGGACCACACCCCACAGGATATAAAAGGGAGCGTGGTGGCCAGTCAAACCTTGTGACGAACAAAGCTGAAAGCTTTGACGCCATTCTGCAATGCCGGACTTTTGCTTTAAGACTTTGCTGGAGTATCTCTGGACTTGATTAATTCCGTAATTATTGAGCTGCTTTCCTTTGATGTATCAGAAGTGGGGAGAAGTTATCTCTCCTCTTTGTAAATAATAAACTCTTGGCAGGCAGCCACTAGGTTGTTGCCAAGTTCCGTTATCATAAGGAAAAGGATTTTGCCAGCTGGTTTGGTCTTTAACTCCTGAACGTCTGTTGGTGTGTGTGCGTGGGGTTGGGGACAGAACAGGGATAATGTGTTACACTGTCTAGAAATAGACAGTGTAACAAGGGAGAGAGTTCAGATTATGAAAAAGAAGGACAGTCAATTAATGCATGTCTGGACTGTGCATTTTAATAATTTTTGGACCTTTTTTACCTATCATTTAACCTCCCCAGGCCTAAGAAGCAATAGCTGCATAGAGTAACACTTTGTAATCATGTGAATGAGTAGAGCCAACAACCTGTGTTACACACAGCACGGGCAAAAGTATACGGGCAAGCTTTCTTAAAGGCATACATTTATGCTGAAGGGTTTTAAGACGAAGAGCAGGCACTTCTAAAGTAATAATCATCTCCCTGATGCAAAGCTTTGGGTCCCACTTGTACTAATCAGCCATGAAATATTAATAGCAGATTAACCTCCGCATCTTTTTAAGTACACACACACACAGAACGTGTTACTTGGCATAAATGTGCCTCTCTAACAAATGCCTGCTGAAAAACCACTCCCGCTCCGTTGTCTGACACTCCCAATTTCTTTGCACGAAAGAGAGGCATTGCCATCCCAGAAACAGGATTGGACTCCCATAGCAAATTAGTGCCTGCAGCATTACAGGCCGAAGAGTAGAGTAGAGAAGAGTAGAGCAATGCATGATCGGCTCAGAAAAAAACAAAATGCTATGGGGAGTTTGTATAGCCTTGAGTAGTTTTCAAATGAAGCCACAATAAATGCTTTAAGGAAAACTATGGGTTCTCTATGCCTATTATTATATAGTTCAATGAAAAGAAGGACTAGAGGTGACATGATAGCAGTGTTCCAATATCTCAGGGCAACCTCAAAGAAAAAGGAGTCAAGCTATTCTCCAAAGCATCTGAAGGCAGGACAAGAAAGCCACGTTATCCAAAGACAATTTCCGTGGTCATGTGGCCAGCATGGCTACACACCAAAGGAGCATGGGGACAATGTTACCTTCCGATCGAAGTGGTACCTATTAATCTACTAGCAGTTTGCATGCTTTCAAACTGCTAGGTGGGGCAGGAGCTAGAGCAAGGAACAGGAGCTTGCCTTGTCACACGTAGTGCTCAGGTCTTGAACCATGGCTCTCAGTTTTCCAGACAACAAGCTTAGCGTCTTTAAGCATTGAGCCATCGTGCCCCCCGCCCCTTAAGCACAGTTTATGGTGTAATAATGATTTATGATTCCAATCTGAAAAATTCCTTCTTAAACATTAGTTCAGACAGTCTTCACTTAATATATACTTGTTCAGTGACTGTTCAAAGTTACGACGGTGCTGAAGCACCTATTCATCTCTGCCCCCTGCCTTTTATCCCCAGAGCTAGAGTGGGGCTTCGCTCTGTGCCTTCCCAAAGATCGGCCCATAGATTTCCACTGCTCTCCTCTCCTCTGCCTTCTGCGCATCCGTGCATCAGGCACCGGACCCAGCGGTTCCTCCTCTTCTTCATCAGCCACTTCCAGACCTGGGGGCTGTTGACTCTCCATCTGAGGCCTGACGGACGGCCCAGGCTCCGCCTCTGTCTCTCTCTCCAACAGCTCCATTCCTCTTCCCCCTCGAAGCTCTCAGGTTGCCTCGATGGTGACCCTGATTCCCAGTCCTCCTCCTCGTCTAATTCGGCTGCTGGAGAGGCCGGTGGGCGACAGGCCACAACAAATCACTGTTACCGCTACAGTTTTGGTTTTACAGTTTTGGTTTATTTTTGTTCTGTCCCCGTCTCACACACGTACACAAACAGATAGCCAGGGGTTAAATAAAACTGGCAGACAACAAATTCTTTCGATAAGAGGATTGGCAGCAACCCAGTAGCTGCTTGCCAAGAACATTACTCATAGAGGGAGGGGGTGTTCCTCCGTCAGATAAACCCAAACAAGATACACACAGTTCAAGAATTGTCAAGTCCAGTCCGTATTAAATCCAAGGCAGATAACGTGTTTCCAAAGATACAATGTGACTCGCTAGTAGTTTGTTTCGTCCGTCACAGAGTCTGAATGGCCACCTCACCCCCTTTTATCCCCTGTGGGGTGTGGTCCAGTGACTCAGCTTAATCTCTGGCACGCCTCCTTTTCTGCTGCGTGTGCTTGTCTCTCCGACGCTGGCGTGGTTCCAGCCAAGACTTATCTCCATCACTGTCCGACTGCGAGGAGATACCTGGCTCCTGGCCAATCTCTTCTCCTTCGGGAGACACCTGAGGCATTGCCAGAGAGGAGGGTCCTGGAGGGGGAGGCCTGGCCAACTCCTCTCCTTCATGTTCGGAGCCTTCCCCCTCCAATAAGTCGGCCTCGGGGGTCGGAGTCACAACAATTTTGTCTAATAAACCAAGGAATTTTGGTAGAGAAATAAAATGTGCTTTGATGCCAGAGCGTCAGTCACTCAGATTATATCACACAGCCTGACCAGTGTTTCAACCACAGGGCTGAGAATAGCCAAGATGAAGGAGAAGAAAAAAAAAGGGGGGGGGCAAACGGGTGGGAGAGAAAAGTGAACAGATGTTTGCAAGAATGGAATATGATTTGACAAGAGATCCACTATGAATAACAAAAGAAAGAGGAAATCTCGAGAATGAAAAATGAAGCCACAGCGCAGTGAATCCTGGGTTATGCTAAAGCCACTGAATGGGGGAAGATTTGAGAAAGAAGACAAATTGCTCCATTTTGGGTATGCTGAGAATTTTCTAAAATCTGGAATTTTTGATCATTACCCTCTTTCCTTTGTGAAGAGGCTGCTCTATCACACTTAACAGTGAATGCATCTTTAGATGATGAAAAAAGCTGCCGCATAATGTCACATTCAGCTTCAGCCGCTATCTCCCATCGCTAAAGGAATCTCGTCCCTTCAAATCTAGCACTCTGGAAAGTTCACCAAACAATGCAGGTATTTCTTGAGAGATTTTAGGGCAGAAAGAAATCATAGAATCCTATGGCTGGGAGGGATTTTGTGTTGTGGTCTGCCAGCAGCCTGCGGAGCTAGCAGCGGAGTTGGACAGCGAGGAGGCTGGGGAAGAACATGGGCCAGTCCTGGAGGCTGGGGAAGGCCCGGATGAGGGCTCTGTGTCAGAGGCAGAGATGGGGCCAGGGCCATCGGGGAGTGATGTGCGGACTCCGGAGCCTCCAGAGGTTGACAGCAGAGAGGCAGAGGAACAGGAGGAGCCTGTTCCTAGTGCACGCATGAGAAGAGCTGCCAGAAGGCAGGAAGAGCTAAAGCAGAGAGGACAACTCAGGAGTAGGGCCAAGAGATGATTGGCCCCTCCCATAGGCTTAAAAGACCAGCAACGGCTCTTGGCCTCTTTGTCGGAAAACAACGTTGATACTCTTGCTGCACTTATCTCTGGTCGGTGTCTTCTGCTTTTGAACTTTTGCCAAGAAAAGCCTTTGGCAGTTTGCCTAATTATACCAAGGTTGGTGATTAGACTGAAGAATTTGTGTTATGAAGGGTTTGTTTTAATTTAGTTTGGACTACGTTGAGAATGAGTTAATTCTCAGCTGTTCTAATAAAGTCTGTTTGTTTTGGAACTGTTTGCGTCGATTACTACTGTTCTGTCCCCGTCTCACACACGCACACAAACAGACAGCCGAGGGTTAAATAAACTGGCAGACAACCAATTCTTCCGATAAGAAGCTTGGCAGCAACCCAGTAGCTGCTTGCCAAGAACTTTTACTCAATAAACAAAATACCCACAGTCAAGAATTGTCCAGTTCGTAAAATAAATCCAAGGCCGATAATGTTGTTTCCAAAGATGCAATGTGACTCGATAGTAGTTAGTTTTGTCCGTCACAGAGTCTGAATGGCCACCTCACCCCTTTTTATACTCTGTGGGGTGTGGTCCAGTGACTCAGCTTAATCTCTGGCATGCCTTTTCTTCTGTTGCGCGGGCTTATATCTGCGACGTTGCCGAGGATCCAGCCAAGACTCATTTCCCTCATCACTGTCCACCTGTGGCTGCGTGGAAGTGCTTGGCCCCGGCCCTATCTCTTGCCCTTCGGCGAACACCGAAGGCATTGCCAGAGAGGAGGGTCCTGGAGAAGGAGGCCTTGCCAACTCCTCTCCTTCACTCTCGGAGTCCTCTCCTGCCAATGACACAGGCTCAGGTAATGGAGCCACAACAACTACCTACTTGGGCCTGGGTCACAACACGTTGGAGGACTTCTAGTCCAACTCCTTGCTCAAGGCAGCAGCCTTATACCATCCTAATCAAATGGTTGTCTAGTCTATTTTTGAAAACCTCCAGTGATGGATCACCCACAACTGCAGAAGGCAATCTGTCCCACTGAATTATTTGCTTCAGAGGGGTTTGAATCTGGCTACCTTCTTTCTAACCATGGGACAAGGCTAGTCCCAGCTCTACAGAGAGTCCTCCACTTACAACACTTCGTTTAATGACCATTCAAAGTTATGACGTCATTGAAAAAAAGTGACTTACGACTGTTTTTACAACCATTGTACCATCCCCTTTGTCACACGATCAAAATTTGGATTCTTGGAAACTGACTCAGATTTATGACACCTGCAGTGTCCCAGGACCACGTGATTCCCTTTTGCAACCTTCTCACAACCAGAATCAAAAGGGAAGTCCGATTCACTTAGCAACCGTGTTACTAACTTAACGACTGCAGTGTTCACTTAACCACTGAGGCAAGAAAGGTCATAAAATGGGGCATAAGTCACTGAACAACGGTTTCGCTTAGCAACAAACATTTTGGGCTCAATCGTGGTCGTAAGCTGAGGACTACTTGTACTAATTTTTAAAAAGCAATATTATCAAAAAAAAGTCAACCCCTGTACGATGGCTTATCTCCTTAAGAACAAGTTAATTTCTGTCTCTCAATAAAGTTCTCATTTCGGAATGAAGTTTGAAACCTGAGTCAGATCAAGTTGGAGACTACCTGCATTAAGTTATGGACTAGCACAGTTAAACAGTTAAAGCTATTATTCTTGAATTTCCCAAACAATGGGAAACTTATTTTAAAACAGTGATCTGACCTGGTTTATTAAATTTGTCTGCCTTGATGTTAACAGGTGCAATACAGGTAGTCCTCGACTTACAACCGTTCCTTTAGTGACCGTTCAAAGTTACAACGGCACTGGAAAAAAAGTGACTTATGACCCCTTTTCACAGTTACGTCCTTTGCAGCGTCCCCACGGTCACGTGATCAAAATTCAGATGCTTGGCAACTGGTTCGTATTTACGACCGTTACTATTTCCCAAGGTCATGTGATCCCCTTTTGCGACCTTCTGACAAGCCAGATTCACTTAACAGCCGCGGTCACTAGCTTATCAACTGCAGTGATTTCACGTAACAAGCGAGGCAAGAAAAGTCGTAAAACAGGGCAAAGCGCACTTAACGAATGTCTCACTTAACCCCAGACATTTGGGGCTCAATTGTGGTCATAAGACGAGGACTACCTGTACAGGCTACTAATTTAAAATACCGTCCCCTAATGAAAACTTGTTCATTAAGGTACTATACGGAAGTACGTACGTTTATTGTTGTATTGTGTTTTGTGTGTCACTTTATGATGTGTTGTTTTTTCTTTTTAACTGAAATGTAAATAAAGATTATTTAAAAAAAAAAAATACCGTCCCCTCCTTATGCCAACCCCGTGTTCATTATAACGTATCAGTGATCCATAGCCCCGGAGTAGCTGCCTTCCCAGCTTCTACAAGTTAAAAAAAGTTTTCAATGAGATGCTGACCTTGCACAAACTAACCAGTTTTACTACATAAATCTTGTGCACCACATTCTGTGGATGAAGTGAAATGGCCCATTGTGGCTAAAAGAATATTTGTCTTCAACGAATTATGGCTGTAATAAACCAAATCCTTCAGGAATGCAGCCTTGAAATTCTTATCTGGGACCCATTTTCCTCTTTCTGGCTTACATCACATTTTTAAAAAATGTTACTTTTGATTTTGCACTTCCCGATGTGTTTTACACGGTTTATTATTTTTCCCCCATGAAATGCCAACAAAATTCACACAAAGTATATACTTATGAATATTCACTAAAACTTTGGTCTAGCACTTTCTTACAAGTCTGGCATCCAGCTGTGCTTATATATATTTTTATATACTTGCTGACTATAAAATATCTGAAAGGAATATGCTGCAGCCAATTCAAATTTAAATCCTGAAAGCTGCAGTAAAAGATTTCCTGATAGCAATTTTGCAGACACCTGTAAATATTGTATATACAAAATGAGCTGAAAATATTTTACTCAATTTGGATGCCGGAGTTTAAAAGGGACAATATGTGAGCAAAAAGCTTGCGTTGAAACGGCTGTTTGCTGTAACTTTTTCATCACAATTAGATCATTGTAAGTACAAATGGGTTTAATTTGGATTGATTTTAGCTCAGGGTTAGAATTTGAGCTTTTGTTGCCAAGAAGCTATATGAGTGTGTTGATGAAGTCACACCTGACTTTCTTGAAAAAGACTCTCCATTTTTAATCTTTTTCTCCAAAAATAGATTCAATTTATCCCATTTCACCTTTGTATTTTATGCAAGCCATAAGGCTTTTAAATAGCCACTTTGTCAGAAGGTAAGGCTAGATACAGGCAGAAAAAAACCCAGAATTTTCTCTATATAACTAAGCACCAGAATCACCTTCACAGAGAAAGATTTTCCAGGCTGCCAAAAAGTTGGGCTATCATTTTAAAAAAAAAAATCATATATCTATCCGTATACTCTGAGGAGACCAGTTGTAAAATGCTATAAATTGCTGCAATAGCAAAGCATGGCAAGATCTTAAGTATTTTCAATAAATGGCTTCAAATATCAGTATCAAATATACTAATTTTGATTCAGCACATTTTTTTAAAAAAATCGAGTCAGTAGGAAAAACACTTAAAATACAAAGCAACCATCAGAGTTGACAGAAAATGAGTTTTCTTTGCATTACTTTCAAATCCCATCACAGCATGTTTTCAAGAAGGCAAAAAACTCCGATTAGGTTTTTAACATTTTAAATCGTAACTCTTTGAAGAGCAAATTGTTATAGGAAGTATTTTAATTGTTTCACTGGTTTACAAGTGAAATTAAAAGGGTAATTAAAAAAAGCATGTGTTAAATGTTAAGCTGCATCCCTTCAAGTTAGGCAAAATAAGCTAAAATTTATGTTAAAAAAATATATGTACAGGTAGTCCTCGACTTACAACAGTTCATTTAGTGACCATTCAAAAGTTATGACTGTAAAAAGTGACTTTCCCGGTTACAATTTTTGCAGCATCCCCATGCTCAACCTGATCCAAATTCAGATGCTGGGCAACTGGTTCACACTTATGACCGTAGCTGTGTCCTAAGATCACGTGATCCCCTTTTGCGACCTTCCAACAAGCAAAATCAATGGGGAAGCCAGATTCACTTAACAACCATGTTACTAATTTAACAACTGCAGTGATTCACTTAACAACTGAGGCGAGAAAGGTCGTAAAATGGAGCTAAGACTCACTTAACAAATGTCTCACTTAACAAGAGAGATGTTGGGCTCAATTATGATCGTAAGTCAAGGACTACTTGTATTTTTATCTATTTCCATGCGATCTCCAAGCCTGCTGACAAAACCAGATTTTAAGGGATTTCTGGAAAAACCATGGAGTCAGGTCCAATGGTCCAATCTCACGGGGTGGGGGGCAGAAGGGGAGATGACACTTCAAAGGGAAAATACGATGTCAGAGAAAGTTCACTCTCATTGGATGGAACTCCTTAACTGAAAAGACCTGCAATAGCCACTCCCACCAGACCTGACTGGATGTTCCCTTATAATTGCCAATAGTATGCATTGGATGAATAAATAAACAAATGTATTATTCTTTTTAAAAAAATGAACAAATTATAATATACGGGTAGTCCTCGACTTACAAAACAGTTCTTTTAGTGACCATTCAAAGTTAGAAGGGCACTGAAAGAAGTGACTTATGACCGTTTTGGACATAGCATCCCCATGCTTCACATGATCAAAATTCAGACGCTTGGCAACTGACTCGTATTTATGACGGTTGCAATGTCCCGGGATCCGCTACTGCAACCTTCTGACAAGCAAAGTCAATGGGGAAGCCAGATTCACTTAACAACCATGTTACTAATTTAACAAATGCAGTGATTCACTTAACATCTGTGGCAAGAAAGGTTGTGAAATGAGGCAAAGCCTACTTAAATGTCTCGCTTAGCAACAGAAATTTTGGTCTCACCTGGGGTCATAAATCAGGACAACCTCTACTAATTTTTAAAGTACAATCATTATCAAAAAATCATCGTCTGTAAGACAGCTTATCTCCTTAAAGACAAATTAATTTCTGTCTCTCAGTAAAGTGCTTATTTCGGAATAAAGTCTAGAATCTTAGCCAGATCAAGTTCTCTTCACCTTTGCCTGCCAAAGAACCAGTAAGAATTTTATTGAATATAATTACAAACAGTTCTCATTTAGTGACTGCTTCGAACAACACAATGGTTTGCAGTTATGACTGTGATTAAAAAATAACTTTGCAACTGATCCTCAAATTTATGACCTTCGCAGGTCTGTAAAGCAAAGAAAAGCTGAAGGAAGATCTATAAACACAGTTGCTGTTTCATTTAGGGACTGCTTCATTTAATGAATGAATTGTCTATCCCAATTGTAATCACTAAACAAGGACTACCTGTAATTGATGAGAAATTATTGCGTTATATTTTACTGATTCTGTGCTGTAATTTGACTTAGAATGGGTACTTATGATTTTTATGGGATTTTTATTTGCTTATTGTTTTTATTTTTACTTCTCTGAGATGTTTTGGATTGAGAAAAAGTCATTCCCATTTATTGGGTGGGGGGATGATTATTTTTTAAAAAATATTCACCATGGCTTAACTATATTCTGATTTCCCATTGCCATGTTATATGATGACCAGCCACACGCAGCCAAAAGTATTTAAAAAAAGAAATAGAGTGAGGTTGATTAATCACGGAATATAATTACCGAATCAAAGCAAGACTTAATGTAGAACACAGGAAATAAGGATCAAGGTTAATACCTATTCTGAAGAGAATTTACATAAATTAGCCTCCGCCACTGAACTGTGAAGCTCATTTTTACCAATTTATGCTACAGGAGATCACAGAAACCTGAGATTAAATATATATACTTATGACACTTTAGCTCTACTCTTTCCGCGCGTATTTATAGTATGTTACGTTCTCCTTGAATCAGGAGCATTTATGTTTTCCAAACGCCGACTATTAATTTTTGCCCGGTCTTTCAAATTTTCTTTACAATATTTGCTGAGACAACCTCCCGCAGCTGAATTAAAAAAAAAAAAAAAAAGGGGGGGGGGGAGAAAGCTATTAAACGCAGCTGGGGAAAACGAAGGCGTGTTCATTTTTAGGTGTTTTTTTTTTCCTCCATTGTTTTAACTACTCTTTCAACTGACTGGAAACAGGTCTCCGCGTCTTATTAGAGAGCCGGTGAATTATTATTTATTAGAGACGCCTGGCTTTTCAAAATATGAGATGGCAACGTATATAATGATGCTAAACTAACATCATCATCAACACCGAACCCGGTAATAATCAACACTCAGGGCCTGGAAGTACACATTGTTCAAATGCATGAGATCAGAATAGAGCAGGTGCTAAGCTGGCAGGTGGCAGGAGATACAAAACTGCATATATTTAGCAGCTATAAAAAGAACTTCATTCAAGAGCTTGACCAAGACACAATGGGGCATCTCCTATCTGGACGTTCGTTCGTTATACGGACAGCAGAGAGAAACTACGGATCTGAGAACTGTCTTCAGCTCAACATTAAAGACAAAAAGAGCCTTGGTAGTACAGTGGTCTAAAGCACCCTGTTATTAAGACCAACTGCCTGAAATTACTGCAGGTTCGAATCTCGCCAGGCTCAAGGTTGACCCAGCCTTCCATCCTTTCTAAGGTAGGTAAATTGAGGACCCAGTTTGTGGGGGCAATAAGCTGACTTTGTATAAATATACAAAAGAATGAAGGCTATTGCTTAACGCACTGTAAGCCGCCCTGAGTCTCCGGAGAAGGGCGGCATATAAATCAAATTAAAAAAAGAAAAAAACATTAGCTTTAGTGTCCCGTCCCCTTGTTCTAAACCTGTTCTGACCTAGGCTTCCTGAGACAGTAAAAAGCACACAATTAGTCCCCCAAACCCTCTTTTTATTTCAACGGCTGTGAATTCTGTTCATTCACAGCCCGTAATGAGTCACAAAGAATTGGTAAAGAGTCCAACAGAAGTTTGCCACAATCCTTCGGGATAAGCACCCACCTTTATTTCCCTTGACACGCTGCCAAAGGCCTAATTGGCAATTAGCTTTGCAAGGCCACACGGAGCACAGAGTCAAAACGGAGCTTCAGAATTTAAACCGACCAGAACAAGCAAAGTTGCTTCCTGCAAAGGCTCATGTGCCTTTGCTCCTCCTTTATGTTTTATGGGAGGGGCCAATCATCTCCAAGCACTACTCCCGAGTCGTCCCTTTTGTCTTAACTGTTCTTGCCTTCTGGCAGCTCTGGAGGCAGCCCAAACTCCCAGATGGCCCTGGCTCCCTTTCTGCCTCTGACGCAGTGCCCTCGTCCGAGCCTTCCCCAGACTCCAGGACTGGCCCATGTTCCTCCCCAACCGCCTCACTGTCCGACTCTGCTGCCAGCTCCGCAGGCCGCTGGCAGACCACAACAAAACCAGGGGTGTCAAAACTTGATTTCATTGAGGGCCACATCGGGGCTGTGGTTGACCTTGGGGGGGCCGGTTAGGCAAGGCCAATTGGGTGGGTGTGGCTAGTTTGGCGCCACTCCCCAAACTTCTGGCATGTTTTCTCTTCGCATTGGGTAGACTGGGCCGAAGCCTGATCTTTCCTCTTTGCATTGGGCAGACCAGGACGGCCCTGTGGGCTGGATCCAACCACATTGCAGGCTGGATCCGGCCCGCAGGCCTTGAGTTTGACACCCCTGTTCTAAACGGAAGGCCTCCTGGTTAGCAAAACCTAGGTTGCAAAAATCTCAGGGCAGAATCCCATCCCTGGAGTTATTGTTATCCCTCAATACGCTGTCCTATACAGGTAGTCCTCGACTTACAACAGTTCGTTTAGTGACCGTTCGAAGTTACAATGGCACTGAAAAATGTGCAAAGTGCCAAAACATGACAAAGCCAAATGTTTAATTTTAGGAGGGGTTTGCTCCTCTGCTTACGGAAATTATGTCACACAACCATCATTCTTAATTAAATTTGTTTTCTTTTTAAAAAAATAATAATCAATAATTCTGAATTTAAACCCAAGGCTTCACTATCTGACATTCTGATCCGGCTGGTAAAGAATCTGAAATATGCTTGGATCTGAACATCTTGAGTCACAGGTAACAG
This sequence comes from Pantherophis guttatus, assembly GCF_059756535.1. Classification (NCBI taxonomy): domain Eukaryota; kingdom Metazoa; phylum Chordata; class Lepidosauria; order Squamata; family Colubridae; genus Pantherophis; species Pantherophis guttatus. The sequence continues at coordinate 85,897,608 of NC_142069.1, forward strand.
AAGAATTACTGTTTTAACTACAATTTTAACTACTACTGTTAAAATTGTTAGACAACTGAAACCTTTGGTTTCTTTTTTACTTAATCAATCAATCATTCACTTACTCACTCAATCAATCAATCAATATGCCACCCAACCCCCAGTTATTCGAGACAGTTTTCACATGCATTTGACTTCAGTTCCTATCAATCCTAGTATGAATTATTAAAACAATAACAGAGTTGGAAATGACCTTGAAGGTCTTCTAGTCCAACCCCCTGCTCAGGCAGGAAACCTTATACCGTTCCAGACAAAGGATTGTCCAATCTCTTCTTAAAAACCTCCAGTGTTGGAGCATTTACAACTTCTGGAGGCAAGTCGCTCCACTGGTTAATTGTTCTAACTGTCAGGAAATTTCTCCTTAGTTCTAAGTTGCTTCTCTCCTGTATTACTTTCCATCCCTTGCTTCTTGTCCTGCCCTCAGGTGCTTTGGAGAATAGCTGGACTCCTTCTTCTTTGTGGCGGCCCCTGAGATATTGGAAGACTGCTATCATGTCTCCCCTAGTCCTTCTTTTCATTAAACTAGACATACCCAGTTCCTGCAACCGCTCTTCATGTTTTATCCTCCAGTCCCCTAATCATCTTTGTTGCTTTTTTCTGTACTCTTTCCAGAGTCTCAATATCTTTTCTATATCATGGCGACTAAAGCTGGATGCAATATTCCAAGTGTGGCCTTACCAAGGCATTATAGAGCAGTACTAACACTTCACGTGATGTTCATTCTATTAAAGTTCTAATTCCATAAATTTGAAGAACACTGTCAAGGTTTTTCTTACCTTCAGGTTGAGCTGCAATGACTAGATTTAAGAAAAGAAAAAAAAAACTAATTCTACATAGGAAATAATTTTCCGATATGGAAGCAATCGTAATTTCCAATGGTCTCAGCCCTAAAGGTGCAATGTTGATTTATCCTCAAAATCAGGGTGTTTTTTTCCCTTTCATAACAATCCAGAAACTGGTAACGAGTCAGTGAATGCATATTTTACTTGAAATTCATAAAGATAAAAACTTAGCCGATTTGTATTTGTTAGTTAATAATTCAAGGAAAAGGACTCAAAATGTCCAAAGCAAGAAACATGAAGGCATTAAATTCCCAGATAAAGCTATATCACTGATCGAAAGTCACTAAAACTAAATCTAGTCTATATTTCCCGTTAATTCTTTAAGTCAAGAATCAACCAAACTTAGATAACATTTTAAATCACTTACAAAACTAAAAAAAAAATAAAAAAATAGCGCAGTCTGAATCATAGACACAGAACCTATAATAAATATTCTGGAAAAGAGTCATTTAAAGAGTAAGATGAATCAGTCGAGAAGCTGAAATAGCATAACCTTTAAGAAATGTTAATTACAGAAGATACATCTTATTGTGTAAGAACCACAGGGAAAATGTAACGAAAGTTTGGGTTTTTAAAAAAATTATACAGGTGAACAGTTACAGAAACTCAGGGCTATGAGAAAGTTAACTTTTGCCATAAATTATTAATACTTTAGTCTTCTTAGTCACAACGTTATAATATATGTGGTCATAATTATTTAAATGGGATTTAAGTCACCATAATACATGTAATCATGTGGTTTCCAATTAATCTAAACCCATTAAGTTCATTACTTCCCAAACTGCCAGACTTCAAAACTTCATTTTTGAAGGTCAGGTCTATCTGTCTCCATTAATTCCTGAAGGTTTGAGCTTTCTGCCTTACCCCAAGGACAAGGGGCAGGAAGAGAAGGAAATGCAACGTTTTAAGGATTCTGAATTTATGCCGTACTATACCTCTTTGCAATCAAGTATGGTTCTAAACTGAAGATTTATTCATCCACTGTAATGTTGCTTATAAAATTATTAACTTAACAAAACAAACACTTATAACGTGGTGGTTACTCTGGGTTCCACAATATAACTATTCTAAAAAACTTCAGCATTGATGGCAGTACTCTTTTACCACAATAAATCTAGACACTTTATTCATTTCTTGGGAGTTTATTAGAGCTGCCATTGATGAAAAGGATAGAAGATGATGATGGAGGCATTTTGAACTAGCAACAGCTGCAATTCTACACAGCGAAACAAGTGAAAAATGTTGTGCGCCTACTTACTCTCTTAGAATCCCTTTCTCTCTTAAGGAATAGAAATATAAATGTTATTTTCTTTCTTACTAATTGTGCCAGCACTGGAGTCAGCATTTCAAAAGAAAAGGGAATGGGGAAAAGGAGCTATAAGATTTGTCCTTTTTCCTGACTTCATCATGAATTAAGTTCCAGAACATTTTTCTGCCTCTTGAGATCATTTAAATGTTTGGGGTCATATCCTTCTGATGCTATAAGTATATTCAAGGGCAATTTCTTAATAAACATTTTCATGATTTATTACTGTCCCAGCATCTTCCCTGATATCCACCCAGCAAATTAAGCATCAGCACACAGATTAAAAGTCACAGGAATTAATACTGTAATCTGAAGATTAGAAATTAAAATGGAGCATTATTAATTTCATGTCGATGTTTCATGAACAAGACCAGAGTGATTAAGAGGATCTTTCTTCAAATATGTAAAGCTGTCAAGTAAGGAAGACAAACACAGCGAAAGCAAAAGGGCATATTTACATTCTAAAGGGCCCACCTGAAAATTATCACCGACCTGGCTACAGAATCTCACTCATCTCATGTCCACCCAAATAAAACCACTGCAATGTACTTTATACATGACTGTTTAAAGGATACGTGGAAGTTACGGCTAATCCAGAATGCTGCAGCTGGTACCCTGTTTCCTCGAAAATACGTCCCATCCGGAAAATAAGCCCTAGCATGATTTTTCAGGATGCTGGTAATATAAGCCCTACCCCCAAAATAAGCCCCAGTTAAGATTGTCAGCCAGAGATGGCGAAGATTTCAGCATATCTAAAAGATCGCTCACAAGAGACTTATGAATGGGAGTGGAAAAAGTGGATAGATTATGTGCAGAATAAATATCAAACTAGGAAATATCGGATAGCTTTTAACTGAATGTATTATATAGGGATAGAATAACTGAATTTTGTGAAGATTTGAATAATATACAGGGGGTGGAGGGGTTCAAGTTTTATAAAATGTGGTTTTGATTTGGATTATATTTTGTGGAAGTCCTGGGGGGAGGGGAGGGTTAGGGGGGGTTAGGGAGGGTTAGGGGGGGGACAGGGAGGGTTGGGGGGGGGAAACTGGGGAGAAAATGTATTTGTAAAACTTTTTCAATAAAAAAAAAAAAAGATTGTCAGCCAGATGGATGCATTTAGTACCGTATTTCCCCCAAAATAAGACCTAACCAAAAAATAAGCCCTAATGCGTCTTTTGGAACAAAAATTAATATAAGACCCAGTCTTATTTTCGGGGAAACATGGTAATAATTGGTACCCAATACTGAGAGCATGTGATACCTGGGTCCCTGCAGGACAGCCTTCTCTCACCTATATTGGTCCAACTTGCTTGAACGTTAAGCGGGAAACTTTCTCTATCTTCCACACTTATGGGAGTGAAGGGAAGCTGACATCAGAAAACCCTGCTTCTCGCAGGCTTTCCAAAGATAGTTAAAATGAGATAGAGAACGTTGCAGTGATGTTTATTCACTGTGTCATCTTTTTACTTTTTTTTGCTTTCAGGTTTTGCTATTTTTATTGTTAAGACTACATGGTCTTTTAATTTTATGATTTAGTTTATTGCTGTTTTAAATCCTACGGATTTTAATTTTCCACATCTCAGGTAAGAGGGAAGAGTTGCAGAACTGCAGTGGAATGTAAATAAATAAAATGTATGAGCCATTGGGTTTTTCTTTTAGAAATCCCCATTCCCTCCTGCTTTTCGATATAGAAAGTTTTCCTTTCTTCCTTCCCTCCTCCCTTCCCCATTTCCTTCCTTCCCCATTTCCTCCCTCCCTTCCTTCCTTCCCTTCCTATTTTATTTCACTCCTAGAGGCGCTGAACTCAACCAAGTGGCTCAAGGAATTCAAGAAATAAAGTTCCATTTCATTTTAGAAACCAAACATTTATATTTTGTTTTGATTTTATTTAAGTGCCAGCTGACTGCAAAATAAAATAAAATAAGCATCCAAATAAAAATCCCTAAGTGCAGTTTAGGAAAATCCTCTTCCTCCACAATTGGCATTTCAATGATTTTTTTTTTCCTCTCCCAGCTTGCTTTGTACAGAACAGCTACTAAGAAAAGTTGCACCATTACCACTTAATAAATCTTTGCTCTACTAACAGATAAAGCAGATGTGCTATTATGGTCTTTGTTCTTGTCTACGTGCCAATTATTTAACTTCAAACAATAGGAGCTTGTGTACAACCAAATTCTTTTAAAATGGGAGAGAAGTAACAAGTTTCAGCTGGATTTGCTTCGTATAAAAATATAGGCAGGTCTCCTTGGGAATATTATTCTGTTCAAATCTCTATCAAAAGTAGATGAACAGCTAGATGATTAAAGGTCTGAAAAAAAGAGGAACAGAGAAAACTAACCAGAATAACACTTTGTGAAATGATATTTATAAATAATTTAAATTTAAAAATTTAAATTTAAAAGAGCCTTGGTAGTACAGTGGTCTAAAGCACCCTGTTACTAAGACCAGCTGCCTGCAATTACTGCTGGTTCGAATCTCGCCAGGCTCAAGGTTGACTCAGCCTTCCATCCTTTCTAAGGTAGGTAAATTGAGGACCCAGTTTGTGGGGGCAATAAGCTGACTTTGTATAAATATACAAAAGGATGAAGGCTATTGCTTAGCGCATTGTAAGCCGCCCTGAGTCTCCAGAGAAGGGCAGCATATAAATCAAATTAAAAAAAAAAACAAAAAAACAACTAAATGATCCAAATGGGAAAAGATATAGAAGCTTGTCTAATTAAAAGCAATTTTTTCAAAAGTTTATGAAAAATTATAAAAAACTATCATGCTGATGTGCTCTCATTACCAGTCCTTTCCTCCCTATTGTGTTTGAGTGGTATCCACCTTCCTTTGAGCTGGCACAAACAGTGCCACCATAAAATTGCTGTGCCCACGGCTAATTCCTGCACTGTACCATGTTTACTCTAAGTTATTGTTGAATTGTGTTCCGATTTGTGAATACGTAAGTCATTACAAGTAAAGTATGTCATTTCCTCCTGTCTCTATTGCCGGAATGAGACAACTTGTCACAGCCAACTTGCCGCGGGACAACTCAATGCGAGATAACTATAATATTAATATTACTAATATTACCAATACTATTAAAAGACGAACGGATCTAGGGAACAGTTAATATCACTTTAAGTTGTCCCACAATGAGCTATTCTGCAGCGAGTTGGCAGTAATAACTTGGCCATGGTGAGTTGGCTGTGGTAGGTTGGCTGCTGTGAGTTGGCCACAGTGAGTTGGCAGCAGTGAGTTGGCCATGTCGAGTTGGCCATGGCGGGTTGGCCGTGTTGAGTTGGCCATGGCGGGTTGGCCATGTTGAGTTGGCCATGGAGGGTTGGCCATGTTGAGTTGGCCATGCGGGTTGGCCGTGTTGAGTTGGCCATGGCGGATTGGCCATGGCAGATTGGCCGTGTTGAGTTGGCCATGGCAGATTGGCCAAGTTGAGTTAGCCATGCGGGTTGGCCAAGTTGAGTTGGCCATAGCGAGTTGGCCGTGTTGAGTTGGCCATGGTGGGTTGGCTGTGTTGAGTTGGCCATGGCGGATTGGCCATGGCAGTTTGGCCGTGTTGAGTTGGCTATGTTGGGTTGGCTGCGGTGAGTTGTCCTAGGCCCCTTTATCGTTAGGTCTTAATAGCTTGCAATAAACTAATGGGAAACAATGACCAATGGACAATTAAGGCTGTGCCACACCTTCATAAGGCTGGTGTCGAGATCCCCTCGACACCCTGACTTACGGTGAATCCTGGTGCTAGGAAACCTTCAGCAGCAAGCGGCTTGTGGGGGTTGGTTGGGTTATTGGGTGGGGATCTCACGTTTACACCGGTGGTGGGGGTGAGTAGTATAATTGCAGGCGGTCGGTCACGCTGCGGTCAGGACAGGCTTTGTGTTCCTGACGCCCTCCGCCCGCCACTGAGAAGGGGAGGATGTGGCTCACACATGCACTGTGAATGCCATACCCGGAAGGGCGTGTTAACAAGCTGCAAGAGCGGGCGCAATCTTTAAAAGGCATTGGGAGGCAGCCGCTCCCAACGCCGACTTTGTGTATTTTCACATCAAGTTCACTTGTTAGCGGAGCTGATCAGGTGGAATAAAAGATTACAGCAACTGAAACCTGTTGGCAGCGTTCTTCTTCCCGCTCTGACTCAGACACGCAATGCAAGTTTGACAGCTGGTTGATCTATCAAGATTTTTTTTAAAAAGTGAACTAAAGAAATAGCAGTGGAAATCTGTCTATTTCAGAGTACTGTTAATAAAGAACTATACTCATTTGCCTCAACGTCTTCCCAAACGAGAGTGAGGGGGTCTGCCCTGTTCTAAATTTGGAGAGAATGCGGAAACCAGAAGTGGAGATGGTACAAAGGAACTTAGGAAACACAGTTCTAATGGAGAAAACAAATGCTTAAAAGAGAGAAATAGCAGTGGCGAAAGTTGGACGGTAACAGGAGGATAAGGGCTGTGTTCATACTTCCCAACACTCTCTGAATACACCTCTGGTCACATCTACAAGCCGTTGCCCCAGCTCATCTGAGGAAAAGGTATTACAGATTTTATGCACTCAACATGGTAACAGAACAGCCGTTGGTTTAAAGGGGAAAAGACTATGGGTAGTCCTCATTTAGCAACTGCAAATGATTCCAGCAAAATGGTTGTTAAGCAAACGACTTGAGAAACAGGAAGGGAGACTGCAGGTTGCTGGTGTATCCTTTAAGTAAAGTTCTTTCTAGCAAAGGGGCTTTTTCCAAAAGGAAACTGGGCTTTCTGTGTTTTTCCTCAAAGACGTTTCGCTTCTTCTCCGAGAAGCTTCTTCAGTTCTGATCGAATGGTGGGGGATGGAAGGAATTATATTCCTTGCAGTCATCTGGCCATTAGCCCTCTGATTCAGGTGATCCTGAGGGCACGGATAAATCTCCAAGTGGCCTCAACGACTCTCAAAAAGAGAATGCTAACGTGATAAACAGCAAAATGCAAAGTTTTTTTTTTGCCTGCTTGCTTTCTCCTTGAATTGATGCTTCTCTGTACCCGTACTCCACGCAAAACTTAAAGCAATCATTGTCAAAGCATATTTTACATATTTTTTTTTTTAAAAAAATATGTTTTAACGTGTATTTATAACTGTGCCAAGTTAAATTCAAGGCATTTTGCAGCACAACAAAGGGAATGTTATCTGTAAAGAATTCTAAAATTAAGAACCACAGCTGCGTATTTCCAAGGACTACCCATTCTTCTTAACAATGCTTGCTTAAGCATCCAAGCCGCCATTTGCATTTCCAAAAATACAGTCGGAACGCCATGGTTGGTTTGCTTTTTAAATTTCATCCACCTCCATAATAATATGAAACGCATGTTATTTCAACAGCAAAGCAGTGATGGTTAAACCGACTGTTCTATTCAAACAGGAAAATATATATTTTATGTGGATATCACTTCTGGGTTTTGGGCTTGGGATGAGGGGAAAAAAAAGGAAACTTTGACTTTGGTTTTGCCGATTAGATAGATTTGTGGGTATAGAAATGGCTAGTTATAGACTCATGTGTAAAAGTAAAAAGTTGAGGTTGTAATGTTGTTCTCCTCTATTGTGCTAAAGAGTTGGAAGTCAACACTTTTTTTATTTCTTCCCTTATGCCTCATATTTCCCCCCCTCCTTTTTCCTTCCCTTAATTTCCTATATTTATTTGTATTGTAATTCAAGGACTGTCTGTACTCGTTTTCTCTCATAAAAAGTTGCATGAACAGCTTCAGTTTAAAGGAAAAATTGTTGTGGCTCCATTATCTGAGCCTGTGTCATCGGCAGGAGAGGACTCAGAGAGTGAAGGAAAGGAGTTGGCAAGGCCTCCCTCTCCAGGATCCTCCTCTCTGGCAATGCCTTCGGTGTCCGCCGAAGGGCAAAAGATAGGGCCGGGGCCAAGCACATCCACGCAGCCACAGGTGGACAGTGATGAGGGAAATGAGTCTTGGCTGGACCCACGCCAGCGTTGCAGAGATAAGCGCACGCAACAGAAGGCATGCCAGAGATTAGGCTGAGTCACTGGACCACACCCCACAGGGTATAAAAGGGGGTGAGGTGGCCATTCAGACTCTGTGATGGACAAAACTAACTACTATCGAGTCACATTGCATCTTTGGAAACAACGTTATCGGCCTTGGATTTATTTTACGAACTGGACAATTCTTGACTGTGTGTATTTTGTTTATTGAATAAAGTTCTTGGCAAGCAGCTACTGGGTTGCTGCCAAGCGTCTTATCGGAAGAATTGGTTGTCTGCCAGTTTACTTAACCCCCGGCTGTCTGTTTGTGTGCGTGTGTGAGACGGGGACAGAACAAAAATATCCAGCCTGAAATAATACCGCACACTACAAGCACCGACTTTCATTTGAGCAATTTCACTTAGGCTGTGCGGTACATTTTTAATTTGAAACATCTCAAACTTGAAATGGATTATTCCGACTGTTCCACCCATTCCAGGAGTGCTTAAGACTTCAAAATGCATCTTTAATGAGTAAGCAACTCTTTTGAACTCTGAACAGAGCATTTGCAAACTTTTGCACTATGCTTTTATAGAGTTAAAACAAAAATTCACCTAAATTTAATTATCAGCTTGGATTTGACAAGTCTTTATTTCTATTTCTACCATTTTCCCCATTATTGGGCAGATAAAACATTTCACTTACAGATTTTAAAAACTACAGACCAGGAATTTTTCAGAATCTGGCTCGATATTAACACATATAAAACAGAACTTGTTCAGCAAAAAAGTTATTTTTAAAAAAAGCAATATTCATAAACGCTTATATTAATTATTAAATGAGGAAAAAAATGCATCAGCAGAAGGAAATATGTTTTAAATCAATTAAAATGAAATGTGATTTATTAGAGATTGCTTATCACCTTTACTGTTTGAAAAAGCTTTTTAAGAGGAAAATATGGCAGGGTTTTTTTTTTTTTCCTCTTTTCTTCTTTTTGTTCACACTAATAACAAGCCTTGATGCTACTTTATCAGTAATTTGCTATAAAAAGTACAGCCTGCTCATTTTCTTTAGTGCAACAGCAGGTTCTTTCAAAGTGCCATATTTCATACTGAAGTGCTAACCAAAGCCACCATGCTGTGTTTTCTACACTGTTCCCACTTCTAACTCCAATGTTCTTGCCATATTTGTCACAAGTGAAAAGTTTTAAGAAATAACGAGAAAATTAGGGGCTTTTAAAACTTCTTTTCATCGTGCCTTTTTTTTTTTTTTATCTCCCCTGACATATATGGCACACTTAAGCTTGAACAAATTGGTGCAAATGCATTCTGTCAAGGGCAGATTTTATGAGCGACTTATCCCGAACATGATTTCCATGAAATATGTTTGTGTGTCAGAAAAAGGAAGAAAATCTGTTCGGCTTTTAATTGATTTCAATTTGTTCCTTTCCAATAATTTATCAGAAGAGTTGACTGTTGTAATGCTGTTGTCACCCTAAAAGTTTAATTTTAATTTAATTTTAATCTCCAACATACAAAAGGTTCTCTTACAGTTTTCTGAAAATGTTTCAAGAACTGGTTTACTTCTCCATTAAAAACATAGCAACACTTTGCACCTTGCAGGAATGATTCATTGCACAAGGCCCACCGATATCATAGAAGCTACAAAGGCTTTGGCATTCCTTGTACGGATCACCACATGTTGTGTATAATGAAAAATGGAATTGAAATCCATTTGGAAATAATTTATAGTAACTGCGAAAAACAAAGCTTATTATAGATGTAATAAGGTTTGTTGAGATATATCAAACTGACTTATTGTTTTCAAAAAGAAAAAAACATTACCAAGGTTACTTTCTATGTATGTAGAACTCCTTCAAGGTTGGATATAAATGCAGAAATACAAAATGAACACACTTTTAAAATATGTATCTTCTCTAAAGCAGATATAAAATTTACTGGGTTTTTTTACAAATTAAACAATTTACTACTCTGAAAAACAGTTGCAACTATTTCATAGGAATTCAGCACCTTGGGAAGATCCCAAAAGCAATGGAAAATTATTTAACAGTTTTACAAAATCCATTTCCATTCCAGAGACAAGCGGCTTTCCTATTAGCTGTAATGATAAATTAGTCTTAAATGAAATTGACAAGTCAGGTTATTCTCACAATACACAATCAGAAAGAGAAATTTACCAAGATCTCAACCACAGAATTATATATGGTACTTTGTGGTATGCAAATCTATTATCGTAGGATTTTTCAATCTTTCTCTTTTTAAGGACCAGAGTAGCCAAATTGACTAGAAATGACAGAACTGTGGTCTCGTATGTCAGAAACCTTTGCAGAATCCTAAATTATAAAAGGCTGATCTATAGATCTTCATACTAAATAGAGGTAGTCCTCGACTTACGATCACAATTGAGCCCAAAATTACTGTTGTTATAAGTGAGACAATTGTTAAGTAAGTTTTGCCCCATTTTACGACTTTTCTTGCCAGAGTTTAGTGAATAACCACAGTTGTTAAGTTAGTAACATGGCCATTAAGGGAATCTGGGGACACAGCAACCGTCGTAAATATGGGTCAGTTGCCAAGCGTCTGAATTTTGATTGTGTGACCATGGGGATGTAATGGTCATAAATGTAAAAAAGCATCACTAAATGAACTGTTGTAAGTCAAGGAGTACCTGTAGACAAGTCAGTGTCTAATGCAGAGGTCCACTATCCTTTTCAGACCAAATCAGGCTGCATCCTGATTTAGAATAAGGTAGGCTAAGCTATCTCTAACCTGATCTCTAATTTACTGAAAGGAATAATGCCATTAATTTGTAAAATTAGAGTAGCCCCCCATGCACACACACACACAATGACAGACAGTGAAAAATGTTGTGTGATATCCTAGTGTCTTAATTTTCATCCATCCTAAAAAAAAATTCCTGGCCATCCCTCAATAAATGCTTGTGATGTGACACATGTATATATGTGTCTGCGTGTATGCAGTCTGCCAAAGCTCATGCTCTCCCAAAAAATGCTGTGTCAAGACAAATTTGAGTTGCATATTATTTTTAATTAATGATTAGTTTAGTTGCCTATAAAAATAGGTGTCCCATTTACATAATTAATCAACTTTCTATTTGCATGTAGAAGTGCTTGGGCGATTAAAGCACGTAATAATTTTTGCACAGACAAAAAATACCAACCTGCATTCTTTTTTTTTCCTTTTCTTTTTTTTTTTTAAGCAGAAACAGCAAAAAAAAAAAAAAAGGCAAATCAAAGGAGAAGCAGATGGGGATAACAGGAAGATGTACCTGCATTAACAAGGGTTGGGATAAGGGTTAAAAGTGGGAACGGAAGGGGAAAGAATAAAGGCTAAAAACCATTTTGAACTATAAACTGCCCAGAGTCATTGACTGAGACAGGTGGCTATTGAAATGGAATTGAATGAATGAATGAATGAATGAATGAGGCAGCCAGTCTAAAACATTATTAACCCATGCTTTTTTTGCTACAACGTCTAGCCATTTTCACTCCCTGATTATTTGCTCATTTTCAACAGTCTGACATGACAGCAGTCTTCCAATATTTGAGGGGCTGCCACAAAGAAGATGGGGGTCAACCCATTTTCCAAAGCAGGACAAGAAGCAATGGATGGAAACTAATCAAGGAGAGAAGCAACCTGGAATTAAGGAGAAACTTCCTGACAGTGAGGACAATTAACCAGTGGAACAGTTTGCCTTTAGAAGTTGTAGAGCATCACTGGAGGTTTTTAAGAGACTGAAGAGCCACTTGCTTTGAATGGTATAGGGCAGTGATGGGTAATCTTTTTGCCATCGCTTGCCAGGAAGTGGGGGGCGAGGGAGATTCGTGACTCCTAGAAAGGCTCTGGAGGCTGGGGACAGCAAAAAAGTCACTTCCTGTCCAACCGGAAGTTGGGAAACAGGCCGTTTCGGGTCTCCTGAGGGGTGGGGAAGGCTGTTTTCGCCCTCCCCAGATGCATAGAGAGGATCTGGAGCCAGGTGAGAAAGAAAAACAGACCCTCTGGAGGCAGGAAACAGCCTGTTTCCCTACTTCTGGTGGGGCCAGAAGGCCCGAAAATCAGGGAGCTGGGCTGGCGTGCCAGGCGACATGGCTCCGCGTGCCATAGGTTCACCATCACGGGTATAAGGTTTCCTGCCTGAGCAGGAGGTTGGACTAGAAGACCTCCAAAGTCCCTTCCAACTCTGTTATTCTGTGAAGTATATAGTCTGCCCTTAACTCTCCTTTTGTGCATCTCACAGAATTCAAATTATCCTCTGTGCCCAATTTGCAGAGAAATTATTTGAGTGGAAACTTGGTTTCAAGTATAAATATGTGCTGAATCTCCTAGTCAACAACATAATCGTAAGCGGTTTCCTTTTCCCAGCAATTACTTCGATTAATAACTAATTCATTAGGAGATAGCTAAAAGCTACCAATTGCTAACAAAAACGAACAAGCCTCGCTCTGTCACTCACAATTTTAAACTATGGAAACATATGAAACTCTTAAGTATGTTCATATGGATTTGAGCCTTAAAATTTGGTAGAGATATCGTTCAAGGATCTTTGACAAAACTGGAAACTGAGCTCCATTAAAAATAGGAGGAGAGACTGTCGTTAACCCACTTCTTTATTTCCGTGCTGAGAAATTAAAGTTTAGTGCATTTAACCTTCATCTTAGAAAGGTTGTAATGATCTAAAAGGTAAGACCAGCTAAGCATCTACCTACAAAGCAGGAGAAAAACATCGTTTTATAAAGGTTAAAATTTTTAGTGCAGAGCGAATTAAGACATAGAGAAATAAGTTTGGGAAACGCGTTTAGTATCAAGCAATTTCACCTGAAATCAGATATATGTATATATGCTACTAGAAAGGAAGTTTCCTTAACTTGCACAAAAAATGAGGTAAAATCATTTACTGCCCAACAATGAGAATATAAATTGTTACGCTGCTTCTCAGTGGTTTAGAATCTTGAAATACGACAAAGGAGGGGCCTGAATTGCAGAATTTATTAGAAAAACCTGAACATGAATCGTTTTTACGTTTAATACTTGAAAGTTAGGAGATGAAATTTACTTTAGAAGAGGACATTTATTCAGCCAAAAATAGAAAAAGCTACCAATCAAATAGAGTAATCAAGAACGGGACTCCTAAATTCCTTTATGCTTCTCTACTGGGACATGCAGCACTAACCATAAACAAAATACTATTCAAGGGAAATGTAAACTATGTGCTTGCAATAATATCAGAGCGATAAAATATTGCAGGCAAGGATGCTCGCAACGTATCTAATGTGCATTTTTAGTAGCCAAAATGTATAACAAATATAGGATTTCACATTTGTCATTATACTTACTTTTTAAAAAAAATTATTTAAAAAACAGAATTTCATTTTTAATGTATGCCAGTGCCCTCACAGTAAAAAACGACAATAAAGATGATCTTATCTTATTAAAATAGTCTATTAAAATAGTTTTAAATAAGTGCCTGGATCTTTACAAAATTAAAGCGAATGTCAGATCCTTTTTTTATACCCTCATAAGAATTAGCAAAGCATGTAAAATTGCTAATTAAATTGCCACTCAAACTAAAAAAAAAAAAAGCTTATTCAAATGAGAAATTTTACATGAAAGAAATGCAACTGAGATGTAAGGAAACCAATATTTTCAACCATATATATATAGTAACTTTCTGTTGTTATTATTATTATTCTCCCCGTTGCAATTTAATAAACACCAACTTTGCAACAAATTATGGTAAGTGTTTCTAGAATACAGAGCAAAAGCAACTTAATGCCTGGTCTGTATGTAGTTGCTACAAGGTACAGTGCATAAAACACTGGACACAGTGTTTTGCTCTGCAATTTGGCTGCAAGAAAATATTAACCTCTATAAAAACTCTTTTCAAGTACAACGTAATAGCAGAGGTTAAAAACAGTTATTATTGTAGAGTCACTCTGAGGAGCAAAAGTCTTAAGTGGCTTACCATATTCTGACTTACAACTGACCACACGCAGGAGTCAGCAACCTGTGGCTCTGGAGCCGCATGTGGCTCTTTCATCCCTCTGCTGCGGCTCCCTGTCGCCGCCACAATTTTGAGAGGAGCTTCCGGTTATGGGGAGGAAAAGCACGGCGCACCAGGAAGGGACTCTATGGCAGGGATCAGCAACCTGGACTCTGGAGCCGCATGTGGCTCTTTCACCCCTCTGCTACGGCTCCCTGTCACTCAAAATATGTGTCAAAACCGCCAATGTGACACCCACCGGCACGCGATTTATTAGCTTTTCAACCCACAGTAGGCCAACCATGGATAAATCCAAGAAAAGAAAAGTTTCAGAAGAAAACAGAACGTTTAATTCAACTACATATGCTAGTTTTGTGGCCGCTCAAGAAATAATCAGGCACGGGAAGGGTTTTGTGACACCATATCGCAAATGCATGCATAGAAGATTCACCTTACTGACTGAAATAATCTCTGTCCCCAAGCCTCAAATGATAACAATTGGGCATAACAGCCCATAACAGTATATTTCCGTAGAGATAGAAGGATAGAAATTGGCCTCTGAGAAATTCTGTGATAATCCCGTAAAAATGTCATGAATGGTAAAGGATTATAAAAGGAAATGGACTTTAAAGATGATCTAGTCTGGGGGTGTCAAACTGGCAGCCCTTGGGCTGGATGCGTGACGCCAAGGCCACGCCCACCTCAGCTCCGCAAAGGCAAAAATGTTGCAATATATCATGTGACATCAATGTGACGAGGTGAGTTTGACACACCCGTGATCTAGTCCATTCCATGACTATCCAATTTCTGCTCAAATACTTCCAGAGCAGAAGACTACTCCGGAAGTCCTAAAGATGTCCTACTATTAGGAAATTTTTCATGACATCCAATCAAAATGAACAATCTGGTAATTTATGCTTATTTGCTCCTTGCTCTATATTCTAATATAGAACAAAGTCCTAATTATCTTCTACATGGTAATCTTCCAGATAATGAACATAACAATCATCTCTCTATTTCTTTCCAAGTAAATTATTCAATCAGTTCTGGGTCCTTTTAGTGGTAGCATTGTCTTTAGCCCAGGTTTTATTTATTGTATTAGACTTTTTAAAATCCCACTTTTATTACTTTCTAAGTAACTCAAGGTGGTGAACATACATACTACTCCTTCGTCCTCCTAGTTTTCATTTTCTTTGTCTACGATCTCATGGGATACGATCACTTGCATTGAACTACACACTGTATTATGCTCAATTTCAAGTCCTTGAATGGAGTCTTGGCTTTTGAAAAAAGATTTTAATAAAGAGTCAGATCATTAAAGAAGCTGTCTAAAAGAAGCTTCAGACTAGAATTCTTTGATAAAGGTGCCATCTGCTGTATAGTCTGAAACACAGTAAAATTTAAGTTGTTCTACACAGTATTGTGACAAAGAAATAATAGCTACAGTTGTACAACACTGTTAGGATATGGTTTGAGCCTAACAAGTTGTCCAGGCAATATATGTGTTCTGCTGGTTGGTAACACAACAAAAATAACCTTAACAAACACTTTATAATGTTTTGACTACATTTGGAATATTGCATCCGGTTTGGTCACCACGATATAAAAAAGATGTGAGACTCTAGAAAAGAGTGCAGAAAAGAGCAACAAAGAATATTAGAGAACTAGAGGCTAAAACATATGAAGAATGGTTGCAGGAACTGGGTATGTCTAGTTTAATGAAAAGAAGGACTAGGGGAGACATGATAGCAGTGTCCCATTATCTCAGGGGCTGCCCCAAAGAAGAGGGGGTCAAGCTATTCTCCAAAGCACCTGAAGGCAGGAGAAGAAGCAATGGAGGGAAACTAATCAAGGAGAGAAGCAACTTAGAACTGAGAAGAAATTTCCTGACAGTTAGAACAATTAATCAGTGGAACGGCTGGCCTTCACTGGAGGCTTTTTTTAGAAGGGACTGGACAACCATTTGTCTAGAGTGGTTTAGGGCAGGAGTGTCAAACTCAATTTCATTGAGGACCACATCAGGATTGTGTTTGACCTGTGTGTGTGTGTGTGTGTGTGTGTGTGTGTGTGTGTGTGTGTGTGGCCAGGGTAGGCATGGCCAGCTCGACGTCACTCCTGTCAGGGGCACCTGTGGTGGTCAGGAGCCTGTTTTCTCTGCCAGCGAAAACAGGTTCCTGAGCTCCATTTTCGGCTGTGACAGCCTCCTGCAATCTTCTGCCAGCAAAAATGGAGCTCGGGAAGGCCATGTACGGCCCTCTTGAGCTCCGTTTTCGCTGGCAGAGGCACCGCGGGCTGGTCCTTTGCTGTTTCCAGGGTGGGCCTGCGGACCAGATCTAAGGAACCCGCGAGCTAGATCCGGCCCCCGGGCCTTGAGTTTAACACCTCTGGTTTAGGGTCTCCTGCTTGAGCAGGTGATTGGAGTAGAAGGCCTCCAAGGTCCCTTCCAACTTTGATATTCTGTTATTCTGCCTGGACTCCCAACACAACGAAGACCGTTATGATTTAGCTTTGAAAGTTTCAGAGCTGTGTCCACCTAATGAGCATCAGGCTTTTATATTTCCCTATTGTCCAAATAAAATACATG
Source organism: Pantherophis guttatus (assembly GCF_059756535.1). NCBI lineage: Eukaryota > Metazoa > Chordata > Lepidosauria > Squamata > Colubridae > Pantherophis > Pantherophis guttatus. Next base: position 85,914,353 of record NC_142069.1, read on the forward strand.
GGTTCTTCAATCAAATCAGAAGATCCCAGGAAGAAGGCAATAAAAAAACAAAAATAAATTACAAACTGGTGATTTCTAGCTGAGCATTATATGTTGATCATCGAACAAAGAAACTGAAAGAAGATTATCTTCTTCAGCTTAAAGATATCCAAACCGGTTTCTAATAAATCTCACATGTCACTTTAAATTATTCTTTAGCTCTGATAATATGAGAACTGTGGTCTTAGCTTTTTATTTATTTTTTTAACCCCAAAGTCAAACCCTGTTTCTCCAACAGACCTAAAATAATTACCGACTTGGAAACAGCCCATTGCTATTCCTTGTAATTCCAACCCTTGTTAACATAATTCCACTTTTTCAGACTCTAGGTTGATGCTCAGACCAGGCGGATCGGCAAAAGTTCAAATAAAAGGCACATTGACAAAAAAGTTGATTATGTGAGAAAGCTGAATGAGCGAACGAATTTGAAAAGGGCAGAACAAATGTATTTATCCTCAAAAGTGGTTTTATATAAATAAAAGCAAAGTAAAGCCACACTACTGTACAGAAAATTGTAGCTGTAGTGTGTATTCATATATTCATTGTTCAAGTAAGCAGGTCCAATATTCAATCCCATGAGCAGTATTAGTTTTTATTCCCCTCTATTTGCTACCATTTTCATTTGCTTTTTTATGAAGTTGCTGTAAGCCTGTTTTTATTCATGAGGGTACAGTGCCATCTAGTGCACATTCACATGATAAAAATCAAATCATTACAGAATAAGTGACACGTAGGTTTAGGAGGCAAAAAAGTAACGTGCACTTGTTAAATGAAAAATCACGAGTCCCTTGAGCGAATCATCACGTGAATCTGGCTTCCCCATCTGACTTGACTTGTGTTCTGACCTAAAGGTAAAAAGTAAAGGTTCTCCTTGCACACATGTGCTAGTCGTTCCCGACTCTAGGGGGCGCTGCTCATCTCCGTTTCAAAGCCGAAGAGCCAGCGCTGTCCGAAGACGTCTCCATGGTCATGTGGCCGGCATGACTCAACGCCAAAGGCGCACGGAACTCTGTTACCTTCCCACCAAAAGTGGTCCCTATTTTTCTACTTACATTTTTTACGTGCTTTCGAACTGCTAGGTTGGCAGAAGCTGGGACAAGGAACGGGAGCTCACCCCATTACGCAGCACTAGGGATTCGAACCGCTGAACGGCCGACCTTTCAATCGACAAGCTCAGTTTCTTAGCCACTGAGCCACCGCGTCCCATATGTTCTGATCTAGGCTTCTCCAAACCACAAAGCAGACTCCTTGTCCCAACAAAACCCCTTGTTATTAAGTTACGGTGAATTCCTCTCATTCACATCCAACGAAGTCTTTCAAGGGTGAATTTAAAGTCACAGACCACATCTGGCTTGGAGAGCTGCCAGGCTGATATCTTCAAAACGCAACACTGTACTTGGCAACGAGTCTTTAAGAGTCACGAACCAATTAAGCGAACTAATTGTCTCTTGCAAACTCCACTCCCCTTTCACTCCTCTTTCTTCCCTCTGGGAGGGGCCACTCACCGTCCACTGGGCCTTTACTCCCGAGTCGACCCTTGTTCCTTAACTGTTCCCTTCTCCTGGGCATGCGCATGCGCACATCGGGAACAGGCTCCAGCTGTTCTTCAGCCCCACTTATCTCCAACTCCAAAGGTAGCTGATAACTGTCGGACGGCCCTGGCCCCATCTCTGCCTCCGATGCAGAGCCCTCATCAGAGCCTTCCCCAGACTCCAGGACTGGCCCATGTTCCTCCCCAACCTCCTCAGTGTCCAAGTCTGCCACCAGCTCCGCTGGCAGGCCACAACAACTTGTCAGAAGGTCACAAAAGAGGATCACATGACCTCCCGGGACACTGAAACCGTCATAAATACGAACCACTTGCCAAGCATCCAAATGTTGATTATGGGGATGCTACAATGGTTGTGTAAAAAACAGTCATACATCAGTTTTTTCAGTGAAGTTGCAACTCTGAATGGTCACTAAATAAACTGTTGTTAAGTCGAGGAATACCTGTCATTGTAACACCAGCAGTAATCCGTTTGTGATTATTTCGTAAAATAAGAAAGAGAGGTCTGAAATTTGTGTCAAGCTTGAAACACACGACAACCGTTTCACTCACCTGGGAAAATATATTTGCAGTTGGAGGAATTCGGCTGTCGACGATGCTGTAGAGGATGGCTAGCAATCTGTCCAATGGGAAGGGCTTTGGTCCCAGAAGATGGTTGCTGGTCTGTTGTGGGTTTTTTTCAGAACAAAAAAAGAATTGTTAACATGCTTGGAATCTCGCAGAATGAATCTTGTTTAACTTTACGACTCCAGTTGCCAAAACCCAAATGTGCAGGTAGTCCTCAATTTATGACTGTCCTCAACTGAGCGCGAAATTGATGTAGCTAAGTGAGAAATTTGTTTGGTAAGAAGATATCTGTAACTACTGGACTGATTTAACTGGCAAAGACTTGGAATTTGTTTAAAGTCTATGAGACTGTTTTTTCTACTATAAAGTAAGCTTTTGATAAACCTGGAGAGAAGTGAAAGGAACTGAAAGAGTGTACACTTTTTACTCTAAGATACATAATACATATTCAAGAATTGACTATATCTTAGTTTCTAAAGACTTGTTGAATAATGTGGATAAGACAGATGTGGGAATTTTTAAGGATTCTGATCATGCAGAAGTTACGATGGAAATAGATTTTAATTTTGAGAAAAAAGGAAGTTGTTGGAGATACGATGAAAAACTGTATAAAAATGAGGAGGATAAAAAATGGATATTTAAAAAATGGGAAGAATGTTGGAGATTGAATGATAATGGAGAGGTTAAATTTTAAAGTAAGCTTTTGATAAACCAGTTTGCACATCTCTTATTCATTGCTCCCAGCAACGTTTCCTTGTGCATTTACTTTGCTGGTTGGTAACACAACAACAATATCCTTAACAGTGAGAAATTTGTCAAGTGCCCCATTTTACGGCTTTTTGTTGCCACATTTAAGGCAATCACTGTGGTTGTTAAATTAGTAACATGGTTGTTAAGCAAATCTGATTTGCCCGTGGACTTTGCTTGTCAGAAGGTCGCAAAAGCAGGTCACGTGACTCTGCAACCATCATAAATGAGCCAGTTGCCAAGCGTCTGAATTTTGATCACGTGACTGTGGGGATGCTGCAACCGTGTTAAGTGTGAAAAACGGTCGTAAGTCGCTTTTTTCAGTGCCGTTGTAACTTTGAACGGTCACTAAACGAACTGTTGTAAGTCAAGGACTGCCTGTACCTTAAACAATTCAGCATATATATGAAACAAAATGCTTTACATGGATCAGAAACACAAAGCTAAATAAATACCTTTTCATGTTTCTTCTGAAAGTTTACCTTCCTGATTTTTCCATGATGCTGCAAGTGAAAAGAAGAAATTCATTATTAGGCAGACAGTTTGCAGAAGTGGCATCAAACTGGAAGATGGTGGAGAATCAGGGTATTTCTGCATGCATATTTTAACTATAATTCATTTTATTTTTACTTCAATAACTATTTAGGTAACAATAACAAAGCAATAGAGCTTCCAGCCTACTATCAACCTACAGCCATTCCGGTCAACAACCTTTCCAAGTTAGGGACGGCGCTGAACTAATGGTGGTTAGGATCAGTCCTCAGAGTTCTGGCTGCCCCATGATTGTGATCTGGGTTGCTTAGCAACTTGACTACATTTGTGACCTGCAATCGCATGACTGCCATTTGAGTCAATGGGCAAACCAGCAGATTAGGTCAAAAGTTATTGTGAGGTAAGTCTCCTCCCATCCAATTTATTTTTAAGCCGTTCAATCCTAATGACTTATCTGGCCTTCACTTATATTTATTTCATCGATACTAAAACCTAGTCCCTTGCTCTTACATCCTCAGTTAGTTTGAACTTCTCTGGGCTTTTGGGTGGCAGATTCCATCCTCTTCTCTATCCAGAATGTGGACAGAGAGGACTGTTGGTTTGAAAGAGGGGTCAAGGAGACCCTCTACGTCAAAATTGAACAGGGGAAGAATATGACACCACCTATTTCCTGTTTACAACACAATCCTTTCAGCAATGGCAAGGGGATTCCACAACCATTTGCACTCTGACACAGGTGATCCTTTGGGCACAGATAAACTTCCAAGGGGCCTGAAGAGCTCCCAAGGAGAGAGAGCTAAGTCCAGGTGACCGCAAAGAAATAGGATGCTTCCTATGAGAATTAATCCTTCTATAGCCCCCACCATCCTGCCAGAAGTGATGAAGCTTCTTGGATGAGAAGGGAAATTGCCGTCTTCTTCTTCTCCTCCTCCTCCTGCATCTCCTCCCCCTCTTCCTCCTCCTCTTCTTCCCCTTTCTCTTCCTTTTTCTTCCTCTCCTTCTCCTCCTCCCTCTCCTTCCCCTTTCTCTTCCTCTTCCCTTTTCCTCTCCTTCTCCTTCTCCTCCTGCACTTCCTCCCTCCTCCTTTTCTTTTTCTCCTCCTCCTTTCTCGTCCTCTCCTCATCTTCTTTCTCCTCCTCTTCCTCCCCCTCTTCTTCTTCTTCCCCTTTCTCTTCCTCTTCCCTTTTCTTCCTCTCCTTCTTCTCCTCCCTTTTCTTCTTCTTCCCCTTTCTCTTCCTCTCCTTCTCCTCCTGCACCTCCTCCTCCCTCTTCTTTTTCTCTTCTTCTCCTTTCTCTTCCTCTCCTTCTCCTCCTGCACCTCCTCCTCCCTCCTTTTTTTTCTCCTCTTCCTCTTCTTCCCCTTTCTCTTCCTCTCCTTCTCCTCCTGCACCTCCTCCCTCCTTCTTTTTCTCTTCTCCTTTCTCTTCCTCTCCTTCTCCTCCTCTCTCCTCCTTTTTCTCCTCTTCCTCCCCTTTCTATTCCTCTCCTTCTCCTCCTGCACCTCCTCCTCCCTCCTCTTCTTTTTCTCCTCTTCTTCTCCTTTCTCTTCCTCTCCTTCTCCTCCTGCACCTCCTCCTCCCTCCTCCTCCTTTTTTTTCTCCTCTTCCTCCTCTTCTTCTTCCCCTTTCTCTTCCTCTCCTTCTCCTCCTGCACCTCCTCCTCCCTCCTCTTCTTCTCTTCTTCTCCTTTCTCTTCCTCTCCTTCTCCTCCTGCACCTCCTCCCTCCTTTTTTTTCTCCTCTTCCTCCTCTTCTTCCCCTTTCTCTTCCTCTCCTTCTCCTCCTGCACCTCCTCCCTCCTTCTTTTTCTCCTCTTCTTCTCCTTTCTCTTCCTCTCCTTCTCCTCCTGCACCTCCTCCTCCCTCCTCCTCCTTTTCTTTTTCTCCTCTTCCTCTTCTTCCCCTTTCTCTTCCTCTCCTTCTCCTCCTGCACCTCCTCCTCCCTCCTCTTTTTCTCCTCTTCTTCTCCTTTCTCTTCCTCTCCTTCTCCTCCTGCACCTCCTCCTCCCTCCTCCTCCTTTTCTTTTTCTCCTCTTCCTCCTTCTTCCCCTTTCTCTTCCTCTCCTTCTCCTCCTGCACCTCCTCCTCCCTCTTCTTTTTCTCCTCTTCTTCTCCTTTCTCTTCCTCTCCTTCTCCTCCTGCACCTCCTCCTCCCTCCGCCTCCTTTTCTTTTTCTCCTCTTCCTCCTCCTCTTCTTCCCCTTTCTCTTCCTCTCCTTCTCCTCCTGCACCTCCGCCTCCCTCCTCCCTCCTCCTTCTTTTCTTTTTCTCCTCGTCCTCTTCTTCAAAAAAGAGTTCAGTTGGCTTTCGACAAAGCACCTTCGAGATCACTATGACCTGGATGACTGAGAATCTCCACAGACCGCTGGAGTGGAGAAATTTAAAGAGATATTTCAAGTGTCAGAGTGCCCTAAACCATTCAGGCAGGGCATTTTTGACTCGTTGGAATTTTGGCAATTTTGACTCGTTAATGTAAAAAGGAAAGGGCGGAAATAATTGCAAGGATTTAAATAGCAAAAAGCTTGCAATAAGTCTGAAATGCGAGAGCTAGGAACGGACTACAAGACAGCTACGTTTGGAATATCACTTTCTTTAAAGCACTTCCAGACTGCAGTCATTAAGCAAAACACCCGCAGTCATGACTGTAGCTTCCAACCCATTGATTTTGCTCGTTGGAAACTGGCTAGGAAGGTGGTGACACGTGGGGATCACAAGACCAGGGTGCCTCAACCAGGATAAATTTGCAACAGTTGCCGAGAAACCAAATTGAAATCACCTGACTGCAGAGAAGCTGCAATGGTTATAAGTGCGAAGGCCAGTCATACATCCCTTCTTTCAGCACCGTTGACAAATGGCCATTAAGTGAGGACTACTTGTAAGTTTGTAGCTTTGGCAAAGAAGATCAGAAATGGCTTCTTTATCTTTTTTTTTTTTTCTTTCTTGTCCTAACTGCATTGCTTTTTGCATTTTCCCCGTTTTCCTTTAATTTTTCCTTTAGATGAGGGGCGTCAAACTCAAGGATCAGGGGTTGGATCTGGCCTGCGAGGTGCTTAGATCTGGCCCACAGTGCCTCTGCCAGCAAAAACGGAGCTCAGAGGAGCCACGTGCGGCCCTCTTATTTATTAATAATAATAATAATAATAATTTTATTTCTATACCGCCCTTCTCCCGAAGGACTCAGGGCGGTGTACAGCCTATTTAAAAACACAAGACAAAACAGCAGTTAAAAATTAAAATGATTAAATAGATTTGGCTCAATTTAAAACCCCAGAAATTTAAAATACCCCAATTTAAAATTATTATGTTGACAGGCCAGCCTGGCGGAACAACAGGGTCTTCAGTGCGCAGCGAAACACCCGGAGGTCGGAGATCTTATGTATTTCCGGGGGCAGTTCATTCCACAGGGCTAGGGCTCCCACAGAAAAGGCCCTCCCCCTGGGTGTCGCCAGCTGACATTTATTGTTTATTTATTTATCGGTTCGATTTATATGCCGCCCTTTTCCAGAGACTCAGGGCGGCTTACAATGCGTTAAGTAATAGCCTTCATACTTTTGTATATACTTGCTTAGTAGGGCTTTTGCCCTCCCCCCCAAGCGGTGTTCTATTTTATACAAAGTCAGCTTATTGCCCCCACAAACCGGGTCCTCATTTTACCTACCTCGGAAGGATGGAAGGCCGAGTCAACCTTGAGCCTGGTGAGATTCGAACTCGCAGTAATTGCAGGCAGCTGGTGTTACTTAACAGTGCTTTAGTCTGCTGCGCTACCAAGGCTCTTAGGCCCCGTTTTCAGCCGTGACGGCCTCCTGCAGCCCTCTGCCAGCAAAAACAGAGCTCCATTTTCACTGGCAGAGGGCTGCAGGATGCCGACACGGCCAAAAACAGAGCTCAGGAGCCTGTTTTCGTTGGCAGAGCACTCGGGCCACGACAGGCGCCCCCAACATGAGTGATGTCAAGCTGGACACGCCCACCCCGGCCAGGCCCACCCCAACCCCCCTGAGGTCAAACACAACCCTGATGTGGCCCTCAATGAAATCGAGTTTGACACCCCTGCTTTAGATACGTTCATGTTTATCCGTGTAAAAAATCTTCCATAAAAGCTATTTAAATTTTTTATTTTTAATTTGAATCTGCGACATCTTAATGACAAAAAATAACAAACCTAAATTACCTTAACGAAGAATCTTTTATCTGTCCTGGCAGGATTGTAAGAGGCTAGATAAGCTGCTATTAGAAGAAACTTGGAATAATAAGGCAGTTCTACATGAGCATGAGCTGAAAGTCCTAAGGGGGGAAAAAAAAAACCGGTAAAACAAAGAAATATTGAATCTGACAATTTAAAAGCTCATGTTTAAAAAAAAAAATCAACTTAAAGGTTCTTGCCCACCGTTTTAAGATTTTTTAAAAATTTGTTTTTTGGAGGGGCAGGGTTTTTTTTTTTTTTGAAGCTGCTGGTATATTTATAAATGCTTTCTGATTTGTTCTACATTCTTAAGGCCAAACTATTGTTGCTACACGTACCTTTTATTTGTCCAGGTTCTCCATTATCTTGCTGTAATCGTTCCCACTGGGAGCTAAAAAGACAAGGTAGCCGTTTAAAAGCCCTGTGTTTGTTGTGGCTAAAAAACAAAAGGTTTTTTTTTTTAAACCTCCTTTTTAAGAGAATACATTTGGGATTCTTTGGGATTAAAGGAGTAAAGCAGTTAAGTTGTTTAGCAGTGCATCTACAGCAAGAACAATACAAGATTATTTCACTGGATAGGCAGCTTGACAACTAGAGACAAAACCAGGTGTTCTTTGAAACATTTTGTAAGAATGTTCCTTCATGAAGGCTGAGATGCTATTGTCCTAGGTATAATACAGGAAATTTCATCCAAACATACAGCTGCCTTCCCACTATCTCAAAATATACATGCTCAGCAGGGAATCAGAAACAGTTTTTGCTAAGTAATTGTGCAAATTATATAAATACTAGACATGAAACAATAAGCTTTCCCTTCTTTCGAAGAAAAAAAAAAAAACAAGACCAAATGAAATTCATCAGCCATTCTTGGTCTATTTCAGCAACTAAATTGAGATCAATGTTTATTATTTAACATTACATGTGATACTTCCTTACTGTATACTTTCATCATACGGTAAATGCATTTATATCAGATGTTAATTAAAGGTTGAAACGTGTTACTGATTATAAAAGGAAGAATGAGATAAAGTATATTTGCTACCATTTCCAACATTAAGAAAACTCAACATTAAGAAAACTAAGATCATGGCATCCGGCCCTCTCAATTCCTGGTGAATAGATGGGAAAGAAATGGAGATAGTGAGAGATTTTATTTTCCTGGGCTCCAAGATCACCGCAGATGGGGACTGCAGCAAAGAAATTAAAGCCTTGGTAGTACAGTGGTTTAATGCACCCTGTTATTAACACAGCTGCCTGCAATTTCTGCAGGTTCGAATCTTACCAGGCTCAAGGTTGACTCAGCCTTCCATCCTTTCTAAGGTAGGTTAAATGAGGACCCAGTTTGTGGGGGCAATAAGCTGACTTGTATAAATATACAAAAGTATGAAGGCTATTGCTTAATGCATTGTAAGCCGCCCTGAGTCTCCGGAGAAGGGCGGCATATAAATCAATTTTTTTTTAAAAAAAAACGCTTGCTCCTAGGGAGAAAAGCTATGGCAAAGTTAGACAGCATACTAAAAAGCAGAGACATCACCTTGCCAACAAAAGTGCATATAGTCAAGGCTACGGTTTTCCCAGTTGCAATGGATGGCTGTGAAAGTTGGACCATAAGGAAGGCTGAGGGCCAAAGAATGGAGGCCTTTGAACTCTGGTGCTGGAGAAGACTCCTGCGAGTCCCTTGGACTGCAAGGCGATCCAACCGGTCAGTCCTAGAGGAGATCAACCCTGACTGCTCTTTAGAAGGCCAGATCCTGGAGATGAAACTCAAATACTTTGGTCACCTAATGAGAAGGAAGGACTCCCTGGAGAAGAGCCTAATGCTGGGAACGATTGAAGGCAAAAGAAGACGACAGAGAATGAGGTGGCTGGATGGAGTCACTGAATCAGTCGGCGTGAGCTTAAATGGACTCCAGAGGATGGTAGAGGACAGGAAGGCCTGGAGGAACGTTGTCCATGGGGTCACAATGGGTCGGACACGACTTCGCAACTAACAACAACAACCCATTTTCCTGTGGAAAACCAAAAACTTAAAGAAAAGTAACGCCAAAGGTGCTTTTCCAAAAGGCAACTAGACTTTCTTGGGTTTTTTTCTTTGAAAACGTTTCACTTCTCATCCAAGAAGCTTCTTCAGCTCTAACTTCAGTGGATTCGTCAATGATCTTCTTGGATGAGAAGTAAAATGTTTTCAAAGGTGCTTTTTTTTTCAGGAGGCAACTGGACTTCTTTATTTTTCTTTTCGCTTCTCATCCAAGAAGCTTCTTCAGCTCTGACAGGATAGTGGGGGAATTTTCCTTTTTCAAAGGGAAAAAAAACGAAGGAAGTCCAGTCGTCTTTTGGAAAAAGCACCTGGGGGACAACCATGACCTGGATGATTGTGAAGCGTTATCATAAGATTTAAGGAAAGTACTTATGAATTATTCTTTTTTGTTAGAAGTGTATACTATCAAGTGCAATGATAATTATGTCAAAGTGAAGTGTTTTTTTTTTTAACTCAGTGAAGTTTCAATGGCAGGGTATGTTCTGTCCCCGTCTCACACACGCACACAAACAGATAGCCAGGGGTTAAATAAAACTGGCAGACAACAAATTCTTTCGATAAGAGGATTGGCAGCAACCCAGTAGCTGCTTGCCAAGAACTTTACTCATAGAGGGAGGGGGTGTTCCTCCGGCAGATAAACCCAAACAAGATACACACAGTTCAAGAATTGTCAAGTCCAGTCCGTATTAAATCCAAGGCAGATAACGTTGTTTCAAAGATACAATGTGACTCGCTAATAGTTTAGTTTCGTCCGTCACAGAGTCTGAATGGCCACCTCACCCCCTTTTATCCCGTGTGGGGTGTGGTCCAGTGACTCAGCTTAATCTCTGGCACGCCTCCTTTTCTGCTGCGTGCGCTTGTCTCTCCGACGCTGGCGTGGATCCAGCCAAGACTTATCTCCGTCACTGTCCGACTGCGAGGAGATACCTGGCTCCTGGCCAATCTCTTCTCCTTCGGGAGACACCTGAGGCATTGCCAGAGAGGAGGGTCCTGGAGAGGGAGGCCTGGCCAACTCCTCTCCTTCATGTTCGGAGCCTTCTCCCTCGGATAACACAGGCTCAGGTAACGGAGCCACAACAGGGTAATGGTCTATACCAGTGTGCATCAGAGGTGGTGCATCCCATTGCCTTGCAAGTCCAATGGGATGTGCATGCACAAACAACATGGCGGCAACGGCAACAGCTTTTCCCATGACCTTCGGTACGTTTCAGTGGCCTACGGCCAACCGCCGCAGTCACAAAGCGGCTCTCAAAGAGGCGGTGCCTGGGAGGCTTCTTTGCCAGCCGCTTTCCAGCAGCAGCGGCTGGCTGGGGGCCGCCGAAAACTCCGGTCAGCTTGCCTTCCAGACTCTGGACCAGCCACCATGAAAGGTAAGCAGCCCGAACAAAGAGGCGGTGGTGGGGGAGAAAGTGGGGCTTGGGCTGGGGCCACTAAAGGAGGGGAAACAGGGGCGACTGGCGAAGGGAGAGCAGGGGGAGATAGATGGAAATTCCCAAAATTTTTCTATCTTTTCCTATGGGCGTGGCTAGGTGGGGGGTATCATGTGACTGAGTGGGTGTGGGTGACATCAAGTTGGCCACGCCCACTCAGTCACATGTCCTCCCCTAGCCACGCCCGCCCGAACCAGTAGCGAAAATTTGTGAAACCCATTACTGGTTTGCATGTCGGCTAAGGAATTCTGGGAGTCAAAATCCACACGTTAATGTCACCAAGGTTGAAAAACATTGGTCTATGCATATAATTACTGCATAACCGTCTTCAAATGGAAATTAGAAACATCATGCCTTACAGAGACACTCTTAGGCAAACTGGCAGGAGAGTTGTAACCTTTTGAAACAAACCACCCACAACCCCGTTTTTGCCTTCCCTTGTCTTTGAGAGGTCAAACCGGAGAGGTAGCATATCGTGTTTTAAAAAGGAAGCACCTCTCATTCCTCTTCAGCTATCAGGGCTGAATTTCTCCTCGGGGACCCTTTTTAATCTGACGTCGCTAAATTATGACCTTACGTTTTATATGTTTTTAATTGCATGGCAATGGCGATTTGTTTCCACGCTTGCAGTCACCAGAAAACAAGCTTCATTTAAAGGGAATATTGGCCTTTCATTTCTCTTACAATCATGCGGTCTTTTTTCTCTCTCTCTATAACAGGGGTGTCAAACTCAAGGCCCGGGGACCGGATCTAGTTGGTGGGGGTGCTTAGATCTGGCCCGCAGAGCCACCCTGGAAACAGTGAAGGACCGGCCCATGGTGCCTCTGCTAGTGAAAACGGAGCTCGGGAGGGCCCATGCAGCCCCCGGGTTTCATTTTTGGCTGCGATGGCCTCCTGCAACCCTCTGCCAGCGAAAACGGAGCTCGGGAGCAGCATGTGTAATTCTCCCGAACCGTTTTCGTTGACAGAGGGTTGCAGGAGGCCGTCGCAGCCAAAAACGGAGCTCGGGAGCCCATTTTCACTGGCAGAGCTCTTGGGCCACCACAGGTGCCCGACACGAGTGACGTTCAGGTGGCCATGCCCAAGCTGGCCACGCCCCCCCCCCAAGGTCAAACACAACCCTGATGCGGCCCTCAATGAAATCGAATTTGACACCTTTTCTCTAGAGGGTCTGAATAACACTGTAGGTATGGAACTGGAGGAGATTTTCAGTCTCTCTTTAGCATCGTATTACCTGTCAGACTTCGATGCTATCTCAAAATAAATGAATTTCCAAACTGCCAATCTTTAAGGAAATCTTCTCTTTATTCGAGCACAGCAACCGGATCATGACTCATGCGGACAAGACTGACCTTTTGCCCCCCAATCCCTCCCTTTCCGATCCTCAATTCTCTGCTTCTCATTGGCTATCTTCCAAGTCACTCTCCTGACTTCTTGTCTCGTCATTTCACAGGAATGTTCACCCCCCTCTTCATTTCCACGGAGACTGAGCTTCAAAGGGATTTAGCAGGCAAAAGTCCAGGGCTTATCTCCCTTTCTATGTCAGCGCTGAAACGCTGACATTACCTTTCATAAGAAAAGATATCGATAACGCACATCGGTACCAATGATACCGATGGTACCCCATAATGAGAAAATGGCACCTTCTCAATGAGTTGGTCTGTTCTCCAAAGCACCTGAGGGCAGGACAAGAAGCAATGGATGGAAATTTATAAAGGGGAAATCCAATCTAGAACTAAGGAGAAATTTCCTAACAGTGAGAACAATTAGCCAGTGGAACAGCTTGCCTCCAGAAGTTGTGGGTGCTCTAACACTAGAGGCTTTTAAGAAGAGATTGGAGAATCATTTGTCTGGAATGGTATATCGTCTCCTGAGTAGCGGGTTGGACTAGATGACCTCCAAGATCCCTCCCAATTGTTGTTCTGTATCTAATTCACCTGTACTTCCTCAGCATTTTGCCCTTATCTGCAACTGCTTTTAATAGCAAATGCATACAAGAACTCTTCCACACTTCATGTCTTCCATATCACTTGAATAACTGCATATTTTTCATTAGTAAAAAAAAAAAAAAAAAAAAAAAAAAAAAACTCTTACCCATTTTAAGCAGAGTTTAAACAGGGACGATCATAATGATTGGGGAAAAAAAACCTTTCATGTTTGATAGTTCAAAGTTGCTGTAAAAAAAATAATAAAGGGAAGGAAGAGAGAAGCCATTACCTTGATATTTCTCGAAGATAAACCGTTTGCATAGCTTTCTTCAAATGGGATTCAATATTTTTCCACAGTCGGCGTGTGTCGCGTTCATTCGCTGTAGCCACGGAAAGACAATTTAATCAGGGTGGATCCCTGAAGAGCATCCAGCTATATAACAATCATTGGCAACTTTATTCAAGCTCAGTGTATTAGCCACTGCGCCCCTCTATTTTTTTTATTAAAAAGTTTTATCAAATATTACAGCAATTTTTCTCCCCATCCCTCCTCCCCCCTCCCCCCTCTCCCTCCAACCCCCCTCCCCCCACCCCGGACTTCCCAGAGCAAATACAGGGTATAACATTTAACAAACATAAACTAAAATATGCTAATTTTCTGTAAACTCTTAATTCCCTCTTGCTCTTTAACTCCCCTTTCCACTAACAAAACATAATTCAAAAAGAAATAGCTGGTTTCATTCATAAGCTATTTGAAGCTTTTTAGTCCGATATTCGTTTTGAATATAGTCAATCCATCTTCTCCATTCCGATATATATCTTTCATTTGAATGGTCCTTCAAATACGCTGAAATGTTAGCCATCTCTGCTAAATTCACTACTTTTAATGTCCATTCTTCAATGGACCTCTATTCTGCGTCCCACTATTTTAATAGTACAGGGTCATAATTAAGATCTGGAACCTGAATGGTAGCAGCCTATTTCCCAGAGGCCTTCTACTTCCTACATGTTGGATAGGTAAAAAAATCATTTCAGTCTAGTTTGACTCTAGGTGACTACAGGGAGATTTCCATGGAGTTTTATTTCCAAAAATATGGAAATTGCATGCCACTACTTCATCCTGAGTTATTTCCCACATAGCTTAGTGCTCTGTAATTTCTTGTGTCGTTTTTGTCTCCTGTTGAACTAGCATATGTGTACTGATTTTTTTTTTCTTTCTTTTTATGACCCTACAATCCCTTTTATCAGGATAGGGGCAGGGCGACTGAATGGAGCTGAGCGTTTACTGGCCGGATGCCCTTCCTGATGCCTATGCGGAGTTCACAGCAGATATTTTCTCTTTGAGTCCTGATAGAGAAACATCTGCCGCTGCCAGGGATTGAACTCTCAACTTTCTGACTGGGAGGCGATCGTCTTCACCTCTAGGCCACTGCGCTGTTCAGAATATGAATATATGACAAGGCAAAATTCATTTGTATAAAAGCATTCATATGAAAGTAAAATACTCACCCTCTCCTTGGACCACAGGCTCACAATATTTAGAAAAATTAAGTGCAGCCTGTAAGATAAAGAGTGCAAGATTTATTTAGTATCATTTCGAATTTAAAGGCCCACTATGTATTCTAAATGGCCTGTGATTGATATGTATATATGTGTGTGTGTATGTGTGTGTGTGTGTGTGTGTGTGTGTGTGTGTGTGTGTGTATATATATGAGAGCCGGCATCAGAATTTCATTTTTTAAGGTGTGCCAGTGTGTTCACAGAAAAAAAGTGACAATAAAGGTTATCTTATCTTTATTATGAAGAACACCAAAGAGATACCTCACCAGATGTTGGAGCTCCTTCAAGTCCCTGCAGACTGGATAAAAGACTCCAAGAAGAATATTGATATATGCAGCATAAAAATCAAATGAATATTCTGGAGGATGATCATGGGACAGAATCTTCTGCAGATGTCCTATATGAATAAAACAACAACAACAACAAAAGCATGATTTTCCACTAAGGCTCATAAGAGTGACTTATTGCATTGTTTTCAGTGCTAAAATTCAGGAGACATCGCACAGAATAACATTTTTATGTAGGACTAAGAAACCTTTTCTAGTTCTCTAGCTAATCAAGTAATATCCTAAGCCGGGGTCAGCAACCCACGGCTCTGGAGCCGCATGTGGCTCTTTCATTCCTCTGCTGCAACCCCCTATCGCCAGTCGGCTCCACAATTGATAGGGCTTTCGGTTAGGACAGGTAGAGGAAAAAGGATGTCGCGCTAGGAGGAGGCTCTATGGTGGGGGAACCGGACTTCCAATCGGCAGAGAAAAAAGGACGCCGTACTAGGAGGAAACTCTATGGTGGGGGAACTCGACTTCCAGTTGGCTCCAGAATTGAATGAGGGGCTTCCGGTTAGGACCTTTGTGGCTCTTTGAGTGTTTAAGGTTGCCGACCCCTATCCTAAGCCAATGACAGGCAGTCCAAGTCTTCTTCATTAAAATCATCCTATCGTGTTTTCAATTTCCTTACAGATACAATTCTCTTTGAAGAAAACATTCACCAGTTTCTTCTTTCCTATCAGATACCCAGAATGACCAAAGCACTTTCCTAAGCCTTAAGCAATGAAATTACCTTTTTTTCAACTCAGGTAAACATTTTATTAATATGTCCCTTAGGGTCCTTGTTTATTCATAGGATTATTAACTGCCAGGCATGTTAACATTATTTGTTGATTATCTCACATTTGCATTTTACAGTACGTGTTTATGTTTTTCTCAGTACATCATTATAAGTCTAGGCCAGGGGTCCTCAAACTACGGCCCGTGGGCCAGATATGGCCCGTTGAAGCCATTAATCTAGCCCGCACGGGACCACGAGGCTGCCCCATCTACATTGCCCCCACCCACCTTCTGGAGGCCAAAAACGGGCCCGTTTTTTTTTTTTTAAATTTTTATTTATATGCCGCCCTTCTCTGGAGACTCAGGGCGGCTTACAATGTGCTAAGCAATAGCCTTCATCCTTTTGTATCTTTATACAAAGTCAGCTTATTGCCCCCACAACTGGGTCCTCAATTTACCTACCTTAGAAAGGATGGAAGGCTGAGTCAACCTTGAGCCTTGGCGAGATTCGAACCTGCAGTAATTGCAGGCAGCTGGTCTTAATAACAGGGTGCTTTAAACCACTGTACTACCAAGGCTCTTGGCCACCGCTTTTGGGTGGCAGAGTGGTTCTGGAGGCTGGGAAGGTCAAAAACAGGCCCGTTTTTGGGTTCTCCGGCCTCCAGAGAGAGGGAGAGGGAGAAAGGGGAGAGAGAGAGGGAGGGAGAGACACACACAGACACACACGTACCTCACACACACCCAAAAGCAGCACATCCCTTCACTAACCTGATTTCTACCTCCAGGAGCATCACAAATTAAAGTTTAATTTGTGCGTATTGTTTAATGGACTGCTAAATTGGCCATGCCCACCCAGTCACATGACCACCTAGCCACACCCACTCAGCCAGTCCGGCCCCCACCCCAACAGTCTGAGGGACCGTGTATTGGCCCCCTGTTTAAGCAGTTTGAGGACCCCTGGTTTAGGCTATAGGTCAGGGACTACATGCATATTGCATATTTGAGATGTTTAAAGTGAAATTAAATCGGCAAACTACAACGAGTTCACGGTGAAATAGCTTTAGAATCTTCAAACTAGCAACAAAACAGAGCTACTGTTTTTATTATTAGAAACACACACACACACACCCAATTATAATGGTATATTTAAGACATTGTCATTGGAGGCTAAAGAAAATTTAGTATTACATGCAAGAAGAAAGCTGAAGTCATCATGATCTCGATATCGGGGATATAGTGACTGAACCCTTGTCATGGGCGGATCATTCCCTCCTTCGCCTTGACCTTCGAACCGCTACACCCCGACCAGTACGCTCCCATAGAGAGGGGTTCCTCAGGGTGCCGTCGGCCAAACAATGGCGACTGGCGGCCCTCAGGGGGAGAGCCTTCTCTGTGGGGGCACCCGCCATCTGGAACGAGCTCCCCCCGGAGATATGGAGGATCCCGGACCTGCGCACTTTCCCCCGTGCCATCAAAACATTTCTTTTCCAGCAGGCCGGCCTGGCCTAACCTCTCTTTTAAACTTTTTTAAAATTTTTAAAATTTTAAAATTTTAAATTTGTCTTATGAATTGGGGTGTTTTAAATTTCGTTTTTCGGGCCAATTATTTAATTGTAATTTAATGGTTTTTTAACATTTGTATTATATGTATTTTATTTGGCTGTTCACCGCCCTGAGTCCTTCGGGAGTAGGGCGGTATACAAATTTAAATAATAATAATAATAATAATAATAATAATAATAATAATAATAATAATAATAATAATCAGGCCTTTCTATTAACCATCATTCAGTTCCTCAATAACTGAGAAAGGAATCACATCAGCTGAGGGGAGAACAATTTCAGTTCCCTTCTTTCTAAGCTGTGTCTGATGTGGTTACAAATTAAAAACAACTTTTAATATTAAAAACTAAGGCACGTCTTCCCCCGTCTCTCACAAATGCTTTTTTCCCTTTTGTGTTATGTGTTTTGTTACCTTAAGCTTCAACATCAGAAATTGACTTATTATATATCTTGCGAAGGCCCTGTAGACTTTTGGAATGAATGAAAATGCTTAAAAAATAATAATCTTCCCCTCTTTTCATTGACGAAGATTATCAAAATCTAAACAGGAAGAAACTTCCTTACTTTTTTTTTTTTAATCGTGAGAACTGTCCATAGGAAAGGACTCGTACTTTAAGAAATGAATATATAAAATAAATTATAGAAAACGATTCTACAGTCGTAAGAAATTAAGTCTGTGCTTAATTAATTATCTGAACGAAAGTCTGTTAATAAATGAAATATAGATCATACAAAAATGAACTCGGGCAAAACGTATGACTAATTCATAAAACCGCTCAGGGGGAAAAAGGAACATTAATATGGAAGAAATCAAAGGATATTAACGGAATTGAAGAATATTGAGTGAGACAAGTTGACAATTGCCATGGCTTTGGTGCTGACTAGTCATGCATACCCATATCTATCCAGACCCTGGGATAATTCAAACAAACAGACCATAAAGGTAGTCCTTGATTTACCACCACAATTGAGACCCAAATTTCTGTTGCTAAGTGAGACAGTTGTTAAGTGAACCTTGTCCCATTTTCAAAAGCTTTCTTGACACATTTGTTAAGTCAATCTGGCTTCCCTGTTGACTTTGCTTGTCAGAAGGTGGCTCTAAAAGAGGACTCGTCGTAACTCTGCTGGAGAAGCTTCTTGGATAAGAAGCGAAAGGTCTTCAAAGAAAACCAGTGTTGTGACCTAGGCTTCCCAAAAGCACGAAGCCGATTCCTCGTCCGGATAAAACCCCTTTTATTTAGTTTAAAGGGAATTCCTCTCCACCAAAGTCCCGGCCAACTGTCTTTCAAGAGATTCCGCAACTACAGACCTTTATCAGGCTTGGAGAGCTGCCAAGCCGATATCTTCCAAATGCCACTGTGGAGCAGACAATACTTGGCAAGAAGTCAGGAACAGATCTTCACTCTAAATTGTCTCCTGCAAACTCCCCCCCCCCTTTTGCTCCTCTTTATTCCCTCTGGGAGGGGCCATTCACCGTCCACCTGTGGCTTTACTCCTGAGTTGACCCTCCTTGTTCCTTAGCTGTTCCCTTCTCCTGGCAGCTCTGAGCACGGGCACACTGTGAACAGGCTTCAGCTGTTCTTCTGACCCACTGATGTCCGACTCCGAAGGCAGCTGACAACTGTCAGATGGCCCTGGCCCCCTCTCTGCCTCCGGTGCAGAGCACTCATCAGAGCTGTTCTGTCCCCCTGCCACGAGTGGCCTTGCAGAGGCTCAAATAGCCCGGCTGTCAACTTGCGAAGCTTTCAAGTTGCCATGAGCAGGAGGGAGGGAGAACTGAAGTGAATTCCATACATTCTTTCTGACCGCAATCAGAAGGAGGGTGTTAGGTTTCACAGCCAGCCAAAGTGGTTAATTGGAGAATGTGATTTATGACATGGCCAGAGAGGAGGGGAGAGACAGGGACATAGGGGAACGTAAATCTACGTAGGATCAGTCCTAACTGCATCCGAGTATTGCCGGAATGTTGCTCCTAATAAATGAATATATTTCCTTTGAAGTTTGGATCATGGCTCATGAATTGATTAGGGCATCTTTCGGAAAGTTGACACCGCCAGTAACAAACGCAGACTAGATAGACTGAAGCTGGCCCTTTAATAAATAGTTCTCTTCCAAAGCGTTTATCAGTCCAATAGTTACCGGGCAATGTTCCAAAGGTCTTGGCAGACGGCCAGCAGGCTACTGCAGGAATGCAGACTCTTGTCAAAAAATTCCAGACTAACAGTTGTAAATCCACTACATCCAAAACGTCAACTAATTGTTCACCACGCCTTTCCAGCCCAGTCACACCCCTTTTATACTTTGTAGGGTGTGGCCCTACATCTCCTGACCACACCTCTTGGGACGTGGCAATAGCTGTTCTCTACGATGTCTCCTACGTCTCTCTCTTGCATCCAATAAGGGCTCCCCCTCCTCGTTACCGGCCTCTGTTTCCTCCTCAATTTGACTGGGGTCCAGAGGCACGTCATCAACTGTCAGTTCTTGCTGACTCACCAATGAAGGCGGCCCCTCCGGCACATAGCTCGTGACAGCTTCCTCCTTCTCCATATCATCCTCCGACTCAGCATGTGAAGATAAATCAGCCTCCGGGGCCGGGGTCACAACAAGAGCCTTCCGCAGACTCCAGGACTGGCCCTCCCCAATCTCCTCATTGTCTGAGTCTGGCCCCAGCTCCGCTGGCGGGCCATAAAAACCAGAAAGTGCAGTTGCCTCTTGAAAAAGCACATTTGGGACAACCGTGACCTGGATGACCAAGACTCTCCATAGAAACTGACTTTCCTGATAGGAAGCTGGAAGGGATGGTTGCAAATCGTATGTTTTGTGGGACACTGTAATAGTCAGAATAGTCGTTTTGTGGCGAAGGTTGTTGAGAGCGTGGTGGCACGACAACTTCCCCGGCACCTGGATGAAGCTATCTATCTAGACCCGTACCAGTCGGGCTTCAGGCAGGGGTACAGCACAGAAACGGCATTGGTCGCGTATGTATGCCGATTTATTTTGTCCTTACCTATGCTGTAATCTGGAAAATATAATGGCAGCGGCTCAAGGCATCCTGTGTTTGGACGAAGAAGTTCCCACACAATTTCACTAAGGAAAACCACAGTCACGTTCTTCTCTGTCTGTAAGTGAGCGATGTTAAAGGAGAGAGAATTAAAAATAACCCAGTAGCTATGTTTTTAATCAGAGAAGACTTCAGGTTTGGCAAAAACAAAAAGCGGAAAGAAATTAATCCGATTCAGCATTTTACTTAAAAGTTATTTGCATAGTGAGAAGCCCTTAAATAGCTTAATCAAGCTGCTAACACATTTAGATTTTTTTTAAAAAAAAAAAATAGATTTCAGGATTCTTTTACTGCACTATGACATTTATGATTCTCCAAGGTAGATATTTTAATTATTAGGGAGGATAAATTGATTGCGTTCGGGGAAAAAATAATACTTAAATGACATTTATGTTTCCCAAAGATATATATCTTAATTATTAGGGTGGATAAATTGATTGCGTTTGAAAAAATAATACTTAAATCATTAAAACTGATACGGGCTCAAATCAGCCATGCTATTTTATTTCCAATCTGCTTTCCCCTTATGTGATAATGTGCCTTTTATTCATCTCTAGTATGCTTTTAGGGGACGCGGTGGCTCAGTGGCTAAAACGCTGAGCTTGTCGATCGAAAGGTCGGCAGTTCAGCAGTTCGAATCCCTAGTGTTGCGTAACGGGGTGAGTTCCCGTTACTTGTCCCAGCTTCTGCCAACCTAGCAGTTCAAAAGCACATAAAAAAATGCAAGTAGAAAAATAGGGACCACCTTTGGTGGGAAGCATTTTGTGCGCCTTTGGCATTGAATCATGCCGGCCACATGACCATGGAGACATCTTCGGACAGTGCTGGCTCTTCGGCTTTGAACCTAGAGTCGGGAATGATTAGCACATATGTGCGAATAAATTTACTTTTTATTAAATTTATTAAATTTAATTTAATAAATTATTTATTTATTAAATTAAATTTATTAAATTAAATTTAATAAATAAATTATGAAACTCAAAATAAAAGAATAACAAAGTTGGAAGGGACCTTAGAGGTCTTCTAGTCCAACCCTCTGCACAAGCAGGAGATCCTATACCTGTGATGGCGAATCTATGGTATGCGTCCACAGGTGGCAGCATAGCCATATTGGTGGGCACACGAGCTCGCGCAGCAGCTGATATTCAGGTTTTCTGAGACCACCAGAAGTAAGGAAACAGGCTGTTTCCTAACTCCGGAGGGCCTTGGGGGTGTGGAGGGTGGGGATGGCCCGTTTTTTGCTGTCCCCAGGCTCCAGAGCCTTTCTAGGAGTCTGGGGAGGGCGAAAACGATCTTCTCCACGCCCCTCTGGAGGCTGGAAACGGCCCATTTGCCAACTTCCGGTGGGACCAGAAGTTGGCAAATGGGCCGTTTCCGGCCTCCGGAGGGCCTCCGGGGGGTGGGGAAGGTCGTTTCCACCCTCCCCAGACTCCTAGAAAGGCTCTGGAGCCTGGTGAGAGAGAAAAACGGGCCTACCGGACCATCGCGTGCCGGTAGGGGTAGGGGTAGGGGTTGGGGTGGGGTGGGGTTGCGGGGGGTCGCGCGTGCATGCACGGGTGGGGTGCATAGAATTATGGGTGTGGGCATGTTCGTGCGCGAACCTCCCCCCCCCTCTTCCTGGCACGCGATGGCAAATAGGTTAACCATCACTGCTCTATACCATTCATGTCAAATTGCTATCCAATTTGTTCTTAAAACTCTCCAGTGTTGGAGCATCCACAACTTCTGGAGGCAAGTCGTTCCACTGATTATATACAGATGGGGGGGAGGGAAAGAGAAAGAGAAAGAGAGAGAGAGAGAGAGAGGGAGAGAAGGAGGGAGGGAGATGATATATATTACTACATATAATATATATAGATAATAGAGTTAATATGTATAATATATCTGTTATAATATATCAGATATAATCTGATATAGATGGGCAGCTATAGAAATTTAGGAAATAAATTAATAAATGTTGGAGCGACTTATTTTTTCACATTTATGAGCCCCTACCACTGGAAAGAGCTTGGAATCATGCAATATGCCTCTCTGATCCATTTGAACGGCTGCAAATGCCGTTAATCCAAAGCAAACACTTTTCTCCCCGCGCTCAAAAGTATCACGTTTATTACATCAGATTATTTGCAAGGGAAACACATGGATGTGTCCAAGGGACCCAGCTGTCATCCTCGACTTCGGTTTGCTACAAAGATTAATGCACATCTTCAAAACCCAAATCAGCACATTTTAACCAGGTTCTCGAATGCCATTTACCAGCAAGCGTAGGAAGGGCTTCCCAAATTAGCATTTCTGTGCTATGGCTTATGGTAGATTTACAGTTTTAATTCCAGGAAAAAAGAAAAAAACGAAACACGATATTGAAGCAAACACAAAACAAACATTTTCTTGCCTTTAAAACTACTGTATTTATCGGAGTATAAGACGCACCGGACTATAAGACGCACCTACCTTTTTTGGTGAGGAAAACAAGAAAAAGAAATCTGCCTCTGCCTCCCAGCAATTTTGCCTCTTTGCAGCAAACAGCAACAGCCTGCTTTACTTTCATTTTTGTTTTCAGCATAGCTTGATTAGCACAAGGAAAAAAAAAATCTGCTCCAGCAATTTACTTCCTTGCAGCAAGCAGCAGAGGCCCCAGCAAAACAGCTGAGAGCAAAACAGCTGAGAGTCGGGAGGCCGATCCAATCAACTTGTGCTAATTAGGCTGTGCTGAAGCTGAAACGAGCTGTTTCTTCTGGCTGCTTGCTGCAAGGAGGTAAACTGCTGGGAGGCAGAGACCAAAGAGTGGGGGCCAGTGGGTGGGCGGGGCTACATTCTGTGTATAAGACGCGCCTAAATTTTCACCCCCTTTTAGGGGGGAAAATGGTGCGTCTTATACTCCGAAAAATACGGTATTTGCATGTATTGACTTGTCACTTTATAAAATAAACAAATCAATTTTATCCTCCAACTCTTCCATTTTGTAAAAACCTAGCTTACTTAGTCCTCTGAACCTCTTACCTCTACTGACATATTTACATAGCATGATGTTTGTCAGCTTGTATCAATTTCTGCTTGACATGCAAAAAATGCAAAAAAAATCATCCAATTTTAATATAAAAACCAACAACAACACCCGAGTCATTTATCTTTCTCTTTCTCTCTCTCTTTCTCATTTCTGCAAAATTTATATTGATCTTAAGAGCAACATTCCTTATGGGAAAGAAAGCTATGGATTTAGCAAAACTGTAAACAAAATGCGGGTTCGCTTAGCTACGATGGGTATTAAAAAACTATCCTTTAAATTTACTCAGATAACTTTTCAAACTGTTGATAGATCACAAGTGGCAACACAGAGACAAGTTAATAAAATAAACAAAAATAGTTAAAACTCAAGAGACACACTATTGACCAAATTTACTAGCAAAAAAGCTGTCTCACATTAAAATTGTCCTGTTAATTAAAAATTCACAAATTTATTGTCAGATCCGCTAGACCTGGCACTTTTAATTTTAGAAATACACCCATTAAAGCCGTCAGCATATGCCAGAGATTTCATTCTTAAATAATGAAATGTGGCTGATTCCCTTACCAATTCTTGCAATCTAAGAAAACCTGGCAGAATATTTCCTTCCAGCTCGCGCAGCTGTTCTGCTTTATCCAAAACCTGTAAACAAAGAGAGATATTTGTTACACAAAAATAGTAACTTGAAAGTTTCTGTTTCTACTACTCAAAGTATATTTACCAATACAAACTTTCGCTAAGAGTTTCTCAAAAAACATTTTCCTAAGAAAAGTATGGGTTTTTTTTTCCTCAGGCAGGCACAATTGGTGAAAAAGTCCGTATTTCAGTTAATTGATTTAATCTCGTTAAAAACAACTAAAATATGCCTTGACTTTTAATTGGGAGCCACCCAGAATTGGTTGAACGATGGGCAGCTATATAAATATGTAAATAATTTAAATACATTAAATAAAATATTCGATTACAAGGCTTAATTTTCTTTTAATAGCTACTAAATTCCTATATCTACATTGAAATTCTATATTGAAATTCAGAAGTAATAGAAGTTGCTTAGTTACTATTGCTTAGCGCATTGTAAGCCACCCTGAGTCTCCGGAGAAGGGCGGCATATAAATCAAATAAAAAAAAAAAAAAAGTAGATTCTATTACTTCTGAAAATAGAAAAATATACCAATTGGCTGTTTAATTTTTAAAGGTTTGGATTTTGTAAAAAGTTAGGGAAAGAAAACTATATTTAATTTCAGATGGGGCTGGGCTGGGCATAATTTTGTATTCAACTTTCCACAAATGCCCTTGTTTAATATAGGAAATGTTAGGTTTCCATACAATCGATCAATCAATAAGGACTGCAGAGTGTAATCTTTCAATACATTATCTCTGTAAAGTATGTACTGTAAAGTCTCTAGCCCTCAGTGTGACTGTGGCGCTCCTCGACAAAATATCCATCACATTGTGTCTGAATGTCCATCAAGAGTTTACAGGGGCCCAATATCTGATTTTTTCAACATAGACCACTCTGTCCTTCAACAGGGGTGGGCTTCAAAAATTTTACCAAGGGGTTCCCTACCCAGTTACTGGGTGGGCGTGGCCATGGTGGGCATGGCCTAGTCGGCCTCCTGCACCATGGCGAAGGGGGTGTTTTTGCCCTCCCCAGGCTCCAGAGGCTTTCTTTGAGCCTCTGGAAGGGCGAAAACAGCCTCCCCAGGCTCCGGAGGCCATCTGGAGGCTGGAAACTTCTGGTAGGCCTGTTTTTTACCCTTCCCGAGGCTCCATGCATGCGCTGCACTTAGCTGCATCCAAAACAGGCTGTGTGGGGACTTCTGGGGGTGGGTGGGCGGGGCCAGCCAGGAGTGGGATTTGGGGGTTCTCCAAACTGCACAGAATCTTAGCTAGAGGTTCTAGCGAACCCCCAGCAGCCCATTCCTGTCCTTCAATGGCCGGGTGGACTGGATATTAACATTTGAACTACTTTAAGTCCATGTATTTGCATACGCTAAATAAATAAACGTAATTATTATATTTTACGACCTTAACACCTGCACAACTTGCCACAGTTCTTAAACGAACCACTGCAGGTGTTAAGTTAGTAACACGGTTAAGTGACTCTACCTTTCCCACTAACTTTGCTTGTCAGAAGGTTGCAAAAGGGGACCAGGTGACCCCAGGACACTGCAGCCATCATAAATACGAGTTAGCTGCCAGGTATCTAAATTTTAATCACATGGCCGTGGGGATGCTGCAATGGACATAAGTGTGAAAAACAGCCCTAAGTCACTTTTTCCAGTGGCGTTGTAAATTTCAGTCACTAAATGAACTGTTGTAAGTTGAGGACCACCTGTATACGTATCATTTTGTATAGCGTAACACAGGGGTGAGCAACTATGGCCCTTTTATGACTTGTCGACTTCAACTCCCAGAATTCCTGAGCCAGCCATGTTAGCTCAGGAATTCTGGGAATTGAAGTCCACAAGTCCTAAAAGGGCCATAGTTGCCCACCTCTGGTGTAACAGAGTGCCTTAAAATTCACAAAAATAGCATATAAACTGTGCATCAAAATATAAAATGTCAGAGCAGTAAATTATTTCAAAAACACACAATACGAACGATGAATGAAACTATGCATAAAATTAAATTCCGTATGAGCAGTCACTGGAGTGGTTAAACCTTATTTATTTATTTATCCATTGGACAGCAGTGCTCTCAAGATGACGTATTTCATGCAGGGATCCAGGGAACCTTCTGAGGGGGCATTCTGTCACAATATGATATAAAGTTTGAGTTCTGCAGTTTGCAGAATTGCAATGCAACGCAAAAAACCTGCAAATTTGCACTTCTAAAAGAACTGCAGGAAAAAAAAAACAATGGCTACCAACCTGCCTTCCATGGAGGACCTGTATACTGCATGAGTCAAAAAGAGGGCTGTGAAAATATTTACAGACCCCCTCGCATCCTGGACATAAACTGTTTCAACTCCTAAAATGACACTATAGGGCACTGCACACCAGAACAACTAGACACAAGGACAATTCTTCCCCGAACGCCATCACTCTGCTAAACAAATAATTCCCTCAACACTTGTTCTGTCCCCGTACCACGCACATTCCCAACCAGCCAGCCGAGGGTTAAATAAACTCTTCAAACACTCAATGTCAGTGATAAGGAACTTGGCAGCAACTCCGTGGCTGCCTGCCAAGAACTTTTACTCCGATAACACAGACAAAAATACACACAGTTTGAATAGTCCAGTTTGTAATTAAATCCACAGCAAATAGGTGTTGTGTCCGAAGGTGCAAAGTGCCTCGCCAGAGATTAGCTTTGTCCATCACAGAATCCGAATGGCCACCACACTCCCTTTTATAGCCTGTGGGGTGTGGTCCAGTGACTCAGCTTAATCTCTGGCACGCCTCCTTTTCTGCTGCGCCCGCTTGTCTCTCCGATGCTGGCGTGGGTCCAACCACAATGTTTCTTCGTCACTATCCGACGGCTCGGAAACACCTGGCTCCTGGCCAATCTCTTCTCCTTCGGGAGACACCTGAGGCATTGCCAGAGAGGAGGGTCCTGGAGAGGGAGGCCTGGCCATCTCCTTTCCTTCATGTTCGGAGCCTTCTTCCTCCGATAAGATAGGCTCGGAGGACGGAGCCACAACACTGTCAAACTATTCACTAAGTCTGCACTAGTGTTAATTTTCTCATCGTTCCTATCACCCATCTCCTCCCACTTATGACTGTATGACTGTAACCTTGCTGCTTCTATCCTTACGATTTATATTGATCGTTTCCTAATATGATTTGATTGCTTATTCGTACCCTATGACTATCACTAAGTGTTGTACCTTATAATTCTTGATGAACGTATCTTTTCTTTTTATGTACACTGAGAGCATATGCACCAAAGACAAATTCCTTGTGTGTCCCAATCACACTTGGCCAATAAAGAATTCTATTCTATTCTGAGGATATTGTCACGGTGGCTTAACTAAGATCAGATGATGAATAACACCCCACGCGAAGCAGAAATCCTATGAATTGAAGGGGTTTCTCCCAATTTAAAGTTACCTTAGTTCTTATACTTTAACACTTATCTAAAGTGCAAATTACAATTTGAAACTCTCGTCAGGAAAAACATGAAGGACACGGTGTTCTCACCGTAGACGTCAACAAAGTTTTACTGACAGCATCAATCACTGGGGAGAATGAGTCATGTTGAGCCTCGTGATTAATCATGATTGTTCCATACCTGTGCTTGGATTTGAGAAGCATTTAGAAACCACTGAAAGAGATCGTTCATTTATCTTCATTTTCCCCGAGTTAACTGAGGCTGAAATATGTTACATTATTCAGCAATGAAACAAAACAGAGTTAATTAGTTTTGCCAATTTGTGCTATCAAAACACACGGGCTATCATCAATCTTCATTTAAGTCACCCCATAATAAATCCGTACATCACAGGTTAATTCCCATAAATTGATTCTGCTCGCATTCATGTCTGTTTTCACGCACAGCAGAGTGGAAAGTTCTAATTTCACTCACTCTTAATTCTTCTGATTTATTGACAATTTGCCCAATGCAAATGATCACCAATTTAATGCTCTTTATCATCTATTCTCAAGTAACTTCAGATATGAAAACCATCAATAAACTAAGCAACTTGTCTCAAAAACCAGCTTTATTCATGGTTTCCTCCCTGGAACAGATCAGTAAAACCACACAACACATTTTCATTTTTTGGGGAGCTTCAATTTCTGTAAACATCTTTCTAGAAATAAAAAGTGAGGTCCTCAGAATTATAGTGATCAGTGTGTAAGAAAAAGGAGGTGTGTATTTCAGGTAAGCTTTGCTTTTACTTTTCATGTTAGAGCTAATTACATTTTATTAACAGGATGGCATTCCCTGTAGTGCAGCAATATTCTCTCTCTACAGTTAACTAACTATATAACAAAACAATTGAGCTGAGCCAATTGCAAGTTTCATTCTTCACAGCTAGGTAATAATACTATGCAAGCTTCCAGTGCAAATAGATTTTTTTAAAAATACTATCTTAAATCTAAGGTTTACAAGACAACCATTCGCCCTGCTGCACTGTATGGCACTGAATGCTGGGCAGCAATCACAGGGACCAAAAGCTATCTCCGTGCCATGGAAATGCAAAGGCTCCGTTGGATATCGGGCATCTCCCTTCTTGACCACATCACAAATGACACCATTCGACAGCGTTTTGGTGTGGCACCGATTAAAGAGAAGATGAGAGAAGTACGGACATATCCTGAGAGCATGTCAGAATATTCATGAACTGGCAGAGACACGGTAACAAGGTCAGCCAATGAATAGGCATGGTAACAGATCAGCCAATGAGGCTTATTTGGAAAAAGAAACTTAAGCAAGGAATCTGGGTGTGGCTTAGCTCTGTGCTCAGCTCTAAAATGAAACTAGTCTGGTCTTGTCTGTATTCTGCTCTGAACTCTGAACTGCTCTCCTCTGCCTGTGTTTTTTGCCTGTAACTCTCTACCACATTGGAAGAATCTGCTATTGGTGTTGTATGTGTTATTTTATATATAAAGAGAAATTAATGAATCCTGCCAAACAGGAGTGGGTTCTAATTACCTTTACTACCGCAACGGGATCGCATATGCGCAGAACGCCTATGACGACATCCGGGGCGGTGGGCAGAGCCTCCCGCCTGTTTTACTACCGGTTCTTGCAAACCGGTCCGAGCCAGGGGCAACCCACCACTGCTGCTGAACCAGTTACCTGTGTGTGCTTTCTGGGTTTGATTTTTGCAACAAACTCTGACAGAGCAGTACTTTCTACCCTTGCCAAGACAGCCTACAATTAGAAGTCAATGACCTCACGAGCATCCAAAACAGAGGTGGCAAGACACCATCAACAAAGATATGCAAGCCACAGGCCTGCAC
The DNA here is from genome assembly GCF_059756535.1 of Pantherophis guttatus. Classification (NCBI taxonomy): domain Eukaryota; kingdom Metazoa; phylum Chordata; class Lepidosauria; order Squamata; family Colubridae; genus Pantherophis; species Pantherophis guttatus. The sequence goes on from NC_142069.1 coordinate 85,943,465, forward strand.
CCTGGAGACGCAGCAGATCGTGCAAAGTGGCGTTCAATGATCTGAAAAGTGGACCCTGCACCTGTGGGAATACCCTAGGAAGAAAGAAGGAGAAGGAGGAGGAGGAGGAGAAGAAGAAGGAGGAGGAGAAGGAGGAGGAGGAGGGGAAGAAGGAGAAGGAGGAGGAGAAGTAGAAGGAGGAGAAGGAGGAGGAGGAGGAGAAGGAGGAGGAGGAGGAGGGGGGAAGAAGGAGAAGGAGGAGGAGGAGGAGGAGGAGGAGGAGGAGGAGGAGGAGGAGGAGGAGAAGGAAAAGGAGAGGGAGAGGGAGAGGGAGGAGGAGAAGGAGAAGGAGAAGGAGAGGGAGAGGGAGGAGGAGGAGAAGGAGAAGGAGAAGGAGGAGAAGGAGAGGGAGAAGGAGAAGGAGAAGGAGAAGGAGAAGGAGAAGGAGAAGGAGAAGGAGAAGGAGAAGGAGAAGGAGGAGAAGGAGATCACAGTATAAAATAGATACTTACAACATATATTGTCTGATTCTGCAGATCAGGTGTCAAAGCTGCCTTTTTAAATAAACGTACAAAATCGTTGAATGTGTCGCAGGATACAAATGAAGGATCTTCTTCTTTGACGAAGAGGCATTGCAACTGTCTCAATATTTCTTCCAGAAGTAACCTTGAAGTAAAACATTCAGCACAATTCACAAATACATGAGGAAGCTGAAAAGAAAGAGAACAAATATAGGTTTCCTTCACGTTTATGTTATTACCTAACCTAACTTGGACTGTTTACAAAGTAACAAAACAACAACATTATTTACAAAGCAATGTCTAAGACTCAAAGATAGGTTAACTCACTAATTACAGATGATTTGCAAAAATCACTAAACAAGCAGGATCAGAAGTGAGGGCTGCATTGTAATGCCATCCTGAGGGCACTGTATATAATCATGAATATGTCCATCAGTGTAAAAGTCAACCCTAGAAATTTCAACCGAAATACCATGAAAAATGTGTCATGTATAATTAAACTGACATCTGAATTTTAAACCAGTGACAGGTGGGAAACTGCAAATTGTTACCTCATCATTTATAAGATCATGCAATTTTAAGGCTGTTACAGGCTTTTTTAAAAAAAAAAATCTAAGCTCTGGTCTGCAATTTTTTGGAGTGCACTTTGGAACCTAAAATTCTCAGCTTATCTTTAAATGTATACAGTAAGTCCCATTCAAATTAACAAGTGTTAATTTTGAGCACAGCTCGCTCCCCTGCTTTTACATGTATTTATTTTATTGCTAAGTACTTACCGATTGGGATTGATATATATCGAGAAATATATCGTAAAATATATTTTACTTTATAGAAAGTGAAAAAAGGAGTCCCTGCGGATTTTAATTCTGCTAGTCGTTGCCAACTCTAGGGTGCGCTGCTCATCTCCGTTTCAAGGCCACTGAGCCAACACTATCTCAAGACATTCCCACGGTCATGTGACCAGCATGACGTCACGAGTGCTGTTACCTTCCCACCGATGTGGTACCTATTTATCTACTTGCATTTGCATGCTTTCGAACTGCTAGATCGGCAGGAGCTGGGGCGAGGATGGGAGCCCCATGCGTGGTGCTTGGGCCTCAAACCTCAGCATCTTAACTGCTGAGCCATCATGCCACCCCATATGCATGTGTGTGTGTGTGCGCGCGCATATGTATATATACATTAAAAACCAGCCACTCAATATAAGGACATACTCTAAATTGATTGCAGTATGCAATGCATGCAGTTACGTTCAAAAAGACAAGATGAAAAGAGGTAAATATATAACAAATTAATCACATTCAATCACCATTATAAATTAGAGCTGGGAGAGCTGGGAAAAACATAACATACAGTAGCATCAATGCATATGAGAAGACCCAAATTTGGAACTCAGACTAGGACATGACAAAAAATCAGAAATTTGACGAGTCTACGGTTAAAAAGCAAACAATAGACACTATTTATTTGGCTTACCCTTATTCTAAATACAACTCTTCTTTTCTTTCTAAGGCCAAGGAAGCATATATTTTGAGCACAGATGGATCATAATTCACAATTACTGACGCTAGGCTAAAGGCCGCTGCAGAAAATTGTTAATTTGCTGCCCATTTCCCCTATTCGCCTACACCCAAATAGAAATAAACACAACTTTGATTTTCTGGATTATTTGATGCATTGGGCACTTCCTGCCAAAATGTTTCTGGACAATCCTACTGAACAGTTCGGTTCACTCACAATGAATGTTAAGGTGTTTCTCTATATTAAATGTGACCCCACACCCCTCCGCTTAAAGGAAGCAACAAAAAATAACATTTAAAAAAAAAATCTTGTGGTTTTTTTAAAGAAAAAAACTGATGAAGTAGATCATTCTTACCTCCAAGGTTTTTAGAAGGGACTGCACCACATAAGTCTTTCCACTGGATGTATGTCCGTATATGAAAAGGGCTGGAAAGCTAAAGTGTTGACGCTAGGAAATAATATGTACATACTTAGGTTTGTTTGTTTTTTTCACTTTAAGCATACCCTGACCTTCGTTTAAATGATTTTTTAGGACTTTGACTCATTGTTTTTTTACTACCTTAGCTGAACAATGATTGATGAGACAGACAGAGAGAGAGAGAGAGAGACACACACACACAGAGAGAGAGAGAGAGAGAATAAGTGAAAACAAAACTGAATAATGAGGCAAAAAACGACCTTGAGGAGGAAGGAAAAGAGGAATCCTAAAAGTTAGCATCACAAATAGTTAAAATTTGGGTAAAATTGAAAAGAAATTGAAAAGGAAGTATATATTATTAGAATATTGGAGTTGCTCGGATTCCAAACAGGAAATATATTCCACAACAAAGGAGAAAGAAGGGAGAGAGGAGTAGAGGGTATGAAGAGGAAAGGGAGAGAGACGAATGGAAGAAAGGGGAAAGGAGAGGAAGAAAGGACAGGGGACAGGAGTAGGAGAGAAGGTGAGGAAGGGGGAAAAGAGAGGAGGAATGCGGGAAAGGAAGGGGAAGTAGGAAAGAGTAAGGACAGGAGGAGGGAGAAAGTAGGAGAAGAGAGGAGGGAGGGAAGGGAAGGGAAAGGAAGGAAGGAGGTTTGTTGTGAAATGAGGGAAAAGAAAGGGTAGAAGAGCAACCCCGAATGTAATTAAAATGCCTTATTTTTATGCTTTTAAGAAAAATATGTATACATATGACCAATTATGTATAAGAGAATGTACATTTACATCATGTGTATAAGAAATTAAAAAAAATTAAAAAATTCACAAATAGTTAAAATTTGGCAAGCAAATGGATCTTCCCAAGCCTCATCTTTAAGGTGCCATCTTCAAAGGCACCTTTTCAACGGCACTGTCTCTGTCCCTGGAGATTCTCAACCATCCAGGTCACTGTTGTCTCAAAGGTGCTTTTCAAAAGGCAAATGGACTTCCTTGTTTTTTTCCTAACGTTTCCCTTCTCATCCAAAAAGCTTCTTGGATGTGAAATGAAACGTAGGGTAAAAAAAATCCAAGGAAGTCCAGCTGCCTTTTGAAAAGCACCTCTGGGACAGCACTGTCTTTGCTTAGTCTCACTTCCTGCCCATTGTTGTCAGCAAACAGAACAAGACCTCACTTGGCACCTCACTCCTATGTAATTGTTTTAAATAATAAACCATCAATTTCAATTCCTGTAACGTCCATTTCTTGTTCATTCTTTCGATAAGAGCAGAAAAGGGAAATCTGGTGTAAAGATACCACAAGAGCAGTTCCCGTAAAGAGCTAAACCAGAGATGCATGGCTGCAGCCCACCAAATACTCGTAACAATCCTTAAAAGAAAAAAATCCTAATAATCACTCTAATTATGCAAGAGCTTCCTGGAAAGTGAAGGTTTAAGCTGATGTTTTTCGTTCCAATACATATACCACTGCCAGATGTGAGAAGCTGATGCCTCAAAGTAAGCTTCAGTCAAAAAAATACAAGATCTTATCAGAAAAAAAGATACATATATATATATTAAAAAAAAGGGTACCTCTCCAAATATTGACAATAAGGTTGACGCTTGAGCTTCTCGGCAGGGTATCATGCTTTCCAGTTGAAGCAGTTTTCCTTCGGGATACTCCGGGTGTTTCAAAGCTGACATTTTAGCTTCTGTTTCTGTGGCTCCGTCTCAGGGGCAGCTTCAAGGATGAAGGAAGACCTGCAAAATGAAACTGTAGTTAAGATTTCCCATGGGAACGCATTGCCTATGTATTTGAGTGACATGTTTCCAACCATGTTACAACCTGTTTTATTAAAAATAGCAAAGCATTACAGCAGGAGGGTCGAACTCAAGGCCCACGGGCCGCATCCAGTCTGCGGGGTGCTTAGATCTGGCCCGCAGGGCCACCCTGGAAACAGCAAAGGACCAGCCCGTGGTGCCTCTGCCAGCAAAAACGGAGCCCGAGAGGGATGTGCGCAGTGGCCCTTTTCGCTGGCAGAGGGTTGCAGGAGGCCATCACAGCCAAAAATGGAGCCCAGGGGGCTGCGCGGGAACCCCAGAGCTCCGTTTTTGCTGGCAGAGTGCTAACAAAACAAACTACTAGCAAAAATGGATCCCCCAGCTCTGCCCGGGCTACCACAGGTGCCCCTGACATGAGTGAGGATGAGCTGGCCAGGCCCACCTAAGTCAAACACAACCCTGATGTGGCCCTCAATGAAATCGATTTTGACACCCCTGCATCACAGCAATATTAAGTGTTCACTTGTAGCTCAACAAATTCTTTTAAATCGAAATTTTAATCTGTTTTAAATTATTGGGATTTTTAATTGTTTCGGGCTAAATTATTTAATCTGGTTTTAATTATGTTTCTAACTTTTGTATCCATGTATTTTATTTTGTGCCTGTTCACCACCCTGAGTCCTTCGGGAGTAGGGCGGTATATAAATTTAATAAAAAACGGAAAAAGAAAACCGAGGGGGAGGGCCAAGATACTCTATAAATACAGGCAATCCTCAATTTACCACCACAACTGAATCCATTTAGGATAAATTCAGCAATTTAGTACTTCCTCTATGCTACTTAATACTGATATTAGCATTATTATATTGTTTGCCTGCCCTGTATAAATTGAGGATTCTATTCTTCTCTGCCACATGTCTTGCTTAATACATATTCAATTGCTTGCATTACACATAAAATACTTTCCTTCAACTTTTCTTGCAAGGATATAAATTATGAGAACAAAGATGAAAGAAACATCTGATGCGTATCAAATTAAGTTTCTTAACTCTTAATTATAAGAGATGTTACAAGTAGGACAACCATCTTGACATTTTATTAAAAATAAAAGCGATCACTTCAGTGATTGCTCATTGTAAATTCTGAAAGGAGGAAAACTATCAGTTTTAAAGGTAATCATTACGTCTTATTTTAGATTGATGTGTTGTGCAAACTTATAATCTAAAGCTGGTATATACTTCAGTTCACTGCACAAAATCAAAAGCTAAGTTAACCATGGCTAAAACTTCTACAGGAATAGTGGCAGAGAAATGAACACAATAGATAAGACTTAAGCTCATTTTTTCCAATGGAAGTTAAGTTCAGCTAACTGAGAATGGACCACAATTGAGCCTAAAATTTATGTGAGGCATTTGTTAAGCGGGCTTTGCCCCATTTTACGACTTTTCTTGCCACATTTGTTAAGTGAATCACTGCAGTTGCTAAATTAGTAACACGGGTTGTTAAGTGAATTTGGTTTTCCCCATGAACTTGGCTTGTCAGAAGGTTGCAAAAGGGAATCACATGATCCTGGGACACTCAGGTACCCGTCATAAATGCGAACCAGTTCTCAAGCATCTGAATGTAAACCATGTGACCATGGGCATGCTGCAACCATCGTGTGAAAAATGGTTGTCAGTCATTTTTTTCAGTGCCGTTGTAGCTTTGAACAGTCATTAAGTAAACTGTTATATGTCGAGGACCACCTGTACTTTCTATGAATCCCTCTGGGGAATATCTAGGATAATGTCTCTACGGTTTGGATCCTCAAATTCATTGGGATTTAATGCAAGGAAAAGTTATGATAAAGGGGAATTTTGATTTGGGACATGCTTTTTTGCTTTAGGGCAGAGGCCTGGTATTAAAGTAGCCATGCTGATTGTAGGAATGGTAATAGAGGCAGTCCTCGACTTATGACCGCAATTGAGCCCAAAATTTCCATTGCTAAGTGAGACATTTGTTAAGTGAACTTTTCCCCATTTTACAACCTTTTTTGCCAAAGTTGTTAGGTGAATCACTGCAAGTTAAGTTATTAACATACTTGTTTTTATTTATTTATTTATATGCCACCCTTCTCCGGAGACTCAGAGCAGCTTACAATGCGTTAAGCAATAGCCTTCATACTTTTGTATATTTATACAAAGTCAGCTTATTGCCCCCATAATATGGGTCCTCATTTTACCTACCTTAGAAAGGATGGAAGGCTGAGTCAACCTTGAGCCTGGTGAGATTTGAACTTGCAGTAATTGCAGGCAGCAGATGTAAGTGGATGTTAATAACAGTGCTTTAGTCTGCTGAGCCACCAGAGCTCAGTTTGTGAGTCCGGCGTCCCCATTGACTTTGCTTGTCAGAAGGTCACAAAAGTGGATCCCGTGACCTCGGGACACTACAACAGTCATAAATATGAGTCAGTTGTCAACCAATCTGAATTTTGATCCCGTGACCGTGGGGTGCTGCGACAGTCATAAGTGTGAAAACGAGTCCCTTTTTTTCAGTGCTGTTGCATCTTTGAACGGTCATTAAATGAACTGTTGTAAATCGAGGACTACCTGTAATCCAAACAGATCTAGAGACCCATCCGCCCCTTCCAGACCGGAGAAGCTAAAACCTACCCCGGATCCTTCCTTCTAAACTTCTTCTAAATTTAGCATCTGTCGGGGCATACAGGTAATCCTCCACTTACGACCACAAAGGAGCCCCAAATTTACGTCGCTGACAAGCGCGAAACCTGTTTTAAGTGAGTTTTGCCTCGTTTTACGACCTTTCTTGCCACGTTTTTGTCCAACGAATCGCCGCGGCGGGTTAAACGAGCCCCACGGTTGTTAAAATGAACCTGGCTTCCCCGAGCATCCCGTGACAACACCGCGACCGTCGTAAATGTGAGTCGGTGGAGTCAGAATGTAAATCACGTGACTATGGGGAATGCTGCTGCGACAGTCGTTAAGCGTGAAAAAAAAACGCTCACAAGTCACCTTCCCCCCACCCCAGTGCCCTGGTGGTATCTTTGAACGGTCACTAAGTGGAACCGTTGTAAGTCGTCAGCCTGACTAGGTGGCTCAGTGGGCTAAGACACTGAGCTGGTGGGTCAGAAAAGTCGGCAGTTGGGCGGTTCGAATCCCTAGTAGAGGCCTCCTGCGAGGGCAGGGGGTTGGACTAGATGACCTCCAAGGTCCCCTTCCAACTCTTCAACTGTAATCCACCAGATGTAGAGACCGTAGATCTTTCTAGAAAAGGTCGAGGGGGGGTTTAGGGCAGCCCCCAAGCGAGGCCTTCCTCCCCCTTTCAACACCCCGAGAGATTTGGAGGATGGAGGCAGAAAAGCTGCGAGGCAGAGGTAGCAAAAAAGCGATGGCCACTTTACGCCTTGTGGACTTCAACTCCCAGAATCCCTCAGCCGGGCCTGCCAGGCTATAACGGGCTCAAGGAATTCTGGGAGTTGAAGTCCACAGGTGGTCACCAAGTTGCCATAGTTTCCCCACCCGGCTAAACTTAAGGGAGATGGCGACGGCCACCCAAGCCGATGGCTCCAAGCGAGGCCACGCGACCCGAAAGGCCCCTGCCGGGATCCAAGGAGCTGAATTCGACCCTTTCGCCTCAGAAAGGAAAACGCCAACCTACCGCCACAGCAGCCGCCGCCGCCGCCAAAAGTGCGGGAAAAGGCGAAGAGAGAAAAGGCCAAAAGCGCGAGAGTTACGTCATAAAGAGGGAGACTTGATTGAACCGCTCCGCCGTCACTCAGGCAGACCTCCCAATAGGAGTGCACGTTGATTTCAGGGGGGGTGGGGATTGGAGGACGGATAGGGTATAAAAGCCCTCAGTCCGTGCTTTGCCTCGCCATAACAGGCTTTCTTTCCTGAGTTGTTGTGTTGTTGTTTTTGAGGGAAAAGGTGCTTAGTCTTGAACGGATAGCATCTGTTCGCTTTCTGCTTTTATAATGAGAAGAAAGAGCAACCACCTTCTGGTTTTATATTGGGGAAGAGGGCAATTGTGACAAATAATAATTGAGTACTGTATTTCCAGTGCCTGGGAATATAAAAGCATGCAAACAGGTGGAATTGCCCACCTTGCAAATCTGAATTTCCTTTTGATAATGCACAGGGGGAAAAAGATACTGAGGACTGAGCGAATGTCTCATCCCTATAAGAATATATATCACCCAATAATGTTTGAGGGTTGTGAATAAAAAAAAACAAAACACAATCCATCTTGCTCAGAACAGGGAAATTGAACAAAATCGTTTCAGGATTATGAAAGAAATGCATAGAGAGGATTTTCATGCACACAACAACAAAACCCCCTTTTTGTGAATCAACAAAATTGTACATCAGTTCATAAGCATGTAAAGCAGAATGCAACCACACATTAATTGCGGACGTTCAAGGTGTATTGATTTCAAAATCAATCCATAGATACTCCCAATGGGACTTTTTGGTGGATCCCATTATTATCAAAATAAAGCTTTTAATTTCAATATTTCCTGTTGCAAAGGTGAAGTGGGGGGGGAGTAATCCCCTTGAGAGTAATCCTTGGCCTTAAATTCTCTGCTCCACAATAGAATATTTAGAAGCAGGTGGAAATTTTGAGTAGTTCGGAAAACCGGCAAATACCACCTCTGGCTGGCCCCAGAGTGGGGTGGGAATGGGGATTTTGCATTATCCTTCCCCTGCCACGCCCACCAAACCAGGCCCACAGAACCGGTAGTAAAAAAAAATTGGATTTCACCACTGTTTAGAAGTCACGCTTTTATGGCTACAGCAGGAAGATTTAAACACCAGTGCAATACTTTTAACAAAACTATCATTACTTGCATAGCCATTCTTCCTTAGCTGAAGCAACCAGGGGAGCCGCAAAGAAAGAAAACCATAATAGTTATTTTTGTCCAACCTGCTGACTTGAACTAGTGTGTCGTTTTGAAAAGTTTGATTTCGTTCTTACATGAATAAAAGTAGAATATTGCCAAGAATTCTAGGGGAGTTCTCAACAAAGATGTGAAGTTTGAATTATTTTTTATTCCATTCTGCCAGTCTCAAAAATATTCCATGGTGTAATTTCCCATTTCTTTCCATTTCAAAATTTGATAGAGGGTGTGTTTTCCCCGTGCAATATTTTTTCCTTTTTTTAATGTTTTAATCAAATAATAATAATGATAATAACGTTATTGTCATTGTACGTGTATACACAGTATACCCATACAACGAAATTCACGTAACACCCAAAGACCAGGTCCAACACACATAACAATCCCCAAACACACTCCCACCCACCACAATTCCCCACCCCTAAACCACCCAAACATCCACACAACAGACCAAGTAATGCTGTCCAACAGCTCACTGACGGTCGCCCTTTAGTTCATTGTTGAGTGCAATTATAGCTCTGGGATAAAAACTATTCAGAAAACATGTGGTCTGAGTTTTAATTGTTCTGTATCTTCTGCCAGAAGGCAACAGTCTGTATTTGTTTTGTTTGTATGTTTGTTTATTTGTTTGTTCTTTATTTGTTTTATTTATATAACATTCAATTTTCATCAAACAGTGTGTGGTCTGGGTACAGTTATCTTTAAACAGTCATGATACACATATTTATTGTGGTATTCATCATTATAATATTGATAATATAATAATATAATAACAATTATACTTAACATCATCTTCTTTAACAATGCTCCACTTTAGCATTTCCTCCTTTTATACTTCCTCCTTTCTATCTTCTGTTTCTATTCTCTAGCCATTGATAAAATATGTCCCATATCAAAAAAATATTCAGTTGTTTCTTTATCCTTAATACCCATGTTTCCCCAAAAATAAGACCCTCTCTTATATTTTTTGAATCCCGAAATAAGCACTTGGCCTTATTTTGTGGGAGGTCTTATTATTTTGGAGCGCATGGAGCAAGATGGGGCTCCTCTTGCTGTCTTACCTGATTTTCAGCTCTGCGTTTAAATATTTTTTGGGGGAGGCTTATTTTAGCGCATGGACTCAAAAGCCCAATTGGGCTTATTATCAGATAATTATTAAATAAGATAATTATTATCTTATTTTCGGGGAAACAGGGTAGTAAGTGTAAGTCTATCCATTTCTGCACATTCTAATTTCTTAATTATATTCCGGTTCATATTCCCATATGTGGTGGACATGCCCAAAAGCTAAAAAATATTGGACGAAAATACATACTTGGCTGGAAAAAATGACAAAGCAACAGATAGATCTGAAACCAGAGTTATTTGTGTTGGGCATTGTACCAGAAAAATATGATAAAAAGACTACATATCTGGTCTTGCATATATAGTAACCGCAACTAGAATTGTATTTGCGCAACAGTGGAAAAATGATGAGATTCCATCTGAGGGGAATGTAATTAAGAAGAAAAAAAAGAAATGCAATGTTTTTGCTGATCTAGATTAAAATTGCTGCATCAAGACAAAGCCATTGGTTTGAGGCTTTTCTCAGGTATTGCATTTTGAAAAATGTCCAGCTGTACAAAGAGTGATAATTTAAATAAAATTAGATATCCTTAATTGATACCCTTTTAATAATATTTTAATCTGTGTGGTTTAAATGTTTTAGTATTTAAATTTTTTGGTTTTACAACCTGTAAGCCTCCCAGAGTCACCTGGTAGGCAAGATGGGCGCCATAAAATGTAATAAACCTAATAAATATCAAAATGTATCTCTCTTTTTCTATCTCCCGTGTTCCCAGGGGTAGGCTGCTGGGGGTTCACAGGGGTTCGAGAGAACTTCTAGCTAAGATTCTGTGCGGTTCGGAGAACTCCCAAATCCCATTCCTGGCTGGCCCTGCCCACCCCGCCCCTCCCAGGAGTCCCCACGCGGCCCGTTTTGGATGCAGGTAAGTGCAGGGCGCGTGCAGAGGCTCAGAGAGGGCGAAAAATGGGCCTACTGGAAGTTCAGGAAGAGGGTCTCCAGAGGGCCTCCTGAGCCCGAGGAGGCCGTTTTCGCCTTCCCGGAGGCTCAAGAAAAGCCTCCGGAGCCCGGGGAGGGCAAAAACACCTCGCCCCTGCCGTGGTGCAGGAGGCCAACTAGGCCACGCCCACCATGGCCACGCCCACCCCGCAACCAGGCAGAGAACCCTTTGATAAAATTTTTGAAGCCCACCCCTGCTTGTTCCTCCATAAAGGAGAAATTTCAGAGTAGGTAAAATGAGCATTTAGAAGTCAATAAAATATTTTTTTTTGTCATGTAAAGTAATGTATTTACCTTACATTTATTTAACTAAAGCGAAATGAAATCGCAAAACAGTTAGCTTACCAATTAAAACAAGACAACATTAATTAAAATAAAAATGAGGAAGCCTATAAACCGTACAAAGCAATCGGCACGAAAGAGAAAAACACCTCTCTATTTTCATTTGCAATTTCTAGAGAATCGACAGCTAGTTGTGTATTCAGGTAATTTAAGACCCGAATGGTTTTAGGAGTCTCATTTTAAACAACAGATGGATTCATTCAAATGTGGAACTATTTCCATCTACATGGCTTCTGTTCTTTACAATCCTGGTTTTGGCTGCTAAATCAACAGAGCTCTTGTTAGTTTAGCAGATATTAGCATGTACAATTTACATTGATCTATTTCATAGGGCGGTGACATATGTCACGTTCCATTATTCCCGTGCCTTATAATTCCTCAGTCACAAATGGTACTAACTGGAGGACTCAGTCCTATATTATCCTATAAATATCCTGATCGTACAAAAACTAAAGGAATTTGGAAGAAGTGATTTAACCTTGTTATATCTCCGATGTTAAGGTGTTTTTTTTCTAGATGCAAGAATAGATTCTTTAAATTGGAAGTGAAATGGTTGCTAAGTGTGAGAGAGAAAAAGACACTGCAAAGATCATTAATTGCTGCCATCCTATTTAGATAAAGCTTTCTTGTACGGTATTCCTCTCTGTGGTCCTTTTATCTCCCCACCTCCCCCCACAAGGCAAACAGGATGTTTAAACATCCTGAGCTGCCTTTCTTCACAGTTGGAACCCTTCCCTAAGAAAGTGCAAGCTAACAACTCAGTTCTATGACCTTAATTATTGATTTATTTTTATTTAGTTTATTTATTTAGTTTGTCAAACATGTCCGAGATAACAGATATACATATAAACATGGATATGAACCCAGGAAATGGGTACAAATAAATGGGGACAGTAGGACAGTTAGTTGACTACAACACTCTAGCCATGCCTGAAACTGACCGGATCTTAATCAGTTTTGCACTAAAAAGTATACTGCTCAAAAAAAATAAAGGGAACACAAGCAGAAGACATCCGAGATCTGAATGAATGAAATAGCCTAATTAAATACTTTGTTCTTTACATACAGGAGTTTATACGCTGCTCAAACAACTAAAGGGAACACAAAACTACTGTATGTTCCTCTGTTCCCTTTATTTTTTTGAGCAGTGTATTTGTTGTCAGGCACAGCCAAATTTGGCAGTGAAAACATTGGTTCAAAACCAATTATTTTTTTATTACAGTTGTATATGCAAATGATTGCTAAATGAGGTGCAGGTAGTCCTCGGACTTACGGCCACACTTGAGGCCAAAACTTCTGTTGCTAAGTGAGGCAGTTGTTAAGTGAATTTTGCCCCGTTTACATCCTTTCTTGCTACATTGTTAAGTGAATCACTGCACGTTGTTAAGTTAGTCACACGGTTGTTAAGTGAAACTCATAACTCATGGCTTGTTTCATTGGTATTTAACACCAGACAAGTTAGAAGAAGAATTTATAAAGGTATTTCAAATGAATGTTGGAAATATAAATATAAGGAAGGGACCTTTTATCATTTATGGTGGACATGTGTTAAAGCAAAGAAATATTGTAGTAGGATTCATTTTCTAACGCAGACAATTCTTAAAGTGGATATGAAGATAAAACCAGAAACTTTAATGTTTAATGGAAAAACACTTGGAATTTATTTATTTTTTTGGAACTTTGATTATATATATGTTGATGGCAACAAGGCTACTTCATGCACAAAAATGGAAGGACATTTCGATCCCCACAATGGATGAACGGCTGCAAAATGAAGTTAGCAGAGAAGGCCAAATCGACGGCATTGATTAAAGGAAAAAAAAAAATACAGTTACTTTTGTTTCTACTTGGAAACCGCTTCTGGACTTTGTGCCTGAGGTGGGGGAAAAAAATGAAACTTTGATTTTGGGTTTTACCGATGAGATAGATTAGTTGTTGTAGAAATGGCTCGTTTATATGTAAAAATTAAAACAGTTGAGATTTGATGTTGCAACCTTATTGCAACATCAAAGGGAGTTGGTAATCAATGCTTCCACCCCCCACCTCATTTTTCCCCCTTTCTTTTCTACACTTCTCCCTTCCCAGAGGTGGGTTTCAGCAGGTTCTGACCAGTTCTGGAGAACCGGTAGCGGAAATTTTGAATAGTTCGGAGAACCAATAGTAAAAATTCTGACTGGCTCCGCCCTCATCTATTCTCTGCCTCCCAAGTCCCAGCGGATCGGGAGGAAATGGGGATTTTGCAGTAACCTTCCCCTGGAGTGGGGACGGAATGGGGATTTTACAGTATCCTTCCCCTGCCACGCCCACCAAGCCACGCCAATCAAGCCATGTCACACCCACCAAACCACACCCACGGAACCGGTAGTAAAAAAATTTGAAACCCACCACTGTCCCTTCCCCTTTCCCTCCCCAATTTTTCCTACTATTTGCTTTTGTATTTGTGTATTTTATATCATAAACTAATAAAAACTGAAAAGTCAATGAGTGATGCCGTGTGTGAACTCTCCTTCAGACTCAGCCTGGTCATCTCCTACACTTCCACCCATTACTACTTCTCCTCCATTCTGCATCTTTAGAAAACAGGTCAATCCCTTCGTCTATGTGATGGTCTCTTAATTACTAGAAGACAGTTATCATGTCCTCCCTAATTCTTCTCTTCTTTGGACTAGACATATCTAGCTCTCTCAACCGTTCATCACATGATTTAGACTCCTGACCCGGAATGGAATGGAATGGAATGGAATGGAATAGAATAGAATAGAATAGAATAATAGAGTCAGAAGGGACCTTGGAGGTCTTCTAGTCCAACCCCATTTAGGCAGGAAACTCTACACCACTTCAGACAAATGGTTATCCAACAACTTTTTAAAAACTTCCAGTGTTGGAACATTCACAACTTCTGGGGACAAGTTGTTCCACTGATTGTTTTCACTGTCAGGAAATTTCTCCTTAGTTCTAGGTTGCTTCTCTCCTTGATTAGTTTCCACCCATTGCTTCTTGTCCTGCCCTCAGGTGCTTTAGAGCATAGCTTGACTCCCTCTTCTTTGTGGCAGCCCCTGAGATATTGGAACATTGCTCTCATGTCTCAATGGGAAAACAAATGGTTTCCCATCTCTTCTTTAAAACTTCCAGTGTTGGAGCATTCACAACTTCTGGAGGCAAGTTGTTCCACTGGTTAATTATTCTAATGGTCAGGGAATTTCTCCTTAGTTCTAGGTTGCTTCTCTCCTGCATTAGTTTCCATCCATTGTTTCTTGTCCTATCTTCAGGTGCTTTGGAGAATAGCTTGACTCCCTCTTCTTTGTGGCAGCCCCTGAGATATTGGAACATTGCTCTCATGTCTCCCCTAGTCCTTCTTTTCATCAAACCAGACATTCCCAATTCCGTTTTTCATATGTTTTGGCCTCCAGTCCCTAATCATCTTTGTTGCTCTTCTCTGCACTCTTTCTAGAGTCTCCACATCTTTTTTACACTGTGGCGCCCCAAACTGGATGCAGTATTCCAAGTGTGGAATACTTACCAAGGCATCATAAAATGGTATGAACACTTCACGTAATCTTGATTCTATCCCTCTGTTTATGCAGCCCAGAACTGTGTTGGCTTTTTTGGCCGCTGCTGCACATGGCTGGTTCCAGTGGTGGGTTCCTCCCGGTTCGGTCCGGTTCGGCCGAGTCGGTAGCGGTGACAATATGACGTCACCGAACCGGTTCTCTCCCCCCCCGCCCTCCCATCCCCCCACCCCCGCATGTTATTCTTACCTTTTATTTGGTCCCACCCCCAATCTATTGCTGCCTCCTGAGTCCCAGCTGATGACTAGAGGGAAAAAAACTGTTTAAACTCTTGCCGCGGGGCTTCAAAGGGCCGCCCTACAGCTGATCAGTGTTAAAAGCAAACAAATGAGTTGGGTCGTAAGTGCTAGGACTGGTCGTAAGTGCGAGGACCTTCCAGAAATGACTCTGACCAGCTAGCCACGCCCACCCTAGTCACATGACCTCTAAGCCACACCCACAAAATAAGCCACGCCCACAGAACCGGTAGTAAAAAAATTTAGAACCCACCCCTGGCTGATTCCTATTTAAATGGTTGTCCACTAGGACTCCAAGATCCCTCTCACAATTACTACTATTGAGCAAGATACCACATTTTCTGCATTTTTTGTAGGGTCTCTGAATCTTTTTTTTTTTTGAACCCTGGTGACCAAAACTAGACTCAGTATTCCAAAAGTGGCCTCATTAGTGCGATATAAAGCAGTATTATCATCGCTTCGTGTGACCAACTCTCGTCTAAAAGTGCTGCATTGATATCAGGAACGTATTGAATGAACTCAGTGCAGAAATGATGGCTTCTAGTAGAGAATTATAGCAAGCATTGATTCATACTTCTCTCTCTCTCCCTCTCCCTCTCTCTCTCCCCCTCCCTCCCTTCCTCTCCCTCTCCCTCTCCCTCTCTCTCTCTCTCCCTCCCTCCCTCTCCCTCTCTCTCTCTCTCCCTCTCTCCCTCTCCCTCTCTCTCTCTCTCTCCCTCTCTCCCTCCCTCTCTCTCTCTCTCTCTCTCTCCCTCCCTCCCTCTCCCTCTCTCTCTCTCTCTCTCCCTCCCTCCCTCTCCCTCTCTCTCTCTCTCTCTCTCTCCCTCCCTCCCTCTCCCTCTCTCTCTCTCTCTCCCTCCCTCCCTCTCCCTCTCTCTCTCCCTCTCCCTCCCTCCCTCTCCCTCTCTCCCTCTCTCTCTCCCTCCCTCCCTTCCTCTCCCTCTCTCTCTCTCTCTCTCTCTCTCCCTCCCTCCCTCTCCCTCTCTCTCTGTCTCTCTCTCCCTCCCTTCCTCTCCCTCTCTCTCTCTCCCTCTCTCCCTCCCTCTCTTTCTCTCTCTCTCTCTTTTATTTTAAAAAAGGGCATATTTGGCCGTTCTAAACACACTAACCGGCTCCCCCATCGCCTAAGAAGCCTGACAGGCTTGAGTGAGGATTGCAATACATTTGAAATAGCATTTAATAATACAGCCTCCGCGTTTGCATCATTTCAGCCAGACAGAAAGGTTTTTTTTTTTTTTTTCCCTCCATCCACAATCTCGTTACTGGAAAAGTCCTGTTGAGCTACTGAGGAACACCGAGCAGAATTTGAGGGGAAATGAAGGACTGCCTTGAACATTTTAAGGACAATGACAGGGTTTTTCTTTGTGGAAATCCTTGGATGGCAGCAATGGTTTTTGAGGTAAAAATGACCTTATTTTTCACCTTTCTCGGGTTTTTTTTCCTGCATTTATAAAGCTAACGAATTCCTTGTGTGTCCAATTACACTTGGCCAATAAAGAATTCAATTCTAATCCATTCCATTCCATTCCATTCCATATTTTCTATTCTATTCTATTCTATTCTATTCTATTCTATTCTATTCTATTCTATTCTATTCTATTCTATTCTATTCTATTCTATTCCATTCCATTCCATTCCATTCCATTCCATTCCATTCCATTCCATTCCCCATACCCCATATTCCATACCCCATTCCAGGGGTTAAATCTCCCTACCCGTTCTGTGAATGTGGCTTGGTGGGAGTGGCAGGGGAAGGATATTGCAAAATCTCCATTTTCACCCCACTCCAGGAGAAGGATACTGCAAAATCTCCATTCCCTCCATTCCTGGGGGAAGGATATTGCAAAATCTCCATTCCCACCCCACTCTGGGGCCAGCCAGAGGTGGTATTTGCCAGTTCTCCGAACTGCTCAAAATTTCCGCTACCGGTTCTCCAGAACCTGTCAGAACCTGCTAGATTTCACCCCTGCCCCATTCTCCATTCTCCATTCCATACTCCATTCTCCATTTTATATTCCATTCTATAAGAATAACTGTCAGGGTTCCGACGAATGCCCTAATTAAACCATGAGCCTTGAGCCAAGCTTCAAAAGAAATCCAGTTATTTATTAGGAGCAACATGTCGGCAGGTACCCAAGTGAAGCCAGCTCTGCCCCATGTAATTTACGGCCCAACTATGACTCTGTTTCCCCCCTCCTCCCAGGGTGTGTCATAAATCATATTCTCCAACAGAGCGCTTTCGTGGGTTGTAGACATCACGCCCCTCCAGCTGTTGCCGGTAACCTGGGATACAGCCTTGAGAAAGGAAGGCGTGGAATGTGCTTCTGTTTGTGGCTGCCGTGTTGCTCCATCAGTTTTCCCCCCTCCTGCCTATGGCAATTTGAGAGCAGACCAGGGATGCTTTGCGAGTTGACAATAATTTTATTGTCACTTTGAATGTACACTAATCGGCATGCATTAAAATGAAATTTCGTTGCATGCAGCTCTCAAAGGGTCTCCATCTCCAATATACACTACATATGACAAAATAAATAAATAAACACAAAATTATGCATAAACCCACATATATTATATGACAGAGAAGCAACAAAGTCTAATTCGGATGTATAATATGTACATGGCAAGGAAAACGAATCTTGCAAGTTTACCAGACGGATGGCTTAGGGAACAAAGCTGTTACAGAACCTGGTAGAAATATTCTATTCTGAACTCTGTTCTATATTCCATTTTATTTTCCGTTCTGTATTCCATTCCATTCAGATGTGCGTTTCAGCAGGTTCTGACCAGTTCTGGAGAACCGGTAGCGGAAATTTTGAGTAGTTCGGAGAACCGGTAAACCCCACCTCTGACTGGCCCCGCCCCCATCTATGCTCTGCCTCCCGAGTCCCAGCTGATCGGGAGGAAATGGGGATTTTACAGTATCCTTCCCCTGCCACGCCCACCAAGCCATGTCACGCCCTCCAAGCCACGCCCACAGAACCGGTAGTAAAAAAAATTGCGAAACCCACCACTGATTCCATTCTATGATTCTGTCAAAGGTTGTATTCTAAATCAAGACGCCTTGCCTTTTTGCCTTTCATCCAGATGGCCCTTGAAAATTCAGATGATTGCTAAGGCAATTAGTTTCCTATTTGTTCTCATCTCAAGGTTGTTTTGTTTTTCTGTTGCTCGCCTTGACTTCTCCTACCGTCATTGGATCTCGCGTTTTTTTCACTTTCCCCCCCCCTCATGTTACAGAGAAAACATTAATTATTATTGTTCCTTAGCATTGCCACTGCAACATTCTGATGAATTCTTCTCCCATTTAATGGCTTCTGTTAACCTAATATGTTCTTGGGTGATGTTTACTCTCTTTGCAAGCAATAATGTGTGAGTTCTATCCAATTTATCCATTCTATGACATTCAGCATTCTGATTTGCCTTTCTCTTTCTCTCTCTTTTCTTTTTTCTCTTTCTTTCTTCCTTTTTTTTTTTTAGGTAGGTGACATGATTAGAAGCTAGATAGGAAAGGAAGATAAAGTTGTTTAATAAAGGGCGCTATGGTTAGGAGCTAGAATAAGCGATAGAAATAAGAGAAGGGGGAACGTTAGTGTATATATTTTTATATAACGAAATGAAAGCAACAACAAGAGAAAATGTGGAATGATTTGAACAATGATAGACTGTAACATAATATAAACCGGGGTGAAATCCAGCAGGTCCTGTCAGGTTCTGGAGAACCGGTAACGGAAATTTTGAGTAGTTTGGAGAACCGGCAAATATCACCTCTGGCTGGTCCCAGAGTGGGGTGGGAATGGAGATTTTGCAATATCCTTCCCCAGGAGTGGGGAGGGAATGGGGATTTTGTAGTATCCTTCCCCTGGAGTGGGGTGGGAATGGAGATTTTGGCAGTATCCTTCCCCTGGAGTGGGGTGAGAATGAAAATTTTGCAGTATCCTTCCCCTGGAGTGGGGTGGGAATGGAGATTTTGCAGTATCCTTCCCCTGCCACACCCACCAAGCCACACCACGCCCACCAAGCCACGCCCACAGAACCGGTAGTTAAAAAATTTGAATTTCACCACTGATATAAACATACATTAGATAGAATGTAATAAATATGATTAACCTTATCAGTTTTATTTGCATTAGAATGTATGACACCCAGGTGCCAACACTGTTCACTCATTGATTTGAGATATTTATTTTTAAAAAAAATTAAAAACTTGTATGACACTCAGCATAAAATTGCATTTAATTCCTCAATTGTGTCCATCCCTGAAAGAATACGAGAATGTGTGGAGCACCCATTCCTGAGATGACAGTCAAGGAGCAAAAAAAAAAAATGGTTAACTGGGAAAAATATATAATATATATTTATATTTGTAGTCCTTGCGATAACAATGGAGTCTTAACATTTCCGTGGCTAAGCAAGACAGTTGTTAAGTGAGTTTTCCTCTATTTTACAACCTTTGTTATCACAGTTATTAAGTGTGCAATTACTGCAGGGTTCGAATCTCGCCAAGGCTCAAGGTTGACTCAGCCTTCCATCCTTTCTAAGGTAGGTAAATTGAGGACCCAGTTGTGGGGGCAATAAGCTGACTTTGTATAAATATACAAAAAGGATGAAGGCTATTGCTGAGCACATTGTAAGCCGCCCTGAGTCTTTGGAGAAGGGCGGCATATAAATCAAATTAAAAAAAGTGAATCACTCCAGTTGGTTAAATTGGTAACACAATTGTGAAGTGAATCTGGCTTCCTCGTTGTCAGAAGGTGTTGTGGCCCGTACCTAACATTGATCGGGGGAAAATAATACAGCACCATCCCCAGATTTGTAATGCGGCTAACACAACACTCGGATCTTTTGGGGAAGCTGTTGTGACCCAGGCCCAAGTAGGTAGTATTAGACGCAAATAGTTCCAAAACAACCAGACTTTATTAGAACAGCGGAGAATTAACTCATTCTCAGTGTAGTCCAAACTAAATTAAAACAAATTCTTCATAACACAAATTCTTCAGTCTAATCACCAACCTTGGTATAATTAGGCAAACTACCAAAGGCTTCTCTTGGCAAAAGTTCAGAAGCAGAAGACCACCGACAAGAGATAAGTGCAGCAAGAGTATCAACGTTGTTTTCCGACAAAGAGCCCAAGAGCCGTTGCTGGTCTTTTAAGCCTTATCAGGGCCAATCACCCTTAAGGGCCAATCATGTCTTGTCCCTACTCCCGGGTCGTCCTCTCTGCTTTAGCTGCTCCTGCCTTCTGGCAGCTCTTCTCATACGTGCACTAGGAACAGGCTCCTCCTGTTCCTCTGCCTCTCTACTGTCAGCCTCTGGAGGCTCCAAAGTTCGTGCATCACTCCCCAATGGCCCTGGCCCCATCTCTGCCTCCGACGCAGAGCCCTCATCTGGGCCTTCCCCAGCCTCCAGAACTGGCCCCTGTTCTACCTCAGCCTCATCGCTGTCCAACTCCACTGCCAGCTCCGCAGGCTACTGGCGGACCACAACAGAAGCAACCCCAGAACTCATAGGAAGTTAGTGCAGAAATTCTAAATCTGGAAGGTTTTATGGAAGCAAGACGAGGGCCTGGGGAGGGGAGAACAATATTGAATTCCTGCAGGCTGGAGATAACGCAGCTGCTAACACAGTACATCTTGATAATCTAGTCTTGAGAAGACAATATGTTCATCAAAGTCTCCAGTTCTCCTCCTGTTGGCCCAGGAATTCGGTTTGTGATATTTCACAGATCGTACGAAGATGGACTGGCGAATGAATGAATGGAAACCTATATCGGTTTATCAAACTAACGACAATGTCACAGCCAAGCTCGTAAGTCTTGGAAGATTGATCGAGTAAAGCAGGTAGATCATTCGGGTCAGATGTACCATCAGCAAATCTTCCCCAACTTTGCAGGAGCTGATTGCCTTTCTTAAGAAATATTGACGCTGAATCCACTCCGTCAACGAGATATACTTTTCAAGCTGTTTTTTCTCTGCACTCTCTAAAATAAAATAAACCAGTAGCTTGACCTGATACAAAACTATTTCACTTTTGCCCCTCCTTCGATACCAAACGGCGCCCTAACATTTTGAAATCAATCTGTAATTTTAATTCATCTTTTAATTCGATTAATCTCGAATTTGGACCACCTCCCTTTGACGCTTGAACTGAAATGGATGCTTCAAACATGGCAATAATTCCAGAGGTGGGTTTCAGCAGGTTCTGACCAGTTCTGGAGAACCGGTAGCGGAAATTTTGAGTAGTTCGGAGAACCGGTAGCGGAAATTTTGAGTAGTTCGGAGAACCGGTAGTGGAAATTTTGAGTAGTTCGGAGAACTGGTAGCGGAAATTTTGAGTAGTTTGAAGAACCGGTAAATCCCACCTCTGATTGGCCCTGCCCCCATCTATTCTCTGTCTCCCAAATCCCAGCTGATTGGGAGGAAATGGGGATTTTGCAGTATCCTTCCCCTGGAGTGGGGTGGGAATGGAGATTTTACAGTGTCCTTCCCCTGCCACGCCCACCAAGCCACACCCACAGAACTGGTAGTAAAAAAATTTGAAACCCACCACTGAATAATTCTGTGTGACCATCATCCCTCGCACTGTAATTTGATGTACTGTAAATTTCCGTTTCTGCTTGTACAGAATAAAATATGTGGATATAATATTCAGAAAGATCTGCATTCACTAACCTTGGACCATTACAATATTCTAAAATATTTCTGATGTTTTCAAACGTCCGTAACATCCATCTATCCGCATGCATTAACTCTGGGGTATTCACTAAAATATATATTTTAGAATCAGTGGTGGGTTGTTCCCGGTTCGCACCGGTTCGCAAGAACTGGTAGTAAAAATTTGTAGTAGTTCGGAGAACCGGTAATAACATTGGCTGGCCACGCCCCCGAACCGGTCCCTGGCCCGGTCGCCGCCCGCTTACCCCGCCCACCTCATCAGAGCCTTTTTTAAAAACTTTTAAAAGCATTTTCTCTACCTCTTTGGCTGAAAAAATGCTTTTAAAAGTTAAAAAAAAAGCCTCTGATGATCACGCGGCTCAGCTGGGATCGTCAGACACTTTTAAAAGCATTTTTTCTACAACCTCTTCGGCCGAAGAGGTTGTAGGAAATAAAAATGCCTTTAAAAGCCTCTGGCGATCCCAGCTGAGTTGCCTGATCGTCAGAGGCTTTTAAAAGCATTTTCTTCTGCAACCTCTTAAGGTTGTAGAAAAAATGCTTTTAAAAGTAAAAAAAAAAAAAAGTTGGCCACGCCCACCCAGTCACATTACCTCCCCACCAAGCCACGCCCACAAAATAAGCCACGCCCACAGAACCTGTAGTAAAAAAAGTTTAGAACCCACCCCTGTTTAGAATGCAATTTCAGGTTATCTGTTTCCCACCTAATTGTCACTTTGATAGTGAGATGGGCAGCATCTAAATTTAATAAATAAATAACATTAGATTTCAAATTGTTAATATTCAAAGCATTGCTGATAAATCCTTAGTCTGTCAAATTGGATTATTAGCCTTAACTTCCTTGCAGGTTATTTTATACATTATAGACACCTCGTGAATTTGAATATTGAACATGGATTTGAATATGATTAATTAGCTGAATAAGCTATCGTTCTAAGTTTTGAATGCTTCAGGGCAATCTAGCTAAACAAACCATCCACATTTTAAAAAAAAGATTAAAACCCCAAATTGTTTCATAGTTTATAAACAGGATCGAATCTGGGTCAGTCATCAGGATCAGATGTTTTGTCTTCTGAGCTTTCAGACTTGTACTGGAGTCCATCTTCAGGGAATTTCTCTTTACCAGAATGTGTGCTTTGGGCTATTCTATGCGTAGTGTTTATGTGGTGCCTGGTTGTGTGTGGTTTTTTATTTGTTGATTGAGATGTTGATAGCCAGCTATTAAATCGTTGGCTGTTGTTTCCTTGTATTGGCAAGTTCTTGGCTCGTGATGTCAACTCGCAAAGCATCCCTGGCCTGCTCTCGAGTTGCCATAGGCCAGGGGAGATGGGAAACTGGCAAAACTGCACAGCAGCAAAAAACAGATGCACATTCCATGCTTATCTCCCTCAAGGCTGTTTCCCAGGGATACCTACAGCAGTCGAAGAGGAGTGACCTCTACAACCCGCAAAATTGCTCCGTTGATGAATATGATTGATGACACCCCTGCGGGGGGGAATAGGGTCATAATTGGAGCGTAAATTACGTAGGGTCAGAGCTGGCTTCACTTGGGAACGTGCCGACATGGAGTTCCTAATAAATACCTGGATTTCTTTTGAAGCTTGGCTCAAGACTCATGATTTAATTAGGGCATCCATCAGAACCCTGACACCTGATAAGCTAGTTGTAAATCAGCACTCCTGTTGACTGACATGGGGGCTTGTTGTCCAGGCTTCAATCATCTCCCTGGCTGTTTTTGTCCCTGCTTGGCCAACAATCTTAGTAGCTGCAACATTGAATGTACATCCTTGTTCATTGCAATGTGAGGCTACCAATGAGTTTGGATCTCCTTGTCCAACCACTCGCTGGTAATTAACTTCCTCTCTCTCTATCCTACATAGTCACATGCTATGTATACGGTCTGGAGAAAGAATTTATTTATTTATTGAATTTGTTTGCCGCCCATCTCAACATAAGGCAACAGTTTTAATAAATGGTCAGTAATAGGAAATATTTTAATAAATGGTCAGTAATATGAAGTAATATGAAAAGTGACGGGGTGGCTCAGTGGCTAAGATGCTGAGCTTGTTGATCAAAAGGTCGGCAGTTCAGTGGTTCGAATCCCTAGTGCCGCGTAACGGGGTGAGCTCCCGTGACTTGTCCCAGTTTCTGCCAACCTAGCAGTTTGAAAGCACGTAAAAAAAAATGCAAGTAGAAAAATAGGGACCACCTTTGGTGGGAAGGTAACAGCTTTCTGTGCGCCTTTGGCATTTAGTCATGCTGGCCACATGTCCACGGAGACATCTTCGGACAGCGCTGGCTCTTCGGTTTTGAAACGGAGATGAGCACCGCCCCCTAGAGTCGGGAACGACTAGCACATATGTGCGAGGGGAACCTTTACCTTTACCTAATATGAATAGCCCAATTTGTTAACTTCTTAAAACATTGATTTTCTTCATTGTTTCCAGTGTCGTATATACCATCTTAAAAAGTTAGAAATTAGCAGCTGCTCCCCCCGCTAAAAATGAGACGCCGAGGGAATTATCTCTGCAAATATGATTAGCTGAACACAGTTGTTTTTAGGATCTGTCAGGAAAGCAAAAAAAGAAGGGACCCTAACTGGGGGGAAAATGTTATATAAATTTGTACAGTAATGTAATTCCTGTATAATCATGTGGCGGGGATGATATTCCTCAAAAGAGTCTTTTATCTCTTTAAAAAAAAAATGTATAGAAGTTGTTTTCTTCCCGGACTCTGTTATGTTAATGCAAGTTAATATTATATCAGAGAACTTTTACCCAAAACTTTCATGTTTCATTTGCAACCTTGTGAGCCGAACGTGAATTATACGGAGGTCAGTTATTACACCATCTGTCTATATTAGAAGAAGACTTCGCTCAATACTTTCAGTAGAGGAATATATGCCCCAAGGGGACACTGAAACCTGAATCAAAGACAGTGGAATCAATTTGAGGACATCATGATTCTTTAATTAAGTTCACGAGTTGAGGGGCAGATGTAAGTCAGTTCAGAAAAAGTACTGAGACAGCATGGGAAGAGGCAGGGATGAGCTTCAAAAACTTTAGCAAGGGGTTCTCTGCCCGGTTGCTGAGTGGGCGTGGCCCTGGTGGGCGTGGCTTAGTCCGCCAGCACCACGGTGGGGGGGCTGTTTTTGCCCTCCCCAGACTCCAGAGGCTTTCCTTGAGCCTCCGGGAGGGCAAAAACAGCCTCCCCAGGCTAGAGAGGCCCTCTGGAGGGCCCGTTTCCGGCCTTCCTGAACTTCCAGTAGGCCCATTTTTCACCCTCCCCAAGCCTCCACGCGTACCCTGCACTTACCTGCATCCCAAACGGGCCGCGTGGGGACTCCTGGGAGGGGAGGGGAGGGGTGGGGTGGGCGGGGCCAGCCAGGAGTGGGATTTGGGGGTTCTCCGAACTGCACAGAATCTTAGCTAGAGGTTCTTCCGAACCCCTGCGGACCCCCAGCAGCCCACCCCTGGTAAGAGGAGAGAGAATTTTAATATGCTCCATTTGCAAAAAAAAAAAAGGGAAAAGACTGAATTTCAATATGCCTTGGATGGATTCTTTTTTTGGTTCAAAAGAAAGCTCGCCCAAAGTGAAGATCAGGAAGAAAACAAACAAGCACACGGAAAGGCCCCAAAAATCAAGGGCTTTGTAAGGAAAAGGAAAAGGAAGGGAAAAGTCAGCCTTTTTGTAAATCCCAGTTGTTGAAAAGTGCTGCGTACGACTGGAGTCACAAAATGAGCCACGGTGGCGCAGTGGTTAGAGTGCAGTACTGCAGGCTACTTCTGCTGACTGCCGGCTGCCTGCAATTTGGCAGTTCCAATCTCACCAGGCTCAAGGTTGACTCAGCCTTCCATCCTTCTGAGATAGGTAAAATGAGGACCCAGATTGTCGGGGGCAATATGCTGACTCTGTAAACTGCTTAGAGGGGGCTGTAAAGCACTGTGAAGCGGTATATAAATCTACGTGCTATTGCTATTGCTAACTATGCTAGTTCCTTATGTAGAATATTAGGTAGACATTGCCTTCTGGCATGAGAATGCTCCAGAGAAGAGCAATGGGACATAGTGGGATAGTTAATTTATTAGTGATCGCTGTTTGACTGCAATACAGGTAATCCTTGATGTCAAATCGCAAAGCATCCTGGCCTGCTCTCAAGTTGCCATAGGCAAGGGGGAATGGGAAACCAACGAAACAGCATGGCTGCCAAAAACAGTAGTACATTCCAGACATATCTCTCTCAAGGCTGTCTCCCAGGGTTACCCACAGAGGCCGGAGGGGAGTATAGCCCGCAAAATTGCTCCGTGTATGTGATTGATGATACACCCTGGGGGGAGGGGGGAAACAGGGTCATGATTGGGGTGTAAATTACATGGGGTCAGAGTTGGCTTCGCCTGGAACATGCCGACATGGAGCTCCTAATAAATAATTGGATTTCTTTTGAAGCTTGGTTGGAGGCTCGTGATTTAATTAGGGCATCCCTTGGAACCCTGACACTCAACTTATGACTACAACTGAGCTCAACGTTTCTGTTGCTAAGCAAGACAGGTGTTAGGGGAGTTTTGCCCCATTTTATGATCTTTTATTAAGTGAATTATGCAGTTGTTAGGTTAGTAACACGGTTGTTACTCTGAGCTACAAATATTCTCTTCTAGTGGGACTCTGAATCCCCTACCATCCAAATTGTCTTCTTGCTGTCTCCAATCGTTCCACCAACTCTCCTCCATACAACGTCCACTTGCTTTCCATCCTCTTCTTTTTCCCTTCTTCTCCTTCCCTCCAGTTTCTGGACTGAGCCCAGGCGAACCTTCCTCCCGGTGTTTTAAGGACCCCACCACACAGCTCAGCAAGGAGAGACCCCCTGTCATATTTTTATTGCATGTATTACAATTACAAATGCATTCTGCAATCGCTGCTCTCTCACGCCATATATCTTCTTACCTCTTTCCTGTCCCCTCCATCCTATTTTTATCTCTCAAACTTGAAGAAGGATTTCTTCAAGACCTAAAACCTATTATTTTGTGCAGTTCAGCTGGCTCTCGTGAAGGTGTTATAGTTCTGCTTGCCGTCGTTTTTAATCCCAAAGCAACATCTCTCTCTCTCTCTTTTTATGTCTCCTGTTAGCTTTGCGGCATATCAGCCAGAGGTGGCTTTCACATAATTTTACCACTGTTTCGCTGCACACCGAAAATGTGAGCGCGTGGTCTTTTGTGCATGCGCTTTGCTCACATGCGCGACTTGCATCCATGCATGTGGATTAGAAAATGTGGCTAATGCCGGGGAGGGTGGGCCAGTGTGCCCACAGGTCACCATTACCGGTTCACCCGAATTTGTCCGAACTGGCTGAATACCACCTCTCATATCAGCTCTCCTTCTCCCCACTATCCAGGAGTGAAATGCCCCCGGTTCGGCCCGGTTCGGGCGAACCGATAGCGATGACGGCCAGTGGTTCACAGAACCGGTAGTGATGGCCACTTGAGGCTCCACCCACCCACCGGTCGTCGTTACTTCCTGGTTTTAACCAGGAAGTAGCCTGTTTTTTATCCTCTGCACATGCGCAGAAGGGTTTGCGTGTGCACAGAGGGTCGGCACGCGGCACATGCACTTCCGAACCGGTAGGGAAGGTAAATAGATTTCACCCCTGCCACTACCCCACATTTAAACCCAACCTTTTTAAAGAAGGTGCTTTAGAAAGATTACTTTACGCGAATATTTTCGGTTTCTGTGCTCTAGAAATCCAATACAGGCATTGATTGGGCCTCTTTGTCATTAGCATCACTCGAAGGAGAAAAAAACATTCCGCAATCAGAACCTAGCTAAATATTCTGTTGCTAACTCAGCAAGAAGGGGCTTCAATTCAATTCAATTTCTTACGGAGACCGGAACAAATAGAAATAGTAAATATACAATTAATAAGTGCTCTGGTGGCTCAGCAGACTAATTAACATCCACTTACATCTGCTGCCTGCAATTACTGCAGGTTCGAATCTCGCCAAGGCTCAAGGTTGACTCAGCCTTCCATCCTTTCTAAGGTAGGTAAATTGAGGACCCAGTTTGTGGGGGCAATAAGCTGACTTTGTATAAATATACAAAAGTATGAAGGCTATTGCTTGACGCATTGTAAGCCCCCCTGAGTCTCCGGAGAAGGGCGGCATATAAATCAAATTTTAAAAAATAATAATAAAATAAAATAACAAATAACAGATAATATCTATGATCAAATCCAGTCAGTCAATTGCATGTCGGCCTAACTATACTAAAATTACAATCCATGAACTGTGTGGCCCGTAGTCAGTTTAATACTAAAAGGGAAAGGAATAAGCAGTGCAACGGGTTTGCCCCACAATTGTATAAAATAATTATGGTGGATTAGACATGTGTTTCCGATGACTCCCCAGTGCTGCGGGGCAGAATCTAGCCACCTGCGCTGTAATTTCTGACTGTTTGTCCTGTAGGAAGTTAGCACCCACCCCCTCTCCTAAGAAAATGAGATATTTTAGGAAATATTAAAAGGACAGAATATTTCCCCTAAAAGCGAGGCAGTAACTCACCCCCCTCCCCCACCTTTGTCAATGGGCCATTAAGGCCTGGGCCAGTTTATTCTACATAACCAAGATCTACCTCCAAGCAGAGCCATAATAGGAATTGCCCAAAACCCTTTCATTACATCATCACCCAGCAAGAGTCAACCAAGCCTGGGACACAGACAACCTACAAAGTTACCCCTGCATGGCCCCATGGGAGTCTTGATAACCAATCAGAACACAAGCTCAAATTCAAAGCCCAACAGAGGATATAAATCACCAAGCTCAGAGAGCATCAAGGACCACACAGTCCTCCTCCTCCTCCTCCTCCTTTCCACCAACCTCATTCCCTTCTAGCACTGATGATGTTACCTAGTTTAGTAATGAGATGTCTGCAAGAAAACCACCAAGCTCAGAGAGCATCAAGGACCCCAGAGCCATCCCCCTCCTCTTTCTCCTTCTCCTCCATCTCCATCATTCCATAAAGCCCACTCCCTTCCAGCACTGACGATGTTACCTAGTTTGGTAATGTCTGCAAGAAAACCACCAAGCTCGGAGAGCACGAAGGACCCCTCCTTTCAACCCTCAGTTACAAATATTCTATCAGTAGGAAAAAAAAGAAAATCAAATATTGTTGTGGCCCGCCAGCGGCCTGCGCAGATCGTGGCTGATCCCGACAACGAGGAGGCTGGTGTGGGGTCGCGCCAGCAGCCTGCGCAGCCGGCGCTCGCTTTGGACAGCGAGGAGGCTGAAGAGGATGTGGTGCCAGAGGCAGAGACTCAGCCAGGGCCTTCAGAACCTCCAGAGGCTCCTTCAAGTGGAGAGAGCGAAGTGGAGGAGCCTCTCCTCAATGCTCGAGCATGCAGGGCTGCCAAAAGACAGGAGTGGCTACTCAGGAGGAGGAGGTCTCCTCAAGAGTAAGGTTTGAGGATAATTGGCCACTCCCTTAGCCTATTTAAGTCACACGCAGTTAGTAATTTCTTGCTGGAAACAACGTGTAATTATTACAGAGCATTTTGGAGAGTGAGTGTCTTATCGTATCTTGTTTTCTGGGCTGGTTGCCAACCTTTGCCGGACTTATAACTTTGATAAGGACCGTTGGTGTGTGTCACAATCCTTGGGAATCCAGAGCTGGGGCAGAACAAATATATGGGATTGGAGAGCAACTTCTTGAAACAATTTTCTTCGAGAGGTTCCAGCAGTGATCTTGGAACGACTGGAAATCCATTTAAAGATCACAGCCACTCGTATTGCAATTTCCCAAGCAGAAATGGGGGGAAAAAAGAGGTTTTAATGGCTGCCCCAACCATTCTGATCATAAATCAGTATGAGTGGTTGACACAGCCGGAAGGAAGTACAATCAGCTTGTTCCTATTTTCCCGGGGTTTCACTTAGATTTCTTTTAGGAATGGAGAAGTTGCGATAAAAGATTGAAAGAAAAAAAAAAAACCCTTGAAAATCCTAGCCTCTTACTCATCCCTCCGTCTCCTCTTTAATTCAACGGAAGAGTCGGAAGAATCTGAAACAAGGACACAGAGGAATAATTACGGAGAGAAAGAAAGAAAACGGTTCCTTTTGTTCCCAAGACTTGCAAAAAAAAAAAAAACAAACCCTTAGCAACAAATATCCTCACCGCAATTTCAGGCTGTTTAATTTTTGTTTCGTTTTTTTAAAAAAAACCAAGTGTTGAGAGACGCTGTCATTTGAGAAGACACATAAAATAGATGTTTTATTATGAATTATGTGGCACATTCTGACAGGGAGATAATCAAGCCACAGGAAATGTGGCGAATGCCGCCCACCGCTGAACCTTCATATCTGCTGCCTAGAAATGGTTTCGGTGCAATGAAAGAAACATTGCAGTACAAAGGGGTGGTGGGGGGGGAAACTTCATTAAAACTTGTGATTTTTGTTCTGGCCTTAAAAAGAATCCCAGACAGTGTTTGTTTTTTTTTTAAAATCCATATTTTATCCCTGGTATGGATGAACTGACCATTTTGCTTCCTATTCATTCTCCTTTGGTGGCAGCAACGCCTCGGATAGAAAGTCCCTACAGAGAGTGGTGAGGACAACCAAGAAGATCATAGGAAGCTCGCTTCCCATTATTCAGGATACCGCTTAGAAGAGCTATGTGCTTAGAGCTCGAAGCATTGTTGAAGTGTGAGACCCCACACATCCACTTTATGGTCTGTTTCTGTTGCTCCCCTCTGGGAGGAGGTTTCGAAGTATGTAGAGTAGGACTACCAGATTCTGTAACAGCTTTGTTTCCTATGCCATCTTTCTGGTAAACTCGCAAGATTCGTTTTTCTCACCATGTTCATGTATATATCCAGACTAGACTGTTGTTGTTTCTCTGCGTCGTATAATATATGTGGGTATATGCATAATTTTGCATTTATTTATTTGTTTTATCATGTTTATGTAGTGTATAAAGGGTGGTGACCCTTTGAGAACAATCTGCAATGAGATTTCACTTTAACGTATGCCGATTAGCGTACATTCCAAGTGACAATAAAGTTCAATTTATACCAAGAAAGGCTAGGAAAGTAGATTCAATATGCAAATGTCCAAGGAACATTAGCATATGGATAGTCCTCTACTCATAACCACAATCGGGATCAGAATTTCGGTTGCTAAACAAGATAACGGTTAGGTGAGTTTTACCCAGGGGTGAAATCTAAAATTTGTTACTACCGGTTCTGTGGGCGTGGCTTGGGGGGGGGTAATGTGACTGGGTGGGCGTGGCCTTTTTTTTTTTTTTTTACTTTTAAAAGCATTTTTTCTACAACCTCTTCGGTCAAGAGGTTGTTAAAAAATGCTTTCAAAAGGCTCTGACGATCCCAGCTGAGTTGCCTGATCGGCAGAGACTTTTTTTCTTTTAAATGCCTCTGACGATCAGGCAACTCAGCTTGGATCATCAGAGGCATTTAAAAGAACCTCCCCCCCTTTTTTTAAAAAAATGCCTTTGACGGTCCAAGCTGAGTTGCCTGATCGTTAGAGGCATTTAAAAGAAAAAAAGCCTCTGCCGATCAGGCAACTCAGCTTGGATCATCAGAGGCATTTAAAAGAAAAAAAGGGTTTTTTTTCTTTTAAAAGCCTTTGATGATCCCAGCTGAGCCGCGCAATCATCAGAGGCTTTTTTAAAAAACTTTTTTTAAAAAAGCATTTTTTCGACCGAAGAGGTTGTAGAAAATATGCTTTTAAAAGTAAAAAAAAAAGCCTCTGATGATTGTGCGGCTCAGCTGGGTATGTGGGGGTGAGTGGGGGGGCAGGGATTTTTGCTACCGATTCTCCGAACCACTCACCTCCATCGCTACCGGATCGGGCAATCCGGTCCGAACCAGGAGCATTTCACTCCTAGTTTTACCCCATTTTACAACCTGTCTTGCCACTTTTGTTAAGTGATTCACTGCAGTTGTTAAATTAGTCCCACGGCTGTTAAGTGAATTTGGCTTCCCCATTGACTTTGCTTGTCAGAAAGTTGCAAAAGGGGATCATGTGACCCTGGGACTTTGCAACCGTCATAATGACGAGCCGGTTGTCATATGTCTGAATTTTGATCATGGGACCACTGAACTGCCGACCTTTTGATCGACAAGCTCAGCACCTTAGTCACTGAGCCACCGCGTCCCATAGCATCAGGTAGCAGAGAAGTTAAAAAGACATTATAAATTATATCTGCTCCAAGTGCTATGTTATGACACAGTCTCTGTGTTTAAAAGGAATATTTCAACAGTTCCTTTCTTTTCGGTGTGCCCTTTCCAGCTTGCTCAAAATGCCAGTCTGCTAAATGCATCCCAAAATATTACAATTCATCCCAGCAATCTCATTTTGGCAGAGCGCCGTACCCATATCCAGATCGCTCGCTTTATAGATCAGCTGAGTCAGTGTAACAATTCGCAACCCTCCCGCAAGAAAAACATACGAACCTTCTGCATCTTCGGTTTTCTTAAACTCTTCCTCAAAGTTTCAAAGTAATCTAAATTTAAAGTGGCTTCTTATAATCAGCCTATGCTACGGATCTACTTAAATCCACCCTGGAATGACTCAGTCCTGCTCGGAAGCGGCTTCCTCATCCGCTGAGGAGGGGATAGGAAAGAAAAAGTACAATTAATGAAAAGTGGGGGAACAAAAAATGTGAGTAAGGAAGAGCACTTTTAAAGGAAGGAACGTCAGACATGAAAAATCAGGGCCCCAAGTTCCAATTAAACTGATGTATTGCTCAGGCCCCCCGAACAGGAATCTAATCAACTAACAGCACTATTTTGGCGCTGGGTAAGATAGAATAATTCAATGGATTTGAACTATTTGTGACTACGTAGCGATTCTAGGCTGATTCCTCTTTTGACTCCGCCCCCATGGTCTTCTACTCCTCCTACATCAGGGAGGGGAACCTCAATAGAGATTGATGGAGAAAGAGGCTATAAACATTTTTTGCAGGGTGGGGCAGTCCCTGAAATCAGCCCCCCCGCTACCTTGAATTCAATTCAATTATCATTTTGTTCGAAAATGTGTTTGGAAAATATGCTGAGTGTTGTTCTGTCCCCATCTCACACACACACACAAACAGACAGCCAGGGGTTAAATAAAACTGGCAGACAACAAATTCTTTTGATAAGAGGATTGGCAGCAACCCAGTAGCTGCTTGCCAAGAACTTTACTCATAAAGGGAGGGGTTGTTCCTCCGGCAGATAAACCCAAACAAGATACACACAGTTAAAGAATTGTCAAGTCCAGTCTGTATTATATCCAAGGCAGATAACGTTGTTTCCAAAGATACAATGTGACTCGCTAGTAGTTTAGTTTTGTCCGTCACAGAGTCTGAATGGCCACCTCACCCCTTTTTATCTCCTGTGGTCCAGTGACTCAGCTTAATCTCTGGCCCGCCTCCTTTTCTGCTGCGTGCGCTTGTCTCTCCGACGCTGACGTGGATCCAGCCAAGACTTATCTCCGTCACTGTCCGACTGCGAGGAGATACCTGGCTCCTGGCCAATCTCTTCTCCTTCGGGAGACACCTGAGGCATTGCCAGAGAGGAGGGTCCTGGAGAGGGAGGCCTGGCCAACTCCTCTCCTTCATGTTCGGAGCCTTCTCCCTCCGATAAGTCAGCCTCGGGGGTTGGAGTCACAACAAGTGTATTCTATCACTATGGCTGTCATCACCATGTGGCTCCTGAATCAAAGTCTGAGACTATCCAGAGCTGCGTGTTGTCACGCTCGAAATGTGCTTATGCTGTTGCAACCTTTAGTGCTTCTCAACTTGCCAACAACGAGGAGGGAGGGAAAGGCGAGAAGGAATTAGGCTCCAGATTTCAAGGAGGAGAGCCGTGAGCGCCAAGGACACATCAGCAGGTGTCAGCCAAAACCAGAGAGTCTTTCTCATAACAATTCAATGACACTGAATTGGACAATGTGACCTGCTCTAATAGGGGAGAGGGGAAACTCTATATTATAACTACGTGGGTTTCCGCGGGAATTAGTTAGAGATGGTTTCGCCTTCAGTAGTGCCGAAATGATGTACTCAATAAAGTTTTGCACTGAGACATTGGCCGGTCTTGAGTGTGCTTGCTTTGGTTGGGATCATCAGTCAGGACGTTGACACATGTATCATTCAGACCCGGAGTGTGGTCACTATTTCCAGTTAGCCCTGCCTGTGGAATTTAAAAACAAATTTAATTGGAGGTTCATATTATGTTTTTGTACTAATTTAAAATGATAGCAACCTGGTCTTTTCACTCCTGATACCACGAACTAGACTAGAAGTTAGAATTCAACAATGGAGATCTACAGTTTCTCCATACAATACCGAGGTATAATATGCACATCATGACATAATTACAGGTAGTCCTCGACTTACAACAGTTCATTTAGCGACTGTTCAAAGTTACGACGGCACTGAAAAAAGTGACATTACCGTTTTACGACCCCATGATCACATGATTAAAATTCAGATGCTGGGCAACTGGTTCACACTTATGACCGTTGCTGTATCCCCGAGCCCACGTGATTCCTTTTGCGACCTTCTGACCAGCAAAGGGAAAGCCAGATGCACTCAACAACCAAGTTACTAACTTAACAACTGCAATGATTGACTTAACAACTGTGGCACTAAAGGTCGTAAATTGGGGCCAAACTCACTTAACACATGTCTCGCTTAACAACAGAAATTTTGGACCCAATTGGGGTTGTAAGTCGAGGACTACCTGTACAATTCAAAGCACTTTTTGCCAAGAAACCTGATGATGATAATAAATAAAATTAGGAAGAAACCATCAAGGGGAGAGGGAAAAAAAACCCTAAATGAATTCTTCACGATCGTGAAAAATGAAAAACTTTGAAGCAATGGACGGTTCTGTGAGTTCTAGGCTGAAATAATCAAGGATGAACTTTACTAGACCGGCTTTATGATTTTACCAACCGTGAAAAGAAAACTATCAGGTGCTATCGTAAATAATGTTACCTAGCTGTAACATATCTTCTCCCAGGGATTTTTATAGTCTGTATATCTGAAAGCTTGTTTTGTATTTCCCCTAGCAATTACTCCTTAACAGATCTTAACAGAAAAAGAACATGCATACATTCCCATTCAGCTATTCCCTTGAGGGAATAAACAGCGTTGCTCAAAGCACAGCACAAAAGAATAAGACAAGGAGATTAAGGCATGAAATATTTTGTATTTATTTATTCCAATTTTGAGGCTGCCCAACGCTCCTCACTGACCTGCTCACAAAATATGTGTCGATCTTGCGATCCTGTTGTGACCCAGGCCCAAGTAGGTAGTATTAGACGCAAACAGTTCCAAAACAAACAGACTTTATGAGAACAGCTGAGAATTAGCTCATTCTCAATGTAGTCCAAACTACACTTCCAGTGGTCTTCCGGGTGCGCTTCAAGGTGTTGGTTACCACCTTTAAAGCGCTCCATGGCATAGGACCTGGGTACTTGCGGGACCGCCTTCTGCCGCCGATAGCCTCCCACCGTCCAGTACGCTCCCACAGAGAGGGACTCCTCAGGGTGCCGTCGGCCAGGCAATGGCGGCTGGCGACCCCCAGGGGGAGGGCCTTCTCTGTGGCAGCCCCCGCCCTCTGGAATGATTTGCCCCCGGAGATAAGAAGGATATCGGATCTTTGGGTCTTTCGCCGAGCCCTGAAAACTCTTTTTTTCCAGCAAGCAGGGCTGGCGTGAACCCCGCCCCCCTTTTTTAGTTTTTAATGGTTATTAATTGTTTAGTTTTAATTTGTTAATGGGTTTTAATTCGCACTGTTTTAATTCGGGCCAAAGTATATAATTCTTTTAATTAATTTTAAATTTTGTATTGTTATGTATTTTAGTTTTGGCTGTGCACCACCCTGAGTCCACTAGGAGAAGGGCGGTATATAAATTGAATAAATAAATAAATAAATAAATAAATAAATAAATAAATAAATAAATAAATAAATCAAAACAAATTCTTCATAACACAAATTCTTCAGTCTAATCACCAACCTTGGTATAATTAGGCAAACTGCCAAAGGCTTCTCTTGGCAAAAGTTCAGAAGCAGAAGACCACCGACCAGAGATAAGTGCAGCAAGACAAGAACAAGTCTATCAACATTGTTTTCCGACAAAGAATCCAAGAGCTGTTGCTGTTTTTTAAGCTTTATGGGAGTGGCCAATCATCTCTTGGCCCTACTCCCGAGTCGTCCTCTTTGCTGTAGCTGCTCTTGCCTTTTGGCAGCTCTTCTCATACGTGCACTAGGAACAGACTCCTCCTGTTCCTCTGCCTGTCTGCTGTCAGCCTCTGGAGGCTCCGGAGTCCGCACATCACTCCCCGATGGCCCTGGCCCCATCTCTGCCTCCGACACAGAGCCCTCGTCCGGGCCTTCCCCAGCCTCCAGGACTGGCCCATGTTCTTCCCCAGCCTCATCACTGTCCGACTCCACTGCCAGCTCTGCAGGCTGCTGGTGGACCACAACAGATCCAGACAAGAAGCACAAATGGGATAGTAACTGTAGGAGATGACCAGGCTGAGCCTGAGGGCGGGGTCAAATGCATCATCAGTTTGCAATCTCTGCGTTCCCATAAGAGACCTAAGCCCAGCTCCCCTTGAAGTCCCTTGACTCTTATCTGGCATCAATTCGCCTTGACTGTTAGTAGATCAGATTCTTCTGTGTAGGTAGAATGAAATAAACTTGCAATGCATAGTTCTTGACTTACAACAGTTCATTTGGTGACCGTCCAAAGTTACGATGGCACTGAAAAAAGTGGCTTATGACTGTTTTTCACAGTTAGTTTAGTTTAGTTTAGTTTAGTTTATTTGATTTGTATACCGCCCTATTCCTGAAGGACTCAGGGCGGTGAACAGCCACAAGATAAAAACACATAAATACAAAATTTAAAAACAGGATAAAACCGAATTAAACAATTTGGCCAAAGACAGATTTAAAACACTCCAATAAATTAAAAACGAATTAAAATTTGCGTTTTAAAAAGGGAGAAAAGGGAAAAATTAGGCCAGGCCAGCCTGATGGAATAAAAAGGTCTTAAGAGCGCGGCGGAAGGTGCGTAGATCCAGGATCCTCCGTATCTCCGGGGGGAGCTCATTCCAGATAGTAGGTGCCCCCACAGAGAAGGCTCTCCCCCTGGGGGCCACCAGTCGACATTGTTTGGCCGATGGCACCCAGAGGAGCCCCTCTCTATGAGAGCGTAGCGGCCGGTGGGAGGCTACTGGTGGCAGCAGGCGGTCTCATAGATAACCAGGTCCTAAGCCATGGAGCGCTCTAAAGGTGGTAACCAAGACCTTGAAGCGCACACGGAAGACCACCGGGAGCCAGTGCAGCTCGTGCAGGAGAGGTGTTACATGGGAACGCCATGTCGCTCCCATAACCTTTGCAGTATAACCCCTGAACATGTGATCAAAATTCAGATGCTTGAGAACTGGTTTGTATTCATGACCGTCGCAGTGTCCCAAGGGGGTCACGGGATCCACTTTTGTGACCTCCTGACAAGCAAAGTCAATGGGGACGCCGGACTCACTTAATAAGCGTGTTACTAACTTATCAACTGCAGTGAGTCACTTAACAACCATGGCAGGAAAGGTCGTAAAATGGGGGCAAAATCACTTAATGTTCGGAATTATTAAGCGGACTAAGAGACCGTCAGAAAGGCTACGCTATCTGCTCGCAAATGTGTTTTCCGAAGGAATCGGTAGCGAAGAGCCATCTATTTTGGTGGGGGCACCTACTATCTGGAACGAGCTCCCCCCGGAGATACGGAGGATCCTGGATCTACGCACCTTCCGCCGCCCTCTTAAAACCCATTAATTCCATCAGGCTGGCCTGGCCTAATTTTTCCCTTTTTAAAATGCAAAATTTAATTCGTTTTAATTTATTGGGGTGTTTTAAATTTCGTCTACGGCCAAATTTGTTTAATTCGGTTTTATTCTGTTTTAAAATTTGTATTTATGTATTTTTATCTTTGTGGCTATTCACTGCCCTGAGTCCTTCGGGAGTAGGGCGGTATACAAATCAAACTAAACTAAACTAAACTAAACTAAACTAAACTAAACTAAACTAAACTAAACTAAACTAAACTAAACTAAACTAAACTAAACTAATTTTGATTATTGCCACAATGATACCGGAGAGTTGGGCAAATGAACAATGCCAATGACTGACTCGAAAAGATATTTCTAAAAGGCTTGGCCATCTAATTAATATGAATCAGATCTGGTGCGGCTGCAATCAGGGTGTGATGCATGAGTCACCTAGCCACACGATACGCTTTGAAGCTCTCGAACAGAGTATTCTGTATGCCGGTAACGCCACTAACACAGCCGGCTGCAGGTATGTGATGCTTTTGATTAGCTGATTGGTGAAGACGAGGGTCACGCCAAGATAAATTTGATTGTATAAAAACACAACGGAATTAGGAAGCCCGGAGTTTTGTTGGCTTCATGTTGCGGGGAAGCTTTTTTTTTCTTCTTCTCTCTATATAATACTTGAGTACTTTTTGACGATTTATATTGTTTTATTTAGTTTCCTAGTACGGTTTATGTTGATTGCTTAGTTAGTATCCTATGTCTATCGCTAAGTGTGGTATCTTATGATTTATGATGAATGTATTTTTATGATGACTATGATCATGATTTATCACTTATAGCTTTTATATGCAATGAGAGCTTATGCACCAAAGACAAATTCCTTCTGTGTCCAGTCACACTTGGCTAATAAAGAATTTGATTTGATTTGATTATTCTATTCTATTCTATTCTATTCTATTCTATTCTACTCTACTCTACTCTACTCTACTCTACTCTACTCTACTCTACCCTACTCTAATATATTCTATATTCTATTTATTCTATTCTATTCTATTCTCTATTCTACTCTACTATATTCTATATTCTATTCTCTACTCTACTGTAAGCCATGCCATATTTTCTATTCTATTCTATTCTATTCTATTCTATTCTATTCTATTCTATTCTATTCTATTCTATTCTATTCTATATTATTCTCTATTCTACTCTACTATATTCTATATTTATTCTATACTCTACTATATTTTATATTCTATATTCTATTCTATTCTCTACTCTACTCTATTCTCTATTCTCTATTCTATTCTCTAATCTACTCTACTGTATGCCATGCCATATTTTCTATTCTATTCTATTCTATTCTATTCTATTCTATTCTATTCTATTCTATTCTATTCTATTCTATTCTATTCCTATTCCTATTCCTATTCCTATTCCTATTCCTATTCTTTTCCTATTCCACTCTACTCTACTCTATTCTATTTGATAAGTTAGTAGCTCTGTTGTCAGTGTCTTCCTCAAGGGAATGGCCCCCTTTTCTGTGTTACAATTATTACCCACAATAATTGGGTAAACTTTTCATCCATCGCAGAATCGTCTTGTTCCCCACCCATTCGTTTACTTACTCCCTTGATTCAAGCACAGGTTGCCCGTCAGCTTTCGATTATGGTTGCAAATCCTTTTACCTGCTTACATAATTGTTCCTTTTAGCAATAAGCATGCCCTTCCCAGTAATGGCTCCATGATCCTAGGGACTAATTGCTCTCTATCTCTTTGAATTGCCGTTGCCATCTGCTCATCCAATTAGCAAAACGAATCCCGAACATTTAAAACTAGATTGCGGTAATACGGTATCGCCAATTGTTCTTTCTCCACTGGCAAATGTGTACCCGAGCTGCCCGCTCGCTGTTGTTTAAGCATTGAACCGTTCAGGCAAGAAAATGGGTGCTGTCCAACCTTGTCTTATTTTCTATATTGTATGCAAATAAAACATAGATAAACACTGCCAAATACATCACTGATTACTCTTGGCTTACCTCGAGGATCTTAATGTATTAGAATAAAATAACAGAGTTGAAAGGGAACCTTGGAGGTATTCTAGTCCAATCCCTTGCTCAGGAAGGAAGCCCTATACCAGTGATGGCGAACCCATGGCACACGTGCCACAGGAGGCACGCGGAGCCATATCTGTGTGGGCGAGCGAGCGTTGCCCTAGCTCAGCTCTAGCGCACATGTGCTCGCCGGCCAGCTAATTTTCGGGCCCACTGGAATTTGTGGGCCCACCGGAAGTCAGGAAATGGACCATTTCCAGCCTCTAGAGGGCCTCTGGGTGGTGGGGAAGGCTGTTTTCACCCTCCCCAGGCGCCAAGAAAGCCTCTGGAACCTGGGGAGGGGGGAAAACGGGCCTACCGGGCCCACCGGTAACCTTTTTGCGGTTGTGTGCCAAAATTGGGGGGAGCGTGGGGGGGATTGCACATGCATGTGTGGGGGTATGGGGGGGCATTGAATTATGGGTGTGGGCACGCAAAAGCGAGCTGCCCCGCGCGCCCTCCGCTTTTGGCATGCGACGGCCAAAGGGTTAGCCATCACTGCCCTATACCCTATGGGCTGTTTCCGACCTCCGAAGGGCCTCTGGGGATGTGGGGAAGACTGTTTTTGCCCTCCCCAGGCTCCAAGAAAGCCTCTGGAGCCTCGCGAAGGTGAAAAACAGGCAAAAAGGGTAGCCATCCCTGCCCTATACCATTTCAGACAAATGGTTGCTCAATCTCTTCTTCAAAACTTCCAGTGTTGGAGCATTCACAACCTCTGGAGGCAAGTTGTTCCACTGATTAATTATTCTAATTGTCAGGAAATTCCTCCTTAGTTCTAAGTTGCTTCTCTCCTTGATCAGTTTCCACCCATTGCTTCTTGTCCTGCCCTCAGGTACTTTGGAGAATAGCTTGATTCTCTCTTCTTTGTGGCAGCCCCTGAGATATTGGAACACTGCTATCATGTCTCCCCTGGTCCTTCCTTTCATTAGCGGGGCCTTTTATCAGGTTCGCCTGATCTGCCAGTTGCAGCCCTTTCTGGATCGGGATGCCTTGCGCACGGTCACTCATGCCCTTGTCACCTCCCGGCTGGACTATTGTAATGCTCTCTACATGGGGCTCCCCTTGAAGAGCACTTGGAGGCTCCAGCTGGTCCAGAATGCGGCCACATGGGTGGTTATGGGCGCAACTCGTTGTGCCCGTGTGACACCCCTCCTGCGTGAGCTGCACTGGCTCCCAGTGGTCTTCCGGGTGCGATTCAAGGTGCTGGTTACCACTTTTAAAGCACTCCATGGCATAGGACCCGGGTACCTTCGAGACCGTCTTCTGCCACCAATAGCCTCCCACCAACCAGTCCATTCCCACAGAGAGGGTCTCCTCAGGGTGCCATCAGCCAAGTTATGTCGGCTGGCGACACCCAGGGGGAGGGCCTTCTCTGTGGGAGCCCCAACCCTGTGGAATGAACTGCCCCCGGAAATACGCAAGATCTCCGACCTCCGGGCATTTCGCTGTGCACTCAAGACCCTGTTGTTCCGCCAGGCCGGGCTATCAACATAATAATTTTAAATTGGGGTATTTTAAATTTTTGGGGTTTTAAATCGGCCAAATCTATTTAATTATTTTAATTTTTAATCATTGTTGTGTCTTGTGTTTTTAAATTGGCTGTACACTGCCCTGAGTCCTTCAGGAGAAGGGCGGTATAGAAATAAAATTATTATTATTATTATTATTATTATTATTATTATTATTATTATTATTATTATTATTATTATTAAACTAGACATACCCAGTTTCTGCAACCGTTCTTCGTATGTTTTAGCCTCCAGTCCCCTAAAACATAAGAAGAAACACGTTGAATCTATGCAGATCCTGGGATAACCCAAACCAACACTGTGCACGTATTCCTTGACCTACGATCACAACTGAGCCCCAAATTTCTATCGTTGAGATATTTTTTTTAAGGGAGTTTTGCTGCATTTTACAACCTTTCTTGCCACAGTTGTTAAGCGAGTCGCTGTAATTGTTCAGTTAGCCACACGGTTGCTAAGTGAATCTGGGATCCCCATTGACTTTGCTTATCCGAAGGTCACAAAAAGGGATCCCACGACCTCAGGACACTGCAACCGTCATAAATACGAGTCGGTTGCCAGACCTCTGAGTTTTGATCATGTGACTGTAAATATATATGTATGTCTGTGTATTCTGCCACATATATATATATATATATATATATATATATATATATATATATATATATAATTTTTAATTTGATTTATATGCTGCCCTTCTCCGGAGACTCAGGGCGGCTTACAATGCGCTAAGCAATAGCCTTCATCCTTTTGTATATTTATATAAAGTCAACTTATTGCCCCCACAAACTGGGTCCTCATTTAACCTACCTTAGAAAGGATGGAAGGCTGAGTCAACCTTGAGCCTGGCGAGATTCGAACCTGCAGTAATTGCAGACAGCTGGTCTTAATAACAGGGTGCTTTAGACCACTCTACTACCAAGGCTCTTGGGTAGTTGATAAGTGAATCACTGCAGTTCAGGAGTGAGGCTGCTGGGGGTTCGTAGGGGTTCGGGAGAACCTCTAGCTAAGATTCTATGCAGTTCGGAGAATCCCCAAATCCTACTCCTGGCTGGCCCCGCCCACCCCTCCCCTCCCAGGAGTCCCCACGTGGCCCGTTTTGGATGCAGGTAAGTGCAGCGCATGTGCGGAGGCTCGGGGAGGCAAAAAACGGGCCTACCAGAAGTTCGGGAAGGCCCCTCCAGAGCCTGGGGAGGCCATTTTCGCCCTCCCAGAGGCTCGAGGAAAGCCTCCGGAGCCTGGGGAGGACAAAAGAACCCCCCGCCGTGGTGCAGGAGGCCGACTAGGCCACGCCCATTATGGCCACACCCACCCAGCAACCGGGCAGAGAACCCCTTCCTAAATTTTTTGAAGCCCACCCCTGCTGCAGTTGTTAAGTTAGTAACCTGTTGTTAAGTGAATCTGGCTTCCCCATTGACTTTGCTTTTTAGAAAGTCTCAAAAGGGGATCACATGGGCTCCCGGGACACTGCCACCGTCATAAATATGAGTCAGTTGCCAAGCGTCTGAATTTTGATGACATGACCATGGGGATGCTGCAACAGTGTGAAAAATGGTCACAAGTCACTTTTTCGAGTGCTGTTGTCCCTTTGAGTGGGACACTAAATGAACTGGTGTAAATCAAGGACTACCTGTAAAACCTAAAAAGGTATGGAATTGTGTTTTTTTTAAAAAGAAAAAAATTCCAGCTGGGATGAATGCTGCTTGATGAGCTTTATAAGATGGGAAGTGTTCTGTCCCCCTTCCCCACACAGGCAAACACACAACCAGGCACGCCTGCCAAGATTTTATGAAGCAATCAGACTAGAAACCCTTGCAGATAAGAGTTTTGGCAGTAAACTGCGAAATGCCTGCCAAGTCAGTTTTCACTCACAGTCAGCAAGAGAGAGTTTATCCTCAGTCCGGTTCAGTAGCAAAGAGTAATCCACGAAGCAAGAGTTCGCCAAGGTCCAATCCAAAATATGCACAAGCCAGATTTCAGGTAACACGATGTGACTCTCAGGTGTTTAACTTTGACCGTCACAAAGCCTGAACAGCAATCACACTCACTTTTATTCCTTGTGGGGTGTGGCTCAGTGACTCAGCTCAATCTCTGGCCCTCCCACGCCTCTTTTGTTGCTGCACATCCCTCCGACGCTGCCTGGGATCAAGCCAGGATTCAACATCCTCGCTCCCTATCTGTTGTTGTTCCGATATTTATTTATTTATTTATTTATTTATTTATTTATTTATTTATTTATTTATTTATTTATTTAATGCAATTTATATGCCGCCCTGTCTCCGAGGTCTCAGGGCGGCTCACAACGGTAATATGCTTTCCTCTTGGCATATCCCAGGCTGTTCCTCTTGGCCTTCGGATGGAACCTGAGGCATTGCCAGAGAGGAGGGTCCTGGAGAGGGAGGCCTTATCAGTTCCTCCCATCACCTTCTGAGTCCTCTTCCTCTGTTAGGACAGGCTCGGGAGTTGGGGGTCACAACAGGAACGTCCGATCCACCTTTCTCAACAGCTTGAGGAAACGTCAATTTGCAAAATTAATATCTTGCAAGGATGACTGACCTTGCCGAAGTGATATATTCCGCGTCGTGTAAACCTGTTGGAAATAAGGTGGTGAAATAAACGTAAGAAGGCCTCCTAACATATAAATCAACATGATAGTTAAATTTGTCTTAAAATTCATTTGTTTTTTACCCCAAATACTCAATGGAATTCTAGACCATCTGTTCAAATCTTCTTTCATTTGCATCAAAATGAGATAGACGGCTCATTGCAGGCTGTGAAAAGAAGACAAAACCAGCAAGAAATGGATTATCTATCACACCATCCGTCTGAAACAGTTGGTGAATAAACCAAAACATTTGTATGATTTTACAGTAGGGGGTTAGTTGAAATGTGTCTGTTGAGAAACTTTCTTAAAACGATGTCTATTCAACTATTCTTGCTAATAGAAACAAAGATGTCAGAACATCACTTAAAACCACAATGCTCATCCTTTTAGAGCTCTGCTATTATGACCCAGTCTTAATCTATAGAGTAATCTATTGATTATCCATTTTA
Organism: Pantherophis guttatus; assembly: GCF_059756535.1. NCBI lineage: Eukaryota > Metazoa > Chordata > Lepidosauria > Squamata > Colubridae > Pantherophis > Pantherophis guttatus. The sequence goes on from NC_142069.1 coordinate 85,987,924, forward strand.
CTATATCATAATCCATAGAGAACCAGTTTGGTCTAGTGATTAAGGCACCAGGCTACAAACCAGGTGACTGTGAGTTCTAATCCCGCCTTAGACATAAAAGATAGCTTTTATGACTTTGGACCAATCATCAGGAGCATGTGAGTTCTAGTCCCGCCTTAGCCATAAAAGGCAATTGGGCGACTTTGGGCCAATCATCAGGAGACTGGGAGTTTTAATCCCGTTTTAGCCATAAAAGCGAGTTGAGTGACTTTGGGCCAATCATCAGGAGTCTGTGAGTTCTAGTCCCGCCTTAGCCATAAAAGCCAATTGGGTGACTTTGGGCCAATCATCAGGAGACTGGGAGTTTTAATCCCGTTTTAGCCACAAAAGCCAATTGGATGATTTTGGGCCAATCATAAGAAGACTGGGAGTTCTAAAGTCTTAGCCATAAAAGCCAGCTGGGTGACTTTGGGCCAATCATCAGGAGACTGTGAATTCTAATCCTGCCTCAGCCATCAAAGCCATTTGGTGACCTTGAACCAGTCATTCTCTCTCAACCTCACAGGGTTGTTGTTGTTGTGGGGAAATAGGAAGAAGAACGTGTGTTGGATATGTTCGCCGCCTTCAGTTATTTGTAAAAATAATAAAGATGGGATACCAATAATTAAAGAATCAAATTAGATAAGATAAGATATCAACCACTAATGAAATTGGATTAATAATGGGAATTTCTGCCCTATTTATATAATATCAGATACCTTAAGACTTTGCAGACAAAAATGCTTTTAAAAGCCTCTGACGATCAGGCAACTCAGCTGGGATCACCAGAGGCTTTTAAAGGCATTTTTCCTCCTACAACTTCTTCGGTAAATACCATCTCTGACTGGCCCCGCCCCCATCTATTCTCTGCCTCCCGAGTCCCAGCTGATTGGGAGGAAATGGGGATTTTACAGTAACCTTCCCCTGCCACACCCAAGCCACGCCCACCAAGCAATGCCACGCCCACCAAGCCATACCCACAGAACCAGTAGTAAAAATTTTTTGAATCCCAACACTGTGGAGCATCCACAACTTCTGAAGGCAAGTTGTTCCACCGTTAGAAGATATCGATCATCGTACAATGAGTTGCACAATGCAGTATAACAGAATAATTTACTTTACTGTGTAATTTATTTATAATTTATGTATCCAAGTTGACGTTCAACTACGCGTTAAAATATACGGCTAAAAAAAATAAGGTTCAAACAGCCGTTGCATGCCGATAGACTTTCCACTTCTCTAATCAATAGTATTTCACTAATTGGCCAAGTTGGCTGAAGTATTGATTTGCTCTGAACAAGATGTTCCTTACATTTGAAATAATATATATATATATATTAGGAAATGAAAGCCTTGCTGTTATCTAATCTGAAAAAAAAAAGGAAAGAGAAGGACATTTCCTTTTGTCTCTGAAATTTGTCTCTGAAATACTGGCTTGCAATATTTATATTTGATAAATTTAATGCTTTTTTAAATGCTGTACACTGCCCAGAGTCACTTTGAAATGAGATGGATGGCAAATAAATTTAATAAATAATAATAAGTACTTTTATTAAAACTTTGATAGGGGAGGGCATCTGTTGTGCATCATACAAGGTTTATTTCTTATACCCGAAGACCATGATGGCGAACCGATGACATGCGTGCCACAGCTGGCACACAGAGCCCTCTCTACGGGCACCCGAGCCATCGGCCAGCTTATGTTCACCGCGCCTCCTGCCAGCCAGCTGATTTTTGGGATGCACAGGGGGTGGGACACATGCAAGAGACGTGTGTGCATGTGCGGGAGTCATACGTGCATTCACAGAGGGGAGCGGGAGTGGCACACACATTCCAGAAGTGCGGAAATGGGCCCATTTCTGCCCTCCGGTGGCTCAAGGAAAGCCTCCAGAGCCTGGGGAGGGCTAAAAACGGGCCTCCCAGAAGTTCCAGAAGTCCAGAAATGGGCCCGTTTCCAGCCTCCAGAGGGCCTTTTGAGCTCAGGGGAGGCTGGTTTTGTCCTCTCAGAGGCTCAAGAAAAGTCTCCGGAGCCCGGGGAGGGTGAAAACGCCCTCCCCCCACCATGGTGCAGGTTGCTAAAATTTTTGAATCCCACCCCTCATAAGCATGCATGGGGGGCGTGGGGCAGTGGTGGGTTCCTCCCGGTTTGGCCCGGTTCCGCCGAGCCGGTAGCGGTGATGATATGACATCACTGAACCGATTCTGCCCCCCTTGGCCCCCACGTTATTGTTACCTTTTATTTGGCCCCACCCCCAAAATATTGCTGCCTCTTGAGTCCCAGCTGATGGCTAGAGGGGAAAAAACTGTTTAAACTCTGACATGAGTAGAGCGGTGCCTGCAAAAATACATGAGTAGAGCGGTGCCTGCAAAAATACATGAGTAGAGCGGTGCCTGCAAAAATACATGAGTAGACTGGTGCCTGCAAAAATACATGAGCAGACCGGTGCCTGCAAAAATACATGAGTAGACCGGTGCCTGCAAAAATACATGAGAAGACCGGTGCCTGCAAAAATACATGAGAAGACCGGTGCCTGCAAAAATAAATGGGTAGATCGGTATAGCTCTGCAAGCAGTTAAAAGCCTGCTTTTGGGATGTGGAATATGGTCTCTAACTGAGTGGATTGGAACTTTCTATTTTGGACTCTTTGAAAAATGGATTACGTATATGTTGAGCTATAAGGCACGAGAACTATGGGATTGGGGCATGCAGAAGATCTGGTTGTTACCCTTACATGGTGGTTGGAATTAACAATCTAGATGAAAGACACTACAGAAGATACTATATGGAATATAAATATAAAGTCACTCGGGTGGTTTTTTATATACCAAAACATTTATTATTGACGGGGGCAGATGGTAATTGAAGATACTGAACATACTGTTGGAATTAGAACTTGATGTTACCCTTATATGGGCGATGGAATTAATAATCTAGTTGAAAGACATTACAGAAGATATCATATGGATTACAAACTTAAAGTCATTTGAGGATTTTGTTTATATATGAAAATATCTTTTAGTGGTGCGGTGTGGGCAGAAGAACAAAGATATTAAAATATTATGTATGGTAGATCTGTAGGAAAAGGGGTGGAGATAGGTTAGGTTACTGATTGTTTAGTTTAGGAAAAGGGATGTTAGGTTCAGATATTAATATACGTAAAAGATTTGAATTAAGAGATGTATGTATGGAGGTGGAGGAAATGGGTAGATTATGAGTTGAATAAATGCCAAATTAGGATTTAGTATATAGTTTTATAGCTGAAGGTTGCTTTGAAATGTATAGTATAAGGGGGATATAATAACAATGTTAGAAAGAAATGGTTAGCATGTGGGGGGGGTGTAAAAGGATGGTAAAGTATTATTTAATTTGATATCAATGATTTTATTTTGAAGAAGCCATGGGGGAAGGGGAGGGGGAGGGGGGTTAGGGAGGAGGGGGGGGAAAAGGGGGAAAAATCTGTATTTGAAAAACTTTTTCAATAAAAAAAAAAAGCCTGGTAGACAAATACCTCTGCTCAATTCTAAAGAATTGTCACATGACCATCAAGCCACACCCACAAAATAAACCAAGCCCACAGAACTGGTAGTAAAAAAATTTAGAACCCACCTCTGGCGAGGGGGGGCTGCATGCAATGAAGGGGGGAGCAGACACATTGCATTATGGGTGCCGGCACACATGCGCGCTGTCGCGTACACTTTTGGCACCTGAAGAGAATAAGGTGAGCCATCACTGCCCTAAGATGTGGTTTTCAAACAAAACCTTCTCCTAAGGAGTGTAATTATATGTGTTGATTCTAAAATTTTGTCCTTTTACAATTCCACTCTATTTCCTCCTCCAGATTAAGGTTTTGTGCCTTGTTGTTGTTGTTGTTTTTTACACCAACCTCCATTGCTGACAACAATATTTATCATTAAAGTCGTAACAGCTTCTAAAATTCCTCGCCTTCCTAATCTTGACAGATTGATCCAAGTGAAAGGGCTCGATCTCTACCATTTCTCTTGTTGCCCTTAATGTGGTTGGTATTATTAATCCCATAAATCAGGATATGCTAATATAATTAGGATGTTTTACTGTCAGTATAAACACAACGTTAGCTGGTTGGCAAGGCTTGATAGCATTTTAATGCCACACTCCTGGAAAACATACTTTATATTCATTTTGACGGAGCGTTTCGAGAACGTAACTTTCGGTTCATGGATGCATTTCCACACTGATTTATCAGGAGCGCGATATACGTTACGCTTTTTACATAAAGTAGGGCAACCGTAGGTTGATTAACGACTCACGTGGGAATTATTGAAGAGAGAAATACATTGCATGCTTCTTACATTGTTATAAACAATAAGACAAGGCATATTATCCATGCCTTGTTCCCCCTCCCAGCGTATAAATCCCCCAAATCATTGTGTCCCTGTTTAAATTTACGAAAATAAGAAGCTACAATGTGCCGCAGAGTGAGTATAACATGTACTTTTGCCTGCGCTTAAGAAACATTTCCAGAGAACCTATTATCATATGTGGTGGACATGTATGAAAGCAAGAAAATATTGGACCAAAATACATGTCTGGAAAAGATGATTAAGCGGCATATAGATTTAAAGCCAGAAATATTTCTGTTAGGTATAATACGAGAAAATTATGATAAAGAGACTATATACTTAATGCTCAGGGGGACGCAGTGGCTCAGTGGCTAAGACGCTGAGCTTGTCGATCGAAAGGTTGGCAGTTCAGTGGTTCGAATCCCTACATGCTCTTCTATAGCATGTCCATTATTGTTATTATGAGCCCTGCCTGATGGCGCAGTACTTAGAATGTAGCATTGCAGGCTCATTCTGCCCGCAGTCTGGAGTTCAATCCCGATGGGGCTCAAGGTTGATTCAGCCTTCCGTCCTTCCAAGATCAGTAAAATGAGGACCCGGATTGTTAGGGGCAATATGCTGATGTCGTAAAACGCCCAGAGAGTGCTGTATGAGTCTAAGTGCTGTTGCTATAAATCTGAGTACAAAACAATGGTGGGTTGCCCCCGCTTCGGACTGGTTCGCAAGAACCGGTAGTAAAACTAGAAGGAGGCCCCGCCCACCACCCCGGATGTCATCATTGGCGATCTGCGCATGCGCAGAAGCTTCTGTGCATGCTCGCGTGCGCACGCAATCCCGTTGCGAACTGGTAGTAAAGGTTGTCAACTTGCAAAGCTTTCAAGTTGCCATGAGCAGGAGGGAGGGAGAACTGAATTCCATACATTCTTTCTGACCGCAATCAGAAGGAGGGTGTTAGGTTTCACAGCCAGCCAAAGTGGTTAATTGGCGAATGTGATTTATGACATGGCCAGAGAGGAGGGGAGAGACAGGGTCATAGGGGAACGTAAATCTACGTGGGATCAGTCCTAACTGCATCCGAGTATTGCTGGAATGGTGCTCCTAATAAATGAATATATTTCCTTTGAAGTTTGGATCATGGCTCATGAATTAATTAGGGTATCTTTCGGAAACTTGACAAAGGTAAGTAGAACTCACCCGGTACAAAACTATTTGTGGTACCTTTGATACTTCAGGTTGCCATCTGAAAAGTACTCTTCCGGAAGCTCCTAGAAGAAAGATAAAAATGGAACTCAAGAATACTGAATTTCTTAAATTACATTTATATATCAAAGCCTTTATACATTATATTGGGTTTTTTTTCTAAGTCTATTTTTTTCCTCCCCAGTATATTGTTCTGGGGAATGTCCTGATCCACATCCTGAGTGGTTTTTCTCACTTGGTGAGGATTTAAGACAGAATCCTGACAATTCCTATAAAAAGAAGAGCAATATAATATTCTCATTACAGTCAGCACAGACACAATCCACATCACGAAGAACAAGAAGGGTGAAATGCCAAGTCCAAGAAAGACTTGAATGAAAAGAGAAAAGGGAAAAGAAGGACTAGGGGTGACATGGTAGCAGTCTTCCGGTATTTGAGGGGCTGCCACAAAGAAGAGGAGGGGGTCAACTTATTTTCCAAAGCACCAGAAAGCAAGGCAAGAAATAATGGATGGAAACTAATCAAAGAAAGAAGCAACCTGGAATTAAGGAGAAACTTCCTAACAGTGAGGACAATTAACCAGTGGAACAGCTTGCCTCCAGAAGTTGTGGGTGCCTCATCACTGGAGGTTTTTAAGAAGAGACTGGACAGCCACTTGTCTCAAATTGTATACAGCAGTGGTCCCCAACCTTTATGGCTTTGTGGCCTGGTGTGGGGAGGAGGGAGAGGGGAACTGGCTTGTTATGGAATGATAGGACCAAACAACATTCCTGGGTCAGCCAGAGACAGTTTTTATTGCGCAAGGTTCAGAGGCAGATTGGTTCTTGCTATCTGAACAAAGGAAAGAGATCTAATACCCCTGTTTTATACTTTTCCAAGACAAAGGATTTTGCTAGCACGGCAGTTTTTCATATATGGTTAACATACATCCGTTACATGATAATTGACATTTCCTAATTACTAAATTCCTGCCCTAATTTATAGTACATGAGATAATTTTAGCTAAACATCCTCCTTAGTTCTGTATCCGCTGATGCGTAGATTTATGTCTTCCTTGGTTCCATATGGATGTCCTTACATCCTTGACAACTAGGCCCCTTCAGAAGATATATTATCCAGGATGTAATTTATCTGACTTAATGTAATCTTCCAAACAAGTATTGTTCTTCCAAACCAGCACATTTCTTTCTTACAATAATGTGAATAAGGAGGGCCCTTCAGTGTTCATATAGCTGATCCTGCATCATTCACATTAGGCCCATGGAAGCGGAGCGCTGTTTCGTGCAGGTGTGCGTACGCTGGCCCACCACTCACATGAGTTCAGCTTTGCACGCATCAGCTCGCCACTTGCACCTGCGTGCACATACGTGCGCCAACCAGTAGTCGGCCACGGCCCAGGAGCTGGGGATCCCTGGTATAGGATCTCCTGCTTGAGGCAGGGGATTAGACTAGAAGACTTCCGAGGTCCCTTCCCAACTCTATTCTGATTCTGAAGTTATGCTCTGCGTAAGACTCCTTACTCACTTCGCCACCATTCAGGAAGGTGTCTAAAATAATTTGCTGTCTCCAAGGTGTCAACGCTGGAAGTCATAATTTCCGCAAGAAGCTGTCAATCCGCTACACAAAGAACATCTATAAATGCTGGGGCTGACTGGCAGGGAAAGACTTTGTAAGAGGATCAGTTCAGCCTCCGAGACAGTTTGAGATGCCTAGCTGTGCTAAAAAACAAACCAAAAAAACAACAACTACCAATTCGTTGCATTCCAACCAAATAATCCTTGCATGAGTAATACAGGAATTGATTCAGCTGCATTCTCCTTCTCCTTCTCCTTCTCCTTCTCCTTCTCCTTCTCCTTCTCCTTCTCCTTCTCCTTCTCCTTCTCTTTCTCCTTCTCCTTCTCCTTCTCCTTCACCACCTCCTCCTCCTCCTCCTCCTCCTCCTCCTCCTCCTCCTCCTCCTCCTCCTCCTTCTTCTTCCCTGTCAAGGTGGAGTCTGGCCAACTGAATGGAGCTAGCTGAGGGTTTACTGGCCAGATGCCCTTCCTGTCGCCAATGCGGAGTTTTATTCAGCAGATATAATCTCACTGTGCCCAGAGAGAGAAATATCTGCCTCTCGCTGGGATCGAACTCACAGCCTCCTGATGGTGAGGCGAGAGCTCCACCTCTAGGCCACCGCACCACTCCTGGTGTCATAAAACGGCATGCCATGAGCAATTTCACATCAAACCCAGACGATTCCGTGTTCAGAGAACGTTGGTGTGTCCTCGGTATTTTGAATCAGAGGCAAGACGGTCCTTCTCAGCGGCAATGAGCCACCGACAAGTTAAAAAAGAAGCATTTGTTTAAAAAAAAAAAAACACGGCTTGTTCCGTAAAATACGTGGCATTCGCTCGGAAAGTGTATGAATTCTGTCGCTTAAATCAACATCTGCCACAGTATAATAGAACCTCATTCCCTCCCTTCATGAGTGCGCTAAGGAAGGGAGTTCTCCAAGGTTCTGGCATTAATTTGACATATTTACAGAGTGTTATGAAAACAGAACTGAATATTTATGAGGAAGACGGGGGAACGCTTGCCATCGACTGCTACAAAAGGCAGAACCAGGATCAATTTTGCAGGAAAGCAAAGCTGAATTAAATTTTGGAGAAAACTATTTGTTGGTAGGAACCAGAGGTGGTATTCAGCCGGTTCGTACCGGTTCGGGCGATGGGCCAGCTCACCCCTGTTATATTGAGTCAAAGTTAGAATCTGTGCTTCTTCCGATGGTGTAATTTTACTATAACATGATGATTGCTACATCTTAACACACCTGATATTGATCTTGAGCGGAGTGACCTCCCCAGGATTGTTGTTGTTTTGAGGAAAATAGGAGGAGGAAGGTGTGGTGAATATGCTTGCTGCTTTGAGGGTGGTTTATTTTTTTCTTTTTACGACCCTGTAATACCTTTATTCGGGAGGAAGTCAGGGCGTTTGAATGAAACTGAGTATTTACTGGCCGGATGCCTTTCCCGACGCCTTTGCGGAGGTTCACCACTTTGAGGTATTTTTTTTTTTAAAAAAATTAAAGCAGGATGAAAATACATAAGATAATAAAATGAAGACCTGCAAATAGAAATAGAACAACTGTGGGAAAGGAATGCAAAAGTAGTACCCATAGAAACAACAGTTCATTTAATGACCATTCAAAGTTAACCACTCGAAAAAACGACTTGCGATTGTTTTTCACACTTAATGACCATCATTGCAGCACGGTCATGTGATCAAAATTCAGATGCTTGGCAAGTGACTCATACTTACGACGGTTGCAGTGTCCTGAGGTCACGCAATTCCCTTTTGCAACTTTCTGACCCAAACAAAATCAATGGGGAAGCCATTGATGGAAGAGCCTGGTGGTGCAGCAGACTAATAGCCTGTTATTAACATTCAGGTGCCTGCAATTACTGCAAGTTCGAATCTCCCCAGGCTCAAGGTTGACTCAGCCTTCCATCCTTTCTAAGGTAGGTAAATTGAGGACCCAGTTTGTGGGGGCAATAAGCTGACTTTGTATAAATATACAAAAAAGTATGAAGGCTATTGCTTAACGCATTGTAAGCCGCCCTGAGTCTCCGGAGAAGGGCGGCATATAAATCAAATTAAAAAAAAAAAATCACTTAACAACTGTGTTAACTGCAGAGTTTCACTTAACGACGTGAAGCAGCAAGAAAGCTCGTACAATGGTGCAAAACTCCCTTAACTGTCTTGCTTAGCAACATACATTTTGGCCTCAATTGTGATCGTAAGTCGAGGACTACTTGTAGTAAACACTGCCTCTGAGGCAGGACACTTATTCCTTGGCTGAGATTCTTCTTTGCAGACGAGCAAAAGTCTTTGCAAGTCATTCTCTCGTCAAGGAAGCAAGGAAAGGTCTCCGTGACCCAAGCAAAAATGTTGAAAAACCCTTCAAGAATGCAAAACCCGACGACTTCTCTGCCTAGCTTGCTCTTCAGCGCTTCCCGCCCCCTGACACACTGCCAGGAGACGGATTGACGTTTTATCTAAAATCAGAAATGCCTTCTCCTGCAGCCTAATGACATCTTTAATGACATGCCCAAAAGTGCTAATTTGCTCCGCGCCATCAGGCTCTGTTTGTGCCAGTTTCTTGATTGCCGCTAATTTCCCCCCAAACAATTGTAAAAGGATGTATCCCAAAAGTTCTTTTTCGGGAGGCAACTGCACTTTCTTGTTTTTTTTTCCTTTTGAAGACGTTTCGCTTCTCATCCAAGAAGCTTCTTCGGCTCTGATCGGATGGTGGGGGAATGGAAGGATTTATACTCCTTGCAGACAGCTGGTCATTTGCATCCTTTTAGAGCACGGGTGTCAAACTTGATTTCTTCGAGGGCCGCATCAGGGTTGTGTTTGACCTGGGGTGGGGGGAGGTGGGATGGGCGGTGTCAGGGTAGGCGTGGCCAGCTCGACATCATTTGTGTCAGGGGTGCCTGTAGTGGCCCAAGCGCTCTGCCAGCGAAAATGGGCTCCCGAGCTCCGTTTTCGGCTGCGATGGTCTCCTGCAACCCTCTGCCAGCAAAAACGGAGCTCAGGAGGGCTGTGGGCAGCACTTCCAAGCTCCATTTTCACTGGCAGAGGCACCGCAGGACAGTCCTTTGCTGTTTCTAGGGTGGCCCCGCAGGCCAGATCTAAGTGCCCCATGGGCCAGATCCTTTCCCTGGAGTGGGGAGGGAATGGAGATTTTGCAGTATCCTTCCCCTGGAGTGGGGTGGGAATGGAGATTTTACAGTACCCTTCCCCTGGAGTGGGGAGCGAATGGAGATTTTACAGTATCTTTTCCCTGGAGTGGGATGGGATTGGAGATTTTACAGTGTCCTTCCCCTGGAGTGGGGAGGCAATGGAGATTTTACAGTATCTTTTCCCTGGAGTGGGGTGGGAATGGAGATTTTACAGTATCTTTTCCCTGGAGTGGGGTGGGAATGGAGATTTTACAGTATCCTTCCCCTGGAGTGGGATGGGATTGGAGATTTTACAGTATCCTTCCCCTGGAGTGGGGAGGCAATGGAGATTTTACAGTATCTTTTCCCTGGAGTGGGGTGGGAATGGAGATTTTACAGTATCCTTCCCCTGGAGTGGGGAAGGAATGGAGATTTTACAGTATCCTTCCCCTGGAGTGGGGTGGGAATGGAGATTTTACAATATCTATTCCCTGGAGTGGGATGGGATTGGAGATTTTACAGTGTCCTTCCCCTGGAGTGGGGAGGCAATGGAGATTTTACAGTATCCTTCCCCTGGAGTGGGGTGGGAATGGAGATTTTACAGTATCTTTTCCCTGGAGTGGGATGGGAATAGAGATTTTACAGTATCCTTCCCCTGGAGTGGGGTGGGAATGGAGATTTTATAGTATCCTTCCCCTGGAGTGGGCAGCGAATGGAGATTTTGTAGTATCCTTCCCCTGGAGTGGGCAGCGAATGGAGATTTTGTAGTATTCTTCCCCTGGAGTGGGATGGGAATGGAGATTTTACAGTATCCTTCCCCTGGAGTGGGGAGCGAATGGAGATTTTACAGTATCCTTCCCCTGGAGTGGGGTGGGAATGGGAATTTTACAGTATCCTTCCCCTGGAGCGGGGAGTGAATGGAGATTTTACAGTATCCTTCCACTGCCATGCCCATCAAGCCACACCCATAGAACCGGTAGTAAAAAATTTTGAAACCCACCACTGGATAAAAGGATGTGTTTAACAAGTACGATAAAATAATAGATGTAACATCTGAGCTCTCTGCACGAAAAATAAAAACGGGACACGACTCAGGTGTTAGAATCCTCACTGCTGCTTTGTGAAGGGAAGCAACGAGTTTTTTCCGTGCTCTCTGTAGTAAAAAAACAAACAAAAAAACATGGAATGTGCAAATTTTGGCACATTTTAATTGGGCTGCCACTAGATCCTACCTGAGCCAAGAACTAGCTACCTTGTTAACATCAGGAAGGTTTCCAATAGTGACACGAAGTGAAAAAGGGAAACTGCTTCTAGAAATAGGCAATTAGGGAGAACAAACGTCTTCGGTTTTATGTTACGCACTTTTCAAGTTTGGAAAAATATATATATATATATTTTTGTAAGAGCCGATGAGAGGATTTGAACTTTAAGCGATCGGCCATTTTCTAAGGACGAAAGGCCTTCGGAAATATTATTTTAGAATCTGATGTTTTCAAACAATGTTTTTTAAATAGTCGTTTTATTAAAAATTTAATAGAAACAGAGGGGGAAAAAAATAGAAGGGGCTGGGGAAGAGAAATGGTCTAAATTCAAAGCCTCTTGAATCCTTTTGACTCTTATCTAGCGCCATTTTTTTTCTGTTACAGGCAAGAGCAATAAATCAGTTTAACTGGGATTTATCGTGTAGATCTGGTCCTTCACACCCGACAATTGCCACTAAAATTCTGTCTTTTGCGTTGCCTTTTTAATTACCTATTAAACATATTTTAAAATTTTACACAAGTGACTTTTTTTGTTGTTGTGATTTATATTTTCTTCCCATTGGAAGATGCTATCAGGCTTCCGACAGATGCCCTAATTAAACCATGAGCCTCGAGCCAAGTTTTAAAAGCAATCCAATTATTTATTAAGAGCAACATGTCAGTATGTACCCAAGTGAAGTCAGCTCTGCCCCACGTAATTTACAACCCAACTATGACCCTGTTTCCCTCCCTCCTCCCAGGGTGTGCCATAAATCACATTCTCCAGCGGAGCACTTTCACAGGCTGTAGAAAACACGCCTCTCCGGCTGGCTCTGGTAGCTTGGGAGACAGTTTTGAGAAAGGTATGCGTGGAATGTGATTCTGGTTGTGGCTGCTATGCTGCTCTTTGTAGTTCCTCCACCCCCCTCCTGCCTATGGCAACTCGAGAGCAGGCAAGGAATGCTTTATGAGTTGACAGATGCATTTTCTGCTTCTGGAAGTAGGTTATTGTTGTTGTTATTTATAAACTGAAAAAAAAAGCCAGGGAAACTTGCTTTCAATTAACTGAGCTTAAGCTGGAGGTGACAATTGAGTCAAACTTCCCACCGTTATTTTATTTAAAAAATACCTTTGGACATTGAAGTGGGATCACACCAACACTGAAATCATAGTAATTATGAAAGCATATGACGCTGACTCCATAAATAATAATTCTGTCCTCTTTTTGGGAAGTGCAATAGAATCAACATACAAAAGAAATAAGGTAGTCCTTGACTTATGTCCACGATCGAGCCCGAAATGTATGTTAAGTGAGGCATTTGTCAAGTCACCTTTGTCCCATTTTACGACTTCTCTTGCCACAGTGGTTAAGTGAATCACTGCAGTCGTTCAATTAGTAACAGGGTTGTTAAGTGAATCTCGCTTCCCCATTAACTTTACTTGTCGGCAGGTCACAAAAAGGAGATCACGCAACCCCGGGACACTCCAACTGTCATAAATATGAGTCAGCTGCCAAGCGTCTGAATTGTGATTACACGACCGTGGGGAGGCTGCAATGGTCATAAGTGTCGAAAATGGTCATAAGTCATTTTTTTCAGGGCCATTGTAACTTCGAACGGTCACTAAGTGAGCTGTTGTAAGTTGAGGGCTACCTGTATACTTGCTATTTCTTATCATTGGGAAAAGAAATCTTCCAAAAGTTTGCCCTCCAGGGCTTCTTCCCAATTCAATTTCATTGAGGGCCACATCAGGGTTGTGTTGGACCTCGGGGCGCCAGGGTGGGTGTGGCGAGGGTGAGCCTGGCCAACTGGATGTCAGTCCTGTTGGCGCCTGTGGTGGCCCAAGCTCTCTGCAAGCGAAAACAGGCTCCCGAGCTCCGTTTTAGGCTACGACGGCCTCCTGCAACCCTCTGCCAACCAAAACGGAGCTCGGGAGAGCTGCACCAGCCCTCCTGAGCGCTGTTTTGGCTGGCAGAGGCACTACGGGCTGGTCCTTCGCTGTTTCTAGGGTGGGCCCGCAGGCCAGATCTAAGCACCGCACAGGCCGGATCTAGCCCACGGCCATACCACATCATTAAAATAGGGAAGGGAACATTAAACATGGTTAATAGGTGCCTGGCTGGCTTATTTGTTTACAGGAAACCATGGCTTTTCATTACAACCAGTGGTGGGTTCCTCCCAGTTCGGTCAGGTTCGGCCAAACCGGTAGCGGTGACGATATGACATCACTGAACCAGTTCCCCCCCCTGCCCTCCCACCCCCCCACGTTATTCTTACCTTTTATTTGGTCCCACCCCCAATCTATTGCTGCCTCCCGAGTCCCAGCTGATGACTAGAGGGAAAAAAACTGTTCAAACTCTTGCCGCGGGGCTTCAAAGGGCCGCCCTACAGCTGATCAGTGTTAAAAGCAAACAAATGGGTCGGGTCGTAAGTGCGAGGACTGGTCGTAAGTGTGAGGACCTTCCAGAAATGACTCTGACCAACTAGCCACGCCCACCTAGTCACATGACCTCCAAGCCACACCCACAAAATAAGCCACGCCCACAGAACCGGTAGTAAAAAAAATTAGAACCCACCCCTGGTTACTACCGAGCTATTATAGCTGGGTTTTTAACCATGAACGCCTGACATCTTGACTGGAAGAAATCAGTAAAGGCTGAATGATAAGAAGACAAGAATGTCAACGTATTTCATCGTGCGCAGAGCGAATCGATGGGATTGTGCCGTTGCAAATCCCACAGGAACCCGCAGGGGTGATTTATCTATTTTTTGTGGAACGTACAAATAGCAGAGAATGCAAGCAAGGTGAGGAAATCTATTATTACCCGGAGCCCAAGTCCCATTATCGGTTAACATCACGATACATGAGGCATGGAATCAAGTTCGGGAAATCCAGGTTCTTAGAATAAAATGATTAAAACAGAAATTTGGGTTTTTTTAAAAAAAATGCAGCTACGAAAGGTTTCCTCATAAAATGCTTTTACCCGAATCCATTGCTACACACTTTGGACATCTGTGTTTTTATTTTTCGGGGTTTAAAAAAATGTGATGCCTATAAGAATAAATGCATACTTTACTTAAAACCAGTTTTTCTATTTAGCTAGTCCTTGATTTGTGACCACAGTTCTGTTTTGACCTAGGCTTCCTTAGAAATTAAACAGCACAAAGTTGACATTTGAAATTAAAGAATAAGAAGATAAACAATATTGTAAGATCTGGGACTTATTTTACCAATGGTTAGATAAAAAAAAAAAAATATGGAAATGAAATATGATCTTTCTAATACAAGTAATGTAGAATTATATAAAATATAATATAAAGATGTACTATTGATGGAGCGATTTAAGAAGATGATATGAATGGTATGAATATAAATTAACTCGATTTTAGAATATCTGGTATGAAACGAGGGAAGAAGCAGACATAGTCAAATATATGATTAATCAGGATAATAAATGTATGGATATACATGAATGAAGTGAAGACACACAAAAGACTTGTAACCAACCGACACACTGTATTTGTAATTGAAGATGGTTTTTTATTTGTTTTTTTAATATTTGTTCAAAAATAAAATTTTCTATTAAAAAAAAAAAAAGAAATTAAACAGCACAAACTTAGTCCCAGGAAACCCCTTTAATTCATATGGCTGTAAATTGCTTTCATTTACAGTCCCCAAGGCTTGCTAATCAGTCTTTCAGAGGAAGGTTATTAAAACCCATCTATCTCACGTGGAGCTGCCAGAGAGCTAATATGCAGACGCAGGGCAAGGCCAAACTTGGCACAGAGTCACAAACAGGATTTTCAAATCTTGAATCGGCCAGATGAATTAATTGCTTCCTGCAAAAGCTCACGTCCCGTTGGCTTCTCTTTTATGTCTTAGGGGAGCGGCCAATCATCTCCAAGCCTTACTCCCAAGTCGACCCTGTTTCCTTAATTGTTCCTGTCTCCTGGCAGCTCTGCGCATGTGCACACTGGGAACAGGCTCACGCTGTTCTTCTGCCTCGCTGATGTCAGACTCCAGAGACTCCGGAGGCAGCAAAGAACTACCAGCTGGCCTTGGGCCCCCTCTCTGCTTCCGACTCAGAGCCCTCGTCTGAGCCTTCCCCAGACTCCAGGACTGGCCCACGTTCCTCCCCAACCTCCTCACTGTCTGAATCTGCTGCCAGCTCTGCTGGCAAGCCACAACAAATTCAAAGCAGAGTTTTCTTGTTAAGCAATGTGGTCGTTGAGAGAATCCTGCCCAATTTTACAACTTTTTCTGTTGTGGTTGTCCCAAAGGTGCTTTTTTTTTCAAGAGGCAACTGGACTTCCTTGTTTTTTCTTTGAAGACGTTTCGCTTCTCATCCAAGAAGCTTCTTCAGCTCTGATTGAATGGTGGAGAATGGAAGGGTTTATACCAGTGGTGAAATGTAAAATTTGTTACTATCGGTTCTGTGGGTGTGGCTTGGTGGGGATCGGGGTAATGTGACTGGGAGGGCGTGGCCAACTTTTTTTTTTTTTTTACTTTTAAAAGCATTTTTTCTACAACTTTAAGAGGTTGCAGAAAAAAAATGCTTTTAAAAGCCTCTGACGATCAGGCAACTCAGCTGGGATTGCCAGAGGCTTTTTTTTTTTTTCCTACAACCTCTTCGGTTGTAGAGGTTGCAAAAAAAAATGCTTTTAAAAGCCTCTGACGATCCCAGCTGAGCTGCGTGATCATCAGAGGCTTTTTTTTTTACTTTTAAAAGCATTTTTTCGACTGAAGAGGTTGTAGAAAAAATGCTTTTAAAAGTAAAAAAAAAAGCCTCTGATGATCGCGCAGCTCAGCTGGGCATGGGGAGGGGGCAGGGATTTTTGCTACCGGTTCTCCGAACCACCGGCCGCTATCACTACCAGATCGGGCGATCCGATCCGAACCGGGAGCATTTCACTCCTGGTTTATACACCTTGCAGGCAGCTGGTCATTTGCGTTCTTTTAGAGAGTCATTGAGGCCACTTGGAGATTTACCCTAAACCCTTCTATTCTCATCCATCCAGTCAGAGCCGAAGAAACTTCTTGGAGGAGAAGTGAAACGTCTTCAAAGAAAAACCAGAAAGTCCAGTTGCCTCTTGAAAAATAAGCACCTTTGGGACAACCAGGACCTGGATGACTAACGTTCTCCATAGACATTCTGCCATGGTTGTTAAATGAATTGGGGCAACTAAGTGAATCACGCAAATCTGGCTTCCTCCGTTGACTTTGCTTGTCAGAGGCCGGCTGGGAAAGTCACAAACGATGGTTGTGTAGCCCTGAGACACTGCAACCTGGAGGCCCAAACATACGAAGAACGGTTGCAGAAATTGGGTATGTCTAAGTCTAGTGAAAAGAAGGACTAAGGGTGACATGAATGCAGTCTTCCAGTATTTGTGGGGCTGCCTCAGAGATGAGAGGGGTCAACCTATTCTCCAAAGCGCCTGAAGCAGAGGTGGGTTTCAGCAGGTTCTGACCAGTTCTGGAGAACAGGTAGCGGAAATTTTGAGTAGTTCGGAGAACCAGTAGTAAAAATTCTGACTGGCCCCGCCCCCATCTCTTCTCTGCCTCCCGAGTCCCAGTTGATCAGGAGGAAATGGGGATTTTGCAGTATCCTTCCCCTGGAGTGGGGTGGGAATGGGGATTTTGTAGTGTCCTTCCCCTGGAATGGGGTGGGAATGGAGATTTTGCAGTATCCTTCCCCTGGAGTGGGGTGGGAATGGAGATTTTGTAGTATCCTTCCCCTGCCACGCCCACCAAGCCACGCCACACCACGCCCACAAAGCCACGCCCACAGAACCGGTAGTAAAAATTCTGACTGGCCCCACCCCCATCTATTCTCTGCCTCCCGAGTCCCAGTTGATCGGGAGGAAATGGGGATTTTGCAGTATCCTTCCCCTGCCACGCCCACCAAGCCACACCACGCCACGCCCACCAAGCCACGCCCACAGAACCGGTAGTAAAAAAAAATTTGAAACCCACCACTGACCTGAAGGCAGGACAAGAAGCAATGAATGGAAACTGATTAAGGAGAGAAGCAACCTAGAACTAAGGAGAAATTTCCCGACAGTGAGAAAAATCAATCCGTGGAACAGCATGCCTTCAGAAGTTGTGGGTGCTCCATCACTGGAGGTTTTTAAGAAGAGACTGGACACCCATATGTCCAGAATGGCATAGGATCTCCTGCTTGAGCAGAGGGATGGACTAGAAGACCTCCAAGGTCCCCTCCAACTCTGTTATTCTCTTAACCGTTCTCCAGAGAAGGCTAATGTTGAGCAGCAGAAGAAGACAATAAGGAGCAAGGTGGATGGAATCGATCACGGTGACAATGGGTGCAATGTTGGAAGATCTGAAAAGACCCGGTTGTGGGGACAGGTCATTACGGAGTAAATCTATCTAGGTGGCCTCTCAGAAAGGATGGCACATAATCGATCACCCGATTGCCCAAAGTTATCCACTCGCCTCTTCCCCCTTCTTCGACATCAGCCAAAGATTCATAAAATAGCACTTGTTCCATTAGATTTCTCCCGCACTGTATCATTGTTCAGTGACAGTTCTGGCAGGGGAAGATGATTCTTGCCAGCTCAAGCAGTAAGAGTGTTGGCAGGTATAACTAATTATTAGCTGCGTGTTACAGAAAAGATGATTACGGGCAGGATGGACTTAACAGTTTAATTTTGAAAAATTCCGCTCGCGGTATTCCCAAATACTTCTTGGCAGGAGAAAATATCACCCAAGCTCAACCTTTCGGCTCATCCGGGTCTCAAAAGCTCACGATTGAGAACGTCTGAATCACTTAACAGAATCATGACGAGGTAACCAGAGCTGGTAGACAGTGGTGGGATTCAGCCGGTTCGTGCCGATTCGTGCCGATTCAATTGCTGACTGGCCTCTCCCTTCCCCTCCCCTTCCCGGAGTCCCTACATGTCCCATTTTGGCTCCCAGGTAAGTGCAGGGAGGTCTCCTAGGCCCAAAATGAGGCGCAGGCAGTGGTGGGATTCAGCCAGTTCGCACCACTTCGGGAGAACCGGTTGTTAACTTTCTGAACAGTTTGGCAAACCGGTTGTTGGAAGAAATTATTAGGGCAGAGAACCGGTTGTTAAATTACTTGAATCCCACCACTGGGCGCAGGGAAGTGTGGTACACCTCCCCGCAGCCTGTTTTCGCTCCCAAGAGGCTGCAGGGAGGCCACCTAGGTCCAAAATGGGGCGCAGGGGTTGTGTGGTGTGCCCCCACAAATGGCCCATTTTTACTCCTAAAAGGCTGCAGGGAGGCCTACTAGGCCCAAAATGGGGCATGGAGGGGAGAAGGGGGGCCCTCCCCCGCAGCCCGTTTTTGCTCCCAGGGGGATGCAGGAGGCCGAGGGCTGCCTGTCACACCCTCTGGCCACGCCCACCCAGCCGGTCATTAGGGCAGAGAACCAGTTGTTAAATTATATGAATCCCACCACTGCTTGTAGGTCATCTAATCCAGAGGTCTGCAATCTTAAGCACTCAAAGAGCCATTTGGACCCGTTTCCCACAGAAAAGAAAACACCGGGAGCCACAAAACCTGGGTGGGTGTGGCCAACTCGATGTCACTCACTTCCACCAGTCACATGACACCCCCCTTAGCCACGCCTACCCAGCCGGTCATTAGGGCAGAACCAGTTGTTAAAAAGTGACTGGAGTGACTGGGAGGAGAGAGCAAGGGGTGGGGCCAGCCACTGGTGGGATCACCTGACAGGGAGCCACAGCAGAGGGCCCAAAGAGCCACATGTGGCTCCGGAGCCGCAGATTGCTGACCCCTGATCTAGTCCAACCCGCCGCCCAATCAGGAAACCCTTCGCACCATTTCTGACAGACTTATTCAAAGATCTTGTTTTTAAGCCTCTCATCCATTAAAAGGAAGGCTACACATTTTTAAAATACTATAAATAAATAGCAGAAATATAACATAACATATTCATATTTCATATGATATGATTATAGTATCTAACATATTAATGCCTTCCAACGCCGTTATTCTTCCTTTGTAGCTAATGAATGCTATATTTTGATTTTCCGGTATTTATTAATGATTGACCCAGCAGCTTATAAAAGGAATTGAATCTATTTCTTACATTGCATTCATTTACATGACTCAGGAAACAGACATATATTTTAAAAATTATAGTTATATGATTAATATATTAAATTATAAAAAAAAAACCATTGTATTATTTTCCCATTCTTTTTTCAAAAGCTTTCAACAAAATGTCTGGATAATTAGGCACTGTCATTAGCAGAGATAATACATGCCAATTTGCTCATCGCCCTGCTGATGCTAACTGGAATGATCATATATATATATTTTTCATTTCTCTATTTTATTTTATTTTATTTATTTAAATAAGATGCTGATTTGAAGAATATAGCTAGTCCTCAACTTACGACCACAACGGAGCCCAAAATTTATGTTGCTAAATGAAAAAAATTGTTAAATGAGTTTTGCCCCATTTTACAATTTTTCTTGCTTCATTTTTTTTTTTAAATTTGATTTATATGCCGCCCTTCTCTGGAGACTCAGGGCGGCTTACAATGCGCTAACCAAAAGCCTTCATCCTTTTGTATATTTTATACAAAGTCAGCTTATTGCCCCCACAAACTGGGTCCTCAATTTACCTACCTTAGAAAGGATGGAAGGCTGAGTCAACCTTGAGCCTGGCGAGATTCGATCTTACTTTAATTGCAGACAGCTGGTGTTAAATTACAGTGCTCTGTCTGTTGAGCTATCCAGGCTAAATGAATCACTTCCGTTGTTAAATTAGTAACACGGTTGTTAAGTGAATCTGATTTCCCTACTGTCTTTGCTTGTCAGAAGTTCGCAAAAGGGGAACACGTGACCCCAGGAAGGAAGGAAGGAAGGAAGGAAGGAAGGAAGGAAGGAAGGAAGGGAGGGAGGGAGGGAGGGAGGGAGGGAGGGAGGAAGGAAGGAAGGAAGGAAGGAAGGAAGGAAGGAAGGAAGGAAGGAAGGAAGGAAGGGAGTAGCAATAGCACTTGGACTTATATACTACTCCACAGTGCCTTACAGCCCACCCTAAGTAGAGTCAGCATATTGCTCCCAACAATCTGGGTCCTCATTTTACCAACTTTGGAAGGACGAAAGGCTGAGTCAACCTTGAGCCGGTCAGAATCGAACTGCTGGCAGTCGGCAGAGTGAGCCTGCAATACTGCATTCTAACCACTGCACCGCCATGGCTCTTCTACAACCTATAAGGGTGGAGCCAAGATGCTACCCAGCCACGATTGAGATGCCTTCTATCATGTTGAGGACTTGGAGGATCAATTACTGGCTTAAGCGTCAGTTTTTTTTTAATTTTTTTTTTATTTTTATATTGGATTTCTATACCGCCCTTCTCCCTGAGGACTCAGGGCGGTGTACAGCCAGATTAAAAAACATGCAGAACAAATATTAAAAACAATTAAAAGATATATAAATTTGGCCCAATTAAAACTCATTTACCAATTAAAAACGTTTAAAACATTTAAAAACAGTTAAAAATTTCATCTTAAGCCAGCCCGGCTTGTTTAAATAAATGGGTTTTAAGGGCGCGACGGAAGGCACTGAGGTCTTGGATTCTCCTTATCTCTGGGGGGAGCTGATTCCAGAGGGTAGGTGCCCCCACAGAGAAGGCCCTACCCCTGGGGGTCACCAGCCTACATTGTCTGGCTGATGGCACCCCGAGGAGGCCCTCTCTGTGGGAGCGCACGGGTCGATGGGAGGTCGTTGGTAGCAGCAGGCGGTCTCGAAGATAGCTAGGCCCTATGCCATGGAGCGCTTTAAAGGTGATAACCAACACCTTGAAGCGCACCCGGAAGACAACTGGGAGCCAGTGCAGCTCGCACAGGAGCGGTGTTACATGGGAGCGCCATGCTGCTCCCGTCACTACCCGCGCTGCTGCGTTCTGGACCAGCTGGAGCCTCCGGGTGCTCCTCAAGGGGAGCCCCATGTAGAGAGCGTTGCAATAGTCAAGGCGAGAGGTGACGAGGGTGTGAGTGACTGTGCACAGGGAATCCCGATCAAGAAAGGGCCGCAACTGGCGAATCAGGCGAACCTGACAAAAGGTCCCCCTGGTTACAGCCGTCAGATGTTCCTCCAAGGACAGCTGCATATCCAGGAGGACTCCCAGATTGCGAGCCCTCTCTGTGGGGGCCAATGACTCACCCCCAATAGTCAGTGATGGAGTCAACTGACTATATCGGGATGCCGGGAGCCACAGCCACTCAGTCTTGGAAGGGTTGAGCTTGAGCATGTTCCTCCCCATCCAGATCCGTACAGCCTCCAGGCACTGGGACATCAC
Source organism: Pantherophis guttatus (assembly GCF_059756535.1). Classification (NCBI taxonomy): domain Eukaryota; kingdom Metazoa; phylum Chordata; class Lepidosauria; order Squamata; family Colubridae; genus Pantherophis; species Pantherophis guttatus. The sequence goes on from NC_142069.1 coordinate 86,009,718, forward strand.
TTCAAGGGCATCGTTGGGGTGGCCTGGGGTGGAGATGTACAGCTGGGTGTCATCAGCGTACTGGTGGTATCTCACCCCAAAGCCACGGATGATCTCACCCAGCGGCTTCACATAAATGTTGAACAGGAGAGGCGAGAGGACCGATCCCTGCGGCACTCCACAAATGAGAGGCCTCGAGGTCGACCTCTGCCCCCCTGCCAACACAAACTGCGACCGGTCGGAGAGAAAGGAGGAGAACCACTGCAACATGGTGCCTCCCACCCCCAACTCTTCCAGCCGGTGCAGCATGATACCATGGTCGATGGTATCAAAAGCCGCTGAGAGGTCTAACAGGACCAGAACAGAGGAACAACCCCTGTCCCGAGCCCTCCAGAGATCATCAACCAACGCGACCAATGCCGTTTCTGTGCTGTGCCCAGACCTGAAACCTGACTGGAACGGATCTAGATAAGATGTTTCCTCCAGGAATTGCGGAAACTGTCGTGCGACCACACTCTCAACAACCTTCGCCATAAAGCGAAGGTTGGAGACAGGACGATAGTTGGCCAATATTGCCGGATCCAGGGACGGCTTCTTGAGGAGAGGCCTCACCACCGCCTCTTTCAAGGCGGTGGGGAAGTAACCCTCACTCAACGAAGTGTTGATAACACCCTGGAGCCAGCCTCGTGTAACCTCCCGGGAAGCCAGTACCAACCAGGAGGGACACGGGTCCAGTAAACATGTGGCCGCACTAAGTCTCCCCAAAATCCTGTCCACATCATCAGGAGTCACAGCATCAAACTCCTCCCAGATAACATTCTCAAGACTATTCCTCGTCACCCTGCCCTGATCTACCCAGTCAGAGTCCAAATCCCCCCGGATCTGGGCGATTTTGTCATACAGGTATTGTCCGAAATCCTCCGCCCTGCCTTCTAAGGGATCCTCCCGCACTCCCGGATGGAGCAGGGCGCGGGTCACCCTAAACAGGGCGGCCGGACGATTCCCTGATGACGCAATAGAGGCAGAAAAGTAGTTAGACTTTGCCGTCTCTATCGCCACTAGGTAGGCCTTAATATGCGACCTTACCAGTGTTCGATCAGATTCAGCGAGACTGGCCCTCCAACCGCTCTCCAGGCGTCTTTTCCGGCGCTTCATTTCCCTCAGCTCCTCAGTAAACCAAGGAGCCGCAAGGGATCGGCATCGGGTCAGAGGCCGCAAAGGCACAACTCGGTCCAAGGCCCCACCAGCCGCCCGATCCCAGGCGGCTACCAGGTCCTCGGCCGAGTCATGTGCTAGATCCTCAGGAAATGGCCCAAGCTCCGTCTGGAACCTATCAGGATCCATCAGGCGCCTGGGGCGGATCCATCTAATTGGATCCGCCTCCCTGCGGTGAGGGGTCGCGGTTCGAAGATCTAGGCGAAGGAGTGAGTGGTCAGACCATGACAAGGGTTCCATGTCTATATCCCCTATAACAAGACCACTCAACCACTGGCCAGAGACAAAAATCAGATCCAGAGTGTGACCTCCCCTGTGAGTAGGGCCATGAACTAACTGGGTCAGGTCCATGGCCGTCATGGAAGCCATGAACTCCCGAGCCACCTCAGACGTTTCACCGATGGATGGCAAGTTGAAATCACCCATGACTAAAAGCCTGGGTGTATCTACTGCCACCGTGGCTATCACGTCGAGTAGCTCAGGTAGGGCTGTTGCCACGCGGCAGGGAGCCAGGTACGTAAGCAACAAGCCCATCTGAACCCCACGGCCCCACCTCACAAGGAGGGACTCACATCCGGCTATCTGAGGCACAGCGGTCTCCCTCGGACCCAGATCCTCGTTAATAATAACCGCCACCCCCCCTCCCCTCCCCTGAGCCCTCGGCTGATGGAATGCTCTGAAGCCTGGTGGGCACATTTCAACCAGAGGGACGCCACCCTCCGGGCCCAACCAGGTCTCCGTAATACCCGCCAGGTCCGCTCCTCCCTCTTGTATAAGATCGTGGATGAGGGGGGCCTTATTGACCACAGACCTGGCATTGCACAGCATCAGCCGAAGGCCCAGCTCCTGAGTATCTAAGCCACCTAGTATCCGAGCAGAGCCTTGGGGACCGGGGCAAGCAATTGCTCTCAGACAGCAAGTGCGAGTCCCCAACACCTGATGTGGTCCCCTGCTCCCGCCATATCTGCCCCTCCCATTCACCGTGCCGATGGTACAGCCCTCATAGATATCGTCCCCCATCCCTTTCCCAATCCCTCATCCGGTGCCCCCCAGATCGTTACCCTGTGCCGGGCACGGCTCTGACCCTGGTGGATTTCCCCCCCAATCCGCCCTAGTCGTCTTCCCAATATCTTTAAAAGAATAATTACAACCCCCTCCCCCAGAACCCCTTAAAATCTTTAAAAATTTCCCTAAAAAGCCCCATAAATTCTTCCTTGCTCCATGCCATCTCTCCGGACTCCAAAGTCCGTCATCGAGATAGGCCCTCGATAATGTGGGGGGCCAAATCTGCGAGAGGGGAGAATCTCGCAGGGCGAGGAGTTCCGACACCGAGTACATATAGCTATCAGGGGAAACAGTCCAAGGGTGGGGGACCACTGATGTTATAAGCGTAGGGAAAATTCCAGTCCATGGTCAGGCTGCCAAGCTCCACTGTCCTCTCACGACAGTGGCTAAGGAGGTGCATATCATTCGACCCCAAAAGTTTCCAGGGTGGCCGTCTCTCACCAGGCCAATCCATGGAGACTTTGATAGAAAGCTCAAGGGTGAGGATAGCCATATTCCCCCAAATATTTATTACCTTTAGCTCTGACAGATGACCGCACATCCAGTTGGAAAAACAGCAACCGAACAGAAGTTAAAGTCAGAATGGCGGGGATCGTTGTTGAATGTATTTTATCTTTTTAGAATGAACAGGCTTTTCTCCAACGGGAAAACGTTATCAGAAGGATGTTAATAAGAGGTAATCAGAATAAGGTGAATGACTAAGTACCTGAACATTATGTAAATACATTTACCTTCCAAGGTAAGAAACACAAGTTGAGAAACACTGCATTTAAACAGCAGCTACTGCTCCTCCGGCCATTTGTTGCATGCATCCCACTCCCCACAGCTTTCAACCCCCAACCCCCCCAAAAACGCCCCTTGTCTTTCTCCCCCCCCCCCCCGCCGCCCTCCTTAACACGCCTCCTCCTGTTGCTCCCACACTCGCGGGAGTCCACAAGGAGGAAGCGGGAGGGAGGCAGCTCCGGTTGGGTGGGGGGGTGGGGGGCTATTTCGGGTGCAGGGCCGGCTTCCTGGTTTACGCTCTGTCTCTCTCTTATTCTCTCTCTCTCTCTCCCTCCTTCTCTTATTCTCTCTCATTCTCTCCATCTCTCTCTCTCTCTCTCATTTATTCTCTCCCATTCTCTCTCTCTCTCTCATTTTCTCATTCTCATTCTCTCTCTCCCTCCCCCCCACTCATTCTCTCTCTCATTCACTCTCATTCTCTCTCTCATTCTTTCTCATTCTCTTTCATTCTCCCTCTCTCTCCCTCCCTCCCTCTCATTCTCATTCCCTTTCTCATTCTCTCTCTCTCATTCTCTCTCTCATTCACTCTCTCATTCTCTTTCATTCTTCCTCTCTCTTCCTCCCTCTCTCATTCTCTGTCTCTCATTTTCTCATTCTCATTCTCTCTCATTCTCTCATTCATATTCTCTCTCTCCCCCCACTTTCTCATTCTCTCTCTCATTCACTCTCTCATTCTCTTTCATTCTCCCTCTCTCTTCCTCCCTCTCATTCTCTCTCTCATTCTCTGTCTCTCATTTTCTCATTCTCTCTCTCATATTCTCTCTCTCCCCCCCACTTTCTCATTCTCTCTCATTCTCTTTCATTCTCTCCCTCCTTCCCTCCCTCCCTCCATCTCATTCTCATTCTCTCTCTCATTCTCTCCCTCATATTCTCATTCTCTCTCCCCCACTTTCTCATTCTTTCTCATTCTCCCTCTCTCTTTCTCCCTCTCTCATTCTCTCTCTCATTCTCTGTCTCTCATTTTCTCATTCTCATTCTCTCTCTCCCTCCTCCCACTCTCATTCTCATTCTCTCTCTCTCATTCTCTCATTCTCTCTCTCTCTCATATTCTCTCTCTCATTCTCTTTCATTCTGTCCCTCCCTCCCTCTCATTCTCATTCCCTCTCTCATTCCCTCTCTCTGTCATTCTCTCTCTCATTCACTCTCTCATTCTCTTTCATTCTCCCTCTCTCTTTCTCCCTCTCTCATTCTCTCTCTCATTCTCTGTCTCTCATTTTCTCATTCTCATTCCCTCTCTCCCTCCTCCCACTCTCATTCTCTCTCTCTCATTCTCTCTCTCCTCTCTCCTCTCTCATTCTCTCTCCTCCCCCACTTTCTCATTCTCTCTCCTTCTCTTTCATTCTCTCCCTCCCTCTCATTCTCATTCTCTCTCTCATTCTCTCATTCTCTCTCTCTCTCATTTTCTCATTCTCTCTCTCTCATTCTCTCTCTCCTCCCCCACTTTCTCATTCTCTCTCCTTCTCTTTCATTCTCTCCCTCCCTCTCATTCTCATTCTCTCTCTCATTCTCTCATTCTCTCTCTCTCTCATTCTCTCATTCTCTCTCTCTCATATTCTCTCCCCCCCACTTTCTCGTTCTCTCTCCTTCTCTTTCATTCTCTCCCTCCCTCTCATTCTCATTCTCTCTCTCATTCTCTCATTCTCTCTCTCTCTCATTCTCTCTCTCTCATATTCTCTCCCCCCCACTTTCTCGTTCTCTCTCCTTCTCTTTCATTCTCTCCCTCCCTCTCATTCTCATTCTCTCTCTCATTCTCTCATTCTCTCTCTCTCTCATTCTCTCATTCTCTCTCTCTCTCTCATATTCTCCCCCCCCACTTTCTCGTTCTCTCTCCTTCTCTTTCATTCTCTCCCTCCCTCTCATTCTCATTCTCTCTCTCATTCTCTCATTCTCTCTCTCTCTCATTCTCTCATTCTCTCTCTCTCTCTCTCATATTCTCCCCCCCCACTTTCTCGTTCTCTCTCGTTCTCTTTCATTCTCTCCCTCCCTCTCATTCTCATTCTCTCTCTCATTCTCTCATTCTCTCTCTCTCATTCTCTCTCTCCCCCCCCCACTTTCTCATTCTCTCTCCTTCTCTTTCATTCTCTCCCTCCCTCTCATTCTCATTCCCTCTCTCATTCTCTCTCTCTCTCATTCTCTCTCTCCCCCCCACACTTTCTCCTTCTCTCTCCTTCTCTTTCATTCCCTCCCTCCCTCCCTCCCTCCCTCTCATTCTCATTCCCTCTCTCTCCTCCCCCCCTTCCTCTCCCCCCCTCCCCATCCTCCAGCCCAGCCGCGATTGCGCAGCAGCGGGCGAAGTCAGCCTTGGCTGGCCAGCTCCAGAGCTGCGCTAGGGGGAGCGTTTGGTGCGCTTGTGCCGCGCCGGGGCTCGGCGGCGGGCTGGTGCTGCTGTCTCCTCCATCCCTCCATCCCTCCATCCCTCCATCCCTCCATCCCTCCATCCCTCTCCGGGCACCAAACCGGGAGGAGCACCACTCCCGCGACCCTCGCCCCGATGCAGCCTCGGCCGCCTCTTCCCCCGGCGTGACCCTGTTTTTTTCTTTTGGGGGGGCAGAAGCCGGTCTTGGCCCGGCAGGCGAGGGTGGTCGGAAGGGGCTTCAGGATGCCCGGCGCGTCTGCGGCCGTCTCTAGCGGGCTCCCGGCTGCGGCGGCGTCGTCGTCGTCGTCGTCGGGGATGCCCGGGGCTCTGCTTCCCCCGGACGAAGCGGCCAAGCTCTACCGCGCCAACTACGTGCGGAACTCGCGGGCCATCGGGGTGCTGTGGGCCATCTTCACCATCTGCTTCGCCATCGTCAACGTGGTCTGCTTCTTCCAGCCTTACTGGATCGGCGACGGCGTGGAGACCCCGCAAGCCGGTTACTTCGGCCTCTTCCACTTCTGCACCGGCAGCGGCGTCTCCCGGGAACTCACCTGCCAGGGCAGCTTCGCGGACTTCGCCGGCCTCCCGTCGGGCGCCTTCAAAGCCGCCTCCTTCTTCATCGGGCTCTCCATGACGCTCGTCATCGCCTGCATCGGCTCCTTCGCCCTCTTCTTCTTCTGCAACACCGCCACCGTCTACAAGATCTGCGCCTGGATGCAGCTCAGCTCCGGTAAGGCCGGCGGGATGGGGTTTGGGGGGGACGGGGGGGGGTGTCGTCCAAGAGTCCGGGGTGCCGGGCTGCGGGGTTGCGGGGGAGGGGGAGAAAGAGGAGGAAAGGGGACCTCGCCGAAGTCGGGATGCTCAGGATCGGGGATCCGGGAGTGAGTGAGTGAGGAGGAGGAGGAAGGAAGGAGAGGGACGCCCGTCCAACATCTGGAACAAGGAAGGGGGGGACACCAGTCCAACATCTAGCAGACATTCCTTCTGTGCTTAGATGTACTAAGATGCCAGGATCAGGGATCCGAGAGTGAGCGAGGAGGAGGAGGAAGGAAGGAGAGGGACACCAGTCCAACATCTGGATCAAGCAGACATTCCCTCTGTGCTTAGATGCACTAAGATGCCAGGATCAGGAGGAGGAGGAGGAGGAGGAGGAGAGGGACGCCAGTCCAACATCTAGCAGACATTCCCTCTGTGCTTAGATCAAATGCACTAAGATGCCAGGATCGGGGATCCGAGAGTGAGCGAGGAGGAGGAGGAGGAGGAGGAGGAAGGAGAGGGACACCAGTCCAACATCTGGAACAAGCAGACATTCCCTCTGTGCTTAGATGCACTAAGATGCCAGGATCAGGAGGAGGAGGAGGAGGAGGAGGAGAGGGACACCAGTCCAACATCTGGAACAAGAAGTGGGACACCAGTCATCTTCCCTCTGTGCTTAGATGCACTAAGATGCCAGGATCAGGGATCCGAGAGTGAGCGAGGAGGAGGAGGAGGAAGGAGAGGGACACCAGTCCAACATCTGGAACAAGAAGTGGGACACCAGTCCAACATCTAGCAGACATTCCCTCCGTGCTTAGATCAAATGCACTAAAATGCCAGGATTAGGGATACAGGAGTGAGTGAGGAGGAGGAGGAGGAGGAAGGAGAGGGACGCCAGTCCAACATCTAGCAGACATTCCCTCCGTGCTTAGATCAAATGCACTAAGATGCCCAGGAGCGGGGATCGGGGGGGGGGTGAGTGAGTGAGTGAGGAGGAGGAGGAAGAGGAAGGAAGGAGAGGGACGCCAGTCCAACATCTGGAACAAGGAGGGGGGACACCAGTCCAACACCTGGGAGACATTCCCTCTGTGCTTAGATTCACTAAGATGCCAGGATCAGGGATCCGAGAGTGAGCGAGGAGGAGGAGGAGGAGGAGGAGGAAGGAGAGGGACACCAGTCCAACATCTGGAACAAGCAGACATTCCCTCTGTGCTTAGATGCACTAAGATGCCAGGATCAGGAGGAGGAGGAGGAGGAGGAGGAGAGGGACACCAGTCCAACATCTGGAACAAGAAGTGGGACACCAGTCATCTTCCCTCTGTGCTTAGATGCACTAAGATGCCAGGATCAGGGATCCAAGAGTGAGCGAGGAGGAGGAGGAGGAGGAAGGAGAGGGACGCCAGTCCAACATCTGGAACAAGCAGACATTCCCTCTGTGCTTAGATGCACTAAGATGCCAGGATCAGGAGGAGGAGGAAGAGGAGGAGGAGAGGGACGCCAGTCCAACACCTGGGAGACATTCCCTCTGTGCTTAGATGCACTAAGATGCCAGGATCAGGGATCCGAGAGTGAGCGAGGAGGAGGAGGAGGAGGAAGGAGAGGGACGCCAGTCCAACATCTGGAACAAGCAGACATTCCCTCTGTGCTTAGATGCACTAAGATGCCAGGATCAGGAGGAGGAGGAAGAGGAGAGGGACACCAGTCCAAGCATCTGGAACAAGAAGTGGGACACCAGTCATCTTCCCTCTGTGCTTAGATGCACTAAGATGCCAGGATCAGGGATCCGAGAGTGAGCGAGGAGGAGGAGGAGGAGGAAGGAGAGGGAAACCAGTCCAACATCTGGAACAAGAAGTGGGACACCAGTCCAACATCTAGCAAACATTCCCTCCGTGCTTAAATGCACTAAGATGCCAGGATCAGGGATCCGAGAGTGAGCGAGGAGGAGGAGGAGGAGGAAGGAGAGGGACACCAGTCCAACATCTAGCAGACATTCCCTCCGTGCTTAGATCAAATGCACTAAGATGCCCAGGATCGGGGATCAGGGGGGGGGGGGTGAGTGAGTGAGTGAGGGGGAGGGGGAGGAAGAAGAGGGAAGCCAGTCCAACATCTGGAACAAGGAGAGGGGGGGACACCAGTCCAACATCTAGCAGACATTCCCTCTGTGCTTAGATCAAATGCACTAAGATGCCCAGGATCAGGGATCCAAGAGTGAGCGAGGAGGAGGAGGAGGAGGAGGAGGAAGGAGAGGGAAGCCAGTCCAACATCTGGAACAAGGAGAGGGGGGGACACCAGTCCAACATCTAGCAGACATTCCCTCTGTGCTTAGATCAAATGCACTAAGATGCCAGGATCGGGGATACAGGAGTGAGCGAGGAGGAGGAGGAGGAAGGAGAGGGACACCAGTCCAACATCTGGCAGACATTCCCTCCGTGCTTAGATCAAATGCACTAAGATGCCCAGGATCGGGGATCCAAGAGTGAGCGAGGAGGAGGAAGAGGAGGAGGAAGGAGAGGGAAGCCAGTCCAACATCTGGAACAAGCAGACATTCCCTCTGTGCTTAGATCAAATGCACTAAGATGCCAGGATCGGGGATACAGGAGTGAGCGAGGAGGAGGAGGAGGAAGGAGAGGGACACCAGTCCAACATCTAGCAGACATTCCCTCTGTGCTTAGATCAAATGCACTAAGATGCCAGGATCGGGGATCCAAGAGTGAGCGAGGAGGAGGAGGAGGAGGAGGAGGAGGAAGAAGGAGAGGGACACCAGTCCAACATCTGGAACAAGCAGACATTCCCTCTGTGCTTAGATGCACTAAGATGCCAGGATCAGGAGGAGGAGGAGGAGGAGGAGGAGAGGGACACCAGTCCAACATCTGGAACAAGAAGTGGGACACCAGTCATCTTCCCTCTGTGCTTAGATGCACTAAGATGCCAGGATGAGAGATCTGAGAGTGAGCGAGGAGGAGGAGGAGGAAGGAGAGGGAAACCAGTACAACATCTGGAACAAGAAGTGGGACACCGGTCCACCATGTAGCAGACATTCCCTCCCATGTTTAGATCAAATGCACTAAGATGCCCAGGATCAGGGATACGGGAGTGAGCAAGAAGGAGGAGGGGGACACCAGTCCAACATCTAGCAGACATTCCTTCTGTGCTTAGATGTACTAAGATGCCAGGATCAGGGATCCAAGAGTGAGCAAGGAGGAGGAGGAAGAGGAGGAGGAGGAGGAGGAGTAGAGGTACACCTGTCCAACATCTGGAACAAGGAGGGAGACACCAGTCCAACATCTAGCAGACATTTCCTCCATGCTTAGATCAAATGCACTAAGATGCCCAGGATCGGGGATCGGGGAGTGAGTGAGTGAGTGAGGAGGAGGAGGAGGAGGAAGGAGAGGGACATCAGTCCAACATCTGGAACAAGAAGTGGGACACCAGTCCAACATCTGGCAGACATTCCCTCTGTGCTTAAATCAAATGCACTAAGATGCCAGGATCAGGGATACAGGAGTGAGCGAGGAGGAGGAGGAGGAGGAGGAGGAAGGAGAGGGACACCAGTCCAACATCTGGATCAAGGAGGGGGGACACCAGTCCAACACCTGGCAGACATTCCCTCCATGCTGAGATCAGCTTCTCCAAACTGGGTTCCGTTGGGTTCAATCTGCAAGTTCCCCAGCATCTCGCTGCACATCTGGATGGTGCCAGTAGAGCAAGGTTGACCAGTCTTGAGTTCAGAAAGGTGGCTATACACTTTGGGAAGCCTTCCTTAGCTTTGATGCATCCATAGGCGCTCTTGGTTGTCATCACAGGTAGTCCTCGACTTACAACAGTTCATTTAGCGACCGTCCAAAGTCATTGCGGCACTGAAGAAAAGCGACTTACGATCGTTTTTCACAGTTACGGCCTTTCCGTGATCGTGTGATCAAAATTCAGACGCTTGGCACCTGGTTCATACTTATGACAGTTGCGGTGCCCCATGGGTTGTGTGATCCCCTTTTGCAACCTTCTGACAAGCAAAGCCAGATTCACTTAACAAGCGAGTTACTAACTTACCAACGGCAGTGATTCCCTTAGCCACCATGGCAAGAAAGTTCGTAAAACGGGGTAAAATTCACTTAACTGATGTCTCGCTTAACGCCATAAATTTGGGGCTCGGTTGTGGCCATAAGTCAAGGACTACCTGTACTGAATCTTCCCCCGGGCTGTTTAGCTCCACTTTCCTCTTCCTTGCCCGAAATCAAACCACAAAGCTTTGGCTGTCAGAAAGTGGTTTGAATGGTATATTTGTTACAGGAGGATTGAATGTGAAATACGACGACTAATTTAACATAGACTTTTATGGATTAAAGAGCTTTCCTTTGTGGGAAAGCAGGTCGTTGATAGACCGAATAATTGAATGTGCTTCGTGTCCGGAGATCTTTGCAAGTCAAATATTGAAGTCAAGGTTTGTAGGTGTTTTGTGAGTGGTTGGGTGGACACACAGGAAAGCTTTTGAGCTGATTTTGGGACACTTACTCGGTGCACAGTTTGGCATGAATTCTTAAAAAAAAAAAATCAAATCCATATCTCCAACTCTTCACCCAAGTGCAATATTCATTATTCGACTGGCGAGATTAACACCGTTCTCTCTGTGATTGCGCCTATATAGGGATGTGTCCAACCTTGGCAGTTTTAAGACTTGTGGACTTCAACTCCCAGAATTCCCCAGCCAGCAAAGCAAAGAATTCTGGGAATTGAAATCCACAGGTCTCAAAGCTGCCGAGATTGCGTACTCTTGATCTATACCAAACAGTCCCCTAATCTCCTGGGAAGGGGGGGGGGTGTGAATGTGGATTTCTTCTCCACATTATCTCCATCTTCCCAACACATCTGTTGTCGCAACGAGAGACGTAGCTTTTCAATTGCTTGAAATAAGGTCTTAAACTTGCAGTGAGCAATTCATCCTTTGGCAGAGGTTGAGGGTTTAGGTAATGGCTATAAAAGAGAGAGAGACATAATTGAAAAAAATGAGAAAATTCCTCAGCTGCTTTAAGTATTGACATGTTTGAGAAGGTAGGGCGAATCAACGCGATCTCCCAATATTTGCGATATCCTTTTTCCCCCCCTATCACGTTGGGGTGAATAGTAAGTGAGATAGTAAGGTTTGATTTCGCCGTAGGGTAGTTTAACGAAAGAGTTAGGAATCGGCAGTAAAACAATGCTGCGTGTAAATAAAAATAGTTTAGTAAGCGAGCGGAAAGACGGTTGCTTGGATTCTGAGCCTCTTCAATTGCATTTAAGCCATTGTGAAATAAATCACGTTTATACATCTTGCTAACCATAAACCATAGCTTGTACGTTAGCTCCTGGATCTTGAGGTTCACATAGATAGAATTCTTTATTGGCCAAGTGTGATTGGACACCCAAGGAATTTGTCTCTGGTGCATATGCTCTCAGTGTGCATAAAAAGAAAAGATACATTCGTCAAGAATCATAAGGTACAACACTTAATGATAGTTATAGGGTACAAGTAAGCAGTCGAATCATACTAGGAAACAATCAATATAAATTATAAGGATACAAGCAACAAAGTTACAGTCATGCAGTCATAAGTGGGAGGAGACGGGTGATAGGAACGATGAGAAGACTAATAGTAAGAGTAGTGCAGACTTAGTGAATAGTTCGACAGTGTTGAGGGAATTATTTGCTTAGCAGAGGGATGGCGTTCGGGGAAAAACTGTTCTTGTGTCTATTGTTCTGGTGTGCAGTGCTCTATAGCGTCGTTTTGAGGATAGGAGTTGAAGCAATTTATGTCCAGGATGCGAGGGGTCTGTAGATATTTTCACAGCCCTCTTTTTGTGCAGTATACAGGTCCTCCATGGAAGGCAGGTTGGTAGCAGTTGTTTTTTCTGCAGTTCTAATCATCTTCTGAAGTCGGTGTCTCTCTTGTTGGGTTGCAGAACCGATCCAGACAGAGAGGAGCAGATGACAGACTCAATAATTCCTCTGCATGGTTTAGTAAATGATGGTTTAGTAAGCGAGCAGAAAGATGGATGCTTGGATTGTGAGCTTCTTCAATTGCATTTAAGCCAGTGTGAAATAAATCACCTTTATACATCTTGCTCACCATAAACCATAGCTTGTACGTTAGTTCCTGGGTCTTGAGGTTGACTTTGACCTGCAAAGACAAAAATATTGGCTTGGATGATGTTTGAATCAGGTCGGTATTTATGTACCGTTTATTCTTGTTCGATAGTGAAAGTAACAGCCAGTGTGATAACAGCAAAGGAATGACCGAAACCTTTGAATCTTGAAAAATGCAAAATGTATACAATATTGTGAACAAACACCATACATCTAATACATTTATCATAAACAAGGAAGATCTAAAGAAGCCATCAGGGACTTATTCATAACGGGAATCAGTTTTGTGGCCAAATGAGATACGAAACACTAATGAATGACAAAATATTTACGTGGAAAGCAAAAGTTGCTAAAGCCTCATGGGTTGGAGCTATCCGGAGACAAGCAAAGAGAAACGCTTATAAAAGAAGTCAAGGAGAGATTTAGCCTAGAAATAAGGAGAAATGTCCTAAAAGTTAGAACCATTAACCAGTGGAAGGGCATGCCTTCAGAAGTTGTGGATACTCCATCACTGGAAGTTTTTAAGAAGAGATTGGACAACCATTTCTCTGAAATTGTATAGGGCAGTGGTCCCCAACCTTTTTATCGCCGCGGCCTGCTGAGCGCGCGCAGGGGTGGGGGCACGGCCCAGGAGCTTTTGCGCAGGCCCATTGCGCACGGCCCAGGAGCCTTTGCACTGCAGCGTTCCTGTCCCCCGGCCGCTGCGCGGCCCGGTGCCAGGTACTCCACGGCCCGGCACCGGTCTGCGGACCGGGGGTTGGGGACCACTGGTATAGGGCAGAGGTGTCAAACTCAAGGCCGGGGGGCTGGATAGCTCTGGAGACAAGGAACTGTAATTTAACACCAGCTGTCTGCAATTAAAGTAAGTTCGAATCTCGCCAGGCTCAAGGTTGACTCAACCTTCCATCCTTTCTAAGGTAGGTAAATTGAGGAGCCAGATTGTGGGGGCAATAAGCTGACTTTGTATAAATATACAAAAGGATGAAGGCTATTGCTTAACGCATTGTAAGCCGCCCTGAGTCTCCGGAGAAGGTCGGCATATAAATCAAATTAAAAAAAAAAAAGGTAATAGGATGGGTAGACCGGTGCCTGCAAAAACAAATGAGTAGACCGATACAGCTCTGCAAGCAGTTAAAAGCCTGGTAGACCAGTACCTCTGCCAAATCCTAAAGAATTGTCACATGACCATCAAGCCACGCCCACAAAATAGGTCACGCCCACAGAACCGCTAGTAAAAAAAAATTAGAACCCACCCCTGGGTTAAACAGAGTATATTTTGTTTCATGATGACTTCCAGCATCCAGGAAAGGCCTCATGCGACCCTCGCTGAGGTAACAGGAACTGGAGAGGACAGTATAAGTCATCCGTGTGAAAGTGAGAGAAATTCAAATTTTGCTTGGCAAAAGCTGTGAAGCTGAGAGGGACAGATATCACATAAAGTGCGAGTTTAGCCAAATATATTTTAGCTGAGCTAAGTGGCTGGGTCTTCAAGTGTTATATGCGTCATGAAGTTGCCAATAACATTATGTCTACTTCCTTCGCTCTTTGTTCTCTACTTTTTAGTAAGCTGTGGATGGGAACCATATTCCAAAGGACGGCCCTGGGTCAGAGAAATTCTTCTCCTGGGTCCTGTCCGTAGCAATCAGAAGGAAGGACAGAACTGGAGGCGGAGTCAAAAGAGGGATTAGCCTAGAATCCCTACGTAGTCACAAGCAAACTAAGTCCAACTTCCCTAAAATTCTGTTTATCTGACTCTGAGCAGGTGCTAACTGTTAGTTGAGAAGATTCCTGTTCAGTCTTTTAGCAATAAATCAGTTTAATTGACTCTTTACGTGTGAACCTGGTCTTTCTCGCTGGGCACAGGTAGATGTAACCGGGTAGAAGTCTTTGCAATAAATAGGATAGAAGAGAAGAGTTGAAGGCAATTCTTATTTCTCCATTGGGCCATCTAATAAGGTGAACAAAAGAATTGCAAGAATGATGATCTGTTCGAGAGTTTGAGTTATGGGGGGGGGAGTTGGTTAGATCACTGGTTTTTGCGATCTACCACTTTCCTACCTCACCTTAATTTCATGTCTCTGCTCTCAGGAGTAGAAACATAATTTAATTATTCTGGCGGTTCTTTTGCTTATGAATGAACGAAGAATATTCTGAGGGGGTACAGAAGACTTCAATGGAAACAGGTATTGTTGGAACACATTGCCTCCCTGTATTCTTTTTTTTTTATTATTGAAAAGTTTTAAAATATTTTACAAACAAATTCCCCCCCTTCCCCCACCCCTTCCCCTCTCCCTCCCCCCCCCGACTTCCCAGAGCAAAATACAGGGTATTGCATTTAACAAACATAATCTAACATAAGCAAACTAACTATAAATTCTGAACTTCCCCTTACTCTTTAACTTCGCCATAGATACTAAGATATCAAAATAGAAGAAAAAAAAAGAAAAAAGAAAATCATCTGAATATTTCATTCATAAGCTATTTGCAACTTTTTAGTCCCATATTTGTTTTGTATATAGTCAATCCATCTTTTCCATTCCAGTACATATCTTTCATTCGAACGGTCCTTCAAATATGCAGAAATTTTAGCCATCTCTGCCAGATTGGCTACTTTTAATGTCCATTCTTCAATAGTAGGTATTTCTTCCTTCTTCCAGTATTGCGCCACCAAAAGTCTGATGAACACATTGCCTCCCTGTATTCTTGTGATACAACCTGAGTGAGATCTATCTTGGCAACATCGTCTCAAGACTTTTTATGTTTATATTAAAATTCAACTTGCACTGGGACAGGGGTGGGATTCAGCCGGTTCGGACTGGTTCAGCTGAACCAGTAGCCTGACGATCAGCTGAGAGCGAACTGGTTCGCTCCGACAATCAGCTGGGCCTGCCCTCCAGCCCCTGCACTATACCAATCTATATTTTCTTTGTTTGAAGCCCAGCTGATAGGCACGGCAAAGCAGATTGCTGCACCTCAGCTGTTTTATTCACCGGGGCTGTAGTAGAAGGTAAGTTTTAGAGCTGCTTTCAAATGCACCTCGTGTACTCAGCGAACACCGGTTGAATCCCACCACTTATTTGGGGCGGGGGGAAACAACTCACTGCTCACCAGGCTGTATCCTGAAAGTTTGAGCATTAACTCAAGCTCATTTGAATGATGAAGTTAGAAATCTCAGTGGAATTTACTAAACAGAAAAAAAGTAGGAAAAATGACATTGGATACATGTGTGTTTAAAAAAATAAATAACAACAGTGATCCGGTGAGTACGTTTTAAATCAGGGGGTGTCCAACCTTGGCAACTTTGAAACCTGTGGACTGTCAGGGTTCCGACAGGATACCCTAATTAAATCATGAGTCTCGAGCCAAGCTTCAAAAGAAATCCAGTTATTTATTAGGAGCTTCATGTCGGCACGTTCCCAAGTGAAGCCAGCTCTGACCCTACGTAATTTACGCTCCAATTATGACCCTGTTTCCCCTCTCCCCCCAGGGTGTGTCATCAATCACATTCGCCAACAGAGCAATTTTGCGGGTTGTAGAGGTCGCTCCCCTTGCTGCTGTAAGTAACCCTGGGATACAGCCTTGAGAGAGATAAGCATGGAATGTGCATCTGTTTTTGGCTGCTGTGCAGTTTCATCAGTTTCCCATCCCCCCTGGCCTATGGCAACTTGAGAGCAGGTCAGAGATCCTTTGCGAGTTGACATGGACTTCAACTCCCAGAATTCCCATGAGCCATGTTGGCTAGGGTATTCTGGGAGTCAAAGTCTTAAAGTCACCAGGTTTGGATAGCCCTGTTTTAAATAGTTCATCTATGAAGTTGTTAAATTTTAGCAAGAGGGATGAGAAATCTGAGTTTCCTCCATAAAGTGAAGCCTTGAAAAAATATGAGACACGCACACAAATCTTTCATGTCAGGATTTGCCATGAATCGAATTCCGTAAATCAACTCCTTCTGCCATGAAAATCAGAAAAGTCGTGGTCTTGAGATGATATAAATGGAAAATTTTGCTTTCCCATCAAAAAGAGAAAAAGATCAATCCTGAAATTGTCCAATTCTCTGTAAGCTGCTTTTGCTTCTTCAAATACTGGCTTAAAGATATCTAGAAATGTGCACTGCCATATGGAATGGGACTTGGTTTCAATTATTTTCGTAGAAAGAAATAATAGCTATAATCTTTAAGCACGAAAGCACGGTAGCTTCTGAAACGTATTTGTCAAGACTAAGCGTACCAAAAAAAAAAAGTAATAATGGTTTTTTGCTAGTTTCGGGAAGAGAATAAGAGAGAGTGTGTTATTGAAAAGGCAGGTAGATTTGCATGGAGATATATATATATATCTATAAGTCCACGATTATTCTTCCTTAGTTAATTGGCTGAATAGAATTTGAAACAGATCTGAAATAATCCTAAAATGAGCTCTTTTTAAAGCGACTATGGTGCGCCATTGATGGAATCGTGTCATAGTCTAGCTTCTCATTTACGACAAAGGGGATAGTAATTTTTGCAATTACGTTTTAACACTTAAATTGAACCGATTAGATGAAACGTTAAGAGTAGGTGGAAAAAAGAATACCTGGTGAAATAAAATGTTGGCAGTGTCACTTACGGGGTGTGCGCGCGAGATATTCTTTGGGGCTATACGGTGTTTAAGTGCTTAATATAGTAGCACATTTGTTTAACGCATGGCAATTATGGAACATATATTTTAATGAGACGAGTGATCTGTGCAAAATAAAAAAATAAAAATGTAGGTATAAATTTTCACCCTGCCTTTTACGTCTCATTGTAAAGAGGGGAAATTTAATTTAATGGAATGTAAATTAAATACGAAGCTATTGCTCAGCACACATGGAGAACTTGTATGATCCTGGGCGCCAAGTGATATTAGCTAGTTCAGAGAAGATGGTGCATTGATGGAAGACTGCTGTTGTGGCCTGTTGGCCGCCTCCCCCCCCCAGCAGCCGAATCAGAGGAGGGGGAGGAGGCATGGGAGTCAGGGCCAGCATTAAGGCAACCGGAGAGCTCCGAGGGGGAAGAGGGAATGGAGCTGTCAGAGAGAGAAAGAGGCAGAGCCTGGGCTGTCTATCAGCCTTCAGATGGAGAGTCAACAGCCCTCAGGTCTGGAGGTGGCTGATGAGGAAGAGGAGGAACAGCTGGGTCCAGTGCCTGACGCGTGAATGCACAGAAGGCAGAGGAGAGGAGAGCAGTGGAAATCTATGGACCGGTCCTTGGGACGGAAGAGCAACTGCTGCTAGCGAAGCCGTATCCTAGCTCTGGAGATAAAAGGCAGAGGGCGGAGACGAATAGATGTCGCAGACAACTATTCATCTCCTGGCTGGACAGACTTGTTAGCTTGCGGTGAGAGAGAAACTTTTTGCCGGGGCTGCCGGCACTCCTAATTAAAGGAATCATTGATTTAACTACAGAGGGTTTGCCTTGTTTGAGGAACTGGGTCAGAACAACTGCTCTATGACAATGTTTCACAGCAATTTTAAGATACAGGTAGTCCTCAACGTACAACCTGTTCGTTTAATGACCATTTGAAGTTCAAAAAAGTAACTCATGACTGTTTTTCATACGGAAAAAAATTCAGATGTTTGGTAACTGTCCGGGACTTATGACAGTTGCAGTGTCCCAAAGTCATGTGATCTTCTTTGGCAATTTTCTGACAAGCGGGGAAGTCCGATTCACTTAACAACCCTGTAACTAACTTCACAATTGCAGGGCTTCACTTAAATACCAATTCAATAGAAATTGTGTGTGTCAATTGTTGTCATTGGCAGTGTAAACTATTTGCCCTTAAATAGTTTGGTCCTGGTTTGGTCAAGTGGGTGGCATAGGCTCCCTTCCAAGTACTAACCAGGCCTGACCCTGCTTAGCTTCCGAGATCAGACAGAATTGGGCGCGTTCAGGGTACTATGGCTGTAGATTTAATGATTTAATGATTTAATTAGGGCATCCGTTGAAACCCTGACGTCTGGCGAGAAAGGTTGTTAAATATGGCCAATCTCACTTAACAACTGTCTCACTTAGCCACAGAAATTTTGGGCTCGATTGTGGTCGCAAGTCGGGGGCTACCTGTATCTGGACTTCGGCGTGCTAGCTGGGGAATTCTGGGAATTGAAGTTCACCTATTTGAAAGTTGTTGAAGTTGAGAAACGCAACACTATGAAGACGGAAAGGAACCTGGGCTGTTGGCCTGTCTGATGGCGCGATTGTTAATCATTGTTCAGATGCCATGCTATAATTCCTTCTTAACCTCAAAGGTTGCTTCTTTGTCATCTTTCCTGTCCTAACAAAATATATAGCTGTTTCCGGAGAATTAAATTAAGAGAGAGAGTATATTTTAAAAATGTACTGTTACAGAAAGGAGGTACATGTGGATCATTCAATTTTTGTTGGTTGTTTTCCTTCTCATCCCCATTTATTTTGAAAAAAAAAATTTTTTTTTATTTAAAACAAAAACCAAACGTAAAATCACCATCATTCAAATACAATTGCAAACAGTGTGCTGATCAGTTAACATTTTTTTTTGTGCTCAATCCCTTATCCCAAAATACCAGTTATTTAATTTCTCTTACTTAACGGTTTTATATATTATACTCATTTAACCATTGTCTTACAAAAAACAACAACATTTCATATATTTTACTATTACATTAATTTCATCTTTCATCTCCATACTTTGTTATCTAGCCATTGATAAAACAAATCCCAAATCAAATAATATTGTTTATCTTCCTCTTCTCTAATTTCAAAGGTCAATTTACTCATTTCAGCACACTCCATAATTTTTTTAATAACTTCTTCCTCAGTAGGTATCTTCTCACTTTTCCAATTTTTAGCAAATACAATTCTAGCCACTGTTAATACATTCACAATTAAATATCTCAGTTCTTTGTTATATATTTCTGGTAAAATCCCTAATAAAAATATCTCTGGTTTAAAATCAATGTGTTTCATTGTCATTTTTTCCAACCATGCGTGGATTTTAATCCAGTATCTTTTAGCTTCTACGCATGTCCACCACATATGGTAATATGATCCTGGAGTCTGATGACACTTCCAACATTTCTCCGATTTATTCTTGAACATTCTGGCTATTCTCGTGGGCGGTAGGTGCCACCTGTTAAACATCTTATACAAATTCTCCTTATATGCTGTAGACATTGTCATTTTATAATTTTGCAGCCAGTTACTGTAACTGAAAGGAAGTACATGTGGATAACAATTCCCGGGGGGTATATTTTTGTAGTCCCCGAACAATACTATATAAACCTGTTACCCCTTTTTGTCACTTAAGCTACACCATTGAACAGCTGAAAGGATGGGTCATATATTGTTTTACTCTAAAATTTTACCCATGGGTAAAAATTAAATTTGCATCTGCCCAGATTGGAGCCGTCTCAAAAACCTGGCTAAAGATAGATGGAATTCATGTCAACCAGGACACCAGATTCAATCAGATTTTTTTACATTGTTTTCATCGTCTCTGAAGTTAATTTATTAATGTAACGTTTGAAGCAGTTACAGTACAGCGTACCAGAAAGCTTGAAAAAAGATGATTAACAAGACGTCTTGCGTAATACAAAGTCCAAAATACAGATCACTTTACATGTTTATTTATTTGTAAGGTAAAGGTACAGTTTCCCCAGCACATATGCGCTAGTCGTTCCTGACTCTAGGGGGCGGTGCTCATCTCCGTTTCTAAGCCGAAGAGCCAGCGCTGTCCGAAGACGTCTCAGTGGTCATGTGGCCGGCAGGACTCAACGCCAAAGGCGCACGGAACGCTGTTTCCTTCCCACCAAAGGTGGTCCCTATTTTTTCTACTTGCATTTTTTACGGGCTTTCAAACTGCTAGGTTGGCAGAAGCTGGGACGAGTAACGGGAGCTCACCCTGTTATGCGGCGCTAGGGATTCAAACCGCTGAACTACCGACCTTCTGATCTACAAGCTCAGAGTCTTAGCCATTGAGCCACTGCGTCCCCTTATTTATTTGTATCCCACCTTTATTCTTTTTAGAAATAAATCAAGGTGGTGAACATATCCACCAACACGCCTTCCTCCTCCTATTTTCCCTACAGCAACAGCCCTGTAAAGTGGATTGGACTGAGGGGGAATGAGTTGCCCAAAGTCAGCCAATTGGATTTCATGGCTAAGGTGGGACTAGAACTCACCGTCTCCTGGTGATTGGCCCAAGGTAGCCGTCTTTCATGGCTGAGGCAGGACTTGAACTCACAATCTTATGTTTTCTAGCCTAGTGCCTTAACTATTATACTAAACTAGGTCTCTATTATGTCCTCGACAATACAGGTAGTCCTCGACTTACAACAATTCATTTAGTGACCATTCAAAGTTACGACGGCACTGAAAAAAGTGACTTATGGCCATTTTTCATACTTACGAGAATACTTTCATACTTACATACTTCTACATACTTGCAGAACCCCCCATGATCACATGATTTACATTTGGATGCTTGACAACTGACTCCCATTTATGTCAGTTGCGCTCTTCTGACAAGCAAAGTCAATGGGGAACCCAGATTCACTTAACAACCATGTTGCTAATTTTAACAACTTCAGTGATTCACTTAACAAATGTGGCAAGAAAGTTGTAAAATGGGGCAAAACTCACTTAAGAAATTTCTCAATTAAGAACATAAATTTTGGGCTCAATTGTGGTCCTATGTTGAGGACTATCTGTAATAATATACTTCACTTTAAATATACTTTATTCGGCTATGCCATTATATTCCTAAATTTGCCTCCCCCCCACCCACACACACCATCCATTCCAGTGGTGGGTTCCTCCCGGTTCAGGGTGGTTCTGCCGAACCGGTAGCAGTGACGATATGACATCACCGAACCGGTTCTTCCCCCAGTGCCTGCAAAAATAAATGGGTAGATCAGTACAGCTCTGCAAGCAGTTAAAAGCCTGGTAGACCAGTACCTCTGCTAAATCCTAAAGAATTGTCACATGACCATCAAGCCACACCCACAAAATAAGCCACGCCCACAGAACCGGCGGTAAAAAAAATTTAGAACCCATCCCTGATCCATTTAATATCGTTAGGAAAGTTATATTGTGAGCAATGCTGGAATTCTTTTTTTGACATACTGATAGTTGACATACTGATTTATAGATGAATAGTTTTCGTTTAGCAAATTAAAAATTAGTCTTGTACCAGAATTCAAAACAGTATTTCTTAGGGCTCCGTTAGGAATTCTTGTGTAGAAATGAAGGGATTAAATCTTTGGATATCACACTCCCAAATAAAATTAAAGCAATGAATATTTCTCAAGGAAAATTTCTAATAGAACTTCTTTTTTTTTTTTTTGTAATTGTACTTCAAGATGATTAGAATAAATCCCAGAGAGGTAAATTCTACGTTCTGTTTCTTAGCAAAATATGAGCCTGTCATTTTAACTGTTGATTTTTTTTCCCTCCCTCAACCCATAAAAGCTAATTACAGCTTGTCGGCCTTTTAATGCATCTTCCTAAAATTGCCTCAGAAATTTCCAGTCTGTAAGTGGTGACTGGAGATGAGTCAAAATTTCAGCGAAGCATTGCAACCGTTCTCTAATTGGGTATATACGGTTCTGAAGCACATATTCAACACTCATCTAATTTTCTTAGTGGCGGAAAGAGAGTCCATCGTGAAACCACAAAGCAAACACGAGGTCACTGTTGGCTAGAGAGTGTTATCCAACAAAATTGTATTTGTTGTCGGCGGATAAAGAACAAGATGAGGTTCTTGCCCAAAATAATTAAAAAGCTAATAAATGCACATCTAGAAATGTATTTCAATGATCAGTGCTTTTGATGCATTTTTTTTTTCATTTTTTTTCATTTTATTAAATTTGTATACCGCCCTACTCCCGAAGGACTCAGGGCGGTGAACAGCCATAAAATAAAACATATAAATACAAACTTTAAAATGGAGATAAAACAAATTAAATAAATTTGGCTGAACCGTTTTAAAACCCCAATAATTTAAAACCAAATTTGAAATTCCCATTTAAAAAGGGGAGAAGATTTAGGCCAGGCCAGCTTGATGGAATAGGAACGTCTTAAGCGCGCGACGGAAGGTACGCAGATCCGGAATCCTCCGTATCTCGGGGGGGAGCTCGTTCCAGATAGTAGGTGCCCCCACAGAGAAGGCTCTCCCCCTGGGGGCCACCAGTTGACATTGTTTGGCCGACGGCACCCGGAGGAGCCCCTCTCTATGGGAGCGTACTGGTTGGTGGGAGGCTATTGGTGGTAGCAGGCGGTCCCACAAATAGCCAGGTCCTAAGCCATGGAGTCCTCTGAAGGTGATAACCAAAACCTTGAAGTGCACTCAGAAGACCACCGGGAGCCAGTGCAGCTCGCGCAGAAGAGGCGTTACATGGGAGCGCCACGTCGCTCCCATCACCACCCGCATGGCCGCACTCTGCGCCAGTTGGAGCCTCCGAGTGCTCCTCAAGGGGAGCCCCGTTCTACAGGCAGTCCTTGACTTATGACCACAATGGAGCCCAACATTTCCGTTGCTAAGTGAAAAATGTGTTACCTGCATTTTGCCCCATTTCACGACCTTCATTGCCACCGTTGTTGTAAGTAAATCACTGCACTTGTTAAGTTAGTAACACGGTTGTTAAATGAATCCGGCTTCCCCTTGACTTGGTTTGTCAAGAAAGTCGCAAAAAGTGATCACATGACCTCGGGACACTGCAACGGTCATAAATAGGAACCAGTTGCCAAGCGTCTGAATTTTGATCATGTGATCGTGAGGTGTTCTGCCCCAACTACGGACCCCAAAGAACGCAGCATACACAAAGTCCATACAAACCTCAGTTTGCTAATTAAGGACTACTAATGAGCTTTCTTAGTAGTTGTTCGAATACAAGTACAGTTTAAATCAGTCTTTTCTGAACAAGGGCTGTTAATTTAACTTCATTAACAGCCGACAAGAATCCAAAGAATAATAACTCAATTCTGAGGCACAGTATTTCAGATAACTGTAATCTTACAGTGGTTGGCAGAATGCCCAGAAGCAATTTGCAGGAAAACTGACAAGAGAGAGACAAGAGCTGAATCAAACGTTTCTGGAATCAAGACGCGAAGGAATATGAACAAAGTTGTTTCCTGCAAATTGCATCAGTCGTCCTTCCTTAAATAGGCTAAGGGAGTGGCCAATTAGCCCCAAGACTTACTCTCGAAGAGACCTCTTCCTGAGGAGCCACTCCTGCCTTTTAACAGCTCTGCGTACACATGCATCGAGAAGAGGCTCCTCCACTTCGTCCTCTTCACTTAAAGGAGATTCTGGAGATTCTGAAGGCCCTGGCTGAATTTCCACCTCTGGCACCACATCTTCTCCAGCCTCCTCATTGTCCGACTCGAGTGCCAGCTGCACAGGCTGCTGGCGCAGCACCACACCAGCCTCCTTGCTGTCTGAATCAGCTACTAGCTGCGCAGGCTGCTGACGGGCCACAACATGAGGATGCTGCAAAGATCATAAGTGTGAAAAATGGTCATAAGTCACTTTTCTCAGTGCCATTGTGACTTTGAATGGTCACTAAATGAAGTGTTGTAAGTCAAGGACTAACTGTATTTTATAGGTGATTTATTGTCCTTTGAAGCTTTTCTGAGCCCCATCCAAGTTTTTTATTGAGAGACTGTTTGAAATTGTTCTGTCTGTTATCAAGGATATATAAACTTCTAATAGACTATTGGATAGGGGATGAAATAGTTAAAGACTCTATGATTGCCTGGGGGAGAAATATTGGTTATCCAATTGATTTGACCAAATGGGAAGAAATCTGGCTCAAACATATGAAACTCCTGTGGGCAACATCATATAAAGAAAATGTGTACAAGATGCTGTATAGATGGCACCTTCCACCTGCCCGTCTTTCTAAAATGTATTCAAATCTCTCACCAAACTGTTGGAAGTGCAGGGAGATCGGCACCTATTTCCACATGTGGTGGACCTGTCCCAGGACGAGGGAATTCTGGAAAACTATACAGGCATGGGTTATGGAAATCACAGGTTATAACCTAATTCTGAAACCAGAGTACTATCTACTGAACATTAGGCCAGATAATATAGGCACAAATATATGGTGTCTGTGTGTATTTATCACCACCTCAGCAAGAATATGTTTCGCCCAACATTGGAAGAGGAAAGACCTGCCGGCTGAAGATTTGATTCTGGAGAAAATTTTGGATTATGCGGAAGCCGACAGACTGACTAAAGCATTGCGAGATCAAAAGGACTCCGTATATTTCCAATGTTGGGACAAATGGTATGTTTGGTTGAACAACAGACACCCAAAAAGTCAAGTATAACCAGGACTATGTTTAATATTTGTTAAATTTGACTGAAGCCTACATACCGTAGAAAGCGTAAATATCATGTAAAGTTTCTGTCGCGATTGTTTGTTTGACTATTTCTTTTTTGTTTGATGTACTGTTTTAAATAAATAAATTAAAAAAAAATTTTTTAAAAAAAGAAATTGTTCTGTCTGGGAGTCAAAATTATTACGTTTTTAAGTACAATTTGAGTTACCTTCTTAAAGACAGCAATACCAAATCAGTCAGTAATGGAGCTCTTAAGCCATTATTAGAATTAGGGCAACAGCTCTTCTTCCGTTTTCGGTCTCCATTAGCCTTAAAATCTACAATGTACAAAAAGGGGTTTGCCCACCACAGGTGTAATCAATTAGTGCAATATCCTTTTTATGATTATGGCTTAAGTACATTCACAAAGGTAACTGTCAACCATTGATCAATAGCTCTAACCCAGGGGTGTCAAACTTCAGGTCTGGGGGCCGGATCCGGCCCACGGGATGCTTAGATCTGGCCCGTGGAACCACCCTGGAAACAGCAAAAGACCGGCCTGTGGTGCCTCTGCCAGTGAAAACGGAGCTCAGGAGGACCACGTGCGGCCCTCCCGAGCTCCGTTTTCCCCAGCAGAGGGGTTGCAGGATGCCGTCACAGCCGAAACGGAGCTCAGGAGTCCGTTTTTGCCGGCAGAGTGCTTGGGCCACCAGAGGGCCCCCCCCCAACATGAGTGACATCGAGCTGCCCCCCCCGGCCTCCCCGAGGTCAAACAAAACTCTGATGCGGCCCTCAATGAAATCGAGTTTGACACACCTGCTCTAACCCATTGAGGTGGAAGGGAGAGAAAAAAATCAGGCAGCCAAAATACATGGACAGAATCACAGGGGTACAAGAGGTAGAATCGGGGTGGTGGTGGTGGTAGAGTCAAGAGAGCAATCAGCCTGGAATCCTTACGTTGCCATAAGTGATGTAAATCGAATCCGTCTTGAATTCTGTTGACTGTAATCTAGCGCCAATTTACTGCTGAACCATAAGTTAACTAGATTCTTGTGTATAGACATGAGCAATAAATCATTCTTAACTGTGTGGTTCTGATTCGGTAATTGATTTGCATGTAAAATTCACCAGTGGGCAACAAAGACAGATACAGTTTCTGGTATTTTGCTACCAACAAGATTCTGTTATTACCATATAACCGCATAGTTGTAACCGTCCTGTTCTGGTCTATTTTGTAGAATTAATGATGAATTAGCATTAGGGGTGTCGAACTTAAGGCCCAGGAGCCAGATCTGGCCCATGGGGTGCTTAGTTCTGCCCCGCGAGCTACCGTGGAAGCAGTGAAGGACTGGCCCACGGTGCTTATGCCAGTGAAAATGGAGTTTGGGTGGGCCGCAGGCGCCCCCTCCCGAGCTTCGTTTTCGCTGGCAGAGGGTTGCAGGAGGCCGGAAATGGAGCCCGGGAATCCGTTTTTGCTGACAAAGTGCTCGGGCACCACAGGCACCTCCGACACGAGTGACGTCGACCTGGCCACACCCACTCTGGCCATGACCACTCCCTGTCAGTGTCTCAGAACTGACATAGAAAAGGGAGGAGAAGCCTGAACTTTTGCCTGCTAAATCCCTTTGAAGATTCGGTCTCCTCGGAGATGGGGAGACATTCCTGTGACCTGACGAAGAAGAAATCAGGAAAGTGCCTTGGAAGATAGCCAATGAGAAGCAGAGAATTGGGGATCGGAAAGGGAGGGTTTGGGGGGCAAAGGTCAGTACTGACCGCGAAGACCGCTCTCCGGCGTCAAACACAACCCTGATGCAGCCCTCAATGAAATCCAGTTTGACACCTCTGAGTTAGCACATGAGATACTTCTGATCTCCCAAATAATTACTTAATAGACCCAGAAAGTTACATATGCTTTATGGGTCTGCGTTTACATAAGATTTCACGTTGCTTACTTTATCTAAGCCATTTATGCGTTCCATTTCCTGAGCAAATAATCAGTGTGTTCACTCTAGGTGTAATGTGTATAAAGGATTAGAAAAAAAAAATGTGTGAAATTGCTAACAATAACCTCTGCTACTTCCTTGCTGTTATACTTAATTATTGGTACAATGTTAATTATTGGTACAATGGTCTCAATTATTTCCTTTATTAGATTGAGGCCTTATGGTGAGGAAGCATGCGCAATTCCATGCGTCTTTATGTAAGTTTTTAAGCCTTAGATTTTCCTTCTCTTACTTTAATATATCAGATTAAACGTTAACAGGAACAGTCATCTGTTAACTGTGAGGTAAATAAGAGACTAAATTGAAATATGCGAAACGGAAGAATTTTGAGAATTTAAGAATTTAAATAAAGGTGGAAATGACTGGCATATAAATCGAGGAAGGAGAAAGCAAAGACGAAATATATTGAAAATTTAAGGAGATAACGTATTAGTGAATAATGCAAGTATACAGGCATTTTAAAAAATATATTATCCCAATTTGTATGAAAGATATTTCTTCAGAAAAGATTGAGAAGTACTGTGTTTCCCCGAAAATAAGACACTGTCTTATATTTTTTTTGAACCCCGAAATAAGTGCTTGGCCTTATTTTTGGGGAGGCCTTATTATTTTGGGGCGCATGGAGCAAGACGGGGCTCCTCTTGCCGTCTTAACTGATTTCCAGCTTTGTCTCCCTAACCCTAACCAGACAAAATGGCGGGGACTGGCTGCACATACGTTTAAATATTTCGGGGAGGGCTTATTTTTGGGGAGGGCTTATTTTAGCGCATGCGCTCAAAAGCCCGATTGGGCTCATTATCAGGGGATGTCTTATTTTCGGGGAAACACGGTACCTTAAAAAGAGAACTTACCAAACTTTCACAATCTCATAGATTTATTTACTTATTTGTTCAACTTGTATGCCGCCTTTCTCCGAAGACTCAATGGATTGTGAATAGTCCAAAACTATTATGGTGATATATATTTGAGGAGTCCTTGGTGCTCTCTGAGCTTGGTTGTTTTTTTTTTTTTTTTTGCTTTAATTTATATGCCGCCCTTCTCCGGAGACTCAGGGCGGCTTACAATGCGTTAAGCAATAGCCTTCATACTTTTGTATATTTATACAAAGTCAGCTTATTGCCCCCACAAACTGGGTCCTCAATTTACCTACCTTTGAAAGGATGGAAGGCTGAGTCAACCTTGAGCCTGGTGAGATTTGAACTTGCAGTTTTCTTGCAGACGTAACATCATCAGCAATTGTAAAGAGTGGAGTTTGCTGTTTATTTATTTATTTATTGGTTCGATTTATATGCCGCCCTTCTCCGGAGACTCAGGGCGGCTTACAATGCGTTAAGCAATAGCCTTCATACTTTTGTATATACCTGCTTAGTAGGGCTTTCGCCCCCCCCCCAAGCGGTGTTCTTTTTTTATACAAAGTCAGCTTATTGCCCCCACAATCCGGGTCCTCATTTTACCTACCTCGCAAGGATGGAAGGCTGAGTCAACCTTGAGCCTGGTGAGATTTGAATTTGCAGTAATTGCAGGCAGCTGGTGTTACTTAACAGAGCTTTTAGTCTGCTGCGCCACCAAGGCTCTTTCCATTCAGTTTCCATTCCAGTGGCTTGCCCTATCAGTGTTGGTGGGGGTCATTTTAGAGTTTATCTGGTTGGGGTATTTACTATTGGCTCTTTGGCAATTTCTTGATTGGGGTATTAACTGATGTTAATTTTGGAGTTAATCTATGCTCATCTGGGTGCTGATTGCTGGTGGAGAGGGGTTTAGGGTTTTTTGACATATTTTTTTTTCTTGCAGCAGCTAACTACAGTTAGTCCACTGTTTCTTCAGCTTCTTCTTTTTATTATTAAAATTTGTTATAACTGCTTAGCTGAAAAATGCCACAGAAATAGTAGAAATTGTTTTTAATTATAGCATTTTACAACTTTTAATTTTTTTTAAAAAAAATCTATATTTATTTAAAACAAAGACAAAAGATCATTGAAAAAAATCATTGAACATATAAAAGGTAAAGGTTCCCCTCGCACATATGTGCTAGTCGTTCCCGACTCTAGGGGGCGGTGCTCATCTCCATTTCAAAGCTGAAGAGCCAGCGCTGTCCGAAGACGTCTCCGTGGTCATGTGGCCGGCATGATTCAATGCCAAAGGCACACAGAACACTGTTACCTTCCCACCAAAGGTGGTCCCTATTTTTCTACTTGCATTTTTTACCTGCTTTCAAACTGCTAGATTGGCAGAAGCTGGGACAAGTAACGGGAGCTCACTCCGTTACACGGCACTAGGGATTCGAACCGCTGAACTGCCAGCTTTTCGATCGACAAGCTCAGAGTCTTAGCCATTGAGCCACAAAGAAAATTACAAACGTTATAGCAAAGGTGTTTTTTTTTTTTTCAAAAGGCAACTGGACTTTCTGGTTTTTCTTTGAAGACATTTCGCTGCTCATCTAAGAAGCTTCTTCGGCTCTGACTAGATGGTGAGGAATGGAAAGAGCTGAAGAAGCTCCTTGGATGAAAAGCGAAACGTCTTCAAAGAAAAAAAAAACAACAGAAAGTCCAGTTGCCTCTTGAAAAAAGCACCTTTGGGACAACCGAGAATCTCCATACAGTATACAAAGGTTATAGTTATTTCTCAGTATGACATACAGTATGAAAGAAAGACAAATTGACTATACAGGATGGAGTGCACAGAAGTGTTTTTAATGGCATGAAAATAAATATAAATCTTTGAAGACAATAGAACTTGAAACTGATGGTCTTTCTCCCTTCCTCGGAAGTCGATTCCAGGGATTTCATGTCGGCCTATCCAGCTAAATACGAGTGAAAATTCTTCCCGCATAAGACTTTGGCCAAGTCTTTGTTTGTGAAATTATAGGGTGTTTAATCTCCATCAGGATATCGACAAAGGCATCTAAGGGACAACCCTGATTGCTCTCGTAGGACAGAAAGAAAGATTGCAAACATATCCATCACCTCCCTTCCTTTTGGGATAAACCACGTTATGCATAATGCAGAAAAGGAGTAAGAGATTGGGAACCGAGGAAATTCAAGGCGCAAGGCAAGAAATTTACACCAATTAAACCACTGTAACTCTCTGTGCCTTTATTCTATCTTTGTAAAATATTCTTAATTTCCAGTGCCTAGGTAAAACATTGAAGGAAGATATGGATGAAGGGTCAGACCTCCCTTATACTACCTAGAGCCCATGTCAGCAACCTGCGGCTCCGGAGCTGTATGCGGCTCTTTGAGCTCTCTGCTGCGGCTTCCTATCTCATCACTGGCTAGACCCACCCCTTGCCCTTCCCTCCCAGTCACTCCTCGCCTGGCCTTGAAAATCCAAGAGATACAGAGAGGGGGGGAGAGAGAGAGGGAGAGGGGGAGAGAGCGAGATACAGAGAGGGGGGAGAGAGAGAGGGAGAGGGGGAGAGAAGGAGATACAGAGAGGGGGAGAGAGAGTGGGAGAGGGGAGAGAAGGAGATACAGAGAGATGGGGAGAGAGAGAGGGAGAGGGGGAGAGAGAGATACAGAGAGAGGGGAGAGAGAGAGGGAGAGAGGGAGAGAGATACAGAGAGAGGGGGGGAGAGAGAGATACAGAGAGGGGGAGAGAGAGAGATACAGAGAGGGGGAGAGAGAGAGGGAGAGGGGGAGAGAGAGAGATACAGAGAGGGGGAGAGAGGGGGGAGAGGGGGAGAGAGAGAGATACAGAGAGGGGGAGAGAGAGAGGGAGAGGGGGAGAGAGAGATACAGAGAGGGGGAGAGAGAGGGGGAGAGGGGGAGAGAGAGAGATACAGAGAGGGGGAGAGAGGGAGAGGGGGGGAGAGAGAGATACAGAGAGAGGGGGAGAGAGAGGGAGAGGGGGAGAGAGAAAGATACAGAGAGGGGGGAGAGAGAGAGGGAGAGGGGGGAGAGAGAGATACAGAGAGAGGGGGAGAGAGAGGGAGAGGGGGAGAGAGAGATACAGAGAGAGGGGGAGAGAGAGATACAGAGAGGGGGGGAGAGAGATACAGAGAGAGGGGGAGAGAGAGAGAGGGAGAGGGGGAGAGAGAGGGAGAGGGGGAGAGAGAGAGAGGGAGAGGGGGAGAGAGAGAGATACAGAGAGGGGGGGAGAGAGAGATACAGAGAGAGGGGGAGAGAGAGAGAGGGAGAGGGGGAGAGAGAGGGAGAGAGAGAGAGGGAGAGGGGGAGAGAGAGAGATACAGAGAGAGCGGGAGAGAGGGAGAGAGAGAGATACAGAGCGAGAGAGAAATAGAGAAAGGGGTTTTGTGGTTCCCGGTGTTTTTTAGCAACCAGTTTGCTGCCCTAATGACCGGCTGGGTAGGCAGGGCTAGGGAGGTCATGTGACTGGGTGGGTGATGTGGAGTTGGCCACGCCCACCCAGGTTTTGTGGCTCCCGATGGTTTTTTTTCCTGTGGGAAACAGGTCCAAATGGATCTTTGAGTGTTTAAGGTTGTAGACTCCTGACCCCTGAGGAATGGGTTTGCCAATGGGAGAGCGCGTGCCATCTCTGCGCATGCACAGAAGCGTCCGTGATGACGTCTGGGCAGGTGGGCGGAGCCTCCTGCCATCGCTACCAGTTTGCCCAAACTGGGGAGAACCGGTAGAATCCCACCGCTGAGCACAGATTGTTAATCAGAAATCATCTGAATTCTGATAGTTAATCTATCCGTGTACCTTCACGTGGACATGATTTCCGTGGTAGTCTGGTAGCATGAAACTAAGCAGCTGCGTTGCTATTTTTAAATGACCTTAAGCTAACATCCTGACCATGAGAAACATCACGCTCGCTCGCTTTCCGCAGGCCAAATAATTTATTCCTTGAATAAATGAATGAATGATTGTTGTTCGGATATAACCAGCATGGCAGCAAATCCATCTGTACAATAATGACAGTGTCAAGTTGTTACGCACCCAACCCTAAAGCCAGTTTATTCGGTTTGTAACACATTGTGTGTGCAGCCAAATGAGGCTGCGTTTATGCACGGAAACAACAGTTGCAGGCCAGAATAAAAGAACCATTTAGAATGAATTGATTGCTTTGTTGTCTAAACATTCAGAGCTTTATACACCATGTGAAACAAGAAAATAACCAATTTTTTTTTTAAGTACCTTTAAAATATCATTCATCATTGGCATCCTTCAGTCTCAAGAGACTATGGTATCGTGCTCTGGAAAGAGGTCCTAAAACAGCATCTGGTGTGACTAAAAAGGCCAATTCGAGAGTGGCAATCCCTTCCACACTGAGGGCAGATACATTCTGTCCAGTGGTGGGTTCCTCCCGGTTCGGTCCGGTTCGGCCGAGCCGGTAGAAGTGACGATATGACGTCACCGAACCGGTTCTGCCCCCCGCCCCTCCACCCCCCCACGTTACTCTTACCTTTTATTTGGTCCCACCCCCAATCTATTGCTGCCTCCTGAGTCCCAGCTGATGACTAGAGGGAAAAAAACTGTTTAAACTCTTGCCGCGGGGCTTCAAAGGGCCGCCCTACAGCTGATCAGTGTTAAAAGCAAACAAATGAGTCGGGTCGTAAGTGTGAGGACTGGTCGTAAGTGCGAGGACCTTCCAGAAATGACTCTGACCAGCTAGCCACGCCCACCTAGTCACATGACCTCCAAGCCACACCCACAAAATAAGCCACGCCCACAGAACCGGTAGTAAAAAATTTAGAACCCACCCCTGATTCTGTCCCTGCTCAGCCCTCAGATTTCGCTGGTTCCGGGACGGCCTCTTTGCCTCGGCCTGCCGAACAAGTGTCTCTTCGAATTGGAGAAGGCCGTGCTGCGTCTTTAGCCTCCAAGTTGAACGATCGGAGGTCAAGGTTTCCCAGTTGTTAATGTCCATTCCCAGGGCCTTTAGGTCCCTCTTGCAGATATCCTTATATCGCAGCTGTGGTCTCCCTCTGAGGCGCTTTCCCTGCACTAATTCTCCATCCAGGAGATCTTTCGGAATCCGATCATCGGCCATTCTCACGACATAATAAGCACAGGGTATATAGGTTGAAAAATGGTCATAAGTCTCTTTATTCAGTGCTGTTGTGACTTTGACAAACAATGTCAACTGGCGGCCCCTAGGGGGAGGGCCTTCTCTGTGGGGGCACCCACTATCTGGAACGAGCTCCCCCCGGAGATACGGAGGATCCCGGATCCGCGCACTTTCCGCCGTGCTTTGAAGACACTCCTATTCCAGCAGGCCGGCCTGGCCTAATTTTTTTCCCCTTCTTTTAAATTTTTAAACTCAAATTTTAATTCGTTTTAAATTATTGGGAGTTTTAAATTGTCTCGGGCAAAAATTATTTAATTGGGTTTTAATCATGTCTTAACTTTTGTATTTATGTGTTTTATTTCGTGCCTGTTCACCGCCCTGAGTCCTTCAGGAGTAGGGCGGTATACAAATTTAATAAAATGAAAATAATGAAATGAATGGTCACTAAATGAACTGTTGTAAGTCAAGGATCACCTGTACAGCGATCTGAACACTTTATGGCCTTAATTTTTTAATCAGGCAACTGTTCTAGAATGCAAGGGGAGCTGATTTTCTTATGGAAAATCTCTGCTGATTTTCTTATGGAAACAAAAGGACACTTCTGTCCTTTTGCTTCGTGGATTGGAATTTATACAGCCAGCCGAATCCAAAATGAACATCCAACAGATTTGATCCTCGTGCGACGTTATGCCCAACTATCTGCAGGTGTGACGGAACAGATAAGAGCAAATACCTGGGATGGTTATTTTGAAACAACGTGATGCATATAGGATGTGCATTAATGAGAGATTTAGTTCTAGGAGGACATCTGTTGCTGTTTACCGAAGAGCAAAAATACGGTATCCTTTTTTTCTTTTGTGATGTACGTGATACTACCTGGGGGGGGGGGCTGCTAGGGATTCACAGGGGTTTATTCTGTGCAGTTCAGAGAACCCTCAAATTCCACTCCTGGCTGGCCCCGCCCACCCCTCCCAGGGGTCCCCACGCGGCCCGTTTTGGATACAGGTAAGTGCAGGGGGCATGTGGAGGCTCGGGGAGGGCAAAAACCGGGCCTACTAGAAGTTTTGAAAGACCAGAAACAGGGCTCTAGAGGGCCTCTGGAGCCCGGGGAGGCCGTTTTCGCCCTCCCGGAGGCTCAAAGAAAACCTCTGGAGCCCGGGGAGGGCAAAAACGCCCCCCTCTGTGGTGCAGGTGGCCGACTAGGCCACGCCCACCATGGCCACACCCACCCAGCAACCAGGCAGAGAACCCCTTTCTAAAAATTTTGAAGTCCATCCCTGATACTACCGGTATCTGAATTTTGTCCATCTCATGCCGTTGCTACAACAACACAGACAAGCAGGAAGGCTTCAGTCCTTATTCTAAATCGAGTGGAGGCTGAAAGGGCAATCTAAATAGCGAGGAAAGAGCTACCCAGTTGCAGCACGCAGGTGCGAGAAAAAGACAACAACAGACGAAGTGCCATCTGACCAAAGCAGTCCCTGACTTTGCCACTTAGCTGCTCACGGGTGCACAGAGGTGTTTTTCATTCCTTCTGTTCCTCTTCCAAATGATGTGAGCAGCCAGAGTTGCAGATTATCCACAACCATGTGGCATATGGCATATGTGACGTGAGGTCCTGGTGAGTGACAGCTCTCGGTGCCCTTAGCTGCCCTGCGTTTTGGCTGTTCCGAGACCTATTTTTCTGCATGGAGTGCTCGAGCGGGTTATCTGTGGTAAAAGTTGGATCTCGCTGGATTCGTTCCGATCCTCGATTCCTTCTGTTTGAAAGTGTTAGGGGGTTTTGTGCAGCTCCGAAGAACCAAAAACCACACTCTAAAAGTACCAGGTCTAAAAGATAATTAACAATGTAATCCCAGCATTAAGCCAGCTGCTACGTCCTAATAGCTCACTCTCTAAATAGGACACCTTCGATATTCACTATTCATGTCACTGGTAAATATCGCTCCCATGAACAGAATAACAGAGTGGGAAGGGACCTTAGAGGTCTTCTAGTCCAACTCCCCGCTCAGGCAGGAAACCCTATGCCATTTCAGACAAATGGTTTTCCCATCTCTTCTTTAAAACTTCCAGTGTTGGAGCATTCACAACTTCTGGAGGCAAGTTGTTCCACTGGTTAATTGTTCTAACTGTCAGGAAATTTCTCCTTAGTTCTAGGTTGCTTCTTTCCTTGATGAGTTTCCACCCATTGCTTCTTCTCCTGCCTTCAGGTGCTTTGGAGAATAGCTTGACTGCCTCTTCTTTGTGGCAGCTCCTGAGATATTGGAACACTGCTATCATGTCACCCCTTCTTTTCATTAAACTAAAGGTAAAGGTTCCCCTCGCACATATGTGCTAGTCGTTCCTGACTCTAGAGGGCGGTGCTCATCTCTGTTTCAAACCTGAAGAGCCAGCGCTGTCCAAAGATGTCTCCGTGGTCATGTGGCCGGCATGACTCAACGCCAAAGGCGCACGGAATGCTGTAACCTTCCCACCAAAGGGGGTCCCTATTTTTCTACTTGCATTTTTTACCTGCTTTCGAACTGCTAGGTTGGCAGAAGCTGGGACAAGTAACAGGAGCTCACCCCGTTACGTGGCACTAGGGATTCGAACCGTTGAACTGCCGACCTTTCAATTGACAAGCTTCATTAGACATACCCAATTCCAGCAATCGTTCTTCATATGTTTTAGACTCCAAACAACCCCTAATCATCGTTGTGGTTGTTCTCTGCACTCTTTCCAGAGTCTCAACGTCTTTTTTTTAATATCATGGCGACCAGAACTGGATGCAATATTCCAAGTGTTGTTGTCCCAAAAGTGTGTTTTTTTTCAAGAGCAACTGGACTTTCTGGTTTTTCTTTGAAAATGTTTCACTTCTCATCCAAGAAGCTTCTTCAGCTCTGATTGAATGGTGGGGAATGGAAAGGTTTATACCAGTGGTGAAATCCATTTTTTTCCAGCACCGTTGTAACTTTTAAATGGTCACTAAATGAATAGTTGTAAGTCGAGGACTACCTGCATATCAGGTGGAAATAGAGCAACAGGTTCTGGGTTCAGAGGTGGGTTTCAGCAGGTTCTGACCAGTTCTGGAGAACCGGTAGCGGAAATTTTGAATAGTTCAGAGAACCGGTAGTAAAAATTCTGACTGGCCCTGCCCCCATCTATTCTCTGCCTCGCAAATCTCAGATGATCGGGAAGGAATGGAGATTTTACAGTATCCTTCCCCTGGAGTGGGGAGGGAATGGGGATTTTACAGTAACCTTCCCCTGGAGTGTGGAGGGAATTGAGATTTTACAGTATCCTTCCCCTGCCATGCCCACCAAGCCACACTGACAAAACCGGTAGTAAAAAAAAATTGAAACCCATCACTGATCTGGTTAATGTATATCTGTTTAAAAAGGCAAAACAAAGAAGAGAGAAAAAAAATATCCCAGCATTTGTCTTCTCTTTGGATGCATTTCTTAATCAGGTATTCTCTAGACATTGAGGGACTACAATTTCCATAATTAGCAGGCAGCATGACCAATGTCTACACTGCCTAGGGAAATGTTGCTTTACTTTATTAGAGCCGCGCAATCTCCTCAATGTTCTTGGATAAGGCTGCTTGAATAATATCTCTCTAATTAAAGCCCGTTTAATTTAGACCACATTTGAAGGTTACGGTTCCATCTTGGAAGCTGAAATGTCAGTTGTGAAGGAGGCAAAATATTTCTCCAATACAAAGACGTTTTGTGCATGTTTATCCCGGGTAATGATGGATTTGTCTTAGAGATGAATTTGATTGGTATTTCTGTTTACGCCACACAATTTCTGCTATTTAAGGCTGGGGGGGTGGGGGGTGGGCTGCTGGGCAGTGGTGGGATTCACGTAATTTAACAGCCGGTTCTCTGCCCTAATGATTTCTTCCAACAACCAGTTTGTCAAATTGCTCAGAAAGTTAACAACCGGTTCTCCCGAAGTGGTGCGAACCGGCTGAATCCCACCACTGCTGCTGGGGGTTCGGGAGAACCTCTAGCTAAGATTCTGTGCAGTTCGGAGAACCCCAAAATCCCACTCCTGGCAGACCTCACCCCCCCCCAGGAGTCCCCACGCAGCCCGTTTTGCAGGATGTGCACAGAGGCTCAGGGAGGGCTAAAAACGGGCCTACCGGAAGTTTGGGAAGGCTGGAAACAGGCCCATTTCCAACCTCCAGAGGGCCTCTGGAGCCTGGGGAGGCTGTTTTTGCCCTCCTGGAGGCTCAAGAAAAGCCTCTGGAGCCCGGGGAGGGCAAAAAGCCCCCCCGTTGTGGTACAGGAGTCTGACTAGGCCACACCCACCGTGGCCACACCCACCCAGCAACCAGGCAGAGAACCTCTTGCTAAAATTTTTGAGAGGGGAAGAGAAAGGGGCAGAGAGAGACATAAAGAGATACAGAGAGAGAGGGAGAGGGAGAGAGAGAGAAAGAGAGAAGGGTTTTGTCGTTCCCGGTGTTTCTTAACAACCAGTTCTCTGCCCTAATGACCAGCTGGGTAGGCGTGGCTAGGGGGGTCATATGACTGGGTGGGTGACATGGAGTTGGCCATGCCCAACCAGGTTTTGTGGCTCCCTGTGAGTTTTTTTTTTTTTCTGTGGGAAACGGGTCCAAATGTCTCTTTGAGTGTTTAAGGTTGCAGTCCCCTGGACTACAAGGAGGTGACATTTAGTTGGAGCCTGGAGATATTCGAACACATCATGGTTAGACAACTCTCGGTTTGATGATCAGCAGGAAAAAATATCCACCCCCAACAAGATACCCATAGAGTGGACGTTGGAAATGTAAGAAGAGTTGGATCTCATTTTGTAAGAGAGTTACAAGAACATCTTGGGAAAGGGACCCTACCAACATCATATTTTGATGCTTATGTCACACTTTTTTTTTGTCGGGCGCAGAGAATCAGGATCGTACAGTTGCAGTTCAAAAGAGCCTGAGTGGCGTAGGAGGCTAATGCCTCCTACTAAGGCAGCATTTAACATCCAGCTGCCTGCAATTACTGCGAGTTCAATTCTCCCCAGGCTCAAGGTCGACTCAGCCTTCCATCCTTTCTAAAGTGGGTAAATTGAGGACCCAGTTTGTGGGGGCAATAAGCTGACTTTGTATAACTATACAAAAGTATGAAGGCTATTGCTTAACGCATTGTAAGCCGCCCTGAGTCTCCGGAGAAGGGCGGCATATAAAAATAAATAAATAAATAAATAAAAGATTACTGCTGGAGCAATAATTGCTCTACACAAGAATTTAATCAACTAAATTTCAGTGCTAACTTGATACTAGATGGGGGGTCAAAAGAATTCAAGAGGGTTGGATTTCAACTGTTTGTGGCAACGTAACGACTCTAGGCTAATGACACATTTAACTCTGCCCCTTACTTCTGCCTGCTCTTCCCCTGCATAGATATTTGAAATAGATGCTATGAATTGTCTGGGCGTTTGCTCACTATCTAAAATGTGGATGCCAAGATTTTAACAGCCACTTTGGCATGAAGATTATAGAAGGTATTACCTTCAATAATTCATTCAGCCAATCTGGTTTATGAAGGGGCTCCAAGTCTTTTGATAATATTAGATTACTAGTAAACATATTAACATTGTATGCTGATGAAAAGGAAACAGCTGCGGCTGACTTCATTAAAAGCAGAAAAAAGATGATGTGGTATAAATTTCATTTCTGGAGCAAGTTATGAAGAAAAATGGATTGCCAATTGAGTGTCTTTCTTGGATTAAAAAAATAATAATATTCTGATCCTTCTGTTTAGGTAATCACTAATGGGATTATGTCTCCTGCCATCAAAAGTTTATTTGGAATACAGTACATAAAGGATGTACTTGATTTAATTTAGTGTTGGAACCTTAAACACTTTTAATAAAATAATCTGATATCCAGGAAGCATGTGGAACAGAAAATGAAAAGAGGAGAGGAGAGCAGTGGAAATCTATAGACCGGTCCTTGGGACAGAAGAGCAACTGTTGCTCTAGCGAAGCCCCATCCTAGGTCTGGGGATAAAAGGCTTATAAGTGATTATATGCAGATGATATTTTCAGTCTTCTTTATTAGAATCTTTAAATAGATTCTAAATCTATTTAGATTTAAATAAATAGATTTATAGAAATATTACAGCATTTTGGTAAATCAGGGGTAAATCAGTGCTTAAATCTGGCCAGCGGGGCTAGCCTGGAAATAGCAAAGGATAAACCCATGGTGCCTCTGGCAGCCAAAACGGGACACGGGGGAGGGCCGTGCATGCCCCCCATGGCCCATTTTTGGCCTGAGCGGCCTCCTGCAGTACTCTGCTGGCCAAAATGGGGCACAGGGATGCCACGTGCCTCTTTTGGCCGGCAGAGTGCTGCAGGAGGCTGTCCAGGCCGAAAACGAGGCCCGGCGTGGTCACGCGTGACCCCCCCTCCCATGCCCCATTTTGCCCGTCCTGTCTCTCCCCCCTCTGCAGGAGGTGTCCGTCCTGTCTCTCCCCCCTCTCTCCCCCCGGCCAGCCTTCAGAGAACTACAATCGGGTGAAATGCTCCCGGTTCAGACTGGATCACCCGATCTGGTAGCGATGGCGGCGGGTGGTTCAGAGAACCGGTCGCAAAAATCCCTGCCCCCCCCATGCCCAGCTGAGCCGCGTGATCATCAGAGGCTTTATTTACTTTTAAAAGCAACCTCTTCTGCCGAAAAAATGCTTTTAAAAGTAAAAAAAAAAAAAAGCCTCTGATGATTGCACAGCTCAGCTGGGATCGTCAGAGGCTTTTAAAAGCATTTTTTCTACAACCTCTTCGGCCAAAGAGGTTGTAGGGGGAAAAAAATGCCTTTAAAAGCCTCTGACGATCCCAGCTGAGTTGCCTGATCGTCAGAGGCTTTTAAAAGCATTTTTTTTCTGCAACCTCTTTTTGTGGAAAAAATGCTTTTAAAAGTAAAAAAAAAAAGCCTCTGATGATCGCGCAGCTCAGCTGGGATTGTCAGAGGCTTTTAAAAGCATTTTTTCTACAACCTCTTCGGCCAAAGAGGTTGTAGGGGGGAAAAAATGCCTTTAAAAGCCTCTGACGATCCCAGCTAAGTTGCCTGATCGTCAGAGGCTTTTAAAAGCATTTTTTTTCTGCAACCTCTTTTTGTAGAAAAAATGCTTTTAAAAGTAAAAAAAAAAAAAAAAGTTGGCCATGCCCACCCAGTCATATTACCACCACCCCCAAGCCACACCCACAGAACCAGTAGTAACAAATTTTACATTTCACCACTGACTACAATGCTGATCCGGCCCTCGAAAAATCCGGTTTCACACCCCTGTGGTCAATAGTTGTGGTGTACAATTAATTTGAACAGATCTAACAGTAAATAGACTGATAATCAGGTACCCATGGAAGTCAACAAAATAATCACCATTTGTTTCTTGTATGAATGGCATTACATTCTTCAGAATAGTTATTCCTATGAAAATAACATGTTAAGTAAACACAGGTCAATATCTCCGAGTAGATATCCCAATTCGTTTTTAAACAAATAAGGGGGATATTGCAAGGTGGATGAAAATAGGCAATTGGACGAAGAGAGCAACGCAGCTCAATGAGACTCCTCGCTGAGCAAGGCTGAGGTTAATTGCAGCCAGCTATCTGCAGACAGATTTAAATAGCTGCTTTGCTTTCAGCCTGCGTTGGAAAAAACTGTTTGCTATTCTGTCTCGTGAGCCTTGTTCCTTCATCTTGTTCGTGACACTTTGACTCTTGAACTAGCTGATTGTCCAATTTGACATTCTGAGACTCTTGGAATATATTTGGGCTACTCTTTTGTTCCTTGAACTATAATTGGTAAGCGGCTCTTCGCTAGATATTTGAATTGCAAACCAGGCTGCTGTTAGCTGCCTAAACTGCGGTAAATACTTCAGCTCCTTAATAACAGCACAGGTAGTCCTCGACTTAACAATGGTTCATTTAGTGACGGTTTCAAGTTACAAAGGCACTGAAAAAGGTGACATGACCATTTTCCATATTTTTTAAAAAAATGATTTTCTATTAAATACATTTGTTAGTGCTTAATAAACATCATATTGTTGGGGTATTTCATTTGCTTAACAATACAAATTACATTCTTAGTCTCCACCCCTTTTTTTTCCAACCATTGGTAAAATAAATTCCATGTTTGATAATATTCTACATCCTTCTTGATATCGTCTTTCAATTTGTCAGAGAGTTCTTTATGTAGCCTTGCTGGTTTCTTTTGAATGCTGTTACTTTTCTTCTTCATTGGTATTGTGCTAGACTGGGCTTTTATAATCCCACTTTTCAAAATTTCCCAAGCTTCTTGAGTTGTTTTCCCCTTGAGGATTGTCATCCATGGAATCCTTCCCAAGCTCTCTCTAAGTTTATTGAAATAAGCTCTTTTAAAGTCCAGGGCTCTTGTTTGTTCTACTACTTGTGCTTGCATAATGTTGAATTCCAATATTGCATGATCACTTGCCCCCAAGGTTCCTGTAGCTTCAACAGTTAGAACAATTAATCAGTGGAACAACTTGCCTCCAGAAGTTGTGAATGCTCCAACATGGGAAGTTTTTAAGATGATGTTGGATAACCATTTGTCTGAAGTGGTGTAGGGTTTCCTGCCTAAGCAGGGGGTTGGACTAGAAGACCTCCAAGGTCCCTTCCAACTCTGTTATTCTATTCTATTCTATTCTATTCTGTTCTGTTCTGTTCTGTTCTGTTCTGTTCTGTTCTGTTCTATTCTACTCTTTCTCTATTCTCTTTCTGTTTAATTTTCAATGTCAATCTATCCATTTCTGCACAATCTAGACTATTTCTTCATCTTGCGGTATATCTTCATTTTTCCAATTTTGTTTGGAAATAATCGTTTTTCACATTTTATGACTGTTGCAGCTTCCCCCACGGTCACATGATCAGAATTCAGATGCTTGGAAACTGGCATGTATTTATGACAGTTGCAGTCTCTCTGGGTCATGTGATCCCCTTTTGCGACTCTCGGACAAGCCAAGT
Organism: Pantherophis guttatus; assembly: GCF_059756535.1. Taxonomy (NCBI): domain Eukaryota; kingdom Metazoa; phylum Chordata; class Lepidosauria; order Squamata; family Colubridae; genus Pantherophis; species Pantherophis guttatus. The sequence continues at coordinate 86,051,249 of NC_142069.1, forward strand.
CAGATTCACTTAACAACCATGTTCCTAACTTAACAACAGCAGTGATTCACTTAACCAGTGTGGCAAGAAAGGTCGTAAAACGGCAAAATTCACTTAACAACTGTGCCACTTAGCAACAGAAATGTTGGCTCAATTGTGGTCATAAATCGAGGACTATCTGTATGTATGTATGTTTTTAGGCTGTGTATTGGACTTCTCAAGCAATATTTAAATACAGTTAACTCAGTGGTGAAATTCAAATTTTTTTTACTACCAGTTCTGTGGGCGTGGCTTGGTGGGTGTGGCAAGGGAAGGATATTGCAAAATCTCCATTCCCACCCCACTCCAGGGGAAGGATACTGCAAAATCCCCATTCCCTCCCCACTCCTGGGGGAAGGCGATTGCAAAATCTCCATTCCCACCCCACTCTGGGGCCAGCCAGAGGTGGTATTTGCCGGTTCTCCGAGCTACTCAAAATTTCCGCTACCGGTTCTCCAGAACCTGTCAGAACCTGCTGGATTTCACCCCTGAGTTAACTTCATCCCATGCTGGAGTTACAGTGGATTTAATCACATCATAACAAACGTATTTTGATCTCGTGGTCATGTCATATACTCCACGGGTGGGTTCTAAATTTTTTTACTACCGGTTCTGTGGGCGTGGCTTATTTTGTGGGTGTGGCTTGGAGGTCATGTGACTAGGTGGGCGTGGCTAGCTGGTCAGAGTCATTTCTGGAAGGTCCTCGCACTTACAACCAGTCCTCACACTTACGACCCGACTCATTTGTTTGCTTTTAACACTGATCAGCTGTAGGATGGCCCTTTGAAGCCCCACGGCAAGAGTTTAAACAGTTTTTTTTCCCTCTAGTCATCAGCTGGGACTCAGGAGGCAGCAATAGATTGGGGATGGGACCAAATAAAAGGTAAGAATAACGTGGGGGTGGGGGGTGGGGGGTGGGAGGGCGGGGGGGAGAACCGGTTCGGTGACGTCATATCGTCACTGCTACCGGCTCGGCCGAACCGGACCGAACTGGAAGGAACTGACCACTGATATACTCCCCTTCTATGTGTATTTTAATTTGGTCTCTGACCGCAATAAAAGCTTACTTACTTACTCGTGGTCATGTCTAATTGTAGTAAACCAGGTATTTGGAAGGAAGTTATGGTTTAAAGCTGCTTACAGGTTGTTGAGTTAAGTCCCCAAATTTAGAACTTGCCTACTAATGAGGAAGGTTGGGGATTTCATGCTTGGACTATTGCAAGAAAGATTATTCTCTGGAGGATACGAATGAGCAAGTTTTTAAAGGTTGGCTTAATGAAATGTCAAGCTGCAGCCTTTTTTTTTTTTTTTAAAAATTACCTTTCCTTTTTGGTTTGGATTATTTAGCGTGCTTTTAACTATATAGTTTTCCACTGAATGAAATTAAGGCATCTTGTTTTCAGTTTGCCTTGTGCAATATTAAATGTAATTACATTTTTTAAAAAAATACTCATATCTGCCACCTCATAAACCAGAATGCAGCAGTGTGGCTAAATCCTTTGTCCTTTGTAAAATTGGCAGATCATTTCAAAATTTTCAGGATGCTTTTTACTACTGTTCACCTCTAACTGAATATCTTTAGATTCAAAATACAGCTGGAAGGGACTTTGGAGGTCTTCGTGTCCAACTCCTGCTCAAGCATTTCAGACAATACCATTTCAGACAAGTGACTGTCCAGTCTTTTCCTAAAAACTTCCAGTATTGGAGCGCCCACAACTTCTGGTGGCAAGCTGTTCCACTGGCTAATTGCCCTCCCTGTTAGGAAGTTTCTCCTTAGTTCCAGGTTGCTTCTCTCCTTGATTAGTTTCCATCCGTTGTTTCTTGCCCTGCCCTCTAGTGCTTTGGAAAATAATTCGGAATTTATTTTATTTAAATTTGAAAATTAAAATTGAATTGAATTGAATTTTAATTCAATTTAATCGGGATTTGGTATTTAAATTTGGAAAATAAATTTAATGTTTATTTAATGTTTAATGTTTATTTAATGTTTAATGTTTATTTAATGTTTAATGCATTCTAAAAAATTTTACTACCGGTTCTGTGGGCGTGGCTTATTTTGTGGGCATGGCTTGATGGTCATATGACAATTATTTAGGATTTAGCAGAGGTACGGGTCTACCAGGCTGTACCGATCTACCCATTTATTTTTGCAGGCACTGATCTACTCATGTATTTTTGCAGGCACTGATCTACTCATGTATTTTTGCAGGCACTGATCTACTCATTTGTTTTCTTTTACCACTGATCAGCTGTAGGGCGGCCCTTCGAAGCCCCGCGGCAAGAGTTTAAACAATTTTTTCCCTCTAGCCATCAGCTGGGACTCAGGAGGCAGCAATAGATTGGGGGTGGGGCCAAATAAAAGGTAAGAATAACGCGGGGGTGGGGGGGTCGGGGTGGTGGGCGGATCGGGGTGGCAGAACTGGTTCGGTGACGTCATATCATCACCGCTACCGGCTCGGTAGAACCGGGTCGAACCGGGAGGAGCCCACCACTGGTTTAATGTTATGTTGGCAGGCAATCTTGATGTATTGTATGGGATACATCCTGCTGTTCCAATATGTCAGCATACAAATTTTTCCTATGTTGAGAACTGACTTTGCTATTATACAGGTAGTCCTTGACTTACAACAGTTCATTGAGTGACCATTCAAAGTTGCAAAGGCACTGAGAAAAGTGACTTTTTGACCATTCTTCACCCTTATGACTGAGGCAGCATCTCCATAGTCACCTGATCAAAATCCAGATGCTTAGCAACCGACTCATATTTATGACGGTTGCCACATCCTGGGGTCATGTGATCTGCTTTTGCGACCTTCTGACAAGCATTGGGGAATCCAGATTCACTTAACTATCAGGTTACTAACTTCACTGCAGGGATTCACTTAACAACTGTGGCAAGAAAGGCCGTAAAATGGGGCAAAACTCACTTAACAAATGTCTCACTTAGCAACTGTATGCTCCATCCAGAGGTGGGTTTCAATAGGTTCTGAACAGTTCTGGAGAACCGGTAGAGGAGATTTTGAGTCGTTCTGGAGAATGGGTAGCAGAAATTTTGAGTAGTTCGGAGAACTGGTAGCGGAAATTTTGAGTAGTTCAGAGAACCGGTAGTGGAAATTTTGAGTAGTTCGGAGAACCGGTAGCGGAAATTTTGAGTAGTTTGGAGAACTGGTAGCGGAAATTTTGAGTAGTTCGGAGAACCGGTAGCGGAAATTTTGAGTAGTTCTGGAGAACCGGTAGCGGAAAATTTGAGTAGTTCGGAGAACCGGTAGCGGAAATTTTGAGTAGTTCTGGAGAACCGGTAGCGGAAATTTTGAGTAGTTCTGGAGAACTGGTAGTGGAAATTTTGAGTAGTTCTGGAGAACCGGTAGCGGAAATTTTGAGTAGTTCGGAGAACCAGTAAATACCACCTCTCACTGGCTCCGCCCCCATCTATTCTCTGCCTCCCGAGTCCCAGCTGATCGGAAGGAAATGGGGATTTTGCAGTATCCTTCCCCTGGAGTGGGGAGGGAATGGAGATTTTGCAGTATCCTTCCCCTGGAGTGGGGAGGGAATGGAGATATTCCAGTATCCTTCCCCTGCCACGCCCACCAAGCCATGCCACGCCCACCAAGCCACACCCACAGAACCAGTAGTAAAAAAAAAATTGAAACCCACCACTGGCTCAATCGTGGTCGTAATTCGAGGATTTCCCATATATGGCTCTATTTTTTTTTAAATAGAAACCAGTTGTTTTCTTGGATCCTGAAGGAGAGCAGAGCCCGCTGTTAAATTGGGCAGGCAATTCAGCAATAGCATGCTGGTTAATTGTAACCATCATCCATCTAAACCCAATTGACAAGATGCCTTATTTAGGTGTGCACCCAATTCTTCTTGGAGCTTAGAAATTTGAAGGGGAGAATGCGTTGGAGCGCGGAACAAGGCAACCAATTTATTTATTGACTCTCTATGCTGCTGACTCCACAAGCTTTATTGGCAAGCTGCTCTTGGTTTTAGATGGGTGAAGAATACAGCTGAATAGTATATTATAAGTAGCAACGGAAAGGGAATGCCATACCGTTCTTTATATGTTTTAGCCTCCAGTCCCCTAAAACATATAAAGAACGGTTGCTGGAATTGGGTATGTGTAGTCCAGGGGTAGGTTCTAAAATTTTTTACTACCGGTTCTGTGGGCATGGCTTATTTTGTGGGTGTGGCTTGATGGTCATGTGACAATTCTTTAGGATTTGGCAGAGGTACTGGTCTACCAGGCTTTTAACTGTTTGCAGAGCTGTACCGGTCTACTCATTTGTTTTTGGAGGCACTGGTCTACCCATTTATTTTTGCAGGCACCAGTCTACTCATTTATTTTTGGAGGCACCAGTCTACTCATTTGTTTTTGGAGGCACTGGTCTACCCATTTATTTTTGCAGGCAGCAGTCTACTCATTTGTTTTTGGAGGCACCGGTCTACTTATTTGTTTTTGGAGGCACTGGTCTACCCATTTATTTTTGCAGGCACCAGTCTACTCATTTGTTTTTGGAGGCACTGGTCTACTCATTTGTTTTTGGAGGCGCTGGTCTACCCATTTATTTTTGCAGGCACCAGTCTACTCACTTGTTTTTGCAGGCACCTGTCTACTCACTTGTTTTTGGAGGCACCGGTCTACTCATTTGTTTTTGGAGGCACCGGTCTACTCATTTGTTTTTGGAGGCACTGGTCTCCCATTTATTTTTGCAGGCACCAGTCTACTCATTTGTTTTTGGAGGCACCGGTCTACTCATTTGTTTTTGGAGGCACGGGTCTACTCATTTGTTTTTGGAGGCAGTGGTCTACCACCACACTGCCTTTAAACCTTGATCAGTTGTAGGGCGGCCCTTTGAAGCCCCGCGGCAAGAGTTTAAACAGTTTTTTTCCTTCTAGCCAATCAGCTGGGACTCAGGAGGCAGCAATAGATTGGGGGTGGGGCAAAATAAAAGATAAGAATAATGTGGGGAGGGAGGGGGCAGGGGAGGCAGAACCAGAGGGGGCAGTCGGTGACATCATATCGTCACCGCTACCGGCTCGGCGGAACCAGGAGGAAACCACCACTGGTGTAGTCTAGTGAAAAGAAGGACTAGGAGTGACAGGTGAGCAATGTTCCAATATTTGGCCGGCTTCCACAAAGAAGAGGGAGTCAAGCTATTCTCCAAAGCACCAGAAGGCAGGACAAGAAGCAATGGGTGGAAGCTAATCAAGGAGAGAAGCAACCTAGAACTAAGGAGGAATTTCCTGACGGTTAGAACAATTCATCAGCGGAACAACTGAATATGAGCCAGGCGTGTGCAGCAGCTGCCAAAAAAAGCAAACACAATCCTGAGTTGTATAAACAGAGGCATAGAATCAAGATCACATGAAGTCAGTGGTGGGTTTCAAATTTTTTTACTACCGGTTCTGTGGGTGTGGCTTGGTGGGAGTGGCATGGCTTGGTGGGCGTGGCAGGGGAAGGTTACTGCAAAATCCCCATTTCCTCCCGATCAGCTGGGACTCGGGAGGCAGAGAATAGATGGGGACGGGGCCAGTCAAAATTTTTACTAGCCGTTCTCCGAACTACTCAACATTTCCGCTACCGGTTCTCCAGAACTGGTCAGAACCTGCTGCAACCCACCTCTGCATGAAGTGCTTGTACTGCTTTATAAAACTGCAGTATTCCACACCTGGAATACTGCAACCAATTTTGGTCACCATCCTACAAAAAAGATGCTGAATCTTTGGAAAAAGTTCAGAGAAAAGCAACTAAGATGATCAAAGGCCCGGAGACTAAAAAATATGAAGAACGGTTGCAGGAATGGAGTTTAATTAATGCAGTGATGGCTAACCTTTTTGCTATCGTGTGCCAAAAGCGGCAGGAGAGGGGGGGGTCGCACGTGTGCGTGTCCAAACCCATAATTCTATGCACCCCACCCTCTGCGCATGCGTGCGCGCTCTCTTGCGCTCTGCCCACTTTTGGCATGTGATGGCACAGTAGGCTCATTTTTTTGCCCTCCCCAGGCTCCAGAGCCTTTCTAGGAGCCTGAGGAGGGCGAAAATGGCCTTCCCCATCCCCTCGGAGGCCCTCTGGAGGCCGGAAATGGCCCGTTTGCCAACTTCCAGTGGGACCGGAAGGCCCGTCTTTTGCTCTCCCCAGGCTCCAGAGCCTTTCTAGGAGCTTGGGGAGGACGAAAACGGCCTTTGCTAGTACCCCGGAGGCCCTCCGGAGGCCGGAAATGGCCCGTTTGCTGACTTCCGGTCCCACAGGCATGTAGAGCCTTCTCTGTGGACACACAAGCTGTCGCCTCAGCTCAGCTCCACCATGAATGCGCACACGCCTCCCGCCAGCCAGCTGGTTTTTGCGTCTCCCATGCACGCCAGGGGAGAGGCGCGTGCAGGGGGTCGTGCCCGCACGCGCAGTTGGCAGGGGAGAATCACTGTATTATACAATATCCTAAAATTGTTCTTCAGAGTAAAAGAGTAAAGAGTAAAAGAAAAAAGAAAAAAAAATCCAAATCTGCCTTGTACTTTTATGAGTTAAGACATTCTGGAGAAATACTGTATCTCCCATATATGAACCTTGCTGAAAATCGAAAGCGTTCGGAAGAAGAGAGTCATTAGGATTGGCCTTTTCTAATCTCGCTATAACGAGTGGCAGTTGAGCCTTCTATATTAAATTCTATTTCAGCTCAGCTACAGGATTTAATTCCTCTATCATCATAAATATTGTCTCGGGCAGTCAAAGTGAAATGAGATTTTTTTTTTCTCTCCACTGGCCAGAAATGGATTTTTCTGATCCTGATTACTATGTTATAACAGATTAGTAAGGCAGTTCACTAAATGCAGGGAGTCCTCGACTTACGACCACAATTGAGCCCAGAATTTATGTGGCGCCGTGAGAAATTTTGAGTTTTGCCCCGTTTTATGACTCTTCTTGTCATATTTGCTAACTGAATCAATGCAGATGTTAAATTACTAATGCGGTTGTTAAGTGAATCTCCTTTTACTTGCCTGTCGGAAGGTCACGTGACCCCGGGACACTGCAACCGTCATAAATGTGAGTCAGTGGGCAAGCATCCGAATGTAAATCACATGACCCTGGGGATGCTGCAATGGTCATAAGTGTGAAAAAAGGTCATAAGCAGTGGTGGGATTCAGCCAGTTCACACCTATTCGGGAGAACCGGTTGTTAACTTTCTAAGCAGTTCGGAGAACCAGTTGTTGGAAGAAATCTTATTTTGTTTTTTTCCACTTTACTAATCCTGTAAGGAAGGCAGAAGGAAACATTCTGGCATTGTTTCTAGCCTCATCTTTATTGCCCTGCTTACAGAAACTGCCTCTCTGGTTAACCCTTATTACATTGTAACAGCTAAGTGATGTTGAGTTGGCCACGCTCACATGGTCACATGACCATCGAGCCACACCTACCCAGCTGGTCAGTAGGGTAGAGAACCGTTTGTTAAATTATCTGAATCTCGTAAGGGTCATAAGTCCCTTTTTCCAGTGCCGTTGTAACTTCGAATGGTCACTAAATGAACTGTTGTAAGTCGAGGACTACCTGTATTTCTGGCGTACTGATTGTACTCTTTCCTGAAGTGGGAGACCTTTGTAGGCCTGGGATGGTGTGATAGGTCTTTGGTTTCCACTAGCCTTGATCACTGTGGACAGTGAGCATTGAGAACTAACAGCTGACAGAATGATTTCTACATCGCTACTTTACGTTGCAACTTGCCTTCGGGGAATTTAGTATCGTGGGATCCTCGGTGGTCTCTGAGCTTGATTGTTTTCTTGCATTTGCATGAAACAGAAGTTTCATTTCCAAACTAGGCAACATCTCTCTCCTTTTCCCCTGGCCATTTTTTACAGCGGCACGATTCAAAGCGTTTTAACAAACTGCATCTCTGTTTGGTTTGGTAGCAGCAGTGCCTCAGATAGAAAGCCCATACGGAGAGTGTTGAGGACAGTGGAGAAGGTTATAGGAAGCTCGCTTTCTGTTATTCAGGATACTGCTTACAAACGCTATGTGCTTAGATCTCAAAGCATTGTTAGAGACCCCACGTACTCACTCCAAGGTCTGTTTCTGTTGCTCCCCTCTCGGAGGAGGTTTCGAAGTATCTATAGTAGTATCTATAGTAGGACTACCAGATTCTCTAACAGCTTTGTCTCCTATGCCATCCATCTGGTAAATTCGCAAGATTCGTGTATGCATCCAAACTATGTTGTTTCTCTGTGTCATATAATATATGTGGGTATGTGTATAATTTTGGGGGGGGTCATGTTTATATTGGAGGCGGTGATCCTTTTGAGAGCCATATGCAACAAAATGTCATTTTAATGTATGCAGGATAGTGTACATTTAAAGTGACAATAAATGTTATTCTATTCATCATCAGCGCACTCATGATGTTGGGGACATGATGCCCTCCCCTTTTGACTCATATTTATGACGGTTGCAGTGCCCTGGGGTCGTGTGATCCCGTTTTGCGACCTACTGACAAGCAAAGCCAATGGGGACACCAGATTCACTTAACAACAGGGTTACTAATATAGCAGTTGCAGAGTTTCGCTTAACAACGGAGGCAAGAAAGGTCATAAAATAGGACAAAACTCCCTTAACAAATGTCTCACTTTACAACAGAAATGTTGAGTTCAATTTTGGTCATAAGCCGAGGACTACCTGCATAGCCAAAATTACACACCGTTGTATTATTTTTCCATGTGTGTTAGCAGATTAACAAGAGTTGGAAGGGATCTTGCAAGTCATCTTGTCCACACACACACACACCCCACACACACAAGCAGGAGACCCTACACCATTTCTGACAATCTCTTCTTGAAAGCTTCCAGTGATGAAGCTCCCACAACTTCTGAAGGCAACTTCTGTTCCATGGGTTGATTGTTCTCACTGTCAGAAAATTTCTCCTTATTTCCAGATTGAATCTCTCTTTGTTCAGTTTCCATCCATTATTCCTTGTCTGGCCTTCGGGTGCTTTGGAAAATAGCTTGACCCCCTCCTCTCTGTGGCAGCCCCTCAAATATTGGAAGACGGCTATCATGTCTCCCTTGGTCCTTCTCTTCACTAGACTAGCCATGCCCAATTCCTGCAACTGTTCTTCATATCTTTTAGCCTCCAGTCCCCTAATCATCTTGGTTGCTCTCCTCTGCACTCTTTCCAGAGTCTCAACATCTTTTTTTATAGTGTGGCGACCAAAACTGGATGCAGCATTTTAGGTGTGGTCTTACTAAGGCTTTATAGAGTGGTATTAGTACCTCACCTGATCTTGATTGTATAAAAGGACTTTGAGCAAATGCAGCCCATGATGGAGCCACGGATCTAACCAGGTTTCACTGCCAAGGAAGAAGTTCAATACTCGTCCCTATTTGGCTTGTTACCCTTTATCTATTTTGTGTCAGGCACAACCAAAAGCCCGTAAGCACTAATTGCGGTTCACCAGCACGGGTGGGACTGCTGGAAATGGCTTACGACTTGTTTTTGCAAGCATGTTTACAGTTTCTCGGGTTACAATCGGATCAGATGTGCGAGAGACCTTGGGAGCGAACCTCCGGCTGCTATCCCGACAGATAAATGGAATCGATGAAGAGGTTAATTAAAGGCATAAATTAGCAATGATCCCTGTCAAAGGCAGAGGTTAATGAGCATTTTGTGTAGCTGCTGTTAATCACTCAGTGTTGGTGCCCCCGTGTAGATTCGTTCAAGAATGCGGAAGGATGAAAATAAATCTTGTCCTTGCGGCTGAATTTATACAGCTAATATTAGGTAGGAATGGATTATGAGGGCAGATTAATCCTTGTTAATGGTTTAATGAAGTGGGGGAGTATATCTTTTTTTTTAAAAAAAAAATCCCTGAATATCATCATTTGCATTGGTGTCCTTCAGTCTCAAGAGACTATGGTATCGTGCTCTGGAAAGAGGTCCTAAAACAACATCTGGTGTGACTCCCGTGTAACACCTCTCCTGCGTGAGCTGCACTGGCTACCGGTGGCACTCCGGATACGTTTCAAGGTGCTGGTGCTCACCTATAAAGCCCTTCATGGCTTAGGCCCGGGGTACTTGCAGGACCATCTCCAGCCGTTCTCCCATCGTCCTGTGCGCTCTCACAGAGTCGGCCTCCTCAGGGTGCCGTCGGCCAAACAATGTCGGCTGACGACCCCCAGGGGGAGGGCGTTCTCTGTGGGAGCCCCGACCCTCTGGAATGGATTGCCCACTGAGCTCAGGACAGCCCCCGACCTTCTTTCCTTCCGTCGTGAGCTGAAGACTTGGCTCTTCCGCCAATTAAACTGATCTGTTTGGGGGTACACTGGTATAATTTTAAATCGTTTTTAATTGGGTTACTGATTTTAATTTGATATTGTATTGTGATTTGTATTGAAGTTGTCATTTTGTAAGCCGCCTTGAGTCCCTAGGGAGAAAGGCGGCATATAAATCGCAATAAATAAATAAATAAATAAATAAATAAATAAATAAATAAATAAATAAATAAATAAAAAAAATAAAATAAAAAGGCCAATTCGAAGATGGCCATCCCTTCCACGTTGAGGGCAGATACATTCCGTCCCCTGCCCAGCCCTCAGATATTGCTGGTTCCGGGACGGCCTCTTTGCCTCGGCCTGCCGAACAAGTGTCTCTTCGAATTGGAGAAGGCCATGCTGCGTCTTTAGCTTCCAAGCTGAACGATCGGAGGTCAAGGTTTCCCAGTTGCTAATGTCCATTCCCAGGGCCTTTAGGTCCCTCTTGCAGATATCCTTATATCGCAGCTGTGGTCTCCCTCTGAGGCGCTTTCCCTGCACTAATTCTCCATACAGGAGATCTTTCGGAATCCGGCCATCAGCCATTCTCACGACATGCCCCAGCCAGCGTAGACGTCGCTGTTTCAATAGTGTATACATGCTAGAAATTCCAGCACGTTCCAAGACTGCGCTATTTGGAACTTTGTCCTGCCAGGTGATGCCAAGAATTCGTCGGAGACAGCGCCGATGAAAGGTGTTCAACTTTTCGTTGAACACCTGTTGTGACTCCGACTCCCAAGCCTGTCCTCATGAAGGAAGAAGACTCAGAAGGTGAGGGGGAGGAACTGACAAGGCCTCTCTCTCCAGGACCCTCCTTCTGGCAATGCCTCAGGTTCCATCCGAAGGCCAGGAGGAAGGCATTTCGGAGCACCCATTGATAGGGAGTGAGGATGATGAATCCTGGCTTGATCCCAGGCAGCGTCAGAGGGAGAAGCGTCCGCAGCAAAGGAAGAGGCGTGGGAGGGCCAGGGATTGAGCTGAGTCACTGAGCCACACCCCACAAGGGATAAAAGGGAGTGTGATTGCTCGGCAGGCTTTGTGACGGACAAAAGTTTAAACTCTAAAGAGTCACATCATGAATCCTGCACTTCGGCTCAGATATATTTTGGACTAAACTCTTGTGGATAATTTGTCGCTCTGGAAACGGACTGCAGATAAGGCTTTTTGGGAGTACTAATTGGACTTGGCAGAAGTTTTACAGTTAGCTGCCAGAATCTCGTCTGCCAGGAATTCTGGTCTGTTTATACAATAAATTATTGGCAGGCATGTTTGATACTGCATTTGTCTGTGTGAGGACGGGGGACAGAACAACACCTTTCTGAATATATCTACCAACATACCGCACTATACAGGTAGTCCTTGAAGAGAGGTAGGTTTCACATAATTTTACCACCAGTTCGCTGCGCACTGAAAATGTGAGCGCGCGCCTTCCCTGCATGTATGCGGCCTTCCGTTCATGCGCTTTGGTCACGCACACAGCTTACATGCATGCGCGAGGCTTAGAAAACATCGCTAAATAGGACAGCATAGCGGCAGGGAGGATGGGCAGGCCTATCTGCAGGTCGCTACTAATGATCACTAAACAAACTGTCAATAGAGCCGAGGTGGCGCAGTGGTTAGAGTGCTGTACTGCAGCTACTTCAGCTGACTGCTAGCTCAGCAGATCAGCGGATCAAATCTCACCGGCTCAAGGTTGACTCAGCCTTCCATCCTTCCGAGGTGGGTAAAATGAGGACCCAGATTGTTAGGGGACAATATGCTATTTAGTATACTGTCGATTGTTGTAAGCCGCCCAGAGTCCTCGGGAGAGTGGGCGGCATAGAAATATGATTAATAAAATAAAAATAAATAAAATAAACTGTCCTTGACTTACAACAGTTTGTTCAGTGATCGTTCGAAGTTACAACGGCACTGAAAAAAGCGACGTATGACCATTTTCCCCTACGGTCACTTGATTTACATACTTGATAATCGGCTCACATTTATGACGATTGCAGTGTCCTGGGGTCATTGTGACGCTCCTTATGCCACCTTCTGACGAGCAAAGTCAGAAACCTCTCCTTTTCTTCTCTTCAGTTCAGCTGTTTGTGAGGACGTTCAGCTGATTCCTCTCTTGTCTCCACCCCCAGACTCTGTGTGTGTGTGTTTTTTTCCCCCCTACAGATTAAAACTCAGCCCGATGATAACAATAACAAAAATAATGACAAATCGTGTGCATGCTGTGTGCGTGCACGCACATAAACACACATTTGGCAGCCAAGGACAATAACAATCGTTACAACAAACATTCATCTCATAAGCCTCTACCACTGAAATGATAGTTATAACATACTTTATGTTTCTGTTGGCCAGGATTACCGCAAAACTGTTGACTTTTCACTGCGCAAGATAATCATTGGTCCTTACCAAAGGTGGTATTCAGCCGGTTCGGGTGAAGAGATAGCACCAATGATCAGCTGGCTCAGCCCACCCCCACCCCCCGCCCAATTCTGTACTATATTTCCTTCTTTCTGGCTCAGCTGATTCATGCGGCACAGCTGATTTCCGCACCTCTGCTGTTCTACTTACCGGGGCTGCCTTAGAAGGTAAGCAGCTAAGCTTCAAATTGCTGGATTTTGAATGCTGCACGCAAGTGTGTAAGGCGTGCGGGCGCGAAGTACGTGTTCACCAAACTGGTTATTAAACCGATTGCGTCCCACCACTGGCCCTTACCTTTCTCTCTCTCTCATTTTCTCATTGACTTCCTTTCTGAAGCTCATTTGAATTAACCTGTGCAAATCTTTTCAAGGTCGAGACCTCTCCTGCACAAAAGATCAGATCCACGCTTGAAGGTCCATTTAAATTGATTTATGATTATTCATCTCCATGCACAGGAATTTTCTCGAATAAATGGTAGCATCTGCTTGGAGTTAGATAGGGATCCACGGAATTCAAAGGGCTTGGTCTTAATTTGCTACATAATGACTACATAAAGATTCTGGGCTGATTCCTCTTTTAACTCCACCTCCACCCCCCAGGTTCTGCTTCTCTTTCTCTTACAAGACCCTATGACCATGATGGTGAACCTATGGCACGCGTGCCACAGGTGACACGCGGAACCATATTGGTGGGCATGCGAGCTCAGCTCTGGCACGCATGCGTGCACTGGCCATCTGATTTTCAGGCCTTCTGGGCCCACCGGAAGTTGGCAAATGGGCCACTTCCAAACTCTGGAGGGCCTCTAGGGGGTGGGGGGTGGGGAAGGTCGTTTTCACCCTCCTAGAAGGCTCCTAGAAAGTCTCTGGTGCCTGGGGAGGGCAAAAAAAAACAGGCGTTACCAGGCCCACTGTGCCATTGAGTGCCAAAACTGGGGGGGGTGTTGGGGGGATGCGCATAGAATTATGGGTGTGGGCACGCACATGCATGACCCCCATGCTCCCCCCATTTTGTGGGGCGCATAGAATTATGGGTGTGGGCACGCACGTGCGTGACCCCCCCCATGCTCCCCCCATTTTTGGCACGCAATGGCAAAAAGGTTAGCCATCACTGCCCTATGAGTTATTTTGAACTGTTACAGTTCAAATGATTGTGTACAGGTAGTCCTCGACTTACGACCACAATTGAGCTCAAAATCTCTGTTGTTAAGTGAGATATTTCTTAAGTTGAGTTTTGCCCCATTTATGACCTGTCTTGTCACAGTTGTTAAATGAATCACTGCAGTGGATAAGTTAGTAACCTGGTTGCTAAGTGAATCTGGCTCCCCCGTTGACTTTGCTGGTTCAGAACGACGCAAAAGTTGATCACATGACCCCGGGACACTGCAACCGTCATAAATACGAGCCATTCGTCAAGCATCTAAATTTTGATCACATGATCATGGGGATGTTGCAAAAATCGTAATTATGAAAATCGGTCATAAGTCAACATTTTTGAGTGCCATTGTAACTTTGAATGGTCACTTATGGTTGTAAGTTGAGGACTACGTGTATTAGGAATCCCTTGAGCCACTACGACTTATTTTGAATTGGTCAGACCAAAATGAGCCATTCCAAATTGATCGAAGCGACACCATTTTGATTTGTGCTGGCAATTGTCAACAGAAATACTGATTAGGGAACCAAGAGTGGTGCGGTGGCCTAGAGGTGGAGTTCTCGCCTCACAATCAGGAGGCTGTGAGTTTGATCCTAGGTAGAGGCAGATATTTCTCTCTCTGGGCATAATGAGAATATATCTGCTGCACAAAACTCCATATTGGCGACAGGAAGGGCATCCGGCCAGTAAACACTCAGTTGCCCAGACTCCACCCCACAAGGGATTATGGGGTCGTTAAAAGAAGATGATGATACTGAATAGGGAATCAGCCTAGAAACAGGATTGTTAAGCCACAGTGGCGCAGTGGTTAGAGTGCAGTACTGCAGGCTACTTCTGCTGACTGCTGGCTGCTTGCAATTTGGCAGTTCGAATCTCACCAGCCTCAAGGTTGATTCAGCCTTTGTTCTGCCCCAGCTACGGACCCCAAAGAACGCAGCACACACAAACTCTATACAAAGCTTATTTACTCAAAATAACTTAATCTTTATCGTTCAAAGGCTGTTAATGCGCTGTCTTAACAGCCTACCAGAATTCTACGATAAGGTAATCACAGTCTTACTAGAGTTGGCCGGAAGCCCAGAAGCAGTTTTGCAGACACGAAAGAGAGTGAACTAAAGTTGTTCTCTACAGCTTATTGCAAGTGGCGTTCCTTCTTAAATAGGCTAAGGGAGTGGCCAATTAGCCCCAAGCCTTACTCTCGAGGAGACCTCCTCCTGAAGAGCTACTCCTGCCTTTTGGCAGCTCTGCGCGCCCGTGCATTGAGAAGAGGCTCCTCCTCTTCGTTCTCTTCACTTAAGGGAGGTTCTGAAGGCCCTGGCTGAATCCCTGCCTCTGGCACCTCATCTTCTCCAGCCTCCTCACTGTCCGACTCGAGTGCCAGCTGCACAGGCTGCTGGCACAGCACCACACCAGCCTCCTCGTTGTCGGAATCAGCTACAATCTTGTTGTGGCTCCGACCCCTGAGCCCGTCTTATCGGAGGAAGAAGGCTCCGAAAGGGAAGAAGAGGAGTTGGCCGGGCCACCCTCTCCAGGACCCTCCTCTCTGGCAATGCCTCAGGTGTCTCCCGACGGAGAAGAGATTGGCCAGGAGCCAGGTATCCCCGCGCAGGCGCAGTTGGACAGTGACGGGAATGAGTCTTGGCTGGATCCACACCAGCGTCAGAGAGATAAGCGCACGCAACAAAAGAGGAGGTGTGTCAGAGATTAGGCTGAGTCACTGGACCACACCCCACAGGGTATAAAAGGGAGCGTGATGACCAGTCAAGCCTTGTGACGAACAAAGTTGAAAGCTTCCACGCCATTCCGCATTGCCGGACTTTTGCTATAGGCTTTGCTGGATTATATTTGGACTTAAGTTACTCTGTAATTATTGAACATTTTACTTTGATGTACCAGAAGCGGAGAGAAGTTATCTCTTCCCATCGTGAGTAATAAACTCTTGGCAGGCAGCCACTAGGTTGCTGCCAAGTTCCGTTATCATAAGGATTTTGTCGGCTGGTTTGGTTTTTAACTCTTGGACGTCTGTTGGTGTGTGTGCGTGTGGGACGGGGACAGAACAAATTTGCACAGGCCACTGACGGGCCACAACAGCCTTCCATCCTTCCGAGGTGGGTAAAATGAAGAGCCAGATTGCTGGGGGCAATGGGCTGACTCTGTAAACCACTTAGAGAGAGAGCTGGAAAGCACTGTGAAGCAGTATGTAAGTCTAAGTGCTACTGCTATGGATAGGCCTTCATGAAACCACCTAAATTTAAAAACAGTGACTTTGGAGGAGCGGATTTTAAGAAACAACGCAATGCGTACCAAACAAGCAAGATACTCACATGAGAATTGCAAAGAAGTAAACGAAGGGAGAAACAATTTAGAGAAAGCTCAGATCCTTCGGACAAATATTGATCAGCAGATAGCTTTGCTGCTCCTGTTGTTAATGCATTACACAGTCAGGTTGCTTGGACACGTTCCTTTACCGTGATGACATTTAGGAAGCTGTGAATTCTCTCACGCTCTGGAGGAGAACAAGAGTTGGACCCCTATTGGGTGCAATTTTTTGGGTTACATGCTACCGCGGAGGCCATTCATTATTCTTTTTTGCATTTCTTAATTATTATTATTATTATTTTTACTTTTAATTGCCAGCCTCCTAGATTGGGAGTTGGGGCGACCTGTAAATAGAACGTCAACCCAAATCTCTTGACTTTTAAATGGGCGAGATAGTTTACTAGAGGGTGCCAACTAGGGGTGGGTTCTAAAATTTTTTACTACCGGTTCTGTGGGCGTGGCTTATTTTGTGGGCGTGGCTTGATGGTCATGTGACAATTCTTTAGGATTTAGCAGAGGTACTGGTCTACCAGGCTTTTAACTGCTTGCAGAGCTGTACTGATTTACCCATTTATTTTTGCCGGCACTGATCTACTCATGTATTTTTGCAGACACTGGTCTACCCATTTATTTTTGCAGGCACTGATCTACTCATGTATTTTTGCAGACACTGGTCTACCCATTTATTTTTGCAGGCACTGATCTACTCGTGTATTTTTGCAGGCACTGGTCTACCCATTTATTTTTGCAGGCATTGGTCTACCTATTTATTTCGGCAGAACCGGTTCGGTGATGTCATATCGTCATCACTACCGGCTCGGCAGAACCGGGAGGAACCCACCACTGGTGCCAACCAATTTGGCAAGGTTAATGAAAAAAAACCAATCTTAGCACGGGTAGGTTGCTAATTTAACAACTGGTTCTCTGCCCTAATGACCGGCTGGGGGTGGGGGTGGCCAGGATGGGCGTGGCCAGGGTGTGTGGCAGGCAGCACTCGGGAGCAAAAATGGGCCACAGGGTGTGTGCTACACCACCCCGCACTCCGTTTTGGGCCTAGTAGGCCTCCCTGCAACCTCCTGGAAACAAAAATGGGCTGCCGGGGGGGGCTCACTGCACACACCCACACACACCCCGTGCATCCTGTTTTGGGCCTAGTAGGCCTCCCTGTACTTATCTGAGAGCTAAAATGGGCCGCTTGGGGATTCCTGGAAGGGGCGGCGCAGAGCCAGCCAGTAATTTAACAACCAGTTTTCCCGAACCAGCCTGAACCAGCTGAATCCTACCATTGGGTTGATAGCTGCCCGGAGTCCGTTGGAGATGGACAGTGCCTAAATTTAATTAATTTAATTTAATTAATTAATTAATGGCACAAAGACTTGCTATCTGCCAAAGATACAGTCCATGCAGCCTGCTGGGTGTAAAGTCCCTGTGAATTATGGGAAAATCACCGGTATTCGTCTGAACGATGACAGTTGGCACAGGGTTTGAAAAAAAATCTTAATCAAAATGATAATGAGGTTCTGTTGTTGTTGTTTTTTTAAAAAAATAATAAGCTCAGAAAAAGCAAAATGTTAAAAAAAATACTGAACATGTTTGTTTTAACTAAAACAAATGCTTAGTGTATATAGCCTTTGTTTAATAAGATTTCTACTGTTGTGCGTTATCTCATTATCTGCCACTGTCTGGAGACAGCGCACTTTTAACAGAAACTCATTTCACTGAAAGAATTGAAGCAAAAGTAAAGATGTATTTATGTCGCTCAGGAAACTATAAAGAACTGGTTGTTTTCCCAGGGCCTGGGGGATTTTAGAAACCTCTTTTTGTCCTTTTGCCTGTCTTCTTTTAATTGATTTATTTTATTTCTGTAACGTCGGCGGCACGTTGGCTTAGTGGTAAAGACGCTGGGCTTGTCGGCTGGAAAGGCAGCAGCCTGGGTTCAAGATTTAATGGCCACGCGACAGGGTGAGCTCCCGTCCTTGCCTCAGCTTCTGCCAAGGTAGCAGTTTGAAAGCAGGCAAATGTGAGTAGATAAATAGGTACCACTTCAGTGGGAAGGCAGCAGCACTTTGTGACGTCATGCTGGTCACATGACCGTGGGAATGTCTTCAGACAGCGCTGGCTCAACGGCCTTGAAACAGAGTTGAGCAGCGCCCCCTGGAGTCAGCAATGTCTAGCGGCGTAAAATCTGCAGGGACTCCTACATATTAATGTGTGATATATATTAACATTTCACCTAGATTAATAAAACACAATAAAATATAAATGTGAAAAAGATCTATGTTCGAATACTAATGACTAAGCCATCTAACCATTAAAGCGCAGGATTGTTTATATGGGGGAAAAAAATCAAATAGAAGAAGCTTCTTGGATGAGAAGCAAAACATCTTCGAAGAAAAACCAGAAAGTTCAGTTGCCTCTTGAAAAAGCACCTCTGCGACAGCCATAACCTGGATGACTGAGAATCTCCATAGAACAGGAGTGTCAAACACAAGGCCCGCGGGTCAGATCCGGCCTACGATGTGGTTGGATCCGGCCCATGGGGCTGTTCTGGAAAATTTAAGGGGCCGGCCTGCGTGGCTTCAGCCTGGTCTACTCAGTGTGAAGAGGAAATATTGGGCCCGCGTGGCTTCGGCCTGGTCTACCCAGTGCGAAGAGGAAACATTGGGCCCGCGTGGCTTCGGCCTGGTCTACCCAGTGCGAAGAGGAAACATTGAGCCCACGGGACTTCGGCCTGGTCTACCCAGTGCGAAGAGGAAACATTGGGCCCGCGTGGCTTCGGCCTGGTCTATCCAGCGTGAAGAGGAAACATTGGGCCCGTGTGGCTTCAGCCTGGTCTACCCAGTGCGAAGAGGAAACATTGGGCCCGCGTGGCTTCGGCCTGGTCTACCCAGTGCAAAGAGGAAACATTGGGCCCGCGTGGCTTTGGCCTGATCTACTCAGTATGAAGAGGAAATATTGGGCCCGTGTGGCTTCGGCCTGGTCTACCCAGTGCGAAGAGGAAACATTGGGCCCGCGTGGCTTCGGCCTGGTCTACTCAGTGTGAAGAGGAAATATTGGGCCCGTGTGGCTTCGGCCTGGTCTACTCAGTGTGAAGAGGAAATATTGGGCCCGTGTGGCTTCGGCCTGGTCTATCCAGCGTGAAGAGGAAACATTGGGCCCGTGTGGCTTCGGCCTGGTCTACTCAGTGTGAAGAGGAAATATTGGGCCTGTGTGGCTTCGGCCTGGTCGACCCAGTGTGAAGAGGAAACATTGGGCCCACGTGACTTCGGCCTGGTCTACCCAGTGCAAAGAGGAAACATGCCAGCAGTTTGGGGAGTGGCGTCAAGCTGGCCACGTCCACTCAGTTGGCCACCCCCATCCAGTCGGCCACATACACCCGGCCAGCCCCCCAAGGTCAACCAAAGCCCTGAGGCGGCCCTGAATGAAATTGGGTTTGACACCGCTGCCATAGACAGTTGTTCATTTCTTTGCATTATTTTTCAGTGAATTCTGGAACGGCAACTTGAGATCCACAGACTTTCTGGAATAACCTTTTCAGAAAGCGGCTGCCATATGTTAGTTTTCACAACAGTCTGCCTTCCTTCTCCAGCCTGTCTTCTCTGCAAAACTGTTACGGTGACAAATTTACAGCCCTCTCTTTTCTCTAGTATTGGTGTCACAAATCTCAACTCGGGGTGGGGTGGAATGGGGAAACAATATGGGAATAAATATTTGACTTAAAAGTGTAATTTAGTCCTTTTAGGACTGCCTGTCAGAATGCCCAGCTTGTGAATTGCTGACTGTGCCCTACAAGGTAGTCCTCAACTTACAGCAGTTTGTTTGGTGTCTGTTTGGAGTTATGACGACATTGAAAAAAGCACCGTTTTTCATATTTCATAATCATTTCTGCATCCCCATGGTCAAAATTCAGATGCTTGCCAAACTGGTTTGTATTTATGACGGTCGCAGTCTCCTGGGGTCTGGTGATCCCCGTTTGCGACCTTCTGACAAGCAAAGTCAATGGGGAAAAGCCAGATTCACTTAACAACCGTGTTCCTTGCTTAACTGCAGTGATCCATTTAACAACCGTGGCGAGAAAAGTCAGAAAAAAGTCACTTAACAAAGGTCTCACTGAGCAGCAGAAATGTTGGACTCAATTGTGGTCATAAGTCAAGGACTATCTGTACTGAACGTTGTCAGGGTTCTGACCAATGCCAAGGTTCAAAAGAAACCCAGTTATTTATTAGGAGCGTCCTGTCGGCACGTACCAAGTGAAGCCAACTCTGAGCTCACTCAATTCGCGCCCTGGTTCTGACCCTGTTTCCCCCTCCCCCCCAAGGTGTGTCATTAGTCACATTCCCCAACATTCCCCAACGAAGCAATTTCACGGGTTGTAGAAGTCACTCCCTCCCGCCGTTGTGGATCACCATGGAGATGGCCTTGACATTTCCCGGCTGGAATGTGCTTTGTTTTGATTGAGGTGCAAACTCCTCGCTACAGCTGTGAGGCTCGATTCCCCGTCCCCCTGCCTATGGCAACTCGAGAGTAGGTCGGGAAGTCTTCGCGAGTTGACAAATTCCTGATCTTAGACTATTCTTGGGAGCAGTGTTTTCCTTTCATCTCTTCCTGTTTTTCTTCAGAGGAATGTAAGGAAGAGAATAGCTGTCTTCCATCTCCTCAGAAGATCTATCGCTTGTATTCTTTTCAAGAACCCTTTTTGCTTTTTTTTGTTTTTCATCTCTTACTATTTATGTGGGCTTTTGTTGTTGTTGTTATCGGGGCCACACCGAGATTTTTTTTTTTTTACCTACTCATTGCTTTAATTATTGTGGATTATGCATTTCCCCCCCCTTACTGCCAGTCTTTGATTTATGGCTTTTTCCTCCCCCCCTCTTTTTTTTCCCTTTCCTTTTCATGTTTTCTAGAAGGAGCAAAAATAGAGGCCGCTGTTAGATATTTACAGAACTCTTTCAAATGCTGAAGGGACATGTGCAGGAAGGAGGAGGGGAGGAGAACTGAACCATAAGCTGGTTTGTAGAAATTTTAGGATCTCTAACAGACAGGCTGGATGAGTTGAGGCTCATGAGGGATATAAAGCAGCACGCAAAGAGTTCTTTCAACATGTAAGAAAGAGGCGGGAAGCCACAGAGGGTGTGGAGTGGAGTGGAATGGACGAATATTGGAATGGAATATGAAATATGGAATAGAATAGAAATGGAATGGAATGGAATAGAATGGATTCAAATAATTTAACAACCGGTTCTCTGCCCTAATGACTGGCTGGGGTGGGCGTGGCCATGGTGGGCGTGGCCAAAGGGTGTGACAGGCAGCACTCGGCATTTTGGGCCTGGGAGGCCTCCCTGCACTTACCTGGGAGCCAAAATGGGGTGCGTGGCGACTCCTGAAATGGGACGGGTGGGGCGGGGCCAGCCAGCAATTTAACTACCGGTTCGCCCAACCCAGCCCAACCCGGCTGAATCCCACTATGGAATGGAATATGGAATATGGAATATGGAATATGGAATATGGAATATGGAATATGGAATATGGAATATGGAAGGGAACAGAATGGAATGGAATGGAATGGAACAGAATAATTGGAAGGGACCTTGGAGGCCTTCTAGTCCGACCCGCTCCTCAAGCAGGAAACCCTATGCCTGTGATGGCAAACCTATGGCAGGCGAACACCAGGAGACTGTGAGTTCTAGTCTCACCTTAGCCATGAAAGCCAGCTGGGTGGCTTTGGGCCAATCACCAGGAGACTGTGAGTTCTAGCCTCACCTTAGCCATGAAAGCCAGCTGGGTGGCTTTGGGCCAATCACCAGGAGACTGTGAGTTCTAGCCTCACCTTAGCCATGAAAGCCAGCTGGGTGGCTTTGGGCCAATCACCAGGAGACAGTGAGTTCTAGTGCCGCCTTAACCATGAAAGCCAGATGGGATGCTGGTAATCAGAGATTCTGGAATTTTGGATTTGAAATGTTGAGATAGATGATGGCTTCTCGGGTGGGGAAGAAATTACCCTCTCCATTTTCCAATCTCTTTGCTATTAAATTGACGTTTCCAAATTCAGCCTTGGTGTTAAAAGAGGATAAGATAGCTAAGAATTGTAATGAATTGTACCTTTCCCTATTTTTGTGTGTTTATATGTCAACTTGAAGAACATATCCCAATCCATAAGGTAAAGGTAAAGGTTCCCCTCGCACATATGTGCTAGTCGTTCCTGACTCTAGGGGGCGGTACTCATCTCCGTTTCAAAGCCGAAGAGCCAGAGCTGCCCGAAGATGTCTCCGTAGTCATGTGGCCAGCATGACTCAATGCCAAAGGCGCATGGAACGCTGTTACCTTCCCACCAAAGGTGGTCCCTATTTTTCTACTTGCATTTTTTATGTGCTTACGAACTGCTAGGTTGGCAGAAGCTGGGGCAAGTCACGGGAGCTCACCCCGTTACGTGGCGCTAGGGATTCGAACCGCTGTACTGCCGACCTTTCGATCGACAAGCTCGGCGTCTTAGCCACTGAGCCACCGCGTCCCTTTATGTCAACTTGAAGAACAGATCCCAATCCATGGAGGGGATCAAAAAAAATCAAGATGGTGGCTATGCTGGAACCCACCCCCTTTTTATGTGTCAAGGGGAATGTGGCTTTGATCCCAGAATCATAACCACAGCTTTGCTTGCTTTTTTAAACAACTCTCCCTGCGGTTTTCCCTCCTACTAACCGAATAAATGTTGACTTTGTAAGGATTATATGACTAATGTTACACGTTTTGGAGAAGCTCTAAGTATAACCTCCTCAGTTTTGCATGACTTATTACCAGCTGTTCAGAGATTAACATCTGAACTACTTCTAAAATTGATGCCTTTGGTACTCTCAAATAATTGAAAGTGCAATTAATCAGTATAACAACTTGCCTTCAAAAGTTGGGAACGCTCCTTCAGAATCGATAATCTTTTGTCTGAAATGGGATAGGGTTTCCTGCTTCAGCAGTGGGTTGGACTAGAAGACCTCTAAGGTCCCTTTACAACTCTGCTATTCTGTTAATCTCCTTTTTCTGCCTTCTGTTGTTAAATTGCCTAGATAGGAGTTACATTACTGGATATTTTTGGGATTTGTTCTATATTTATCTACTCAGAAGAAGTAAGTCCTACAGGATTACATCTAAAGGGTTATAATCAGGAGTGAAATCTAAAAATTTTCGCTAACGGTTCTGTGGGCATGGCTTAATTAGTGGGCGGGGCTTGGTGGGCAGGTGACTGGGTGGGCGTGGCTTGTTGGTCGGGTGGGCATGGCCAAGTTGACGTCACTTCTTTGCCCTTTTTTAACCTACAAAACACAACACAACACAACTGGCTCACCCACAATGTAAAAGCAGCTGTTCTAGAGCCAAAATGGCCCCTGCAACAAGCAGGAACCTCACACAGCCACAAAAAGCCCAAAAAACCAACTTTCACACTTTACACACACACAACACAACACAACACAACTGGCTCACCCACAATGTAAAAGCAGCTGTGCTAGACCCAAAATGGCCTCTGCAACAAGCAGGTACCTCACACAGCCACAAAAAGCCCAAAAAACCAACTTTCACACTTTACCTACACAAAATTCCACATACAGCTTTGTGAGATTTTGTGCGTTTGTTTAGTTAGAGTGAAACACTACTGAAACACACAAAATCTCAGAAAGCTGCACAAATATTATTTTATTTTATTTTTATTTTTATTTTTATATAAAAGCTAAATTTAAAACTTCCTAAACTTTAAATGGCTAGGTCTAAAAAAAAGAACAACTAAAAAAAAACCAATTAACTATTTTTTTTAAAGCTCCCAAAGGGGAAAAAAACTTACCCAATTGAGGTAGGCAGGCAGGCAGGCAGATAGAGCTTCTCACCGATGAGCTTGATTGCAGGTAGGGAGATTCAGTTGCTTGCTGATGCAATGGATTGCAGGGATTACAGCAAGCGAAGCAAGGCAGGCATGCAAAGGTAAGCAAGCTGAAGGCTGGGAGGGGGGAGGGATTTTTGCTACTGGTTCTCCTAACTGCCCGCCGCCATCGCTACCTACTCGCCCGAGCCGGTCCAAACCGGAAGCATTTAACCTCTGGTTATAATTCTGTGGGATCCATGGCAATCTCTGAGCTTAGTGGTTTTCTTGCAGACTTTCATTACCAAACTAGGTAACATCATCAGTACTAAAAGGGAGTAGGATTCGCAGTGGAGAAAGAGGAGGAGGAGGAGGGGGACTGTGGGATCCTTGGTACTCTCTGAGCTTGGCGATTTTCTTGCAGA
Organism: Pantherophis guttatus; assembly: GCF_059756535.1. Lineage (NCBI taxonomy): Eukaryota > Metazoa > Chordata > Lepidosauria > Squamata > Colubridae > Pantherophis > Pantherophis guttatus. The sequence goes on from NC_142069.1 coordinate 86,075,714, forward strand.
CCTTTCATTACCAAACTAAGTAACCTTATCAGTGCTAGAAGGGAATGGGGTTGCATTGTATATAACCAGGGAGCCCTTGTGGTGCAGTGGTTAAAGCACTGTATTGCAGGCAAACTCTGCCCACAGCCTAGAGTTCGATCCTGATCGGGGCTCAAGCTTGACTCAATGTCCCATTATTCTAAGGTCGATAAAACAATGACCCAGATTGTTGGGGGCAATATCCAAATAATACTGACATTGTAAACTGCCAGAGAGCGCTGTAAAACACTATGCACTATGCAGAGAGTTGGTGGTGCAGCGGACTAAGTGCTGTTATGTAGCACTTAGCTGCCAGCTGCCTGCAATTAGTGCGAGTTCAAATCTCACCAGGCTCAAGGTTGACTCAGCCTTCCATCCTTCCGAGGTAGATAAATTGAGGACCCGGATTGTGGGGGCAATAAGCTGACTTTGTAGAAACGCCGCTTATGGGGGGGGGCGAGGGGGAGGGGCAAAAGCCCTAATAAGCAGGTATATACAAAAGAATGAAGGCTATTGCTATAAGTGCATTGTAAGCTGCCCTGAGTCTTCGGAGGAGGGCGGCATATAAATCAAACAAACAAACAAACAAACAAACAAACAAACAAACAAACAAACAAATAAATTATGGGGAGGTGTGTAAGCTTAATTGCTATTGCTGTTGTATATAAACAGAGCAAACCCTACTCCCTTCTAGCACTGATGAGGTTGCATAGTTTGGTAATGAAAGGTCTACAAGGGAATCACCGAGCTCTGAGAGCACCAAGGGCCCCACCGTTCAACCCTGAGCTGCAAATATTCTCTTCTATCGGTTCTATTATTTCTATTATTTGTTCTCCATTACTGCCTGAAATAATGATCTCGGGGCGGTGGGGGAGGGGAATAAGAAAACGCTTGATAGGAAAAGCTAGCCCAGCTTCAAAACCCCGCAGGCGAGAATTGCAAGGCGTGTTTGTGCCTGAGCTGCGCGCTATATTTTCCATTTGAGACTTCAATCCGAGTTCTTGTAGAAATGGATTGATTTTCTCATAGCTTTGCGGATATGTGTATCAGAGAGCAGGGGGGGGGGGAAGAGTGCCGGCAGGGGAAGTAATTGAGAAAATCCGTGCAAGATGCATTTAAATAGTAGGAAATGGGAATGAAACCTTTTTACAACCTGCATTGTGAATATGTAAGGCTAAAGGGCAGGTGCTAATGGAAACTTTTGCGGACGGCTTGGTGTTGAGGAGCTGCGGATATCAAAGCCCCGGAAGACAGGACAGGAAGCAACAGATGGAAACTAATCAAGGCAAGAACCAACCTAGAACTAAGCGGAAAATTGCATTTCAGACAGGTGCTTGTCAGATCTGATCTTAAAAATCTCCAGTGTTGCTTTTGAGGAGAACCTCTATAAAATGTTTTATCGGTGGTAATTGCCACCAGCCAGATTGGACAAGATATTCTCAAACCAATCCCCGGAGTGTTGGAAATGTGGTTATAAGCAGGGAACGTTCTACCACATGTGGTGGACCTGCCCCAAGATTAAAAAATCTTGGTGTAAGATAAGAAAGTCGCTGGAAGAGATAACCGAACAGAGGATAGAGTTGAGGCGGGAACTGTTTCTTCTGGGTATTTTTGATGGGAAAATGGGGAAAGAACTACAATATTTAACATTGCATATCTTAACCGCAAGTAGAATTGCTCTAGCACAGAATTGGAAACAAACAGATACACCTCCAGACCAAATTATAATTAGAAAAATTTATGAATGTGCAGAGATGGATAGACTGTCTATGGAAATGAAGGAGAGGGAAGAAACCGAGTACTATCAAATATGGAATAGATGGTATTCCTGGCTTGAGAGTAAATGTAAAACTTAAGGTATAAGATGTAAAAGTGTAATATATAAATTGTAAAACTTATAAGAAATATATGATATCGATTTGTGAGAATCGTTATATCCTTAAATAAGGATATAACTTAGGATAGTGATATATACTGTAGAAGTAGGATTTATATAAATATGACTGTTATGAAAGCTATAGATACTGACATGGAAAAGCTGTTATAAGTGTAAAATTGTGTTTTGTGTTTTGTTTTTTGTTTTTTGTTAATTTGATTTATATGCCACCCTTCTACGGAGACTCAGGGCGGCTTACAATGTGCTCAGCAATAGCCTTCATCCTTTTATACAAAGTCAGCTTATTGCCCCCACAACTGGGTCCTTGAGCCTTGGCGAGATTCGAACCTGCAGTAATTGCAGGCAGCTGGTCTTATTAACCAGCTTAATAACAGGGTGCCTTAGACCACTGTACTACCAAGGCTGTTTTAAATGTTGGAAAATTCAATAAATATTATCTTTTTTTAAAAAAATCTCCATTGTTGGAGCACCCCCAACATCTGGAGGCAACTCATTCCACTGATTAATTGTTCTGTTGATTAGTTTCCATCCATTGTTTCTTGTCTTGCCTTCAGGTGCAGAGGTGGTATTCAGCCGGTTTGGATTGGTTCGCCCGAACCGGTAGCGGAAATCGCAGGTGGGCCTGCCTACCCGCCCTGGCTCTATGCCAGTGATGGCTAACCTTTTTGCTGTCGTGTGCCAAAAGTGGGAGCACGGGGGGTCGCAGATGCACGTGCCCACACAAATAGTTCAATGCCCCTTGCCCCCCCCACGCATGCATGTGTGACCCCCCCCACACTCCCCTTGCTTTTGTCACACGACAGCAAAAAGATTACTGGTGGGCCTAGTAGGCCCGTTTTTCGCCCTCCCCAGGCTCCAAAGGCTTCCCTGGAGCCTGGGGAGGGCAAAAACAGCCTACCCCACTCCCCCAGAGGCTGGAAACGGTCCATTTCCCAACTTCCAGTGGGCCCAGAAGGCCCAAAAATCAGCTGGACGAGCACGCGCATGGAGTTGAGCTTGAGCTGAGCTAGGGCGATGCTTGTGTGCCCACAGATATGGCTCTGTGTGCCACCTGTGGCATGCGTGCCATAGGTGCGCCATCACGGCTCTAGGCCATCCTATTTAGGCATGTTTTTGTGGCCGGGCGCATGTGCGGAAGATGTGCACGTGAGCAAAGCGCATGAGCGGAAGGCCGGATGCATGCACAAAAGGCAGGCGCGCGCACAAATTGGGCGCAGGCACGCACAAAGCAAGCATGCATGCGCAGGGCGAAATGGTAGTAACATAATGTGAAACCCATCGCTGTTCAGGTGCTTTGGAGAATAGGTTGACCCCCTTCTTCCTTGTGACAGCCCCTCAAATATTGGAACATTGCTATCATGTCACCCCTGGTCCTTCTTTTCATGAAACTACTAGACATACCCAGTTCCTGCAACTGTTCTTCATATGTTTTATCCTCCAGACCCCTAATCATCTGTGTTGCTCGTCTCTGCACTCTTTCCAGAGTATCAACATCTTTTTTTATATCATGGCAACCAAGACTGAGTGGAATATTCCAAGCGGGGTCTTCTTGTTGTTAGTTGCAAAGTCGTGTCCAACCCATCGCGACCCCATGGGCAACGTTCCTCCAGGCCGTCCTGTCCTCTATCATCCCCTGGAGACCATTGAAGCTCAGGCCGACTGCTTCAGTGACTCCATCCAGCCACCTCGTTCTCTGTCGTCCCCTTCTTCTTTTGCCCTCAATCTTTCCCAGCATGAGGCTCTTCTCCAGGGAGTCCTTCCTTCTCATTAGGTGGCCAAAGTATTTGAGTTTCCTCTTCAGGATCTGGCCTTCTAAAGAGCAGTCAGGGTTGATCTCCTCTAGGACCGACCGGTTGGATGGCCTTGCAGTCCAAGGGACTCTCAGGAGTCTTCTCCAGCACCATATTGTTCAAATAAGTGGTCTTACTAAGACCTTATAAAATGGTACTAACACTTTACGTGATCTTGATTCTACCCCTTGTTATTCTAGCCCTCTAAAACAGCCTAGGTGTCAGGTTTCGAGGTCGTCTCAAATAAATTGCGTTTCAAACAAAGTCTTTGAAGAAAAGCTCCTATTTATTAAGCACGACATTCTAAGTCTGACTCCATCGAAGCCAACACTGACTTCCAGACCCAAAACCCTCCCTTTCCGTTCCCCACTCCCCTGCACTCATTGGCCATCTTCCAAGTCATTCTACCCCTTATCTACTGCTCCAGCTCAAGGAATTTCCCCCCTCCCATCCCATTCCTAGGGGATATTATCTCCAGGGAAAATAAGTAGGTGAAAAGTCAAACGTCCCTTTCCAGACGCCTCCGCTTCTCCTTCTTATGTCAGCACTAAAGTAAATGCAGCTTGAAGTGCTGACACTAGGATTGTATTGGCTTTTTCGACAGCTGCAGCACACGGCTGGCTCATATTTAGTTATTGTTTATTTATTTATTGGTTCGATTTATATGCCGCCCTTCTCCAGAGACTCAGGGCGGCTTACAATGCGTTAAGCAATAGCCTTCATACTTTTGAATATTTTGCAATTGTCCACTAGGACTCCAAGGTCCCTCGCACAGTTACTACTATTGAGCCAGGTACTACCTATTCTATACCTGTGTATATCGTTTTTCTTGCTTGAATGTAGAACCTTACCTTCCTCATCATTGAATTTCATTTTGTTAGATAGCGCCCAATGTTCAAGTCTGTCAAGATCCTTCTGTATCTTGAGCCTATCTTCTGGAGTGCTGGCTATTCCTACCAGCTCGGTGTCATCTGCAAATTTGATGAGTTCCCCTTCTATCCCCTCATCTAAATCATGGATGAAGTGAGCCTGAGAATCTGGGAAGCTCAGTGTATGGTGATTAAGCAAGGAATTCAATTTTCACTTGAGTTATATCCCTTAAAAGCAAAACGCTAGAATCTAATCTCTGACTAGAAATATCCAGTGCCAATTTTATTTTTTCTCTCCTTCTTTTCATATTTCTATTATATGCGCCACGGTGGCGCAGTGGTTAGAGTGCAGTACTGCAGGCTATTTCTGCTGCCTGCCGGCTGCCTGCAATTTGGCAGATCGAATCTCACCAGGCTCAAGGTTGACTCAGCCTTCCGTCCTTCCAAGGTTGGTAAAATGAGGATCCAGATTGTTGGGGGCAATAGGCTGACTCTGTAAAGCGCTTATAAAAGGCTGTAAAGCATTGTAAAGTGGCATATAAGTCTAAGTGCTATTGCCCTTCCTTCCTTCCTTCCTTCCTTCCTTCCTTCCTTCCTTCCTTCCTTCCTTCCTTCCTTCCTTCCTTGTGCAGTGGTTAGAATGCAGCATTGCAGGCTGATTCTGCCCACAACCAGGAGTTCAATCCTGACCGGCTCAAGGTTGACTCAACCTTCCATCCTTCTGAGGTCGTTAAAATGAGGACCCAGGTTGTTGGGGGCAATAGGTTGACTCTGTAAACCACTTAGAGAGGCCTGTAAAGCTGCGTTATGGCAGAAATAGCAATAGCACTTAGACTTACAGTATATACCACTTTACAATGCTTTTCCCCGTCTTAGACGTTATAATCTTGCAACGTATTCATTTCCCTGCCTGGCTACCTGCCAAAATAATTGAAATGATGGCTTTTTAATTACACCATTTGGTAAACAGGCATTGTTTAATAATCCCTAGCATTGAAAGCGACTTTAGAGCTATTACAGTTCATCAGCTAAATACTTACTTGAGCTTCTTGTCTATTATTATTATTATTATTATTATTATTATTATTATTATTATTATTATTATTATTATTATTATTAAAAAAGGGGGTATTTAACTAATGTGTGGTTGCTGCCGAATTGAATGATGGAGTTTATTTGCAACTGTTGGGCAAGCTAGATTCCGACTTCAGGTTTCTCTTTTGAATATAGAAATCAGATTTACAACGGTGTTTGGATTTCGGGGTTTAGGGAGAACATAAAACTGCCGAACCATCTGGAGCCTTCATTAATAAGAAATGGTGTTTCCTTCTCTCTGTGTTGCGCAGTCACTACTTTTGCGTGCCAGTAAATTGGACCAAAATCCATCATGCAGCTGGTCCTTAAGCCATTCATGGGAGGGGAAATGAGGAACAAGGCATTCTTTTGGAATGTTGGAGTTGACAACTAATTCGGTATTCAAACGATAAGAACGGTCACGGAGTTTCTTCAATTAGACGGATAGGGGTTTTGGGGGGGTTTTTTTGGTTAGAATTTTAAAAGAGTCAAAACCTGAAGCCGCTGTCTGTTTTAAATTTGTTTTGGATGAGTAAGAAACAATTATTAGAAGGGGGAAATGGATCCAGAGCCATGAGAAGGCTCTACGGGAATTGTTTGTGGTCGTTCTAGTGAAAAAAAGATAATGTTAAATGTCATGATCCTTCCCATGTGAGATGATTGATAGATTGATCGATAGATACATACATACATAGATAGGTAGATAGATAGATAGATAGATAGATAGATAGATAGATAGATAGATAGACAGACAGATGATCGATCAGTAGATAGATAGATAGATAGATAGATAGATAGATAGATATAGAGAGATACATAGATAGATAGATGATAGATAGATAGACAGACAGATAGATAGATAGATAAATGATAGATGATAGATAGATCGAGAGAGAGAGAAAGAGAGATGATAGATAGATAGATAGATAGATAGATAGATAGATAGATAGATAAATGATAGATGATAGAGTGAGATTATAGATCGAGAGAGAGAGAGAGAGAGATGATAGATAGATAGATAGATAGATAGATAGATAGATAGATAGATAGATGATAGATGATAGAGAGTGAGATGATAGATAGATCGAGAGAGAGAGAAAGAGAGATGATAGATAGATAGATAGATAGATAGATAGATAGATAGATGATAGATGATAGAGAGTGAGATTATAGATCGAGAGAGAGAGAAAGAGAGATGATAGATAGATAGATAGATAGATAGATAGATAGATAGATAGATGATAGATGATAGAGAGTGAGATGATAGATCGAGAGAGAGAGAAAGAGAGATGATAGATAGATAGATAGATAAATGATAGATGATAGAGAGATGATAGATAGATCGAGAGAGAGAGAAAGAGAGATGATAGATAGATAGATAGATAGATAGATAGACAGATGATAGATGATTGAGATGATAGATCAAGAGATAGATAGATAGATATAGATCGATTGAGAGATACATAGATGATAGATACATAGATACATAGATACATAGATAGACAGACAGACAGACAGACAGACAGACAGACAGACAGATAGATAGATAGATAGATAGATAGATAAATGATAGATGATAGAGAGTGAGATGATAGATAGATCGAGAGATAGATAGATGATAGATACATAGATACATAGATACATGGATGGATGGATGGATGGATAGATAGATAGATAGATAGATAGATAGATCGAGAGATAGATAGATAGATAGATAGATAGATACATAGATACATAGATACATAGATAGATATAGATACATAGATGGATGGATGGATGGATAGATAGATAGATAGATAGATAGATAGATAGATAGATAGATAAGTAGATAGATAGATGGATATAAGATGGATGGATGGATGATAGAGATAGATAGATATAAATGTTATATGATATATCTCTATGATATCTATATATCCGTGATGGAGAACCTATGGCACACGTGCCAGAGGTGACACATAGAGCCCTCTCTGCGGGCACACCAGCCACCACCCCACCCCATCTCCACTGTGCATGCACGCACGCCTCCCACCGGCCAGCTGGTTTTTGGGTCTCTGCCGCGTATGTGCAGGGGGCGGGGTGCATGCAGGAGACATGCGAGTGCATGCGCAGGGGGTGGAGCACATGCATGGGGGTGCAGGTTGGTGCAGGAGGCTTTCCAGGCCCAAAACGGGACGCGGGGCGCATGCGCGGATGGGGCGCTCGCATTGCATTTTGGGGGTTCGGGCACAGGTGCGTGTATTTGCATGCGGTGTGCTTTGGTTACTCAGCCCCAAAAAGGTTAACCATCACAGCTTTGAGATGTTAATTTTCCACTGTGTGGCCTGGTCTTTTGTGCCTGGCACATGTAAAGCGCTCCATGGCATCGGGCCTAGCTATCTTCGAGACCGCCTGCTGCTACCGACGACCTCCCACCGACCCGTGCGCTCCCACAGAGAGGGCCTCCTCAGGGTGCCATCAGCCAAACAATGTAGGCTGGTGACCCCCAGGGGGAGGGCCTTCTCTGTGGGGGCACCTACCCTCTGGAATCAGCTGCCCCCAGAGATAAGGAGAATCCAAGACCTTAGCGCCTTCCGCCGTGCCCTTAAAACCCACTTTTTCCAGCAAGCCGGGCTGGCTTAAGAAGAAATTTTAAATGTTTTAATTGGTTTGTATTTTTAATTTTGGGCCAAATTTATATATATTTTAATTGTTTTTAATATTTGTATTTCATGTTTTTTAATTCTGGCTGTACACCGCCCTGAGTCCTCAGGGAGAAGGGCGGTATATAAATTTTAAATAAATAAATAAATAAATAAATAAATAAATAAATAAATAAATGAATGAATGAATGAATGAATGAATGAATGAATGAATGTAGATGTAACCGGGCGGAGGTGTTTGGAATAGATATAATAGAAAAGGAAACGTTGAAGGCCGCTCTTATTTCTCACCTGAGCTGTCTACCGAGCATGAACAAAAGAACTGCAAGTATGACAATCTATTAGAGATTTTGAGTGGGGGGGGGGGGAAGTAGGTTATTATCACCATTTCTGCCATCCTACCTTGTCTTAATTTCAGACCTCTGCTCTCCGAAGCAGAAACATCGCGTAATTATTCTGACAGCTATTTTGCTTATATATGAAAGCAGCTAATAACCTTTTGAGGTGGTAGACAAGACTCTTAACGGAAATAGTTAGGTACTGCTGATACTCCCTATCATCATCTTCTTTTAACGACCCCCAGACTTGCGGGGTGGAGTCTGGGCCACTGAATGGAGCTAGCAGAGTGTTTTAATGGCCGGATGCCTTTCCTGTCACCAATGCGGAGTTTCGTTCAGCAGATGTGCCCAGAGAGAGAAATATCTGCCTCTACCTAGGATCGAACTCACAACCTCTTGATGGTGAGACGAGAGCTCCACTTCTAGGCCACCGCACCACTCTGCAATGTGTTCTCCCTATAACCCAATTTAAATGAGATCCAACTTCTCTTGAATTCCGTTGACTCTTATATAACTCCATGTAGGTGCTAACCTTTAGTTGAGAAGATTCCTGCGCATAGGCTTTTAGCAATGAAGCAGATTGATGGGACCTTCATGTGCAGACCTGGTCTTCACTCCCAACGCTCCAAAGTTTCTTTCTGATTTTTTTTTTTTGCCTATCATTAGTGCCCATACTAGTTGGGAGTGGTGCAGCGGCCTAGAGGTGGAGCTCTTGCCTCACAATCAGGAGGCTGTGAGTTCGATCCTAGGTAGAGGCAGGTATTTCTCTGTCAGGGTAGACTAGAACAGAACAGAATTCCTTATTGGCCAAGTGTGATTGCACACACAAGGAATTTGTCTTGGAATCAGTGGGAATGTATCTGCTGAACAAAACTCCACATTGGTGATAGGAAGGGCCTCCAGCCAGTAAACACACTGCTAGCTCCATTTAGTTTCCCAGACTCCACCCTGCAAGGGATTATGGGGTTGTTAAAAGAAGATGATTAGTGCCCATACTAATTACAGATGCTTCCTCTACTTTCTACTGTTGTAGAAAGTTGTTGTGGCCCCGCCCTCTGAGCCTGTCCCATCGGAGGAAGAAAGCTCCGAGCATGAGGAAGAGGAGTCAGCCAGGCCTCCCTCTCCAGGCCCCTCCCCTCTGGCATTGTCTCAGGTGCCGGCCGAGGGAGAGGAGATCAGTAGGGAGACAGCTGGCTCGGATCAGAGTGACGAAGAAACATCATTCCTGGACGCACGCCTCCGAAGGCGTGATAAACGTTTGCAGCAGCTTAGGAGGCGTGCTAGGGATTAGAACTGAGTCACTGGACCACACCCCAGAGACTATATAATAGAGGGTAGTGGTCAGTGATCCTTGTGACGAACAAAAGTAAACCTTGGATAGTCACTAAAACCTCGTTCGGAACTGCGGAGAGAGATATTATTTCTGCTTGGACTTTTTGCACATTAAGTACCTTATCTTTCTGTTTGTGAAAATAAAGGCATTTGGCAGACAGTGTGTCTACCGCTGCCAAGTGGGAGATAAGACCTGGGTGCGTTCCAAAGTGTTTCCTTAACCCTCGGCTGGCTGTGTTTGTGTGTGTGTGGGTACGGGGACAGATCAAAAGTTTTAACCCACATTGAGCTTCATGGCCTTTCTAGAAATTCCTAACAGTAATAGAGTTGGAAGAACTGGTAGTGGAAATTTTGAGTAGTTCAAAGAACTGGTAAATACCATTTCTGACTGGCCCCGCTTCCATCTATTCTCTGCCTCCCGAGTCCCAGCTGATTGGGAGGAAATGGGGATTTTGCAGTATCCTTCCCCTGGAGTGGGGAGGGAATGGAGATTTTACAGTATCCTTCCCCTGCCACGCCCACCAAGCCATGCCCATCAAGTCACTCCACGCCCATAGAACCAGTAGTCAAAAATTTTGAATCGCACCACTGACCTGTACTAGTGATTCGAACCGCCGGACTGCCGACTTTTTTGATCGACAAGCTCAGCGTCTTAGCCACTGAGCCACCTAGTGTAGATCCCACTCTGTATAATACTTGATAATACCTGATGCCTGATACTGATACAATAGCTGAAGGCAGGACAAGAAGCAAGGGATGGAAATTAATCAAGGAGAGAGCCAACCTAGAACTGAGCAGAAATTTCCTGACAGTGAGAACTGTCAATGGACCGACTGTCAACTTGCAAAGCTTTCAAGTTGCCATGAGCAGGAGGGAGGGAGAACTGAAGTGCATTCCATACATTCTTCCTGACCGCAATCAGAAGGAGGGTGTTAGGTTTCACAGCCAGCCAAAGTGGGTAATTGGAGAATGTGATTTATGACATGGCCAGAGAGGAGGGGAGAGACAGGGTCATAGAGGAATGTAAATCTACATGGGATCAGTCCTAACTGCATCCCAGTATTGCCGGAATGTTGCTCCTAATAAATGACTATATTTCCTTTGAAGTTTGGATCATGGCTCATGAATTAATTAGGGCATCTTTCGGAAACTTGACACCGACTTGTCTCCAGAAGTTGGGGATGCTCCATTACTGGAGGTTTTTAACAAGAGATTGGACAGCCATTTGTCCAAAGTGGTATAGAAGTGATGGCTAACCTTTCTCGGACCAAGTGTCGAAAGCGTAAGTGCGCCCCGAACCCCCAAAATGCAATGCTCATGTGGTGCACACGGCCCACTGCCCACGCATGCCATCATGGTGGTATAGGGTCTTTTCAACTTCTCCGGTACGTAGAAAAAATAGCTTTTTGATACCTTCATTACTCTCAAAATGACAGCAAGAAACCCAACATGCGAGAATCCCAAGTTTTTCCCCCTGTTGGGAAGCTGCCTTGAGATCAAGAAACTATTCCCCCAAAATTACAAATGTAACCTTTTAAAATACGATCCTCGTTCCCCCAAGATTTTTTTCCTTCTCCATTATCACATTTTAACTAACTTTCCCAGCTATTGAACCTTCCCAGAATTCAGTTTGCAGTCTTGCTAAATATATTTGCTCCTTTGTGGTAACACTTTGCGGTTCTGTAAATACCAAGCTTAACTTCGCTGACATCTTTTTGCCATAAATAGTACGCATTTTTGTGACAAGTGGATAATTAACTTTTTGCTAATTAGTTATTGGCTGCCAGCATCAATATACATTTAAAAAAGAAAAAAAGCAATTGCGAGGAAATGGATGATATGACAGCTAGCCTAGAATATTGCGATGTGCGGAGTTGGGGTATGGAATGCAGCGCGGGAGGAAAAAATAATTTTTACGCCACTTCTGTTCCACTGACCTTAAGCAGTACGCAAAATAGAATAGAATAGATAGAATAGATTTTTTTTATTGGCCAGGTGTGATTGGACACACAAGGAATTTGTCTTGGTGCATACGCTCTCAGTGTACATTAAAGAAAAGATTCCTAAATGATTCCTAAAATACAGGGTCAAAAACTTATACAAAGATGTTTTGCAAAGTGAGGTGTTAGTAAAGAGTTAAGTTTGGTAGACTTTACTGATTTCTTTCCTTGCTCTTCGATGGCCTCTACAGTAGCGGCCAAAATTGTGGAAACCTTTTTGGGAAAAGTGCATTTTTGAGGTTTGATGGCTAATAACACCACTTTTTAAAAAGAGTTTCAAGATAATCCTATTCCACTGCTGGAATGGCCTGGGAATAGCCCAGACCTTCATCCAATTGAAAAATCTATGGAGCCGACCAGGGGTGGGTTCTAAATTTTTTTACTACCGGTTCTGTGGGCGTGGCTTATTTTGTGGGTGCGGCTTGGAGGTCATGTGACTAGGTGGGTGTGGCTAGCTGGTCAGAGTCATTTCTGGAAGGTCCTCGCACTTATGACCAGTCCTCGCACTTACGACCCGACTCATTTGTTTGCTTTTAACACTGATCAGCTGTAGGGCGGCCCTTTGAAGCTCCGCGGCAAGAGTTTAAACAGTTTTTTTCCCTCTAGTCATCAGCTGGGACTCAGGAGGCAGCAATAGATTGGGGGTGGGACCAAATAAAAGGTAAGAATAATATGGGTGGGTGTGGGGTGGGAGGGCCGGTTCAGTGACGTCATATCGTCACCGCTACCGGCTCGGCCGAACCGGACTGAACCGGGAGGAACCCACCACTGGAGCCGACTAAAGAAACTTGTTAGTCAGAAGCGACCCAGCAATAAAACCCAGTTAATAGAAGCCATCATTCAATCTTGGTTTCACATAATAACAGCTGCAGAACTAAAAGACTTGGTTCATTCCATGGGAAGAGGTTGTAAGGCCGTAATTCATGCTAAAGGTTACCCAACTAAGTATTGATTGACAGGGTGATAACTTTAGTATATCTCGTTTTTTCTACGTGTTTCACTTTTCTTCTTTATGCTGTAACTGCTATTCTAATAGCAAATCCTTCATAAAAGTGATTGCATTACATTCTTGATTAAATGATCTTTCCATTGATATATAATTTTATGGTACTACTCCCCCCCCCCAAAAATAGTGGTATTATTAGATAGTTTTAGAAAATACACTTTTCCCAAAAGGTTTCCACAATTTTGGCCACCACTGTAACTACATATAGTGTCAGTACTGAATGCAGGGTTTCATATAAACATCTAAAGAACTTCAGAAGCCAGTTATTTTAATGTTTACTCTTAGTTTTGTATTTGATATGAAAGGGGGATTAGCTGGAGCACTTGGGATTTGATTTCTTGAAAGTAAGAGTAGCTAAGGGACATGCCAATAACTCAAGTATCGATAGAGGAGAATATCTGTAGTTCAGGGTTGAAATGAGGGGGTCCTTGGTACTCTCTGAGCTCGGTTGGTTTTTTTTTTGTTTTTTTTTGTTTTGGCAGGCATTTCGTAACCCCATTAGGTAATATCATCAGTGCTAGTAGGAGGTGGGGGTTGCTCTCATTTTATATACAATGAAGTAATGCAAATAACTGGTTATTTTCCATGCACTGAACGGAATTCATTGTTTCTTTCCAAATTCAAGAGTGTGTGGGCCGTAAGTGTGAAAACTGGTCATAAGTCAACCCAAAGATTCTTTTTCAAAAGGCAACTGGACTGTCTTTGTTTTTCCTTGAAGACGTTTCGCTTTTCATTCTAGGAGCTTCTTCGGTTCTGACTGAAAGATGGAGAATGGAAGGATTTATATTCTTCATAGTCATCTGGTCTGTTAGCTCTCTTTCTGAGGGTTGCTGAGGCCACTTTTTGGGACAACCATGACTTGGATGACTATGAAGAATCTCTACAGACATGTGGTCACTTTTTTTTAATGTCGTTGTAACTTCGAACTGTCACTAAATCAATGGTTGTGAGTCGAGAACTACCTGCACTAACTCAGCAACCTGCCCACAACACCACATGAACAGATTTGAACACTGGGCCCTATCTAACAAAATGAAATTCAATGTAGAGAAAAGTAAAGTCTTACACTTAGGCAAGAAAAACCAAAAGTACACATATAGACTGGGTGAAACCAAGTTTAATAACAGTAACTGTGAAGGAACTTGGAGTCTTAGTGGACAATCAGCTAAATATGAGCCAACAGTATGTGGTGGCAGCCAAAAAAGCCAATGCAATCCTAAATTGTATTAACAGAGGGATACAATTAAGATCAAGTGAGGTACTAATACTATTCTATAAATTCTTACTAAGACCACACCTAGAGTACTGCATCCAGTTTTGGTCACCACACTATAAAAAAGATGTGGAGACTCTAGAAAGAGTGCAGAGAAGAGCAACCAAGATGATGAGGGGACTGGAGGCTAAAACATACGATGAACGGTTGCAGGAACTGGGCATGGCTAGTCTAGTGAAGAGAAGGACCAGGGGAGACATGAGAGCAGGCTTCCAATATTTGAAGGGCTGCCACAGAGAGGAGGGGGTGAAGCTATTTTCCGAAGCACCTGAAGGCCAGAGAAGGAACAACGGATGGAAACTGACCAAGGAGAGATCCAACCTGGAAATAAGGAGAATTTTTCTGACAGTGAGAACAATCAACCCATGGAACAGAAGTTGCCTTCGGAAGTTGTGGGAGCTTCATCCCTGGAAGCTTTCAAGAAGAGACTGGGCTGCCATCTGTCAAAAATGGTGTAGGGTCTGCTTGGGCAAGGAGAGAGGGTTGGACTAGATGACCTGCAAGACCAGGTGGTGGGATTCAAGTGATTTAACAACCGGTTCTCTGCCCTAATGATTTCTTCCAACAACCCAGTTTGCCAAACTGCTCAGAAAGTTAACAACCGGTTCTCCCGAAGTGGTGCGAACCGGCTGAATCCCATCACTGCTTCCAACTCTGTTAATCTGTAAACCTTCTCACGGGGGCTATAGTTGAATGAACTCAAAGGCTCGGAAAGATGCCACAATCCAGCTTAAGCCACGATAAAAGGAGCCTTCTGAATGCGGTGTCAACAGAATGCGATTGCTGGATGCTAGGCGCATTTTAGAAGTCCCGAGGCGAACACGCAGCTCTGCCTGAATTTGCCATCAAATAACCAATCTGCAATGCTGAACATGGCCTGCATTTCACTTACAAATGCTGTTAGCGCATTCTTGATTGAAGCTTTTGAACCTGATCAGAATGTGATTTCTTTCGTATAATGACCATCACTTATATTTCTGCCTCTGGGAGATTGATGTGGGGGATTTTAATGCATACTAATAATAATTTTTAAAAACACCCCTTCTTGCAACACCTCCTAATTTCCATAAGAACTACCTTGTTCCATACGTAACAAAATAATTTTCACTAAACGCGGAGTTGCTGGTTGGTTGTTTTTTTTTCCCTCCCACCCCTGGCGAGATAGATCAGGCTCGCGCTTCCTCGGTTTCTCCAAATTAAAAAATAAAAATAAAATACATTTTTTCGAAAAGGCAAAATCCATGCTAATTTATTTTTTTTAATTAGTGGGTGTAATTAACAGGAATGCATGAAGCAAAACGATAGCTGGAGGTAGCATTTTTCTCATCTCCCTGACTTATTTTTATTTCTCTTTGGGGCTTTTGCAACCGTAGGTCTCCTTTTCCTTAACAGTAATAACATTGCTTTGATGAAAAGAAGGAAAAAAAAAAAAGGCTGGTTTATCTAAGTTATTTATTGGGGGAATTATTGATGTATGCGCACATAATGTTTTCTGCTTAGTTTGAGTATTTCAAATGGGATTTCTCCTGAATTATTTTTAAAATAATTTAAATACGGTCACTCATGCTCTTGTTACTTCCCGCCTGGACTACTGTAATGCTCTCTACATGGGGCTCCCCTTGAGGAGCACCCGGAGGCTCCAGCTGGTCCAGAATGCGGTCACGCGGGTGGTTATGAGAGCAGCATGGCGCTCCCATGTGACCCCCCCTCCTGCGCGAGCTGCACTGGCTCCCGGTGGTCTTCCGGGTGTGCTTCAAGGTTTTGGTTACCACTTTTAGAGTGCTCCATGGCATCGGAGCGGGGTATTTACGAGACCGCCTTCTGCTACCAATAGCCTCTCACTGACCAGTATGCTCCCATACAGAGGGGCTTCTCAGGGTGCTGGCGGCCAAACAGTGTCGACTGGCGGCCCCCAGAGGGAGAGCCTTCTCTGTGGGGGCACCTACCATCTGGAACGAGCTCCCCCCAGAGATACGGAGGATCCCGGATCTGCGCACGTTTCGTTGTGCTCCCAAAACATTTTTATTTCAGCAGGTTGGCCTGGCCTAACTCTCCCTTTTAAATTTTTAAATCGTTTAATCTGTTTTATAAATTGGGTGTTTTAAATTTGTTTTCGGCCAAAATATTTAATAATTTGAATGGACTTTTAATGTTTGTATTATCTGTATTTTATCTTGGCTGTTCACCGCCCTGAGTCCTCCGGGAGTAGGGCGGTATAGAAATTAAATAAATAAATAAATAAATAAATAAATAAATAAATAAATAAATAAATAAATAAATAAATGGGAGCTTTTAAGGAGAGAGGTCTTCTAGATCAGGAGTCCCCAACCTTTCGGACCTCAGGGATCACTAAATTCATAATTTTAAATCCCGCGGACCACTAATATGATCTGCCTAATGGCCAGCTGGGTAGGCGTGGCAAGGTGGTCACATGACTGGGTGGGCGTCGCCAACTCGATGTCACTCACGTCGAGGGGCACCTCGCTGGCCTCTACTCACCTTTCCCCTCCCAGCCACTCCTCCCCTGCCTGCCCAGGCTCCTTAGGGCCCCAACAGGAAGCAGTTGTTGGAGCTAAGCAGCCACTAGGAGAAAGAGTGGGCAAAACAGCTGCTCAGTTCAAATTGGATCTGACCGAGAAGGAAGCTCAGTAGAAGAACCTCACTGAGGACTAGGAGCATAGACTTTCCAAGCAGAGGGAAGACCTGCGGGAGTGCACGGCCAGGTATAGGCGCCTGGAGGCTCAGCAGGCTGAGTTGGTCAGCCAGTTCCAGGTCATGATGCAGGAGTGGGGTGGGAATGGAGATTTTGCAGTATCTCTGTCTGGTTGACCACCTCCCCCAATGCCTGAGGGGCCCGGGACAGCCTCTGGCATGCCTTCCCTATCAGATGGTCCCAGTTCTTTCTCTTCCTCTTTCTCCTCTTCCTCTTCCTCTTTTTCTTCCTCCTCCTCCTCCTCTTCTTCTTCTTTCCTTCCCCTCCTCCTTCTCCTCTTCCTCTTCCTCTTCGTCCTCTTCTTCTTCCTTTTCCTCTTCCCCTTCTTCTTTTCCTTCTTCTTCTTTCCTTCCCCTCCTCCTCCTCCTCTTCCTCTTCCTCCTCCTCCCTTTCTTCTTCTTTTCTTCCCCTCCTCCTCTTCCTCTTCCTCTTTCTCTTCTTCTTCCTCTTCCTTTTCCTCTTCTACTTCTCCTCCTGCACCTCCTCCTCCCTCCTCCTCTTCCTCTCCTTCTCCCCCTCCTCCTCTTCTTCTTGCTCTTCCTCCTCCTCCTCCCCTTCTTCTCCTTCTCCTTCTCCTTTTTCTTCTTTCCTTCCCCTCTTCCTCCTCCCCCTCCTCCCCTTCTTCTCCTTCTCCTTCTCCTTCTCCTTCTTCTTTCCTTCTCCTCCTCCTCTTCTTCCTCTTCCTCTTCCTCCTCCTCCTCCCCTCCTCCTCCTCCTCCTCCTCCTCCTCCTCCTTCTTCTTCTTCTTTCCTTCCCCTCCTCCTCCTCTTCTTCTTCCTCCTCTTCTTCTTCCTCTTCCTCTCCTTCTTCTTCTCCTCCTGCACTTCCTCCTCCCTCCTCCTCTTCTTTTCCTTCTCCCCCTCCTCCTCTTCTCCTTGCTCTTCCTCCTCCTCCTCCCCTCCTTCTCCTTCTCCTTCTCCTTCTCCTTCTCCTTCTCCTTCTCCTTCTCCTTCTTCTTTCCTTCCCCTCCTTCTCCTCCTCCCGTCCTTCTCCTTCCTCCTTCTCCTTCTCCTTCTCTTTCTCCTTCTCCTTCTTCCTCTTCCTTTTCCTCTTCCTCTCCTTCTCCTTCTCCTCCTGCACCTCCTCCTCCTCTTCCTCTTCTTTTCCCCCTCCCCCTCCTCCTCCTCCTCTCCTCCTTTCCTCCTAATCCCTACAAGCCAGAAGTTCCCTTTGGCTCAAACAAACCCTGTAATGCATATTGCCTGCTGAAGCCTTTCTTTTATCCTTTCGTTGCTATGGTTACAATTCTAAAGAATACCTCAATGTGCCAATAAAAAACGAATGCAAGAAGAAACAGGCAGACGAAGCAAAAAGCTAAATAATTTTATTTTTTTTTAAAGGATGTGGCACAGGTTGTGAGCAGAAAGACCAGCATGGAACATGGATCGCTGAGATTGGGAAGTTGTGGTTGTGTATTTAAATGAGTTTAAACTTATCAGTGCGTTTTCCTTACCTGTTGACAATCTTCATCCAGGCCAGAACTAGCAAAGTCCAGGTAGTCCTCAACCTACGACCCCAATTGAGCCCCAAATTTATGTTGCTAAGTGAAAATTTTGCTAAGTGAGTTTTGCCCCGTTTTATGACCTTTCTTGCCACTGTTGTTAAGTGAATCATTGCAGCTGTTAAGTTAGTAATATCGCTGTTAAATGAATCTGCCTTCCCCCGTCGATTTTATTGGTCAAAAGGTTGTAAAAGGGGAATCACATGACACCCCCGGGACACTGCAATGGTCATAAGTGTGAAAAACGGTCATAAGTCACTTTTTTCAGTGACGTCGTAACTTTGAACGGTCACTAAATGAACTGCTGAACGTCAAGGGAGACAATCATCCTAAATGGCTTGCGCGGGGGGTTGGACTAGAAGACCTCCAAGGTCCCTTCTAACTCTGCTATTTGGTTAAAACAATTTTCAAATTAAATACAGGAAGTCCTCGATTTACAACAGTTTATATAGTGACTGTTCAACGTTACAGCCCTGGAAAAAGTCATTTGTGGCCATTTTTCGCCCTTACAACCGTTGTGGCTCTTGGTTAAAATTCAGGCACTTGGCAACTGACTCATATTTATGACGGTTGCAGTGTTCCAGGGTCATGAGATTCCCCTTTTGCGACCTTCTGACAAGCAAAATCAGTGGGGAAGGCAGATTCACTTAACAACCGTGTTGGTAACTTAACAACGGCAGTGCTTCACTTAACAACCGAGGTCTGAACGTTCGTAAAATGGGGCAAAACTCACTTAACAAGGCTCTCAGTTAGCAACAGAAATGCTGGGCTCAATTCAGAGGTGGTATTCAGCCGGTTCGGACCAGTTTGGGTGAATTGGTAGCAGAAATTCTAACTGGTTTGCCGAACTGGCAAATACCTCTTCTGGCTGGCCCCGCTCCCACCCACCCAATCGCCCGGTCACCGCTTGCCCCACCCATGAGTGATGTCGAGTTGGCCATGCCCACTCAGTCACATGACCCCCACCAAGCCACGCCCACCAAGCCATGCTCACAGAACCGGTAGTAAAAAAATTTGAATCCCACCACTGGCTCAATTCTGGTCATAGGTCGAGGACTACCTGTATCGGCCTTACTTTGGATAACGCTCCCTGTTCCTGAGGTTGCTTCTTCTCATGAAACTGCAGTTTATTTGTGAAAGGCAGAAATTCTGATAGAAGAAGAGAAATCATTAAATATTTCTTTGCCTCTGCCTATAGACTTCTCTTGCTTGTTATGAACCTGCCTTAAATATTTATTTGGCATCTAAACCACCTCCTGTTCCCCCTGACTTTCCAACTTCTTTTCCCTGGAGCCCTAAATTTTAACTGATGAGCAGAGAAGTTAATTAAAGCTTTGAATTGTAAATCAACCTTTCCTCAGGGAGTCTTTAAGTGGTGTAGGCCACTGTCCTCCTTCTCCTTGTGCTAAAACAGATGAACAAGACATAGAAGATGGAATAATAGAGTTGGAAGGTACCTCGGAGGTCTTCTAGTCCAACCCCATGCTCGAGCAGGAGACTACCATTTCAGATAAATGGTTCTCCAGCCTCTTTTTGAAAGCTTCCAGTCAACAATTTCTGAAGGCAAATTATTCCGTTGGTTGATTGTTCTCACTGTTAGGAAATTTCTCCTTAGTTCTAGGTTCTCTCCTTCGTTAGTTTCCATCCATTGTTTCTTGTCCTGCCTTCTGGTGCTTTGAAAAATAAGTTGATCCCCTCTTCGTAGGAGCCCCTCAAATATTGGAACAGTGCTATCATGTCCCCCCTAGTCCTTCTTTTCTCTAGACTAAGGTAAACGTAAAGGTTCCCCTCGCACATGCGTGCTAGTCGTTCCCGACTCTAGGGGGCGGTGCTCATCTCCGTTTCAAAGCCGAAGAGCCAGCGCTGTCCGAAGACGTCTCCGTGGTTATATGGCCAGCATGACTCAACGCCAAAGGCGCACGGAACACTGTTACCTTCCCACCAAAAGTGGTCCCTATTTTTCGACTTGCATTTTTTACCTGCTTTCGAACTGCTAGGTTGGCAGAAGCTGGGACAAGTAACAGGAGCTCACCCCGTCATGCGGCACTAGGGATTCGAACCGCTGAACTGCCGACCTTTCGATCGACAAGTTCAGCGTCTTAGCCACTGAGCCACCGTGTCCCGTTTCTCTAGACTAGACATCCCCGGTTCCTGTAAGCGTTCCTCACATGTTTTAGCCTCCAGTCCCCTAATCATTTTTGTTGCTCTTCTCTGCACTCTTTCTAGGATCCCAACATCTTTTTTTATATTGTGATGATCAGAAACAGATGCTGGTTTAATTATTGAACCCCAAAATGTGGTGATTTGCACTGGAAACTGAAACTTTTAAACTTTTCCAAGAGAAGAAGCATGAATTATGTGTAACTGCATTGCACAAACGGTTTTAGTGTTAAATATTCCAGGCCAAGGTTCGTGGGACTGACTCACAATTAACAGTGATGCTTGTAGACATTTTGAAACCTGGAATGCATGTTTATTTCATGAAGTCCTTGTCAGGAGCTGCCAGCTTGACTCTTTTCAACTCTGGCAGAGTCTTTCAATTCTTACCTCAGCCTGAGATTTTAAAATATAGGGATTAATAAAAAAAAGACGGAGGATAAAACATTGTTTAAGAACTTGATCTTGATGCTACTGCCACATTTAATCTTCCCTTCTCCCCTTTTAATAATCTAAACAGTGGTTCTTACCACAGTTTCGTCGCGCACGCTCGCTCCGCACATGCGCCCAGCCTAAAAAACGTGCCTAAAAAGGACGGCATAGAACTGTCGCGATTTCTGCTACCAGTTCTGGCGAACCGGCCTGAACCAGCTGAATAGCACCTCTGAAGAGAAAGTATGGCAGAATCTGGGGGTGGACTTTAAAGAGGGATCAGCCTCCAATGTACCTTCCAATTCTCTTATTTTGTATGCCGTGTAAGGTCTACGGTTAAGTACGGTTTGCTTAAAGATGAAAAAGTACACTTAAAGTGACGGCTGCAATGTGTGTAGCGTGACAAATGAGGAAATTACACCTCCTCTGTTTCAATGCAAGTAAACATAATCCCGCCTTATCAACAAAAGAGAATATTTGTAGCTCAGGGTTGATGTTTTCGCTACCCAGCTAGGTAACAGCATCAAGGACAGCTATCCCTAGTTCAGGGGTGGGCTTCAAACTTTTTAGCAAGGGGTTTTCTCTGCCTGGTTGCTGGGTGAGTGCAGCCGTGGTGGGTGTGGCCTAGTTGGCCTCTTGCACCACAATGGTGGGAGGCGTTTTTGCCCTCCCCGGGCTCCGGAGGCTTTCCTTGAGCCTCTGGGAGGGGGAAAACGACCTCCTCAGGTTCTGGACGGCCTCTGGAGGCCTGTTTCCGGCCTTCTCGAACTTCCGGTAGGCCCGTTTTTTGCCCTCCCCGAGCCTCTGTGCGCGCCCTGCACTTACGTGCAGCCAAAATGGGCCACGTGGGGATTCCTGGGAGGGGAGGGACAGGGTGGGCGGAGCCAGTCAGGAGTGGGATTTGGGGGTTCTCCGAACTGCATAGAATCTTAGCAAGAGGTTCTCCCGAACCGCTGCGAACCCCTAGCAGCCCACGCCTGCCCTAGTCAGATAATGAAAGATTTAAAAGAAAACAAGCGAGCTCAGGAAGCACTGAGGACAATAATTCTGTGTTATTGTAAATAATAATTTTCCCAGCACTGTTAAGTGAAGCTCTGTCTCTCCATGGAAACCTAAAAAGGAAATAGTTCTGTTTCTTTGATGGAACTTTGGGTTCTTTATACAGTTACTACTTGACATTTGATTAAAAAAAATACTAGATGACATTCTGAAATGTTTTAAATTATGGGCCAAACTTTATTTAATTATTTTAAAATTATTTTAACTTTTGTGTACAAATGTTTTATTTTTGGCTGTTCACCGCCCTGAGTCCGAAAGGAGAAAGGCGGTATAGAAATTTAAATAATAAATAAATAAACAAACAAACAAACAAACAAATAAAATGGATGTTAAGGAAATCACAATTTTGCAAAATATGGATAATTCCATGTAAAAAACTTAGGTCCCAAAAATGGCTGAATGATGATGATGTTATTATTATTTTATTCATTAAACGTGAAACTCAGTCAACTGAACATTTAAAAATGTATCACAAATATCATTGGTGCTGAAGGTTGATACGGCTTATTATTATTATTGTTGTTGTTAATTCGAGGGAATACAGGTAGTCCTCAATTTACAACCATTTCTTTAATATCCATCCGAAGTTGCAACGGCACTGAAAAAAAGTGACTTTTTTGACTTTTTCACACCATTGCAGAATCCTGATGACCACATGATGAAAATTCAGGTGCTTGGCAACTGGCATGTACTTATGACAGTTGCAGTGTCCCAGGATCACGGGATCCCCTTTTGCGTCCTTCAGCCAAGTTAAATCCATGGGGAAGCCAGATTCACTTAACAACCATGTCACTAACTTAACCAACTGCAGTGATTCACTTAACAACTGGGGCAAAGAAAGGTCGCAAGATGGGGCAAAACTCACTTAATGGCTGTCCTGCTTAGCAAGGGAACATTTGAGCTTAATTGCGGTCATAAGTCAAGGACTATGGTATTGTTCTGCCCCAGCTACAGATCCCAAAGAACACAGCACACACAAGTTGTACAAAACTTAATTTACTACTTTGTTAACAGCCCACAAGAAACCAAAGATAAAGTAATCACAATCTTACGAAGGTTGGCAGAAAGCCCAGAAGCAATTTTTAGAGAATCCAGACGGGAAGTAGAGTGAACTAAAGTTGTTCCCTACAAATTACTTCAGTCGTGGTTCCTCCTTAAATAGGCTAAGGGAGTGGCCAATTAGCCCCAAGCCTTACTCTCGAGGAGACCTCCTCCTGAGGAGCCACTCCTGCCTTTTGGGCGCTCTGCACGCCCGTGCATCGAGAAGAGGCTCCTCCTCTTCGTCCTCTTCACTTAAAGGAGCTTCTGGAGGTTCTGAAGGCCCTGGCTGAATCCCCGCCTCTGGCACCACATCTTCTCCAGCCTCCTCATTGTCTGACTCGGGTGCCAGCTGCACAGGCTGCTGTCGCAACACCACACCAGCCTCCTCGCTGTCGGAATCAGCTACAATCCGCACAGGCCGCTGACGGGACACAACAAGTATGACCACGAAATGAATGGTTGTAAGTTGTGGATCTGTACACCCAAAAAGCCCTGGTTGCAGTCAGAAATGTTGCAATGGGCAATTAAAGCAAAACAACAGGAAAGGAGTTACAAAAAGAAGGGACAATACAGTATTAGCATCAGAGGTGGGATTCAGCCGGTTCAGTATGGTTCGGTCGAATTGGTAGTGGCGACTGCAGAAGGCTCGGCTCACCTGCCTGGATGTAATGCGCGAGCAAAGAGCATATGCGGAAGGCCGTGCACATGCGCAGAGGAGGTTCTGTTCACACGCGCTCACATTTGCGAACCGGTAGGGAAGGGAAGGGAACCCTACCTCTGATTATCATGGATGAGTGTAAAAAGGGATACAAGAATTAGACGCCATTGTAACCATGCTACCAATGAGATCACTTTGAAGAAATTAGCTGAGGGTGACTGGAAAATGAACTGTGAAATTCAGAAGCAATTTGAGCTTTTCAGACCCACCCAAATTGCACTGGTTTTTAATACCGAGTATGTAATTAATTTAGATTTAATGATCTATCCTTAACTTCCTCGGCTTTAATCAACAGAATTTTTGTTAAACAATTACCTCCCCTGGGTGTGCTTCCTGTTCACTTTGAGACTGGCATATATTTCACTTCAAACTTCTACGGCAATCACGGAGAAAACAAGGCAGCTCAGATCAGCCCTCAACCTAGGAAACGACATTGTCTTCTCATTGAGGTGAACTAAAAACAGGGTCCCTCACAAAATTTCCTTCAAATATGTTCGAATTTCAACCCTCAGCATGTCATAGGATTTTTATTTTATTTTTTTTTTAAAAAGGAAAGATATCAACAATTGTGTGTGGTCCGTCATTGGTAAATAGCTGAGGAACCAACTCACCGCACCTCTTTCTAGTGGTTTTAACTACCCTGTTTCCCCTAAAATAAGACATCCCCTGATAATAAGCCTAATCGGGCTTTTGAGTGCATGGGCTAAAATAAGCCCCTACCCGAAAATAAGCCCTCCCCGAAAATATTTAACCACATGCTAGCCGGTCCCTACCATTTCCTCTGGTTAGGGTTAGGGAGACAGAGCTGGAAATCAGGTAAGATGGCAAGAGGAGCCCCGTCTTGCTCCACGTGCCCCAAAATAATAAGACCTCCCCCAAAATAAGGCCCAGCACTTATTTCGGGGTTCAAAAAAAATATAAGACAGGGTCTTATTTTCAGGGAAACACGGTAGTTAAAGACACTGGAAAGTTGACAACCCAGGTTCGAGACCCGAGCGTCATGCGACGGCATGAGCTCCCGTCCTTGCCTCAACTCTTGCTCAGCTAGCAGTTTGAAAGCATGCAAATGCAAGTAGATAAATAGGTACCACTTGGGTGGGAAAACAGTGTTCCGTGCACCTTGACGAATAGTCATGCCAGTTGCAGGATCACGGAAGCATCTTTGTACAATGCTGGTTCCCTCAGCTTAAGAAATGGAGATGAGCCTCCAGTGTTGGAGCATTCACAACTTCTGGAGGCAAGCTGTCCCACTGCTTGTTGTCACTGTTAGGAAGTTTCTCCTTAGTTCTAGATTGGTCCTCTCATTGATTAGTTTCCATCCATTGCTTCTTGTCCTGCCCTCAGGTGCTTTGGAGAATAACTTGGCTCCCTCTTCTTTGTGGAAGTCCCTGAGATATTGGAAGACTGCTATCATGTCTCCCCTAGTCCTTCTTTTCATCAAACTAGATATACCCAGTTCCTGCAACCGTTCTTTGGTTCCTAAGGTTCCTAAGAACACAGGGGCCTCCGTAATTCTCAAATGGAAGAAGTTTGGCGCGAGCAGGATCCTTCCAAGAGCATGTCGCTTGGTCAAACTGAGCAATCAGGGGAGAAGGGCTTTAGTAAGAGAGGTAACCAAGAACCTGATGGTCCTTCTGATTGAGATCCAGAGATCCTGTGTGGAGATGGGACAGAGTTCCAAAAGGACAACCATTACTGCAGCCCTCCACCCATCTGGGCTTTATGGCAGAGTGACTAGATGGAAGGCTCTCCTCAATGCAAAACATGTGAAAGCCTACTTACCCTAGATTAACAGAGTTGGAAGGGACCTTGTAGGTCATCTAGTCCAACCCCCCGCTCAAGCAGGAGACCCTACACCATCCCTGACAAATGCCAGTCCAATCTCCCCTTGAAAGTCTCTAGTGATGAAGCTCCCGCAACTTCTGAAGGCAACTTCTGTTCCATGGATTGATTGTTCTCACTGTCAGAAAATTTATCCTTATTTCTAGGTTGAATCTCTCCTTCAGTTTCCATCCATTATTCCTTGTCTGGCCTTGGGGTGGCTTTGGAAAATAGCTTGACCCCCTCCTCTCTGTGACAGCCCCTCAAAAATTGGAAGACTGCTATCATGTCTCCCCTGGTCCTTCTCTTCACTAGACTAGCTGTGCGCAGTTCCTGAAACCGTTCATCATACGTTTTAGCCTCCAGTCCCCTAATCATCTTTGTTGCTCTTCTCTGCACTCTTTCCAGAGTCTCAACATCTTTTTTATAGTGTGGTGACCAAAACTAGATACATGCAGTACTCTCGATGTGCTTTATAGAGTGTTATTAGAACCTGACTTGATCTTGAGTGTTTAAAATTTGTTCCTCACAATGTGGGGGTGCTTCAGGTGCCTTTTGGCAAACTTAATACTGGCTAATATTGTTGTTTTTACTAAATTTCATATTGCATTCATGTGAATGTTAGCTGTGTTTTGGGATATATCTATATCTATATCTATATCTATATCTATATATCTATATCTATATCTATATCTATATCTATATCTATATCTATATCTATATCTATATCTATCTATATCTATATCTATCTATCTATCTATCTATCTATCTATCTATCTATCTATCTATCTATGTTTTCTGAGGTTTTCGCGGGTGTTTGTATGTAGGTCTTTGGTTATTCGGGTTTTCTCCCGCGTAAAATTGGAGGTTTCTTGGCAACATTTCAACGAAGTCTCATTCGTCATCTTCAGGTTGGTGTCTTCGGCTTCGTGCTTCTAGGAGCAATGCTTCGTGCTTCTAGGAGCAATGCTTCGTGCTTCTAGGAGCATTGCTCCTAGAAGCACGAAGCCGAAGACACCAACCTGAAGATGACGAATGAGACTTCGTCGAAACATTGCCAAGAAACCTCCAATTTTACGCGGGAGAAAACCCGAATAACCAAAGACACACACACACACACACACACACACACACACACACACACATAGGCAAACCACAGAACTAAACCCAAGAAGTCATAACTTAATTTGACTTGATAATTGATTTATGTTGGATTTTGCTGAGCTGTGTTAGTGGTCTGCTCTTCATTAAAGGGATCGTTTGTTTCCCCGATTACAATTGTTGTGAGTGATTTTGTGTATGTGTGTGTGATTTATGGGGCTAATAATGGAAGATGGTGTGTGAATTAATTAAACGATGCTGGCTAAAGGGCTTTGAAAACGAGAGTCCTTGTTTAAATAATGAAGAGTGTAATTAATGGAGCTTCATTTCCACGAAAGCTCTAAGTAGTCAATTGATCATAGTTAAAGTAATTTGCGCAGATACATGGTGTGTATTCCCATTTTTTTTTTAAAAAAAAGCCGATAATTCAGGAGAGCTCTTTACCGAATATCCGGCGGACTTTGATAGAAGAATTCCGTCGGCAATTAATAAAATAAACTCCTATGATGTTTTCCCTGTCAGATCATAATCGTTAGCCCGTTTTCTTTAAAATTTATTCAGTACACCCTAATTACGCATACTCCAGGAAAAAGAGATTAAATTAAAGCACAACGTTCCCTTGCATATTCACTTTCGTCAAGATTGAGTCACATATTGTACATGCTCAGCGGACGAGCTTTGGTAGCAGGACGATGAAATGCAACTTGGTCGGAGTAAATAAGTTGTTTAAGTTTATTTGTCAAGCGTATATAAGATAACAGGCAAAAGTATAAACGTAATTTGAATACATGAAAGGAGTAAGTAAAAATAACTAGATGTCTTCTCGATGCTTTCAACTTCTTTCGTCAACCCCAGTTTGGACTTAGAACTTAGAACAGGGGTGTCAAACTCAATTTCATTGAGGGCTGCATCAGAGTTGTGTTTGACCTTGGGGGGGGGCTGGGGTGGGCATGGCCAGGGTGGGCATGACCAGCTTGATATCACTCATGTCAGGGGTGCCTGTGGGAACCCGAGCGTTCTACCAGCAAAAATAGGCTCCTGAGCTCCGTTTTTGGCTGGGACTGCCTCCTGCAACCTTCTGCCAGTGGAAATGGAGCCTGCAAGCGCCATGCATGGCCCTCCCAAGCTCCTTTTTTTGTCAGGATGGCCTCTTGCAACCCTCTGCCAGCTAAAATTTTCGCTGACAGAGGCATCACGGGCCAGTCTTTAGCTGTTTCTAGGATAGCAGGCCAGATCTAAGCAGTGGGTGGGTTCTGAATTTTTTTACTACCCGTTATGTGGGCGTGGCTTATTTTGTGGGTGTGGTTTGATGGTCATGTGACAATTCTTTAGGATTTAGCAGAGGTACTGGTCTACCAGGTTTTTAACTGCTTGCAGAGCTGTACCGGTCTATCCATTTGTTTTTGGAGGCACTGGTCTACTCATTTGTTTTTGGAGGCACCGGTCTACTCATTTGTTTTTGGAGGCACCGGTCTATCCATTTGTTTTTGGAGGCACTGGTCTACCCATTTGTTTTTGGAGGCACCGGTCTACTCATTTGTTTTTGGAGGCACCGGTCTACTCATTTGTTTTTGGAGGCACCGGTCTACTCATTTGTTTTTGGAGGCACCGGTCTACCCATTTGTTTTTGGAGGCACCGGTCTACTCATTTGTTTTTGGAGGCACTGGTCTACTCATTTGTTTTTGGAGGCACCGGTCTACTCATTTGTTTTTGGAGGCGCCGGTCCACCCATTTGTTTTTGGAGGCACCGGTCTACCACCACACTGCCTTTTAACACTGATCAGCTGTAGGGCGGCCCTTTGAAGCCCCTCGGCAAGAGTTTAAACAGTTTTTTTCCTTCTAGCCAATCAGCTGGGACTCGGGAGGCAGCAAATAGATTGGGGGTGGGGCCAAATAAAAGGTAAGAATAACACGGGGGAGCGGGAGGGTGGGAGAGCCCAGCTCCCGAACAAAGAGAACTGGTTCGGTGATGTCATATCGTCACCGCTACTGGCTCAGCCGAACTGGGCCGAACCGGGAGGAACCCACCACTGCCCTGATTTAGAATAACTTGTCATTTTGAATGTACACTATTCGGGCATACATTAAAATGAAATTATGTTGTGTACAGCTCTCAAAGGGTCTCCACCTTTAATATAAACATAAACATGACAAGATAGATAAATAGATAAATTAAATTAAATTAAAAATTAAATAAATAAATAATATGCATATACACACATATATTATATGATGTAGAGAAACAATACAGTCTAATCTGGATGTATACATGTACATGGCGAGAAAAACGAATCTTGCGAGTTTGCCAGATGGATGGCCTAGGGAATAAAGCTGTTACAGAATCTGGTAGTCCTGCTAGAAATACTTAGAAACTTCCTCCCACAGTGGGAGGAACAGAAACAGACCATGGACTGGGTGTGTAGGGTCTCTAACAATGCTTTGAGCTCTAAGCACATAGTGCTTATAAGCAGTATCCCGAATGACAGAAAGCGAGCTTCCTATAATCTTCCCCACTGTCCTCACCACTCTCTGTAGGGACTTTCTGTCTGAGGCGCTGCTGCCACCAAACCAAACAGGGATGCAGTTTGTTGAAACGCTCTCAATCGTGCCTCTGTAAAAAGTGGCCAGGATAGAAGGAGAAAGATGTGCTCTCCCCATCCGACGCAGGAAATGCAAGCGCTGGTTTGCACACTTCACTAAGGATGGCATGTGGAGAGACCAGTTCAGATTGTTAATTATCTGCACCCATAGATACTGGTGAAATATTTAACGTGGTGAAATATGGCCCCAAATAATTGGGTGGATCGAGTTGTTATAATTCTTGTACTTGGAGAAGTGGTTTATTATTGTAACCTTCAGAAATGGAGAGGAACGAGTTGTGAAGTTACAGTTGGCAGGTTTGCATTCCTAAAGCTGGAAGATTTCTAGGGCCATTCCCATTCCTCGCTCAACGTGCAAGAGTCACATTGTTCACAATCTGTCCCTTAAAATGTACAGTCTGTGGCGCAGCATCAAATGTTCTCCAAAAAAGGTGCTTGAATGGTTTTTCTTAAGAAGACAAAAAGTGTATGTCCTAAATATAAGTGTGAAAGAGTGAGAAAAAGATAAATTCCACCAAGCTGATAGCAATCCACTTTAATTTGCTTATGCAAATTAAAACATCCCTATGAAAACCTGCACTGTTGGGGGAGGTCCTTCATAATACCAAGGGAGGAAGAGAGAGAGGGAGGGAGGGAGGGAAGGAGGAAAGAAAAAGAAAGGAAGGAAGGAAGGAAGGAAGGAAGGGAAAAGAAAGAAAGAGAGAAAGAAAGAAAGAGAAAGAGGGAGAGAGAGAGAGACAGAAAGGAAAGGAGGAAGGAAGGGAAAACAGAAAGGAAGAGAGAGAGGAAGGAAGGAAGGAAGAAAGAAAAGAGAGAGAAAGAAAGAAAGGAAAGAAGGAAGGAAGGAAGGGAAAAGAAAGAAAAAGAGAAAGAGAGAGAGAGAGAGAAAGGAAAGGAGGAAGGAAAGGAAAAGAAAGAAAGAGAAAGAAAGAAAGAAAAAGAAAGAAAGAAAAGAAGGAAAGAAGGCAAAAGAAAAAGAGAGAGAAAAAAAGAAAGAAAGAAGGAAGGAAGGAAAGATCTGGATCCTTGTTTTACCAACTTCAGAAGGCTGGAAGACTGAGTTAACCTTGAGCCAGTCAGGACTGAATTCCAGACTATGGGCAGTTTACTTGTAAAGGAAGGAAGGAAGGAAGGAAGGAAGGAAGGAAGGAAGGAAGGAAGGAAGGAAGGAAGGAAGGAAGGAAGGAAGGATTGGAAAAATGTGTTGTTTCAGCTTTGTGGGCTGCTGGCATGTGCCCTGTATTTGACAGTTCCTTCAGAGTTGCTTTCGGAAGATATGAGCTGAAACAACAAATTTTGCCCCTTTAAATTTAATATCCTGTAGTGTGGGTTGCTGCGTATAAACGCCGACCTTTTCAAATAGGCATTTATCAAAATTAATACGAAGCACTGGGTGATTAAAATCAATTTGCCGGTAGTTTGTACAATGCCTTTGAAGAACTACCTTGCATCTAGTATAATAAAACATACGAGGAAGGGGTGCAGGAACTGGAGATGTTGAATCTAAGAAAGAGAAGGACTAGGAGTGTGTGGAATTGGGATCGTAGAAACACCCAGGAGCATAGAAGAGTTCAGAGGCAGATGCATGAATAAATGTCTTAAACGTATTTATTCATACGATGAATCATATTAACTATGTACAACAGAGATCCAGTCTCATGAGGAACAAACATGAAAAGAGAGAGATGGAGAGAGAGCGAGGTGGAAAAGGTTGGAGGGGGTTTTATACTCAGGGTAAGCCCCTCCTTTCCATATGGGGTGGAGACACTCTCTGCCTCCACTGGTGTCTATATGACACATGTGCCAATGGCTTGCAAATACTTAACAGTGTGAGATGATAGCAGTCTCTCAATATTTGAGGGGCTACAACAAAGAAGAGGGAGTCAAGCTATTCTCCAAAGCCCCTGAGGGCAGGACAAGAAGCAACGGATGGAAACTAATCAAGGAGAGAAGCAACCTAGAACTAAGGAGAAAGTTCCTGACAGTTAGAACAATTAACCAGTGGAACCACTTGCCTCCAGAAGTTGTGGATGCTCCAAGAAGAGACTGGACAATCATTTGTCTGGAATGGTATAGAATAGGGGTGTCAAACTCTGTGTCATCACGTGACGTATCGTGACTTTTTTCCCCCTTTCGCAAAACCGGGCGTGGGCGTGGCCAGTGCATGACGCATCCGGCTCGTGGGCCGTGAGTTTGACACCTCTGGTATAGCGTCCCCTGCTCGAATAGCGGGTTGGATTAGAAGATCCTTCCAACTCTGTCATTCTACAATTCTATAAACCCCAAAGCCTCGATTAAAATATTAAAGCTTATCGTTCAAATACCGAAATACTGTAAATATTGGGGCAGCAGTAAGTAAAATAATCCGTTTTGCTATTCATAATAATTGAAGCCTTCGTGGAATAAATCGGTGGCCATACTGCCGTTTTCCTCAATCGGGGGGAAAAGCTGTGCTTTTAAACGAAACCATGTCAGAGCTCAGTTACACACATTTGTGTATAACGTGTACTTAGCCTCACATAGATTGTTTGGGCTGATAAATTACAGGCTGTGTTAAATAATTGATACGATTTAAATAGGCTTAGTAAGAATGCAGCTGAAGCACCACAATGGTGCAATTTTTAAAGGGTTATTTTAAGACCTTAGATTGCTGCCGTAAACATGCCTTTAATCTTTCGCCATACAAGTAGAATCATTTTCCAAGACAGTCATTTATTTGTCTAGCTATAAACAGTAATTTACAATGCCCGCTATTGGTTCCCATTTAAATCCTTCCAACTCTTTGGCAGTGATATGAAGCTGCTTTGTCGTTTCTGTTGGAAAGGTTGCGTAATTATTATCTGCACTAGGGAGTCAAAAATACTCTCGGTGTGTAAGAAAACTGGTTTGGAAACTGATGGCAATCTAGAATTTGTGGCTGAAAATATTCTTTTCTAAAGTCCAGGGAAAGTGGATTTTTCTTTCTTTCTTTTTTTTTTCTTGTACTTTATCAAGTTGCAGGTGGGATCCTTCAAGTTTGAAAAGTCAGCAATGGATTTCTATTTTTTTAACTATAGGAGAATGTTGTAATTTATATTTTCCCCAAGTTGGGCTGCGATTCAGTCTTGGAAAAGCACTACCTGATTTCATTGGTTTCATAGCTGTAGAAAGATCTACTTTCTTAGTAGATTGTGAGAATGCTACAGATATAATCAGGGGTGGGCTCCTGGGAGTTTGGCAGGGTTCGGGCGAACCTCTAGCCAAGGATTGCTGGGGTTCGGCGAACCCCCAAATGCCACCCCTGGCTGCCCATGCCCATCCTGCCTCTCCTCTCCCCGGAGTCTCCACGCAGCCCGTTCATTATTCCAGGTAAATGTAGGGGCCGCGCATAGGGTCTAGGAGGGCAAAAAATGGGCCTACCAGAGGTTCTGGAAGTCTGGAAACGGGCCTGTTTCCGGCCTCCGGAGGGCCTCCAGATCCTGGGGAAGCTGTTTTTGCCCTCCCAGAGGCTCAAGACAAGCCTCCAGAGCCTGGGGAGGGTGAAAAATGCCCTCCCCATGGTCCAGGCGGCCAACTAGGCCACACCCACCATGGCCACACCCACCCAGCAACGGGCAGCGAACCCGTTGCTAAAGGATCTGAAGCCCACCCCTGGATATAATATATCTTGATTTCCCCAACACATCTGAAAATAACCTCTAGAACATTCTAATTTGCCAGCTAGTTAAGTGTTGGATGGATGGCATGGGAATTAAGTAAATAGATATCTGTATCAATTCAATTATTGTGCTCAAGACTGTTCCTCAGAGGTTCTACATCAAACTAGAGAAAGTTGTTTCATTCTCATCCTTGTTTCTTAAACATTTTTATTCATAACTTGGAGATAAAAGAATGTTTATCAAATTTGCAGAGAACACAAAAATGAATACGAGAACTGATATGCTAGAAGGAAATAATAACAATAATATTCAAAACAATATTATTGGGAGAAAGTTCCTTTCTGTGAGAATGGATTTCCCAGTCTAGATCTTAATCATGTGATTAAGATGCTATTAATATTCAGGAAGAGTGGAACTATCTTCAATATTATTCTTGTGCAATTCCTTCCTGTTACCACAAGATAGCATTTAGCAATAGCGCTTAGACTTATATACCGCTTCACAGTGCTTTACTCGCCCTCTCTAAGCGGTTTACAGAGCCACCATATTGCTCCCAACAATCTGGGTCCTCATTTTACTGACCTTGGAGGGACGGAAGGTTGTGTTGTGGCCCGTCAGCGGCCTGTGCAGCTAGTAGCTGATTCAGACAGTGAGGAGGCTGGTGTGGTGCAGCCTGTGCAGCTGGCCCTCAAGTCAGACAATGAGGACGCTGGAGAAGATGTGGTGCCAGAGGCGGGGACTCAGCCAGGGCCTTCAGAACCTCCAGAAACTCCCTTAAGTGAAGAGGACGAAGAGGAGGAGCCTCTTCTCGATGCACGGGCGCGCAGAGCTGCCAAAAGGCAGGAGTGGCTCCTCAGGAGGAGGTCTCCTCGAGAGTAAGACTTGGGGCTAATTGGCCATTCCCTTGGCCTATTTAAGGAGGAACCACAACTGAAGCAATTTGCAGGGAACAACTTAGTTCACATACTGTACCTTCGTGTCTTGTTTTGCTTATCTTATCAGCTTCCTGCAAATTGTTTCTGGGCATTCTGTCAACCATAGCAAGCTTTCAGTATTATTCTTTGAATTCTTGGCGGCTGTTAATGCAATTAATTAACAGTCGTTGTTGTAAAAGACTGGTTTACTCAGTAAACTAAGGTTTGAATGGACTTTGTATGTGCTGCGTTCTTTGGGGTCCGTAGCTGGGGCAGAACAGGTTTAGTCAATCTTGAGCTGGTCAGGATCGAACTCCTGGCAGTGATCAGAGTTCACCTGCAATACTGCATTCTAACCACTGCGCCACCACAGCTCCTCAAGATACGAGTTTTTTTGTATAATTCATCTGCGATCATTAAAGACTCCTTTGAAGTGGAGTTTTAGCCAAAGCAAAGGATCCATTTATTCTGATTTTACTAAAGAGGTTGCCGAAGAAAGTTATTTGCAGAAAAGCTTGAAGTCTTGCCAGATCAATACAAGTTCAATATTTTGTGCGTTTTCCAGCTGCATTCTGTGTTAATCGTCCAGTTCCGATTGACAGATTCAATAATCCTTTGAATGCAGAGGCCTTTACGTTATCTTGAAAATCTGCCGATGGATAAACCCAATTGTGTTTTATTTCCTTCCATGGAATCTGTTGTGGGAAAAGTTTGAACCTGCCTACAGATGCCTTGTGAAAGCCTTATTTTAAAAGCCTCTGTGTTCGCATTATTTTTTTTTTACTCTTTTTAGTTTATTTCAAGATAGAAAGTCTGGGCATATGGCCAACTCATAGTGTCTCATTTTAAAGGCCTCTAACTGACTTTTTCCCTGTGGGATTTTTTTTTTTTTTAATTTATGGATTACAAATGTCCCATGTGGACTATAAATGGAGCCAATGTTCCTCAAAAGAGGGGAAAAATTATTTGGAAAAAAATTAAAACGAGATTTAGATTTGCCTACAACAAACACCAATCAGAAAAAAAGGACATAAAATATTTGATTTACAAAATTGTAGATGAAGAATTTATACAGAATAGAATAGATTAGATTAGATTAGATTAGATTAGATTAGAATAGAATAGAATAGAATAGAATAGAATAGAATAGAATAGAATAGAATAGAATAGAATAGAATAGAATAGAATATATGGAGTGGAGGGGAGGGGAATGGAATGGAATGGAATGGAATGGAATGGAATGGAATGGAATAGAATAGAATAGAATAGAATAGAATAGAATAGAATAGAATAGAATAGAATAGAATAGAAAATATGGAGTGGAGGGGAGGGGAGGGGAGAGGAGGGGAATGGAATGGAATGGAATAGAGTAGAATAGAATAGAATAGAATAGAATAGAATAGAATAGAATAGAATAGAATAGAATAGAATAGAATAGAATAGAATAGAATAGAATAGAATAGAATAGAATTCTTTATTGGCCAAGTGTGATTGGACACACAAGGAATTTGTCTTCGGTACATAAGCTCTCAGTGTACATAAAAAGAAAAGATTTCAGCAGAAACATGATAAAAATGGCTTGTTCTATATGTAAATCAGTGGTGGGTTTCAAAATTTTTTACTACCGATTCTGTGGGTGTGGCTTGGTGGGCGTGGCATGGTTTGCTGGGTGTGGTTTGGAGGGCGTGGCAGGGGAAGGATACTGTAAAATCTCCATTCCCACCCAATTCCAGGGGAAGGATACTGTAAAATCTCCATTCCCACCAAGCCATGCCACGCCCACCAAGCCACACCCACAGAACTGGTAGTAAATAATTTTGAAACCCACCACTGCCACATTTTATTAGCTTGCCAAGAAGTAGGTTGTGGTCTACTTTATCAAATGCTTTACTTCCCCGATACCTTTGCAGCTGGACCAACAACTGAACCAGCTGGGAATTCAGGAGGCATCAGCTCATATATCCTGGCAGAAGTGCATTGATAAAGGCTGAGACACAACCAGATCAAGCCAGAGTTCTTGTCTGTTCTTTTCAGAAGGCCATGGGAGAAGAACAGCTTAAATTGCTTGCAATCCAAGACGCACATGAATTTAGCGAACCGTGTACTACAATATTATAATTTGATGCTTTGACTGTTTTAACGTCCCTGTTTTTCTTTCAAGGGCTCCTTGGCTCAGTAAATCTGAAGAGCATTTTATGGAATAGCTAAAGAGCAAATGTTATAACTTGTGATTCGCATAAAGCAGCAATAAAACCATGTTTTGCCATGAGCTGTAGACTACCCGGTAACAAATTGAAAGGATGCTTAATTTGCCTGGAGCATATTATTTGATGAGCTACTCCTTACTAATACACCCATGACTTGTATACTATCACAATTAGGAAGAAGCTGGTTTTCTTTCCTATGTACCAGCTACTGAATATTCTTCAGACTGGGTTTTATAAAGTCATTAGATTTATAAATTCATTTTTATAAAGTCATTCAATATGTATGGACTTTTATTTCTGCATTTAAATACCCTGTTTCCCCGAAAATAAGACATCCCCTGATAATAAGCCCAATCGGGCTTTTGAGTGCATGCGCTAAAATAAGCCTCCCCTGAAAATAAGCCCCCCCCCAAAAAAATATTTAAACATAGAGCTGGAAATCAGGTAAGATGGTGTTGTGGCTCCGTTGCCTGAGCCTGGGCTATCGACAGATGCAGACTCTGAGAGTGAGGGGGAGGAGTTGGCAAGGCCTCCCTCTCCAGGACCCTCCTCTCTGGCAATGCCTCCGGAGGACACCGAAGGCCAAACGATAGGCTCAGAGCCAAGCACGTCCCTGCAGCCACAGGTGGACAGCGACAAGGAAGATAAGTGCTGGCTGGACCCTCGGCAGAGGCGCAGGGAGAAGCGTGCACAGCAGAGGGGAAGGCATGCCAGAGATTAGCTGAGTCACTGGACCACACCCCACAGGGTATAAATGTGGGTGTGGTGACCGGTTCAGTTTGTGATGAGCAAAAACTGGAAATACTCCATGATCTCTGCGTTACTGAACTTTGCCTGCTTTATC
The DNA here is from genome assembly GCF_059756535.1 of Pantherophis guttatus. Classification (NCBI taxonomy): domain Eukaryota; kingdom Metazoa; phylum Chordata; class Lepidosauria; order Squamata; family Colubridae; genus Pantherophis; species Pantherophis guttatus. The sequence goes on from NC_142069.1 coordinate 86,112,700, forward strand.
GGACTGCATTTGGATTAATCCTTGTATTATTGATACTCTGCCTGTTTTATCGGAATGCTGCAGTCTAATCTTTGTTTTGTGTGAGTAAAGTCTGAATTGGCAGCTAGCCACTGGGTTGCTGCCAGCTTTATCATCAAAGAGTTTTGTCGTGTGGTTTATTAACTCCGGGCCGTCTGTGGGGGTGTGTGCGTGGTACGGGGACAGAACAGATGGCAAGAGGAGCTCCATCTTGCTCCACATGCCGCAAAATAATAAGACCTCCCCGAAAATAAGGCCAAGCCTTATATATAAAACAGGGTCTTATTTTTGGGGAAACATGGTAGGTGTCTGATCATGAAAATTTGCCTTGCTGCTTAGTTTCTGTTGGTTACAGGGGTAACAAGATTTCACTTAACAAATCCTAGGAAAAAGGACGAGAAATTTTAGAGCAGGATGGTCCCAGTGTATTGTGAAAGGGAGATGTTTACTTTCACATTTACATTTAAGTTTGCGTCGGTTGATTTTTAATTAAATATGCACATTTAAAAGAAGCGGCTATAATTTAAACAGAAATAGAATGCATCCACCATAATCAGGGAGGCTGTGATTAAGGAGGCAACATGAATATTCAGTCTTGCAAGATTAAGCACCTTTTTTACATTCCAAATTGAAGGAAATTCAATAATCTCACGATCAAATCGGTTGCGTTGGACGAGAGGTAGTTCTTGATTTAGGACTGAACCAGCTAATGACGGTTCAAAATTCAAAATTATAATAGTTGCTTTTTGCGAAATAGAACACTGTGATTTTCAAAATTACACGCCTAAGTTTTGGTGCCACTACATGGACGACATCAGTGGTGGCATTCAGCCGGTTTGCACTGGTTCAGGTGAACCGTTTGTTAAATTTCCCACCCAGCCCGCTATCAAAGTGGATCCTGGGCACTGCGCTGTGCTGCAATGCAGAAACGGGCAAAGGAGCAGCCGGTGCGAGAGGAGAAGAAGGCCGCTTTCCCTCTTTCTTCTCCCTCCTCTCCCTCCTTCCTTCTTGCCAGGCACTCTGTTGCCCATTTCTCCATTGCAGTGCAGCGCCCAGGATTCACTTAGATAGCGGGCTGATGATGGTAATTTAACAACTGGTTCACCCAGGGTCAGGTTGGCTGTCACGGGAGGCTCGTCCCGCATGTGCGACAGAACTGGAGGAAGGGGATGGGCCACGCCTCCCATGACCGCCAACCTGACCCTGGGCAAACCGGTTGTTAAATTATTTGAATCCCACCACTGGATGACGTGTTTGTCATCATCAAAAGAAACACACTGAAAGACTTTCATATCTACTGAACTCCAGACAGACAATTCACAATGGTGGAAAAAATGGCTAGACAATTCCCATTTTTAGATGTGTTGGTCAACAGGTAGGAAGATGGAAGCCTCGAAACCACAGTTTATGGTAAGGCCACTAACACTCCACGCAGTCTTAATTTCAACAGTAACCATCCACTGTCACACAAAAGCAGCTCTGTCAGAACACCATATGGCAGGATGAGGACCAGTGATGGGTTTCAAAAAATTTTTACTACTGGTTCTGTGGGTGTGGCTTGGTGGGCGTGGCAGGGGAAGGATACTGTAAAATCTCCATTCCCTCCCCACTCCAGGAGAAGGTTACTGCAAAATCCCCATTTCCTCCCGATCAGCTGGGACGTGGGAGGCAGAGAATAGATGGGGGTGGGGCCAGTCAGAATTTTTACTAGCGGTTCTTCGAACTACTCAAAATTTCCACTACCAGTTCTCCAGAACTGGTCAGAACCTGCTGAAACCCACCTCTGATGCGGACCCACTGTTAGTACCCAGCAACTGAAAAGAAAGTACCTACATGAACAATTCTGGCAGAATGAGTACTACCCACAAACATTTATTACAAGATGCCTGCGCGCAACACGCAAAGGAGAGGAAGGAAGAAAGAAGGTGAAAGACCAACTATATGGTTCACCTGCGATAAATCAAGAACATTTCGGAAGCAAAGTGGAACGCAGCTTCCGAGATCTGTTGCTATTGGTCTTCTCATTGTTCCTGTCGCCCATCTCCTCCCACTAGTGACTGCATGACTAATGGTTAACTGCAGATCTTTATCCTACAAGCTTGCAAAACCCAGCACAGAGTGACAAACAATAAAACAAGCAAAGTCAGTGCTAACGTGGTCTATACCTCCACCCCTTAAATAGCCATCCCCCACCCCCACAGTTCCACCCCCTGGGCCATGCCCCCAATAACCCCCACCCCTCATGCGCGGCCTGTCCGGTGACGACGTTGCAGCTATCTGCTCCCTCAAACAGGCCATGCTGTCTGCGCACGCTCTGCCGCCCTTCCGGGCCACCGCGCAGCAGCTGCTCATGATGGGCCCCGCTCGCCTGGCCTTTGCCGTGTTCTGTATCCACAGGGGGACACGTCAAGGCCATGCCCGCCTACCCACAGTCCGGTAGGGTCCTGGCAGCACGTAGAGCTGCCGCGCGACTCAGCTGTGCAGGCTGCAGGACGACGACGGGCTTCCAGCAGACGTGGCTTCCGGCACGGGTGTTTGCAAGTCTGGACGCGTTTCTCCGCTGGCAGCTCCTGATCCCCCTCCGAATGTCAGCCCCGGCGACCCAGGGGCTGACATAACACTTGAACCAAGAATCAACCTAGCTTTTATTTTACAACTTCAAAGCAAGCTGAAAACAGATTCTCCTTTAGGATTACAATTTAACTTTTAAGTTCTCTTACTCTCACGGCAAGATGGTTTCTGGTAATTTATACCGTGGGTTAGTTGTCCTTGTAGGCTATTAATCTTTGCCTCTCTCTCTCTCGACAATATATCTCGGTTCCAGAACCTGTCATTCTGTCAGTTGGAAGATTTGCTTAGGCTGGGACTCCAGACTCTGAATTTCTCTCAGACCCATTCATCTATTTCCCTGGGTCTGTTCTTCGGGATCTTAAGTTTGGAGAGACCATCTTCAATTTATTGGTTAGACTACAACCTGAAAGGAAGCCAGTTTACCCACAGGCCTATCTAACTGAAGAGCTTGTATTCTTGTAGACCTTTTATTACCCAACTAGAAAACATTATCAGTGAGCATGATGATGATGTTATCTAGTTTGGGTAATGAAACACCTGGAAAAATACAACCAGGCTCAGAGAGTGGACCAAGGCCCTCTCATTTGACGCGTGAAGTGTTAATACCACTTTATAATACTTTGATAAGGCCACACTTTGAATACTGCATCCAGTTTTGGTTGCCATGATGTAAATAAGATGTGGAGACTCTAGAGAGAATGCAGAGAAGAGCAACAAAGATGATTAGGGGACTGGAGGCTAAAACATATGAAGAACGGTTGCAGGAATTGGGTTATGTCTAGTTTAAAAGAAGGACTAGGAGTGAAATGATAGCAGTATTCCGATATTTATGGGGTTGCCCCAAAGAATAGGGGGTCAAGCTATTCTCCAAAACATCTGAGGGCAGGACAAGAAGCAACAGATGGAAACTAATCAAGGAGAGAAGCAACTTAGAACTAAGGAGAAATTTCCTGACAGTTAGATCAATTAACCAGTGGAACAACTTACCTTCAGAAGTTGTGAATTCTCCAACACTGGAAGTTTTTAAGAAGAGATTGGACAACCATTTGTCTGAAATGGTATAAGGTTTCCTGCCTGAGCAGGGGATTGGACTAGAAGACCTGCAAGGTCCCTTCCAACTCTGTTGTTCTAAATTCTAAATTTCAACCCTGGGTTACAAATATTCTCCTTCATTGCTATCTCACTTTTCCTGCCACAGGCTGGTTATTACCTCCTGACCAATCTCTCTTGCTAATTATTAAATCAGGATTCATTTCCAGGCCAGACTCACATCTCCACTCTCTTCCAGCTCATACAATCAAGCAGTAATAAAACCAGCAGATTACAGCAATTTCTCCTGCATTAAGGCCTCACTTATTCCTTGTGGAGGTATCTAGAGATGAGTAAAATGATCCCTCAAGCAACCCAACTTGGAATGACTCCCATCAGTTGCAACCTTGCACCTTAGGCCAGTGGCCCCCAACTGTTTGGGCACCAGGGACCAGTTCTGTGGAGAGATGTTTTTCCGCGGACCAGAGGGGGCACGGCTGCCTACATCACATGGATGGGGCTTCGTGTTAAGGTAATGATTTAATAGCTGATCAGCTGCTGTTATGCTGTAATGCTGTAATACTGAGAGGAATGAGTCAGCTGGGTTATTTGACTGTTATCACTTTAAGAGTCTGTATTATAAGAGAGGCCCTGTGAGGGCGTTTCTCTCTGTGTGTGTTCTTCCCTGCTGTAGCTGCTGATTGTTTGACCTTTGCCTAGTACATATATGTATATTCTTTTGTAAAAATGAACCACTATTTATTACTACAAACCTCTGTTTTGATGTTATTGCTCCTGGCAGGGGTGGGTTCTATTTACCTCCTCTACCGGTTCGCGAAGGGAGCGTGCACACTTCTGCTCATGCGCAGATCATCTGTGATGATGTCCAGCCGGGTGGGCGGAGCCTTCTGCTGCCATTACTACCGGTTCACAAGAACCGGACCGAACAGGGAGCAACCCACCACTGGTTCCTGGGTTGTCTCACAAAATCACACTGTGCACACTCTGACGCTTCGCTTGTTTGCATGGCCCAGTTTCTGGCATGCCGTGTCCCAGTCCACAGACTAAGGTTTGGGTACCCCTGTCCTAGGCCATAATTTCCTATTCAGTAAAAAAAAAAAAAAAAGCTAAAGGAGTCTCTGCAGATTTTATTCCACCAGTCATTGCTGACTGTAAGGGCAGTGCTCGTCTACATTTTAAGGCCATAGAGCCAGCGCTATCTGAAGACATTTCCGCATTCATGTGGTGAGCATAATATCACGGAGCATTGTTACCTTCCCGCCAAAGTGGTACCTATTTATCTACTTGCATTTGCATGCTTTCGAACTGCTAGGTTGGCAAGAGCTGAGGCGAAGACGGGAGCTCACCCCATCCCATGGTGCTCAGGTGTCGAACCTGGGTTGCTGTTTTCCAGCTGACAAACCCAGCTGAGCCACCACCCTGCCCCTCTTTATAATTAGGGAACAGTTGAATTTGCCCACAGAGAATCTTCAGGTCAAAATCCAGATAGTTTTTGTGCTGCAAAAAAAACACCAAAACTTGGTTTCCAAAATGGAACATAGTCAAAGAAGCTGTTTCTTCTAATTTTGCTGTGAAGGATTTAAAGCCAACATATGTCCACCAAATTATTCTCCAGAATATAAATTTCTCAAGCTTTCTGTGTATGAGAATTAAATTTAGAGGTGATAGCACTGCATCTTAGAAAGTGGTCTAAATTTTTATTTAACCCTTAACCACAGACCTACTATTTCGGCTACGCTATTACAGACATGAGGCCACAATGATCTCAGTAGCAAAAAGACATTCGATGTTTTCATGATTGGATCTAAAAATTGATATAAAGAGCAATAAACCAAAAAATGTATTGATCTCTATCAAATCCACATCGCGCAGGTCACTTTTTGTTTCTCCATCCTTGAACTTCAATCTTCCTGCTCTAATTTTCACATTGGTCCACTACCAAGAGCCTTGGTAGTGCAGTGGTCTAAGGCACCCTGTTATTAAGCTGGTTATTAAGACCAGATGCCTGCAATTACTGCAGGTTCGAATCTCGCCAAGGCTCAAGGTTGACTCAGCCTTCCATCCTTTCTAAGGTAGGTAAATTGAGGACCCAGTTTGTGGGGGCAATAAGCTGACTTTGTATAAATATACAAAAGGATGAAGGCTATTGCTTAACGCATTGTAAGCCGCCCTGAGTCTCCGGAGAAGGGCGGCATATAAATCAATTTTTTTTAAAAAAAAAATGATGGCGCTAATAATTATTTTTAGAAAATAATAATTTCCAAATCTCTAGGGGAGTCAGTGAATTTCCGAGATTTCTAGCTGCTGGCCGTAGTCCAGGTCATCGCACAACAATATTGTGACTATTCTGTTCTGGATCTATTGCTTCCAAAAGGTACACAAGACCATTTGAATTTGTTCTTGCCATATAAATTATTGCACGATGTAGATTGTACCTGGTCATCGATTTCACCTCCGCTGGCAGGTCCACAGGCTGCTGGCAGACCACAACACTATCTCCTTCTTTCTTTCCAACCTCACTTTGTGCTTTGTGATAGAGAAACATTTTGGTTGTGCCATGAAAAGTTGTTATTGCTGGTTGATGTTGAAGGATGCTAAAGAGCAGTCTGTTTGTTATTCTGAGGGAAGCAATTTTCAAGCGTTGTTTCTAAAGCTTCAAAAATAACTTGAAATCCTTCCAGGAACTTATTTTTTCCCCCATCTTGCTCTCTAAGGACCGAATTTATCTTTCAGATCTGGTTGCTGCAAAGCATTGATAATGCACAAATTCCGTGAGGCGTTAAATATCCATCTACCCTGGCTTACGAAATTAATCAAATTACCTTTTAAAAAAAAAAAAACCGTGAATGCAGTCAGTGAGAAGAGTTTAATGATATTCAAACTCTTCATGGTAATAATTACAGTTGAAGAGGGTCAGGCAGTGGAGAATTAATGCGAAAAGCGCAGAGAATGGTAATCAGAATCGATGTATTATATGGCGGGTAAAGGTTTGGGAAAGTTAGCTGGTGAAAAAAGAAAAAAAATTAAAAATCATGTCTTTCGTTTTTTCAACTCCGGCAAAGAAAAAGAAAAAGAAAAATCCCCCCCCCCCAAAGCTTATTAGGACTTTGATAGGGAAATCATGTTAAGGGTGGATGCTTTCTGAAATTAGAATGGAGAAAATATGCTAAGGAGTTTGGGCACCGATTTTGATGAAACCTGGCTTTTGACGTCTCCGAATAGATTGTCTCGTGAAATTAGCCCTGTACCACTTGAGATTTCAGATTCATCTATTTAAATGTGAAGTATTTCCCTAGGATTTTTAGCTTAATAATACGATTTAGGATTTAACAGAATAACAGAGTTGGAAAGGGAATCTTTTTAACAGATTTAACAGAGATGGAAGGGACCCTTGTAGGTCATCTAGTCCAATCCTCTGCTCGGGGAGGAAACCCTATAGCAGTGATGGCTAACCTTTTTGCCACCGCGTGCCAGGAAGGGGGGCGGGGGACATTCGCGCATGCCCACACCCATAATTCTATACGCCCCACTCCTGGCATGCGATGGCCCGGTAGGCCTGTTTTTCTCTCTCACCTGGCTCCAGATCTTCTCTATGCATCTGGGGAGGGTGAAAACAGCCTTCCCCATCCCCTCAGAGGCCTGAAATGGCCTGTTTCCCAACTTCTGGTTGGACAGGAAGTAACGTTTTTTGCTGTCCCTAGCCTCCAGAGACTCCTAGAGAGGATCTGGAACCAGGTGAGAAAGAAAAATGGGCCTTCCCCACCCCTCCCAGGCCCTCTGGAGGCAGGAAACAGGCCCTCCCAGGCCCTCTGGAGACAGGGCCCAGAAGGCCAGAAAATCAGCTGGCTGGCACGCGCATGCGCGCCAGAACTGAACTGGCGTGCCCACTGATATGGTTACTTGTGCCACTTGTGGCATGCGTGCCATAGGTTCGCCATCACGGCCCTATAGCAATAGCACTTAGATTTATACAGGTAGTCCTCGTCTTACGACCACAATTGAGCCCCAAATGTATGTTTCCTAAGTGATGCATTTGTTAAGCGAGTTCTGCCCCATTTTACAATCTTTCTTGCCACACTTGTTAAGTGAATCACTGCAGTTATTAATTATTAGCATGGTTGTTAAGTGAATCCCCATTGATTTTGTTTGTCAAAAAGGTCACAAAAGGGGATCCCTTGACCTTGGGACCCAGCAACGGTCATAAGTACGAACCAATTGCCAAGCATCTGGATTTTGATCACATGACCGTGGAGATACTTCAAAGGTTGCAAGTGTGCAAGTGTCAGGCGTGCCTCCTTTCAGATTTCAGGAAAGAATGACCCCGACTCCATTTTCATGGGAAAAGGTACTTTTACTAAAATAGAACTGAACGCAGCCAAGGAAAGCAAGATCTGAGGCAATAGGCGCGAAAATCACATATAGAAAGCATCCCCTCCCACTGTCCAACATAAATCATCCAATCCAAAGGTCTTCCAGAGGTCAGGTGGAATCACACGTCTGGCAGTGTCATCAATCTGGAATGTCAGGACCGTTGACTCGATAGCAGCTTCAAAGGCACAGGACTGCAGCTAGATTTCGCGTTCATTTCCCATCCTCCCATCCTCCAGCACGCTTCCCCGTCTAGCAACTTCCTAGCTCCCCCTCCCCCCATTACCATGGCAGCCGACAAGCAAGCATTGAAAGAGTGGAGGCTGACAAATAGGGTCATAAGTCACTTTTTTCAGTGCCGTCGTAACTTTGAATGGTCACTAAATGAACTCTTGTAAGTTGAGGACTACCTGTATACCGCTCCACAGGGCTTTACAGCCCTCTCTAGGCAGTTTACAGAGTCAGCCTATTTGCCCCCAACAATCTGGGTCCTCATTTTACCAACCTCGGAAGGATGGAAGGCTGAGTCAACCTTGAGCCGATCAGAATCTAACTGCTGACAGTCGGCAGAATTAGCCTGCAATACTGCATTATAACCACTGTGCCATCACGGCTCTTTTCTATACTGGAATGGAAGAATGTAGAATGGAATGGAATGGAATGGAATGGAATGGAATGGAATGGAAGAATATAGAATGGGATGGGATGGAATGGAATGGAAGAATATAGAATGGAATGGAATGGAATGGAATGGAATGGAATGGGATGGGATGGAATGGAATGGAATGGAATGGAATGGAATGGAATGGAATGGAAGAATATAGAATGGAATGGAATGGAATGGAATGGAAGAATATGGAATGGGATGGGATGGAATGGAATGGAAGAATATAGAATGGAATGGAATGGAATGGAATGGAATGGGATGGGGTGGAATGGAATGGGATGGAATGGAATGGAATGGAATGGAAGAATATAGAATGGAATGGGATGGAATGGAATGGAATGGAATGGAAGAATATAGAATGGAATGGAATGGAATGGAAGAATATAGAATGGAATGGGATGTAATGGAATGGGATGGAAGAATATGGAATATGGAACAGAACAGAACAGAACAGAACAGAACAATTGGAAGGGACCTTGGAGGCCTTCTAGTCCGACTCCCTCCTCAGGCAGGAAACCCTATGCCGTTTCAGACAAATGGTTGTCCAGTCTCTTCTTGAAAACCTCCAGTGTTGGAGCATTCACAACTTCTGGAGGCAATTTGTTCCAGTGGTTGATTGTTCTAAACCAGGGGTGTCAAAATCGCGGCCCGCAGACTAAATGCGTCACATGCTGGCCCCGCCCTCGCCCGATATAGCGAAGGGAGGGAGGAAGTCTCGATATGTCCCGTGATGACGCCGTGACGACGCGAGTTTGATACCCCTGTTCTAAACTGTCAGGAAATTTCTCCTTAGTTCCAGGTTGCTTCTCTCCTTGATTACTTTCCGTCCGTCGTTTCTTGTCCTGCCCTCAGGTGCTTTGGAGAATAGGTTGAAACCCCGCCCCCCCTCCTCTTTGTGGCAGCCCCTTTTATTGTTGTTGTTCAGACAACCCATTTCAGCGGTATCTTTAATTTGGGGTGATGCCTGGCGCACCATTTGCTAGCTGTCCCATTCTTCTTGACAGATTATGGCTAATTCGAACCGTGTTTTTGTGTGCCTAGACGACGCAATTTCCTCCCGAACAAGCTGTATAATCACGCTACCATGAAATGGACTGTCCGTAAGGGGGCTGAGTTATTTGAGCCGAAAAATCTCTTTGTGTGCTGAATTAGAAAAGGGGATCTCCTCATCTGAACGAAGATAATAGCACAAGGGGAACACAAGGTAGTCCTCGACATACGACTGCAAGCGAGCCGGAAAATTTCTGTTGCTAAGTGAGACACTTGTTAAGTGGGTTTGGACCTGTTTTATGACCTTTCTCGCCTCAGTGGTTAAAACGAATCACCGCGGTGGATAAGTCAGTAACCCGGTGGTTTAAGTGAATCTCGGCTTCCCCGTTGATTTTGCTCGTCAGAAGGTCGCAAAAGGGGATCATGGGACACAGCGACGGTCATAAGTATGAGTCACTTGCCAAGCGCCTGAATTTTGATCATGACATCTTTCTTTCTTTCTTCCTTCCTTTCTTTCTTTCTTTCTTTTTCTTTCTCTCTCTCTCCCTCTCCCTCTCTCTCTCCCTCCCTCTCCCTCCCTCCCTCTCTCCCTTTCCCTCTCCCTCTCCCCCTCCCTCTTTTTCTCTCTCCCTCCCTCCTTCACTCACTTACAAACTTTCTCCTTCTCCCTTTTCCTCTCCCTCTCTCTCCTTCTCCCTCCCTCTCTCTCTCCCTTTCCCTCTTCCTCTCCCTCCCTCTCTCTCTCCCTTTCCCTTTCCCTCCCTCTCTCTCCCTCCCTCTCTCCCTCTCCCTCCCTCTCTCCCTTTCCCTCTTCCTCTCCCTCTCTCCCTGCCTCTCTTTCCCTCCCTCCCTCCCTCTCCCTCCCCTTCCCTCTCTCCCTTTCCCTTTCCCTCCCTCCCTCCCTCTCTCTCCCTTTCCCTTTCCCTTTCCCTCCCACTCTCTCCCTTTCCCTTTCCCTTTCCCTCCCACTCTCTCTCCCTCCCTCTCTCCTTCTCCCTCCCTTTCTCTCTCCCTTTCCCTCTTCCTCTCCCTCTCTCCCTCCCTCTCTCTCCCTCCCTCTCTCTCTCTCTTTCCCTCCCTCCCACCCACCCTCTTTCTCCCTCTCTCTCCCTCTCTCCCTCTCTCTCTTCTTTCTTAGGGAAACAAAAACTATTTAAATTGTTACTGGGAAGACTATAACGGAAGCCCCCTTAGCATCTGCAGACGGAACATTTGCTGGCTGTCGCTGCCAACAAAACTCCTAATTGTTGTCACACAAACTGGAATCACACACTTGCCAATCTAAGGCTAACACGGCGTTGGCTCGTGTGTCGTTCAGCATGTTGTGGGAATCCAGCCATCTACCGAGCATATTGTGAAAACTATGCTCTCATGTTCAGCCATAATTTGCTTTATTGATTTGGGGGATACGACATCCGTGTTATGATGCAAACACAAGTCTGTGATTTATTAAGCCGGCTTCAGAATGTTAACTTTGCACGGTTGTTTAATTGAGCGGGCGACAGCTGGAACAGTTTGATAGCTGCAGATACTGAGAGTCATGAGCCCCATCGAAAAGATAACATGTCAGCTTTTCCTCCCCCCTCCCTCTTTTCTGGTCAAAGAAAATAATGGACTCCCTTCGATGGTGGCCCTGTGGCAGAAGTGGGATTCAGCCGGTTCTGTCCGGTTTGGGTGAATCGGTAGCGGCAGCTGTGGGAGGCTCCACCCACCTGCCCTGACGTAATGCACAAGCGCTGTGCATGAGCAGAAGGCCGCACACATGCACAGAGGAGGTGCGTGTGAGCGTAGTGAGCATGTGTGTGTGTGAGCGTTGTGACGCTCAACATTTGTGACCCGGTAGATAAGGTAAGTGAATCCCACCTTTGCCCTGTGGGCGAGCAGATGACAAACAAATGATAAGAAGAAAATATTTGTAGCTCAGGGTTGAACTGTGGAGTCCTTGGTGCTCTCCGAGCTTGTAACACTGATGATGTTACCAAGTTGGGTAATGAAACGTCTGCAAAAAAAAAATCTTCAAGGCCTTCCGTCAATCTAATGAGACTTCTTTACAGGATGTTTGTCAAGTATACACACATTTACAACAGTTGTAGCGTCCCCGGGGTCACGCGATCCCCGTTTGCGACCTTCTGACAAGCAAAGTCAACGGGGGAAACCAGATTCACTTAACATCCATGTTACTAATTTATGAATGGCAGCAGTTCACTTAACAAATGCACCGAGAAGAACGCAAAGACGCCCTCCAATGACTTATTAAATAATTTAAAAAAAAATTTTTTTGACTGCGCTGAAATGGATAAACTGACACTGGACTTGAAAGGAATGACAGATTTGGAGTTTTATGTATCATGGGAGAAATGGTACAAATGGATTGAACACAGAAAAATAAAACAGACTCAGACATAGTAGAATTAGATGAAGTAAAATGTATAGAGTATAAGAATTTTGAAGCGATATGTTGTGTAAATGGTCACAGTCTTGCAAAAATAAATTTTCTTTTTTTGTCATTTCACATTTATGTTTTTGTTTTTAATGTTTGAAAATCAATAAAATGTTTTTTTAAAAAAAAAAACAAAAAATGCGGCGAGAAATATCACAAAATGGGGCAAAATAGGAGCCTGGATAGCTCAATAGACTAAAAAGCCTGTTATTAACATTCAGCTGTCTGCAATTATTGCAAGTTCGAATCTCCCCAGGCTCAAGGTTGACTCAGCCTTCCATCCTTTCTAAGGTAGGTAAATTGGGGACCCAGTTTGTGGGGGCAATAAGCTGACTTTGTATAAAATATACAAAAGTATGAAGGCTATTGCTTAACGCATTGTAAGCCGCCCTGAGTCTCCGGAGAAGGGCGACATATAAATCAAATTAATTTTTTTTTTAAAAAAATGCACTTAACCAATGTCTCACTTAACAACAGAAATTTCGGGCTCAATTGTGGTCGTAAGTTGAGGACTACCTCTATGTCTGGAGATCGTAAAAATCTTGATTGCAGGACTGTAGTAATTTTGACTGCATGCCCTACTGTTCCACCGTGTTTGCCCAGAAAATATTTCGCAACGAGCTTCATAAAATGTGAATTGGCTTTACCTAGGAGCGGTGAAATGAGGGTCCTTAGCTTCTCAGATCTGGGTGACCAGATTATATTCTTCAATCTATCTCGATTCTTCATCCTTGGTGCTGGTTGGCCCTTAATCAGGGAGGTCATAAGTCTTCTCCAGCAATTTTCTTGAATTCATGAGGGTAGCAAAGACAGGTTCCCTACCTTCTACGGCTGTATTTTCCAACTTTTTTATTTCTTGACTTTGCTGAACTGGGTTGAAAAAAATCTGCAGTCTTATTTGGTTAGTTTGGATGTGAGCAGAAGCCTTCAGTAAGGGGGAGGCCTAGTTGGCCTCCTGCACCATGGGGGGGGCGTTTTTGCCCTCCCCAGGCTATAGAGGTGTTCCTCGAGCCTCTGGGAGGGCGAAAACGGCCTCCCCAGGCTCCTGAGGCGCTTCCCAAACTTCTGGTAGCCCATTTTTCGCCCTCCCCGAGCCTCCGTGTGCACCCTGCACTTATCTGCATCCAAAACGGGCTTAGTGTTGACTTCTGGGAGGGGTGGGGTGGGGTGGGGTGGGCAGGGCCAGCCAGGAGTGGGATTTGGGGGTTCTTCAAACTGCACAGAATCTTAGCTAGAGGTTCTCCCGAACCCCTGCGAACCCCCAGTAGCCCCACCCCTGGTTAAAGACCACCGAGCTTGTCAGCTTTCCAGCTGACAGCCCAGGTTCGAGCCCCTTGCGCTGGATGAGCTCTTGTTCCTTGCTCTGGCTCCTGCCCATCAAGCAGTTCGAAAGCATGCAAATGCGAGTAGATAAATAGGTACCATTTCGGTAGGAAGGTAATAGCATTCTGTGCTCCTCGGCGTATAATCACAGTGGCCACATGACCACTGAAGTGTCTTTGGACAAAGTTAACTCTCTCGGCTAAGAAACGGAGATGAGAACCACCCCGTAGAGTCTCTCATGATTGGTCAGGGGAAACCTTTACCTTTTGAAGCCTTCTGTGAAGCAAGACATGAGAGGCCATCGAAACACGTTGACGTTCCTATTTCTTACACACACACACACACACACCAATCATTATTAATAGTGGCCAGGTCGCAGGGGTGGGATTCAAAACTTTTAGCAACCGGTTCTCTGTCCAGTTGCTGCATGGGCGTGGCCATGATAGGCATGGCCTACTCGGCCTCCTGCACCATGCCAGAGGGGCCTCTTTGCCCTCCCCAAGCTCCAGAGGTTTTCCGCGAGCCTCCGGGAGGGCAAAAATGGCCTCTCTGTTTTCCAGAACTTCCAGAACTTCTGGGAAGCCCATTTTTCACCCTCCCAGAGCCTCCGTGCGGGAGCTGCACTTACCTGGCATCCAAAATGGGCTGCCTGGAGACTCCCGGAATCGCACCCGAAAGATTCAAGTGGTGCGATTCAAGATGTTGGCTCCCACCTTTAAAGCGCTCCATGGCTCAGGACCTGGGTACCTACAAGACTAGAACTTGCAACTACCAGTTCGGCAAACCAGGTGTAAAATTAGCATCCGATCCGAACCGGCTGAATCCCACCCCTGCCAAGTCCACATGTGAAGGCCCAATGACGTTGATTTATTGCTAATCATGCCTATACACAAGAATCTTCTCAACTAATGGTGGCCACCTGCTTGGAGTTAAATAAAGTTAATGGAATTTTAAGGAAAGATGGACTTAATTTGCTTGTGGCTCGTAGAGATTCTAGGCTGATGCCTCTTTTGTCTCCGCCCCCAGTTTCTGCCATCCTTTCTCCTACATAAAGAGAGTGAAGGACGACTCTTCCGAGACAGGCAATTACGCGGTTTTCTCAGAGATGATAGCAGGTTCATGATTTTGATTATATGTCACTGTTATTTTCAATCTTATATAATACACTATATTTATCTTGACACCGTTAAAATATTTCGGGCTACACAGTTACTTCGGTTCTATGAAATCCTCCCTTAACTATATGAGCATCAGGTTTTTGCACCTTCTTTTTTTTTTTTTTTTGATTCTATAACACTAGGTATATATTTTGACACTTTCCATATAAGAAGCTGTTCTAAAGATGATTGTCACAGAAGACGGGAAAGTTTGCTCTTTTCCCGGAATCTCTCATTCCCCTCTGATGTGGTTCCGCAGTGTGAGTTCAGAAATCTTGTGATTTGCAAATATAATAGGGAGGGGGGAAATGCTTCTGATTTGGGATACACAAATAAGCCGAGATTCAAATGTAATAGTCAAAGATGACAAGACTTTACTCATTGTTTAGATTTTAGATTCAAGGGAACAAGATCCCATTTGAGCAAGTTTGAGATGGGGTGACAGATTAAACCGTAGATTATAATCGTTCTGGCCCAGCCTTAACAGAAACAAGAAACAGACTCCTTGTCATGAAAAAATCCCTCTTTATTTACCTCTTGTGAATTAATGGCATTCACCCACCGAAAAGTCCAGGCAAGAGTCCTTCAAGGAGTTAACTGCAGTAACAGGCCTTATCAGTTCCTTGCGATAATCCATGAGCTCCCAGATGAAAGGCTGCAAATTAAGTTCTGGCAAGCAGTCTTTGTGGCACGAAACACAATGAGCCAAAATCTTCAGAAATATGAACGGTTGTCTCCTACGACCACCACTCCCCTTTCCTTCTATTTATTCCCCAGGCAGGGAGGGGCCATTCAGCGTCCATGTGTGCTTTGCTTCCCGAGTCGACTCCTTGTCCTCCGTCGTTCTCCTCTCCTAACTGGTCTCCGCATATGTCTATCTGGAACAGGCCCCAGCTGTTCTTCCTCCTCACTCATATCAGCCTCCAAAGGCAGCTGCCTCTCCGGGGGCTGGGAAATGTCAAACAGCCCTGGCTCTATCTCTGCGTCTGGCGCACAGAATCCATCAGAGCCTTCCCCAGACTCTAGAACTGGCCCACGTTCCTCCCCAACCTCCTCATCATCCAAGTCCGCTGGCAGCTGTATTATTTGCTGAACGACCACAGCATTCATTTAACGACCGTAGCTTTCACGTGATGATTGCCACAAAAATGTCATAAAATTGAATTCATTGCGTAGATGACTTGAGTTACAATTGTCAGGATTTACGACAGGGGTGTCAAACTCAGGGCCCGGAGACCGGCTCCGGCCCATGGGGTGTTTAGATCTGGCCCACGGACCCGCCCTGGAAACAGTGAAGGACCGGCCCGCAGTGCTTCTGCCAGCAAAAACAGAGCTTGGGAGGGCTGCATGTGTCCTCCCCGCGCTCCATCACGGCCGAAAATGGAGCCTCGATGAGTGATGTGTAAGCTGGCCACACACTCCCTGACCACACACACCCCGGCTCCCTGAGGTCAAACACAACCCTGATGCGGCCCTCAGTGAAATTGAGTTTGACACCCCCAATTTACAACATAAATTCTGGGCTCCGTTACATTTACAACTTGAGGGGTTAATGTATCAGCCTTTTTCCAGTGAGTGTATGGATCACCGACGAGAATTTTTTTACATCATTTAGGAAATTCTAAGCAAGCCTGAAATGATACTCTCTATAAATTTCACATCTTACTTCTTGGCTCGAGCAAAATATTAACTAAAGGACTTGTTTTTATTGGCAAAAAGGGAGCAGGATTTTGCAATTATCCTCAAAATGCTCCTTGAGCAAGAGAGATGGCTTCAATATAGTAAAATGTCTTAGGAAAAACGAAGCCGTTGAGTATAATACTGATAATTTTTATTTTTATTTTTTGGTACAAAAAAATGATGGTAAACAAGCCAAATTTCCAATGGTTTTTCAGACTCGTCCTCACAATAATAACATTAAAGATATTTTTTTTTGGTTAGTAGTGGTATCCCAGAGCTGTTTATCCAATTAAGCTCGCGTTCCGTGCAGTGGTGGGATTCAAATAATTTAACAACTGGTTTTCTGCCCTAATGACTGGCTGGGTGGGCGTGGCCATGATGGGCATGGTCAGGAGGTGTGATAGGTAGTACTCGGCCTCCTGCACCCCCCTGGGAGCAAAAACTGGCCGCAGGGGGGCACTGCCCCTCCGTGGCCCGTTTTGGGCCTAGGACAGTGATGGCTAACCTTTTTGCCGTCACATGCCAAAAGTGATTGCACAAGTAACGTTTCATTTTAACACACAATTCAAGTGGTCCTCAACTTACAACCGTAATTGAGCCAGGATTTATGGTTTTCAGACTCCTGGAAGGGGAGGGGAGGGGCAGGGCCAGCCAGCAATTTAACAACCGGTTCCCCCGAACCGGCCCGAACCGGCTGAATCCCACCACTGCCCTTAGATATTGGAAAGCTGCTATCATGTGACCCCTAGTCCTTCTTTTCATTAAACTAACCCTACCCAATTCCTGCAACCGTTCTTCATCTGTTTTAGCCTCCAGTCCCCTAATCCTCCTTGTTGCTCTTCTCTGCACTCTTTCTAGAGTCTCCACATCTTTTTTATGTCGTGGCGACCAAAACTGTCTGTAATATGTGTGGATGAATCCATCGTTTGATTGTTTCTATCAATGAAGGTGTGGGGCTCCATGGCTTAGGACCCGGGTACTTGCGGGACCGCCTACTACCACCAATAGCCTCCCACCGGCCGGTACGCTCCCATAGAGAGGGGCTCCTCCGGGTGCCGTCAGCCAAACAATGCCGACTGGCGGCCCCCGGGGGGAGGGCCTTTTCTGTGGGGGCACCTACTATCTGGAACGAGCTCCCCCCAGAGATACGGAGGATCCCGGATCTGCGCACCTTCCACCGCGGCTTAAAGACCTTACTATTTCACCAGGCCGGCCTGGCCTAATTTTCCCCCTCTTTTCTAAAAGATTTTTAAAATTTTAAATATCTTTTAGTATTTTATATATTCAATTTTAAATTGGTTTTAAAAGTTTGGGGTTTTAAATTTGTCGGGGCCAAAATTATTTAATTTGATTTTATTCTATTTTTAAATTTTGTATTGTATGTGTTTTTATTGTTTGGCTGTGCACCGCCCTGAGTCCTTCGGGAGTAGGGCGGTATAGAAATCTAATAAAATGAAAAAATGAAATGAAATGAAATGGGGGAAATGCAGAGTTAAAGAGCCTGTTGGCACATTACCTTCGCTTCCAGAATGTATCTAGCTCCAGTTCTCTTTCTTCTTTTAAAATTGGGTGCCCTTGGGCAACATACATCCCAAATTTCAAGACTCCATCTCAGCCGAGAGAATCCAAACTGTTTCAGAGATTTATACGACCCTGGTAGATTTCGCCTCCAGCTCATTTAAATGAATTGATTAAGTTGGATAGTCTGAAGCAGAATCATGTTCTTAATGAGCTGCTTTAATTAATGCCAGCCTCCGCTTTTCGGCTCCCGCCACCGTACAGGCTCAGCACTTTTGCCTTGGAAAAACAAATAACTCTTTCGCCGACGTATTTATGCGATCGCATCACCGATAATGAGAAGGTTGCTTATAAATAATGCTAGCGTCCAGAAATGCCATTTGCCGTGATCTTGTTTCTTTTTTTTTTTTCCCAAATGATTAAAAAAATAACACCGATTTTGTGAGGGGGGGATGTTTGCAATTCGAAGACCTCTTTGCAATTACAGGATCTCCTTCACGGGTGGTATTCAGCTGGTTCGGACCGGTTCTGGCGAACCGGTAGTTCCAACGATCAGCTGGCGCCACCCACCTGCACCCGCCCTATCCTGTCCTATATTTACTTCTTTCTGGCTCAGCTGATCCATGCGGAACAGCTGATTTCCGTGCCTCCGCTGTTCTACTTACCGGAGCTGCCTTAGAAGGTAAGCAGCTGACCTTCAAATTGCTGTATTTTGAACGCTGCGCACCGAACTGGTTGTTAAACCCATTGCATCCCACTACTGGCCTCCTTGATCAAAGATCAGCTTTCTCTAAAGTTTAATTTAAACACGGTTTATTTAAAACCCCGCTACAGGTAATCCTCGATTTACGACCACAATGTAGTCCAAAATTTCTGTTGCTGAGCGAAACGTGTGTTAAGTGGGCTTTGTTTCATTTTACAACCTTTCTTGCCACAGCGGTTAAATGGATCGCCGCAGAGGTTAAGGTGGCTTCCCTGTTGGCTTTTTGTCGTCAAAAGGTCGCCCAAAGTTGATCCCCTGACCCCAGGACATTTCAACCATCATAAATACGAGTCAGTTGCTCTGGCGTCTAAATTTTGATCATGTCGTAATGCTACAACGTTGTAAGTGTAAAAAACAGTCATAAGTCGCTTTTTATGGTGCCGTTGTAATTTTGAACAGTCCCTAAATGAATTGTTGTGCTTGTGATGGGGGAAAAAAAGGAAAGTTTGCTTTTGTCAATTAGATAGATTTGTCATTATAGAAATGACTAGTTATATACTAATGTGTCAAAGCAAAAAAAAAATTGAGGCTGGAGTGTTTTTATCTCGTACTGTGTTAAAAAGATTTGGAAGTCAATGCCTTTTTTTTTTCCCCTTCACACTTTCTTGCCCCTTCTCTTTTTTTCCTTCCCCTAATTTTCTATTTCTATTTTTCTTTGCATTTTATACATTAAATAAAAATATTTATTTATGTATACTTTTTGCTCCTAGCTCAGAGAATCTTCATTGTTATTCACAGTGCACCCTAATCTCTCCCAAATAGTTCTATTTTTTTTTTGGTCGTTTAATGACCCCCTTATAATCCCTTGTGGGGTGGAGGCAACTAAATGGAGCTGAGTGTTTACTGGCCAGATGCCCTTCCTGTCACCAATGCGGAGTTTTGTTCAGCAGATATATTCTCATTGTGCCCAGAGAGAGAAGTATCTGCCTCTATCTAGGATCGAACTCACAGCCTCCTGATTATGAGATGAGAGCTTCACCTCTAGGCCACTGCACCCCTTTCTCCCAAATAGTTCTGTGGCTCACAAAAATACAACATGTTGGTTTCAATTCCCCCCCCCCACATAGGGATAGAAA